>NC_053394.1:240720723-241446230 GCF_905171765.1 Bufo bufo | reverse complement strand
GCAAAACAATGATGCTGACAGATTTTCTTCCTCTCAGGGCAAGAACTGCCCCTCTTGCAATTACACAAGGCTGGACTTGTGCGTGTCACAACCACTCCCAGCTCCAGAGTGAGTAAAACAGAGTGACCCACACAGATCCTAGTCCTTCATCTACCATCTGACTTCGACTAACATCACGACCGCCCGCTGGACACGGGCACCCCGCCATCTTGGATTATTCCTTCAAAGACTTTATCTTTTACTGGACTTTACCATGGTAATTCTGAACTTACAGACATTCTATTCCCTTCCACCTCTTACCTATTTCTATCCAACCAAACTGTTTGACTGGCAGGTATATTTATCTGTCAGTTTTAATGTATATATTATTTGTGTATAGTTTTTAGAATTAAAAGTTTTGCCCTTGTTACTTGATCATCTGGTCTATGCTAAGAACTCTGTCCTCAGAAGAGACATACTACCACATTGTCTTATTTCTATAAATTGTTAATTGGTTAGCTAGGTTGCAAATAACTGTTTCTTCCCTTTAGGATTAGCTTGAAATCAATCATTCCAGCGTGAAATCAATCATTTTATTTTACTGATTGTTCATACAATCGTGATTGTATCATGTATGGGCACACCAACCAATCTTAAACGTCTAATGTACTCACAGTGGATTCGCCTCCAGAAGTCTCTAGTGGACAAAACCTCTATGGCAACTGTGGCATAGTACGACGGGATTGGCTGGTGGTTGTCACATATAGATCGATAGATAGATAATAGATAGATATTAGATAGATAGATACAAACCACTGCAAAGGGACTACACCCTGGTGCCCTACCTGGAGAGGATACCCAACCACAACCACAGACAGACCCTGAGCCTGTACAGACTGAGCGCCCACAGCCTGGAGATGGAGACAGGGCAGCACAGGCAGACATACAAGCCGCAGGAGACTAGACTGTGCCACCACTGTGTGTAGAGGGCCCTGGAGAATGAGGCCCACTTCCTGCTACACTGCAGAAAATACTCACCTGTGAAAGCTACTTACTTCCAGAGACTCTCCGCTCACATCCCGGATTTCACCTCCATAGATGAGCAGAGAAAACGTCACATCCTACTGGGGAAGGAGGAGTCAACTGTGGAGATCGCTGCCCAATATGTCTCTACCTGTCACCAACTGAGAGGAAGATGATACACCATGGACTATTATACCCCATACTGCCTCTTTGACCCAACATCCACCCCCTTTAATTCCCACATCAAACCCCCCTCCACAATACCTATTATTTATTTTGCTTTGACAATGCTAAATGTTTTACATGGATGTGCCAATAAAGCTTTATTGAATTGAATTGATAGATACTAGATAGGTTTATAATAGATAGATTGATAGATAGATATTATATATATATATATATATATATATATATATTAGATAGATAGATAGATAGGTAAATAATAGACAGATCGATAGATCGATATCAGATAGATAGATAATAGATAGATAGATAGATAGATAATAGAATGATGACAGATAGATAATTAGATAGATAGATAGATAGATAGATAGATAGATAGATAAACAGATAGATGGATAATAGAATGATGACAGATATAGATATTCACTTGAAGAAATTAGGCAGCACTCCAATATAGGTACAGTTTATTGGACCCACTTTATTACCCCAGAAAGCGGGTCCACCCCCCCCTTACTAATATTAGAAAGAAAGATCGAAAGGAATGGATGATAAAAAAAAGTATCATTAAAGTGTTTGATTCAGTAAAAGCTATAGCAATGAAGATGACCGACCCGTTCTACTATATTTCATTAACCAGTTTTCTTCTATGACAACCAATATCAGTGCTAATCCCAAATTAGAAAACAATATAGTTAATTAAGAAGACCAGATTTCATCAATAAGGAAATGCAGTTTATACATGAAAACAAATGACTGAGATTATCTCCTCCATGTAGAGTGTATGTGATGAGGAAACTAGTAACTCAAGCTAATGGGCTGGAATATATGAAGGCAGTGCGAAGTATTATAAATCTGCGGAGAAACTATTTTATCATTAGACAACCAGCATTACCAGCTAATGATGTATGGAACCAGTGGAACCACCGCTGCTGTTTAAGGCTCGGGTAATGAAATTATCTAATACATTACTCACAACAAATCTGTCTACGATGGGCAGAGAAATCTAAGGATGTGAATGTGCTTGGATTTCAGGAGGTACTTTAACCCTTCTTAGGAACACGCAGCAGCTGCCCTGCCCGATTTTAAACTTTAAGAAAATTTAGACTAGCACATTCATATTCAGTCACAGGTGTATCTCCATCAAGCAAACATGGTTCATTAAAAAATGGCTGCACAACATTTCACATACAAACAACAGAGCTGAGAAATGGGGATCATTCTAAATTAAAGTGGTATTATACCTACTATAAAAGAAAACATTTTTCCATTTATAGTAGGTATAATACCACTTTAATTTAGAATTTCTTCTTACGTTTTGAGATTATTTATATGAACCAAGTTTAATCTCATTGAAAATCCCTATAAATAGTTTTCATATTAATAATAAATAATAAAACAGGCAGGTGAATGGATAACTTATTTGAATAACTATCATTATCTACAATTATAATTATATGAAGAGCATGATTAACCCCCTAAATGCACATTTTAGATCATAAGGGAGTGAATGCTGAGTCTGCCCCATCACATCGGATGCCAGATTTATTATGCAGCTGATACCCAAATTAATAAATGTAATAATATCAAATATGTAATAAGTATATTATTTAGGTTACCAAAGGTATAAATAACAGAGATATCACACAATATACAATGATAGTCTAGCTAATAGTCTAGAAGGTGGTAGAATTGTTAATAGATATTAACACAATTAAAAATAGAAACATCACAAATAAAAATGAATGAAAAACTCATAAAGAAATCTGCTCTCATTGTACTCATTAATATAAATCTGTAATCCTGGTCCAGCCAGCAGCTAAAGGGGGCCCTCACCTAGATGGCTACTAAATAACTGAATTGTATGTAGATAGGGCTGTATGTGGTCCCTAAAGGACCTATGGAGTGAATGAATATCAATATTGCGATATAACAATTTGGACTAACTCCTAGATTGTTCATTGCCAAACTATACTATAAAATAATTCACGTGTTAGCAAATCAGCCAGATAGTACACATGGGTGTGCACTGGTCGAGTACAAAAATGTCTCTTCATCCAACTGGGTCCTTGATGAAGGAATTAAATAGCAGTTACAATGATAATAGCATGTATGCACTTAAAGGAGTTAGAGGCTAAGGGTTGTGCCAGTTAGTGCCGGTGACGTCATCGGCTCACTGAATGACGGAAGCCATTCCCATGGAGAGCCCGGTACGTTGCCAGATCTCCAAAAAAAAGCATTTGCCCTGCGCGCCAATGCTCATATCAGAGGGCTGGATGAGTGAAAATGGGGATATGTCCGGGTTCAGCTTTAAAAGTGCTCCTCACCCAGTCCTAGACAGATTCACTTGTAGACCGGCCTGTGTTGTGCATGTACAGCAACTGAAATCTGGGAGTTAAATTGGACTGCAGTAAGCTTGTGGTGGTATAAGGGTGGTTTCTCCAGTTGGTATGCTTGCGATATGGATATAGAAGCATTATAGTTACATCTGAAATGAGAATACAGCCCTATATGTCACCAAACATTTTTCAGAGCCTACTTGCTCCTTCCTCAGTAGCAAAGTTGTTTCTAACTATAACTACAAAAATCAGCTTAGTTCTTAAAAGTAGTTGTCTAGGAATTTTATATTGACAAATCATCAATATCATGTTGGCAGGCTCCCGATACCCCCACTGTAGCTCTTGTGCTGGAAGTAGGCACCAGAACTTCACAGATTTGTTTATTGTGCAGTGGACAGAGCTGGTAACTGCACCCTGGCTGACACTACAATGGCCATTACTACTTTGAAGAGTGCACAATGGGCATTAGTACTAGAGATGAGCACATTTTTCAAAAATTCGATTTCGGAAAAATTAGCTTTGAT
Organism: Bufo bufo; assembly: GCF_905171765.1. Classification (NCBI taxonomy): domain Eukaryota; kingdom Metazoa; phylum Chordata; class Amphibia; order Anura; family Bufonidae; genus Bufo; species Bufo bufo. The sequence goes on along the minus strand of NC_053394.1, from coordinate 241,442,185 downwards.
CCGAATTTATTTGCAGCGAATCGTGTTAAAAAACGGCTATTTCCTGACTGCAGAGAGCCTTTGTAGTGGTGTAGACCACTGTGCCTTGTAGTAACACGCATAGGGAGTCTGCTTTGGTAGTGAAATAATACTGTGAGTCAGTATGACATGCAGGTGACAGGAGTTGCTCTTAGAATTACTGCACACTTCACTTATTAGGGCAGTCACGGGGCCAAAACTGACCAAATAACTCAAGTATGAACTCGGCCTTACAGGTCGATGTTAGCGCCAAGAAGAAGTGCACTCCTTTTACACCGTCACCAGCTGAATCCACATAGATGTTATCAGAACCTGTTCTACTAAACGCGTATACAAGTAGAGCCCCCGGACAGAGTCACTGATTAATTTGCCTTCCTCTGATCCATCAGAACAATAACCCACAAAAAAAGAATCCTGTCTGTGGAGCATACGCCTTCACTCGGTCAGCATTTGCTCAATAATCCATCAGTATTGCTAATGCCAACAAAAAACAGGAGTGGATGTAAAACAGAGATGACACATGAATGGAATATTTGCATGTCTTCTGTGTTTTCTACCCACTCCTGCTTTTGGCTACCAAATCATAAGCCAATTCTGATGGGACCATACAAGCCTTAGAGCTGCTACGCAGACAGGATTAGTTGTGCGTCTCATTTTCCCTTCCTTCTGACAGATCAGAAAAAAGGTCAAATAAATGATGATGTAAGCCATGCCGAAAGCCAAAATAGTGGACCAGTCATGAAGTTGGGAGTGTGGGAACAGCATGAGAAGTCCACAGATGGACCTATGATATAGTGGTGAGGTGGAAGCAGCATGAGAAGACCACAGAGTGGCCCAATGACAAGGTCTGGATTTGGCAGCAGTATGAGGAGGCCACCGAGTAGCACAGTGACAGACTCTAGAGTTGGTAGCAGTATTAGGAGGCCACCGAGTGGCACAATGACAGAATCTGGAGGTAGCGGCAGTATGAGCAGGCCACCGAGTGGCACAATGACCGAGTCTGTAGATGGCAGCAGTATAATGAGGCCACCGAGTGGCATAATGACAGAGTCTAGAGGTGGTTGAAGCATCAGGAGGTTGTCATTGTTTTCATGTACTTTTTGTATATTTTTTGTTTCATAATATATATTTTCCTCACACTTTAAGACGTCACACAACCTCACACAACGTCATTTGGTCCATACAGCAAAAGGAGTTTTTCAGTCACCCATCATTTTTACCGGGGAAAAAAAATTTGAAAGAAAAATTTTCACCACAGCGTCATTCAGTTCATACAGCAAATGGAGTTTTGCAGTCACCCATCAACATTATCGAAAAAAAACACATTGAAAGAGTGGCACAATAACAGAGTCTGGAGGTGGTGGATGCAGCTGCAGCATTATGAGAAGGCCCCCGAGTGGCACAATTACAGAGTCTGTAGGTGCCAGCAGTATGATGAGGCCACCGAGTGGCACAATGACAGAGTCTGGAGATGGCGGCAGAATCAGGAGGTTGTTATTGTTTTCATGTACTTTATGAATATTTGTTGTTTCTTAATATATATTTTCGTCACACTTTCAGACATCACACGACCTCACATTACATGATTCGGTTCATGGTTCATACAGCAAAAGGAGTTTTTCAGTAACCCATCACTTTTACTGAAAAAAAAAAACACTTTGAAATAGTGGCACAATGACAGAGTCTGTAGATGGCAGCAGTATAATGAGGCCACCGAGTGGCAAGGTGACATAGTGTGGAGATGGCAGCAGCAGCATCAGGAGACCACAGAGTGGCAAGGTGACATAGTGTGGATATGGCAGCAGCATAAGGAGGCCACAGAGTGGCAAGGAGACATAATGTGGAGATGGCAGTAGCAGCAGCAGCATCAGGAGACCACATAGTGGCAATGTGACAGCTTGGAGATGGCAGCAGCAGCTGCATCAGGAGACCACAAAGTGACCCGGTAACATAGTGGGGTGGTGGGTGGCAATACCAGTACCCGCTGACGAAGGTCGGTGAAAGAAGGAGCACTTGGCATCAGATGTGTGGCATCAGGCGGGTTGCAGCATCAGAATAGTAGCTGAAGCAGGTAGCCAGAAGAAACCTGTCTCTTTTGTCAAATTGTTGGTGTGGCATCATGGATGATCTAGTCTGATGCATCAGGCATTGGTGTGTGGCAATCCTGGTTGATCCACTCCTGATTCATCTTGTTGCAGTGTCACACTATGTGCTATATGTAGGCACTTTAAACTGTTGCTAAATGTCATATCAAATGTATTGTGGTATCATGCTGTAATTCCCTTTAACAGGCTGGCAGTGTCATTTACCTTTATTCGCTCCTAGGTGGTACTGGCACCACTTATATATATATATATATATATATATATATATATATATAGCTGGGGGGGTGTCAAGTCAGTGTGTGTGTTGAGAATGAGAATGAAGAAAGAAGGAAGTTAATGGAGGAGGTGGAAATTCATTTTTCCACTGAAATAATTCACAAAAGATTTTACCACATATAACTGCAGCACTGAACGCTGAATGAAATTTGTTTTTCCACCGAAATAAGTCGCAAAAGATTTTAACGCATATAAGTGCAGCGCTTAACGCTTAATACACTTTTTTTTCCCACCGAAATAAGTCACTAAACACTTTCAACACATCTAACCGCCGCTGAAGTGAACTGAGAATGTATTTTTCAGTTTGTACTGAAATAGGCCACTAAACGCTTTCAACACATATAACCGCCGCCGACGTGAACTGAGAATTTATTTTTCAGTTTGTACTGAAATAGGCCACTAAACGCTTTCAATACATATAACCGCCGCCGACGTGAACTGAGAATTTATTTTTCTGTTTGCACTAAAATAGGCCACTAAACGCATTCAACGCATATAACCGCCGCCGACGTGAACTGATAATGTATTTTTCTTTTTGCACTGAAATACTAAATAACACCTATAACCGCCGCACTGACTGATTGCTACCGTCGCTACTTCCGTGAACCCCTGCACGACTACTTCCCAAGCAGGTAGGCTGCTGCGAAGCAGGTGCTCTACCCCGGGCACGTTTGGCTCCTGACCTCCCACTGCTGCCACCCTGCTGACTCCCAGCTATGCTTTCAACACAAATAACTGTCGACGTGAACTGAGAATATTTTTTTCTTTATGTACTGAAATAGGCCAGTAAACGCTTTCAGCAGAAATAAATGCACCAGTGAAGGGCATATATATGTTTTTTTCTGTACTGAAATAGGCCACTGAAGGCATTTGCCACAAATAAGTGCACCAATGAAATGCATATATATTTTTCTTTTTTTACTGTAATACGCCCCTATACGCTTTCAACAGAAATAACTGAAGAAGTGAACTGAGCATATATTTTTCTTGTTGGACTGAAATAGGCCACTTAACGCTTTCAGCTAAATTAACTGCAAAAATGCACTGAGAATATTTTTTTCATTTTTTACTGTAATACGCCCCTATATGCTTTCACCAGAAATAACTGCAACAGTTCAGGGCGTAAATATTTTTCTTATTTTACTGAAATATCCCCCTATACACTTTCACCCGAAATAACTGCAACAGTGCAGTACATATATATTTTTCTTTTTTTTCTGTAATACGCCCCTATATGCTTTCACCAGAAATAACTGCAACAGTGCAGTGCGTATATATTTTTCTTTTTTACTGTAATACGCCCCTATACGCTTTTAACAGAAATAACTGCAACCGTGCAGTGCATATATATTTTCCTTTTTTTAAGGAAACACGCCCCTATACTGTACGCTTTCACTATAAATAACTGCAACAGTGCAGTGCGTATATATTTTTCTTGTTGGACTCAAATATGCCCTTATATGCTTTCACCAGAAATAACTGCAACAGTGCAGTACATATATATATTTCTTGTTGTACTGAAATATGCCCCTATATTTTTAACCAGAAATAACTGCAACAGTGCAGTGCGTATATATTTTAATCTGTTACTGAAATACACCCCTATACGCTTTCACCAGAAATAACTTCAGAAGTGAAATGCATATATATTTTTCTTGCAGTACTGAATAAGATACTAAGACATAAGCCTCAAAAGGCTTTTCAACATAAGACTTGCAGCCCAATAACAAAAAAAAAACAAATCCCCAAATAATCGTTCCCTGCACTTGTAAATCACCTTCCTATCAATATTCCTAGCGCCTTCTGACGTCTCTCCCTGCACTAAGATGCTGTGAAATTATTCCTCCCTATCCTTTCTCTGCATTTATAAATAATTTTTTATGTCTTTTTTTTCCCATAAACATTTTTCCAATAGCTGTCCCTAGTGCTTTCACACGTCTGTCCCTGCACTCTAAATGCTGGAAAATGGCCGAATCTAAAATGGCTGCTAGGATCACCACCAATTAGCTGTTAGAAAAGGCCTGCACTCCATTAGCACTGGGCCTCTTCCTAGGCCATGTGATGTCACGTGGCCTAGTTGCAACTCAACCACATTGAAGTGAATGGGGCTGAGCTGAAATACCAAGCACAGCTGCTATACTATGTAGGGCGCTGTGCTTGGAAAGCTGCCGGGGGCTGGCTGTGCTCATTAAAGCTTTGTGATTATGGCAGCTCCCTCAAACAGCTGATCAACAGGGGTGCCGGGATTTGGTCCCCTGATGATATGATAATGATGACCTATGCTGCAGACACTTCATCATTATCTTTACCTGGATAACCCTTTTAGGAGGTTAAAGAAGTTGTCTTATTAACAAAGTCCTTTTCCATTATCCTATTCATTTGAATTGCTGTAATACAACAATGCAGCTTCTCCTGGTATTTCCAGAGTTTCAACTAAACCCATGATCATTAAGTGAATGTCAATAAATCTGCACTGAGAAAAGGAGCTGTGATGATTAGACAATCCCACGTCTTCCTTACAAAGATTCCTATATTTTGAGATCAGTTCGGCACTTGGGGCTAGTTCTTTCAAGTAAAGCCTCATTGCCAATATTGATGTGTAAAACTAAAAAGGCTGAGTACTACAAGAAAACTCGTATAGCCTTATACTTTGAAAAATATTTGCAGCTTTATGACCATATCAGTAGGGCTATTTCGTAAAGTTCTCTTTTTTGGAAAACATGACTATGTAAGGTTCCTACAGCACTTCAAGTGCCCTGGCTACTTTTCTCTACTAGTCAAGAGGAGAAGGTACAGTACAGGTTGGACTTTTTATTTTTCTTTTTCCAACCTTGGCAACTAGGTAACTAAGTAACTATGTGATTACAAACGTCATATGTTCAGCAACAAACAACATAAATATTCCAATTTAACAAAGAGATTGTTTTAACAAAGCAAGTACAATCATTTTTTGCAAAAAATATCTACAAAAATGTTTCTACATTTGGTCTGATATTTTTTTTATTCAATTCTAAACAAATTCCACTTCATCAGCTTTGATTCGATTTAATCAGGCCTTACAACAGAAAATCTCAATCTAATAAAGGATGTGTAATGTGTAGATCTTAAAGCAGGTGGTAGATAATATAAGTTTCAAAATGATAACCTTTCTATAAAAAATTACTTTAGAAAAGGGTTTCCAATCAGGGTGGGATTGGTCTATGAGGCTAGCAGAGGAACTTTCATAAGATTATTATTATTATTTATTATTATTATTATTATTTATTATTAAAGCGCCATTCATTCCACAGCGCTGTACATATGAGAAGAGGTATACATACATAATACAGACAATTGCACTAATCATAAACAAGACGAGTTACAAACTGGTACAGAAGGAGATAGGGCCCTGCCCGTGAGGGCTTACAATCTACATGGTATGGGAGAAGGACACAGTAGGTGCGGGTGAAGTTGGTCATGGCGGTATGGAGGCAGCAGGGTCACTGGTTGTAGGCTTGTATGAAGAGGTGGGTTTTCAGGTTTCTTTGAAGGATTCCACTGTGGGTGAGAGTCTGATATGTTGGGGTAGCGAGTTCCAGAGTATGGGGGATGCACGGGAGAAATCTTGCAGTCGATTGTGGGAAGAGGTGATAAGAGGAGAGAAGGAGGTCTTGTGAGGATCGGAGAGTGCGTGTGGGGGTGTATCGGGAAAGTAGCTCAGAGATGTAGAGAGGGGAAAGGTCTTGTATGTATTTGTTAGTACTTTGAAGTGAATTCTCTGGGCAATGGTGAGCCAGTAAAGTGATTGGCAGAGGGGAGAGGCAGAGGAGTAATAGGATGAGAGGTGGATTAGTCGGGCAGCAGAGTTGAGGGTAGATTGGAGGGGTGCGAGAGTGCTAGATGGAAGGCCACAGAGGAGAGTGTTACAGTAGTCTAGGCGGGAGATGATGAGGGCATGTACAAGCATTTTCGCAGATTCAAAGTTAAGGAAAGCACGGATGCGGGAGATGTTTTTGAGTTGGAGGCGGCAGGTGGTGGAAAGGTCTTGGATGTGCGGTCTGAAGTAGAGGGCAGAATCCAAGGTCACTCCAAGGCAGCGGACTTTGTTGACCGGAGAGAGTGTGCAGCCATTGATCGTGATAGATAGGTCTGTTGGGGGTATGAGCAAGATGGGGGAAAGAGGATGAATTCTGTTTTATCCATGTTAAGTTTTAGAAAGCGAGAGGAGAAGAAGGATGATATAGAAGATAGACATTGTGGGATTCTTGATAGTAAGGTGGTGATGTCTGGACCAGAGAGGTAGATTTGTGTGTCGTCAGCGTAGGAGTGATACTGAAAGCCATGGGACTCTATGAGCTGTCCCAGGCCAAAAGTGTAGATAGAGAAGAGCAGGGGTCCTAGGACAGAGCCTTGCGGGACATCAACAGAGAGGGAATGAGACGAGGAGGTGGTGCGGAAGTGGGAGACGCTAATCGTCCAGTCTGTGAGGTATGATGTGATCCAGGAGAGGGCCAGGTCAGTGATGCCAAGAGATGAGAGAGTTTGCAACAGAAGGGAGTGGTCAACAGTGTCGAAGGCAGAGGACAGGTCAAGGAAAAGGAGGACAGAGTATTGTTTCTTGGTTTTGGCTGTCAGTAGGTTGTTGGTGACTTTGGTGAGGGCAGTCTCAGTCGAGTGGTGGGGTCGGATGCCAGATTGTAGGCGGTCAAAGAGGGAGCAGGAGGAGAGGTGAGAGGACAGTTCAGAATGGACATGTTGTTCAAGTAGCTTTGAGGCATACGGAAGAAGTGATATGGGGCGATAACTGGACAAAGAGGATGGGTCAAGTGAAGGCTTTTTGAGGATGGGTGTAATGGTAGAGTGTTTAAAAGCAGAGGGGAAGACACCAGAGGTTAATGATAGGTTGAAGAGATGAGTTAGGGCTGGGATAAACATTGTGGTGAGGTTAGGGATGAAGTGGGATGGGATTGGGTCAAGTGCACAGGTGGTGAGATGTGATCTGGATAGTAGAGTGGAGAGTTTTTCTTCTGTAATGGTGGAGAAGCGAGTTTTGGGAGAACAGGCCCGAGCCGTTGTGTAGAGGGTCTGTGGGGACTGTGTAGTGACGCTTTCTCTGATGTTGACTATATTTTGTTTGAAATATTTGGCAAAGTCCTCAGCTGAGAAGAGAGGAGAGGGTGGGGGTGCTGGGGGACGGAGAAGGGAGATCAGGGCAAAGATACAAAAATAGGCTTCAAGTGTTCATCACAAGAAAAATCTGAGTTTGGGCCAAGTCTCTTGCGGCTAGGGTCAATTTCTTATGGGTTGATCCACAAAAAGCCCATTAGCTCATACTAATGATATGTCCAGCTTGTACAATGATGACAACATAATTCAAAATGACATAAAGAGTGGATGTGTAAATATACTAACAGATGGAAGGTGGTCTCTCAGAATTTTTCCTGTGGTGGTCCCAATGTCTGATTCTGTATTGACTGCAATGAAAGTGACAGAACCCTTTTGGCTCGCAATTATGAATAGATTGTATGAGAAACATAAAGGGGTGCTTTCAATTCACTGCTCACCTTGGATGGTTGTGAAATAGTTACAACACTGTAAAGACATGTATAGGACTGTGTATCTCTAGATCCTCACACCAGTGTAATATGAGTGGTTAAGGGGACAGGTAGTAGATAAGGTGGTCCGGTTCCATTGATCAAAGAAGTAGTCATATGCGTAGCTTGCTAAGAAGATTTGCTTTGTTTCAGGAGCAGACAGTTGCCCTTATTACATCAAATCACAATGACGTACCGTATATAAACAGTACACTACTTTTAAGAACAAGCCATTCCCAAAGGGGATATGTTAACTAACACTGATTGATGACAAAATGTCAAAAATCAATCATGGACCAATAGGCAACTTCTGAGATTTAATCACATAATAAATAGTGTAAAATGACTGGAGAGTTTATTTGTCCCGGAAACACTAAATGATGCCCTGAAGCGTGCTGTCCCCATAAAGCAAACCTTCTTAGCAAGCTGCCCATATAAGGACTACTTCCTTGCCAGCGCGATCACATGAACCAGAACATCTGATCTACTTACTGATATCTATAAGTGGGCATTGCTCAGTGGACTTAGGTGTTCCCGGGGCAGGACTTGCATGTCCTGAATTTACCAACTACAATGGTAATAAGTATGGAATGGCAAGTGGTCCATTTACTGTTTACGCTCAGGGGGGATCAGCGGTCTACCTTTGAAAAACAGTTCATTATCCAAGTAAATACATTTGGTGAGGTGACAAAAATCTGTTTAAAATGCAGCTAAGCAATAACACATAATCAATAATCACATTATAGAATTTGCTTTTCACAAATAAGCATCTGTGTATGATGTTCTGTTTGCAAACTGAAATGTATAGGTAATAACTACAAGGGAAAAATCTTTAAGATGCTGAAATTAATGTGTGAAAATAGTAGAGTCTTCATTGAAGATAAGAAAGGAATGCAATCAAATAGACAGGACACACAGGGAGCTTTGTTTACTGGGTCTGCAGATGTACCAAGCAAATAAAGTCTCTTTAGGACAGGGTCATTCAAAGCACGTCTAGGTATTCCATGCCAGCTGGCCAGGAAATAGCAAAAGGCACCAGATGCAGAATCCGCTGCTAGCTTTACACGGGTATCAGGGAGTTGCCTGGATACAGCTACCAGCATAAAATCTGAAGCAGGGAATAAACAGAACAGACAAACCTATGAGAAATTATAGATTCCACTATACTTAAAAACTCAAGAAGGGCACAGATTTGCATTGAGAGAAGAACAGGGAAGTGAAAAGAAAATTACATCAAAAAATTTCCACCTTTAGCAGGCTCGTGGGAAGAAATTGGTTATGAAGCAACAGCTTTAAAGATATTTTAAATATGAATATGGATATGCTCTGTCATGCTTCCTCCAAGACGACGACTCCTAAGTGGTCTCCTGATATACAGCGGCCAAATTACTTCACCTTCATTTGTAGGCACTTGGCCATTTTTGTTGTAAGAAGCTTTTTACAAAGTCTCAATACATTTCAGTTATGGGTACAGCATGTATAACTGATAATTACAGTACAGGTTTTATTTTAGTCAAAAGAAAAAGGAGAACGTGTGGTGCCATGTTAGCCAATAGAAAACTGGTTTAGAGCTCTTATTATAAGAAACAAAAGCCTAGTATTGGAGGTCTGATACCTTTTAATGGTCAATAAAAATGGAAGCAATGATGTTACATAGCGAGCTTTCAAGACAAAGACAACCTCTGTCTCGTCTTCATCAGTCATTCCCCTGACTCCAGGTTTCTACTCCAGGTTGCATAATACCTGCAAGACCATGATTTAGCCGTTCTTAAGAAGAGCACTAAACTAGGTTTTATTTTAAGAACTGAATACGTGTGATCATCTACAGCTATATTTTTTACTATGTTATATTTTTTTACTCAAATCAATTCACTGATGTATGGCAACAATAACACTGCTAAAAGGCTAATACTAAATTAAAAAACAAGGACAACTTTTTATATTCAGAAACGTTGCCACTAGAGTTGAGCGAACCCAAACTGTAAAGTTCGGGTTCGTACCGAACTTTAGGTTTTTCGGCACCCGGACCCGAACCCGAACATTTACGTAAAAGTTTGGGTTCGGTGTTCGGCGCTTTCTTTCTGCGCTTTTTGAAAGGCTGCACAGCAGCCACTCAACAAGCGTCATACTACTTGCCCCAAAAGGCCATCACAGCCATGCCTACTATTGGCATGGCTGTGATTGGCCAAATGCAGCATGTGACCCAGCCTCTATTTAAGCTGGAGTCACGTAGCGCCGCCCGGCACTCTGCTCGGATTAGTGTAGGGTGAGGCTGCAGCTGCTGTGAGGGAGAGATCAGGGAGAAATCTTATCAAGAACTGCTTTTTTTTACTGAGCGATCTACAGCAAATGTGCTTTGTGGGTGCAGTGCACAATTTTTTTAAGCCTGCCCTGAGCCAACTACTGCTGAAAACAAACTTTTTTTATTTCAGTTTGTCAATATCAATACATAATCGGCAGCCATTTTATGCAACGATAGTGCACCAGCACAGGCTATCTGCATGTCTGTAAGTCCAGAAATACATCTTTTTGCTTACTGGGGTGAAAAAACCCTCTAATATACTGCAAAATCTGGGAGAAGACGTGCATAAGTGACTGTCACATTTAGGCCAGAAATACATCTTTTTGGTTACTGGGGTGAAAAAACCCTCTGATATACTGCACATCTGGGATTAGACGTGCATAAGTTACTGTGAAATTTAGGCCACAAACACCGCTGTCATATAGAGTTTTTTTTTTAAAATTCAGTGAAATACCCTACATCAGGGTTTTTATTGGCGGTTAATTATTTTTAACAGACTTAAACACTTTTTACTTTGCTTTGTGAACGCTAACTATGAGGCAAACATCTAATAAGGGACGCGGTCATGGTGGTGTTGGTGGAGCCTCTGGTGCAGGGAGAGGACGTGGTCGTTCTGCCACAGCTACACGTCTTACTGAACCAACTACCTCAGGTCCCATTAGCCACCAGAATCTACAGCGATATTTGGTCGGGCCTAATGCCGTTCTAAGGATGGTAAGGCCTGAGCAAGTACAGGTGCGAGTCAATTGGGTGGCCGACAGTGAATCCAGCGCGTTCACATTATCTCCCACCCAGTCTTCTGCAGAAAGCGCAGAGGTGGCGCCTGAAACCCATGCCCATCAGTCTGTCACATCACGCCCATGCATATCGGGAAACCTGTCTGAGCCTCAAGTCATGCAGCAGTCTCGTATGCTGTTTGAAGACTGCTGGCAGGGTATCCCAAGGGCATCCACCTATCCCTTCCTCAGGGGTGGAAGACATAGAATGCACTGACGCACAACCACTTATGTTTCCTGATGAGGACATGGGAATACCACCTCAGCACGTCTCTGATGATGACGAAACACAGGTGTCAACTGCTGCGTCTTTCTGCAGTGTGCAGACCAAAAAGGAGGTCAGGGAGGAAGACTGGGTGGAAGACAATGCAGGGGACGATGAGGTCCTAGACCCCACATAGAATGAAGGTCGTGCCACTGACTTTCAGAGTTCGGAGGAAGAGGCAGTGGTGAGACCGAGCCAACAGCGTAGCAAAAGCGGGAGCGGGGTGCAAAAGCAGAGCAGCCGTCGCCAAAACAGTTCGCCTGCTACTGGCCACCGTCACCAGGGACCGAGCACACCAAAGGCAGCTTCAAGGAGTTCCCTGGCATGGCACTTCTTCACACAATGTGCTGACGACAAGACCCGAGTGGTTTGCACTCTGTGCCATCAGAGCCTGAAGCGAAGCATTAACGTTCTGAACCTTAGCACAACCTGCATGACCAGGCATCTACATGCGAGACACGGGCTGCAGTGGAGTAAGCACCTTTAAAACCAAGAAAGGGCTCATACCCCTCCTGATCCCTCTTCTGCTGCTGCCTCGGCCTCTTCCTCCGCCTTTGGAGGAACGTTGGCACCTGCCGCCCAGCAAACAGAGGATGTGCCACCAACAACACCACCTCCGTCACCAAGCATCTCCACCATGTCACACGGCAGCGTTCAGCTCTCCACCTCACAAACCTTTGAGAGAAAGCGTAAATTCCCACCTAGCCACCCTCGATCCCTGGCCCTTAATGCCAGCATTTCTAAACTACTGGCCGTTAAAATGCTGTCATTCAGGCTGGTGGAGACGGACAGCTTCAAACAGCTCATGTCGCTTGCTGTCCCACAGTACACCACTCCCAGCCGCCACTACTGCTCCAGGAGAGCCGTGCCCTCTCTGCACAACCAAGTATCGGATAAAATCAAGTGTGCACTGCGCAACGCCATCTGTGGCAAGGTCCACCTAACCACAGATACATGGACCAGTAAGCACGGCCAGGGACGCTATATCCCCCTAACTGCACACTGGGTAAATGTAGTGACGGCTGGGCCCCAGGCGGAGAGCTGTTTGGCGCACGCCCTTCCACCGCCAAGGATCGCAGGGCATCATTCTTTGCCTCCTATTGCCTCCTCTTCCTACTCGACTTCCTCCTCCTCTTCTACCACCTCCTCATCCGGTCAGCGACAGACCTTCACCACCAACTTCAGCACAGCCAGGGGTAAACGTCAGAAGGCCGTTCTGAAACTGATGTGTTTGGGGGACAGGCCCCACACTGCACAGGAGTTGTAGCGGGGTATAGAACTACAGACCGACGAGTGGTTGCTGCCAGTGAGCCTCAAGCCCGGCCTGGTGGTGTGCGATAATGGGCGAAATCTCATTGCAGCTCTGGGATTAGCCGGTTTGACGCACATCCCTTGCCTGGCTCATGTGCTGAATTTGGTGGTGCAGAAATTCATTCACAACTACCCCGACATGTCAGAGCTGCTGCGTAAAGTGCGGGCCTTCTGTGTGCGCTTCCGGCGTTCTCATCCTGCCGCCGCTCGGCTGTCTGATCTACAGCGTAACTTCGGACTTCCCGCTTACCGCCTCATATGCGACGTGCCCACCAGGTGGAACTCCACCTTGCATGCACGGGTGAGTCGCACTGCGGAACAGCACCCCTTCACCACCAATGACTGGGCCTCCATGCGAGACCTGTGTGCCCTGTTGCGCTGTTTCGAGTACTACACCAACATGGCCAGTGGCGATGACGCCATTATCAGCGTTACAATACCACTTCTATGTCTCCTTGAGAAAACACTTAGGGAGATGATGGAAGAGGATGTGGCCCAGGACGAGGAGGAGGAAGAGGGGTCATCTCTAACACTTTCAGGCCAGTCTTTTAGAAGTGGCTCAGAAAGAGGATTTTTGCAACAGCAGAGGCCAGGTACAAATTTGGCCAGCCAGGGCCCACTACTGGAGGACGAGGAGGAGGAGTATGAGGAGGAGGAGGAGGAGAATGGGGATGAAGCATGTTCACAGCGGGGTGGCATCCAACGCAGCTCGGGCCCATCACTGGTGCGTGGCCGGGGGGATACGGAGGACGCAGACGATACGCCTCCCACAGAGGACAGCTTGTTCTTACCTCTGGGCAGCCTGGCACACATGAGCGACTACATGCTGCAGTACATGCTGCAACGACAGCAGAGTTGCCCACATTTTAACATGTGCTGACTACTGGGTGCCCACCCTGCTGGATCCCCATTACAAAGACAATGTGCCGTCCTTAATTCCTTCACTGGAGCGTGATCGGAAGATGCGCGACTACAGGCACACGCTGGTAGACGCGGTCCTGAGAGCATTCCCGACTGAGGCCGGGGGACAAGTGGAAGCACAAGGCGAGGGCAGGGGAGGAGGAAGAGGTCGCCAATGCAGCTGTGTCAGCGCCAGCACCTCAGAAGGCAGGGTTAGCATGGCCGACATGTGGAAAAGCTTTGTCACCTCGCTGCAACAACCGGCCCCAACTGCTGATATGGAGCGTGTTAGCAGGAGGCAGCATTTGAACAACATGGTGGAACAGTACCTGTGCACACACCTACACGTACTGACTGATGGTTCTGCCATATTCAACTTCTGGGTCTCCAAATTGTCCACATGGCCAGAGATTGCCCTGTATGCCTTGGAGGTGCTGGCCTGCCCTGCAGCCAGTGTTCTCTCTGAACGTGTATTTAGCACGGCAGGAGGCATCATTACAGACAGACGCAGCCGCCTGTCCACAGCCAACGTGGACAAGCTCACGATCATTAAAATGAACCAGGCTTGGATCCCACAAGACTTGTCTGTACCTTGCGCAGAATAGACATTTATACCACCATCAAACATACATTCTTGTACTCAAGTCAAGTGCAATGATTCTTTGTTTTCTTTTTTTTTATTTGTCCCAATATTTTGGGGGCTACCTACCCCAATAAAAAATAAAATAAAAACATTGTTGGCTACCTCCTCCTCCATTGCTGCCTCCACCTACAACAAGACATTCACCGCCTCCTCAACCTCCGACTCCATATCCACCTCCTTCTCTGAGTTGCAGGTTAATAATTTGTCATTTGTAATTTTAATTCTTATTTTCAATTGTCGGGTGACATTTTACCATTTTTGGCATATACAAACCCCTGCCGTGCCTGGGTGACAGGGGCCTAAAGCTCTCAAAATCCTCTGTTCTATTGCTGGGTGACATGAAGCCCCTTTTGCCACGAATGAACCCCTTCTGTGCCTGGGTGACATGGGCCTAAATATTTCAAAATCCTCTGTTCTATTGCTGGGTGACATGAACCCCCTTTTGCCGTGAATGAAACCCTGCTGTGCCTGGGTGTCAGGGGCCTAAATCTCTCAAAATCCTCTGTTCTATTGCTGGGTGACATGAACCCCCTTTTGCCGTGAATTAACCCCTGCTGTGCCTGGGTGACAGGGGCCTAAATCTCTCAAAATCCTCTGTTCTATTGCTGGGTGACATGAACCCCATTTTGCCGTGAATGAACCACTGCTGTGCCTGGGTGACAGGGGCCTGAATCTCTCAAAATCCTCTGTTCTATTGCTGGGTGAGAGGAACCCCCTTTTGCAGTGAATGAACCCCTGCTCTGCATTGCTGACAGGGAACAAAATTTTGTGAAAACATCTGTTACTGATTGGAAGATGCGCGACTACAAGCGCATGCTGCTGATGGCATTCCCACCTGACAGCGGGGGCACAGTGGAAGCACAAGGCGAAAGCAGAGGAGGAGGAAGAGGTCGCCAACACAGCTGGGGCACCGCCAGCACCTGAGAAGGCAGGGTTAGCATGGCCCAAATGTGGAAAAGCTTTGTCAGCCTTGCAGCCAGTGTATAGTGTGAACGTGTGTTTAGCACGGCAGAGAGCATTATCACAGGCCACAGCCAATGTGGACAAGCTTACGTTTATTAAAATGAACCAGGCATGGATCCCACAGGACTTGTCTGTACCTTGTGCAGAATAGACATTTATACCAGCCTCAACCATCCATTCTTGTACTCAAGTGCACTTATTCTTTGTTTTATTTTGTTATATGTCCCAATATTTTGGGGGATACCCCAATTTAAAAATAAAAAATAACACAAATCAGTGTTGGCTACCTATTCCTCCTTCACCGCCGCTTCTACCTACACCGCCACATCAACCTACACCACCACATCCACCGCCTCCTCAACCTCCTACTCCTATATCCAGATTGTTATTTTTATTTTTTCTGTATTTTATGTTATTTTAAGTCATTTCCCTATCCACATTTGTTTGCAGAACAGTTGCCATGCTCTTAAGCACATTTTGATGCCTTTTGCAGCCCTCTAGCCCTTTCCAGGACTATTTTAGAGCCATTTTAGTGCCCAAAAGTTTGGGTCCCCATTGACTTCAATGGGGTTCGGGTTCAGGGTCAAGTTCGGGTCCTGAACCCAAACTTTTTTTTCAAGTTTGGCCGAACCCGTCAAAACCAAACATCCAGGTGTCCGCTCAACTCTAGTTGCCACTATTAGGTTATTCACTATATTTGATATGACATTGATTCATTCAAGTGTGGTTCAGATGTAGACAAGTGTGGTGCTGTTTCCTGAAAAAAAAAGAAAAAGAAAAAAAACACTCCCTTTAATATTACCTGACCAACACCGTAAATCCTAACCAGCGCTTGATTAACTTAAGCCTTTATCCCACATCTTGTCCCATACCTGACCTTCACCCCTTTACACAGCCACATATTCTATAGGAAAGGTGCATGCACATGCTTATGGTCTCCTCCATTGAAGTCATTGGGAGTAGAGACAGTGGTCCACATTTACTAACGCTGTCTAATTCGTAGACAAAGTAAACACAGAGAGTCTGAAAATGTGCCAAATGCTTCAGAGTGGCTAATAGTGGATGATAAATCTGGTGCATCTTTAAACTGTTTAGTCTAGTTTATACCACCTATTTGTTGGCTTAGTGTATGCCAAAAATGTGTCCAGATGCACTGAAAATATGTCTCACATCCAAGGATGTCAGAAAAAGTCATTTCTTGCATTGGAATAATGAACGTGTCTAAAATGAGATGTGCCAAAATGTTGTCAACAACCCAAGAGAGTGGGGCAATGAATCTCTTCAAAAGACTTTAAAAGTGTGCCACAATCATGCATGGATACCTATGGCCATAGGATGACCAAAACGCCATGCATCTGTTAAGTCACCATTCAAATATTTCTTCATCTCAAGAAAGTTTGTGAAAGAATCCTTTTGATTGTGCACATTTAATGATAAAGCCATGGAGACACAACTAACTGTCCTAAGTATCCTAATTCTATAGATACAAAAGTATAAAGTCCTATTTAGCATTTTCTAAACAGGCAAAATAGCAGAAAGGAACCATAAAAGTTCAATCACGCTAGACAGTCATTGTAAACCTAAGTGTTGAAAATACTCGACCTTGTATCATTTGGATGTCATTCAACTTGGAAGAATGCTATTGCTCACATTATAAAATGGAGCTAATTGATGAACGCATAATGAATTTATGCATACTATAAATTTAACAGCTCCATAGGCAATATTTCCAGCATTCTTTTGCTTCGCCTGTGCTTCCACACAATTAAGATCTAGTTAGTTGATGTATTAGACTGCTCAGGCAAAACAGTCAATAAACAAAGCCTGGAATAAGTGCTGGAACTTCTCACAGAAAGGTCAAGTTAGATTAATATGAGCAAGTCCCATATATTAAGTATAGATCTCCCTTCTTCAACAAAAAATATATTGAAAAATAGCTCTCCCTTTAATTGGGATACCCCTTATATTACGTATCTTGGAGTTAAGATTGGCCCAAATCCCACTTCATTATTTCATATGAATTACTCCCCCCTATTAAAATCAATTGCAGATCAGTTGTTACTACTAAAGAACCCTACACTCTCATGGTTCGGCAGAAAAAATATCGTCACTTCCCTAGTCTTACCCAGACTGACCTACCTTCAACAGGTATTGCCTGTTCCAGTTCCTAAGACTTATTATACTAAACTTAAACGTGAAATTAGTTCATTTGTCTGGGAGGGAAAGAGGGCTCGACTCGCTCGCTCTGTTCTCTGTAGACCTAAGGCTAAAGGAGGAATAGGTCTGCCGGACCCGGAGATATATGGGAAAGCTGTATTATTGTCAAGGGTAGTGGATTGGTTGAGGAGCCCTGTGAACAAGCCGTGGGTTTGCATGGAACAGAGTGACATGGGCTCGTGCATCTCTGGTCTTTTAGTGGGACAAGTCAAATTTCCTGTTCTGAATAAATCCCTCAATCCTATAGTAAAGACGACATTGTCGGCATGGAACTGGCTTCAATCCTCACAATATGCAATCCCACTTCCATCACCTCTGCTCCAGATAAAAGACATAATGGCGCATGCTTCTCCCATTCTAATAGACTGTCTACCTCCCTCAGTTAAGAATTCTACAATTCAAATCCTCTCCTTATATGGAGATGGGGGCACATTATTAAGTAACGAGGAGATTCTCTATGTTCTCCCAGAATGTAAACCTTTCCCACACCTACTTACTTTTCTTCGCTCCTTTATCATTAAAAATATTCCTATGGAAGCTCTATTACGCCCACTAACGTGGTTTGAAAGCCTATTGGTGGAACATCCTAGACACACCAAACTTATCTCTAGACTATACAAAAAACTGATTACGCCATTAAATATGGTTAAACCCGCCTTTATAGGCCATTGGGAGAGAGACTTGGGAGTGTCATTTTCTCAAGATGAGATCTCACGGCTACTATTAATACCACACAGATCTTCCAGGTGTGTCCGAACCCAAGAAAACGGCTACAAAGTCTTGACTCGCTGGTATAGGACTCCAGACATCACTTGCCTATATAGCCTGAATGGGTCGGACAAATGCTGGAGGTGCGGGGATCAAAGAGGTTCATTTTACCATATTTGGTGGTCATGCCCTGTGATACAGAAATGGTGGAATGAAATCTTTAATATAGCTAATAATATTTGTAAAACGAAGATCTCGGTGTCACCCCAATTGGCACTATTGGGATCTTATCCTTCCCTTCCTGGGGGGGCCCCCACTCGCCTTTTTAACTGTATGCTTAGCGCAGCTCGTCTCCTTATTCCAAAATTTTGGCTATCATCAGATGTACCTTCCATATCTCAATGGACAGAGAAGTTAGACCAAATATACAGGTTTGAAGAGATATCAGCTTGGGAGAACCGGAGGTTTAGCTCCTTCAGATCTATTTGGAAAGCATGGTCCAATTTTAGGAATTTTACCTAAATACCTTAATGTCCTTATATCAAAAAATATATCATATGCACTTAAAAAAAAAAAGGGGAACTGACCTAATCCACACTGATGGGTGGTTTTTTAGGGGTCTATAAGCCCTTCATAATATGAAACTTATTGTAACTCTGTATCCAAGAAATATAATGCTTGTCTCATGTATTTCTCCTGTCATCCATTATGTATCTTTTACAAGATGTGTTGTTTTTATAGCATGTACTTTATCTGTATGTTCTATAATTTTCAATTAAAAATTAAAAATTAAAAAAAAAAAAAAAAAAAAAAAGAAAGGTCAAGTTAACCACATCTATAAGAGGTCATGATGGCCTCGTCATTGTCAGTGTCTGGTATCTCTAGAATCTTCTGCCTCCTGATGTGTGATACAGTTATGATATTCCATATTCATAAATATAAACACAAATTATTCCATGCAATGTATATTCAGAGAAACAGCTCAGGCATGTTGGTGAATTAACAATGGTAATAGTCAACATTTTAGCATAGCATGTGCTAAAGCAACATTATGAGAACAGGACACCAGTCCTGTGAGATTTATCATGTGTCAATGTTGCAACTTCTGATATTCCTTTTGATATGGAAATCAAACGGACATTGAACTATGTTGTTACAGTGTGACAGTCAGTGAGAGTCTGTGAGGAAGCCAAAGGGAGTAGATCAAAACAGACCGTCACTGCATTCTTTGTTTTTCTTACAGAAAAAAGCAAAAAGTGGAGAAAATGATGGTAAAATATGAATATATTGTTGGTATGACTATGAGGCAAATTTTCATTAATTCTGAAGTAAAAAATGTAAACTTATTCTCACCTCTTGCTAGGACCCATATACACTGCTCAAAAAAATAAAGGGAACACTTAAACAACACAATGTAACTCCAGGTCAATCACACTTCTGTGAAATCAAACTGTCCACTTAGGAAGCAACACTGAGTGACAATCAATTTCACATGCTGTTGTGCAAATGGGATAGACAACAGGTGGAAATTATAGGCAATTAGCAAGACACCCCCAAAAAAAGAATGGTTCTGCAGGTGGTGATCACAGACCACTTCTCAGTTCCTATGCTTCCTGGCTGATGTTTTGGTCACTTTTGAATGCTGGCGGTGCTTTCACTCTAGGGGTAGCATGAGACGGAGTCTACAACCCACACAAGTGGCTCAGGTAGTGCAGCTTATCCAGGATGGCACATCAATGCGAGCTGTGGCAAGAAGGTTTGCTGTGTCTGTCAGTGTAGTGTCCAGAGCATGGAGGCGCTACTAGGAGACAGGCCAGTACATCAGGAGATGTGGAGGAGGCCGTAGGAGGGCAACAACCCAGCAGCAGGACCGCTACCTCCGCCTTTGTGCAAGGAGGAACAGGAGGAGCACTGCTAGAGCCCTGCAAAATGACCTCCAGCAGGCCACAAATGTGCATGTGTCTGCTCAAACGGTCAGAAACAGACTCCATGAGGGTGATATGAGGGCCCGACGTCCACAGGTGGGGGTTGTGCTTACAGCCCAACACCGTGCAGGACGTTTGGCATTTGCCAGAGAACACCAAGATTGGCAAATTCGCCACTGGCACCCTGTGCTCTTCACAGATGAAAGCAGGTTCACACTGAGCACATGTGACAGACGTGACAAAGTCTTGAGTCGCCGTGGAGAACGTTCTGCTGGCTGCAACATCCTCCAGCATGACTGGTTTGCCTTTGGGTCAGTAATGGTGTGGGGTGGCATTTCTTTGGAGGGCCGCACAGCCCTCCATGTGCTCGCCAGAGGTAGCCTGACTGCCATTAGGTACCGAGATGAAATCCTGAGACCCCTTGTGAGACCATATGCTGGTGCGGTTGGCCCTGGGTTCCTCCTAATGCAAGACAATGCTAGACCTCATGTGGCTGGAGTGTATCAGCAGTTCCTGCAAGATGAAGGCATTGATGCTATGGACTGGCCAGCCCATTTCCCAGACCAATTCAGCACATCTGGGACATCATGTCTTGCTCTATCCACCAACGTCACGTTGCACCACAGACTGTCCAGGAGTTGGCAGATGCTTTAGTCCAGGTCTGGGAGGAGATCCCTCAGGAGACCGTCCGCCACCTCATCAGGAGCATGCACAGGAGTTGTAGGGAGGTCATACAGGCATGTGGAGGTCACACACACTACTGAGCCTCATTTTGACTTGTTTTAAGGACATTACATCAAAGTTGGATCAGCCTGTAGTGTGTTTTTCCACTTTAATTTTGAGTGTGACTCCAAATCCAGACCTCCATGGGTTGAAAAATTTGATTTCCATTTTTAAATTTTTGTGTGATTTTGTTGTCAGCACATTCAACTATGTAAAGAACAAAGTATTTCAGAAGAATATTTAATTAACTCAGATCTAGGATGTGTTATTTTTGTGTTCCCTTTATTTTTTTGAGCAGTGTATTTATTGTCTGCTTCATGATGGAAATCAGGTAATATTTTTCACACCAAGCAATTTTCATACTTAGTATAAGCGACTCTCTATGGTCAATAAACTGTTAAAGGATTTCCCGCCAAAAAAAATTACAATCGATACTCTTGGTTTTTAAACAGGTTAAACTATCCCATTTTCTTGGGGTGGATTTAGAAAGGTTGTTCTAGTGATTTACCAGAAGTTGGTGCTCTGTCTGCATTGCTAATGCACTCTGCTGACAAAAATCATAATAGTGAGAGCTCTCTGTTTTCTGGTCCTAAGCTAACATTGCGCCTACATCATCCTGGTTGCCATTATCTTTATTCATCTGTTGTTGAACCTCGTCCCCTGATGAACCAAAGACTTTCTTCAATGGGGAAATGCATCAGGACCTACAGTGACTGGTTTTTGAAAACATCTAAGTGATTTCTAGAGCATTTTCAGGGTTTAGCCACTGATAAGTGGGGTTGCCCCTTTCGGGTCGGGTGCTTGCTTTTAGACAGGGATAGCCTGAAAGAGACACCCAGGGATAGATCTTTTCCTGACATCATATCTTACGGTCATAAACCCTGGTGGATGTTCTTTCCAGATAAACTACAGGAGCCGTGAGTAAACCCACCCACGTTGCCCACATTGTTTTTGCATAGCATTTATCTATGTTTATCTGCCTAGAATATGCCTTAGTATCTGATTTATGGTATCTAGCCACAGAGCTTTTTTTTTTTTTTTTGTGAGCATATATTATTGTTGGTTTTTGTGTTATTTATTTTACTATATATCAATAAAGGTAATATTTTAGAGGTTTTTCTACAATAAGCTATTTTCTGATCCCTCTACGATTATCTTTTCTGTGAGCTAGTCCTAAGCTAACATGGAGCAGTAAATAAGGAGCAGGGAGTCTGTAAAGGTACAGCTATAGCCAATAGCCATTGCAGAGCAATGAGTGATCTAAGAGAAGAGGTTGTCACTTGGGCAACTTCTGATGTACAGCCCAGTAACATGCAGCAGTAGTTTTAATTACCTGGGGTATTAATGACCTAAAATACTCTATACAGAGCACCTTGGAGACTTGCCATTAGGGGACCATAGGAAGGGACATCCCTGGTACATTAAATGACATTCGTATGTCCATTCTACTAGTTTTCTTTGTGCTTCATTCCATACGTCTCATGTATATGTATTTTACAAATTAGTTACAAGAACAGCTAAGCCTCTTCTGAAGTGGTAAAAATAATGGTACCATTTTTCCATGAGAACTTATAGTGGTTATTTAGACAGTTATTTTAAATTTGACTGCATACCCAGCAAAATTACTTTGAACTGTAAGCAACAGAACACTGGCAATAGGATGAAATGAACAGAGCCAAAATACTATTAAAGTAATCAAATGTTCTCAGCTTCAATAGTATTAAATTGTGTTACTTTCTCCATTGCCTGTTTACCTCGCCTGCACTTTTTTAAATCTATTGCATTGAAAAACAGAAAAAAGCCAAGTTATTATATAAAATCCTGATCTTTTGTATGTATAGACTTAAGCTAAGGTACAAAAAGCTGCAGCAGCGTATTTAAACAGCATTTTAATGACATAGAGTAGGCATGTTTTATCGACTGTTGTCTAGCTGTGCTTTGACATCAGAAACATTCTTACACAAGGATTCTGAATTCATCTTAGCAACGCTAATAAGCATCTTATTCAACCAGCGTCACCTGATTGCGCACATTAGACTGGTGTTAAAAGACACAATAGCACATGTCAACAGAAACACGTAGGGAGGAGTAGAAGTCGAAAGTCTGCGAGGTGTCAAAGCTTTAAAGAGGACCTTTCATCTGTTTTACTTATAGGAGCTAAACACCTGTACTTGCGGGGTACTGATGCTGCCACAGTTTTTTTTTTTCTTTAAACATCGCTCCTGCGCCCTCCTGAATTTTTCGCGCTCAGTATGCTAATACCGAGCATCGGTACAGGGAGGAGGATATGTCAGGGTTTCTCAATGGGTGTCTCCTTCTCCCTGGCTGTGCATTGATCTAATCACATCGGAGAGCGTCACAGCATTAACCCAAGCATTAAACCAGGCACCCGCTGCTCTGAAGAGGGGAGGGTGCCTGGTTCATAGGAAAAGGTCAGAAATTGATGGAAATACCACCAAAATGGTTCGGGAACAGCATGGGGAGGATGTCTGGATGCATTTTGGACTCCCAGGTCGCTGCTGGGAACGATGTTGTCTGAGTAGTACGCAACTTTTACAGACTGACAATAAAATGCACAAAACCGAATATAAAATCGATTTTAGAGGAAAAATTGTTAGGAAACATTCTTTCCTGTATATTTACTTGTATATAAAGTGCACATGCTGCCAAAAATTACAAGGAAGAAGCACTCCGATACAACCTGTAGAAAAAGATTGTAGGTGAGGGCCTGAAGGTGAGCTGACCCTGTAAAAGATTGTAGGTGAGGGCCTGCTGGTGAACTGACCCTCTAAAATATTATATGTGAGGGCCTGCAGGTGAGCTGACCCTGTAAACCATTATATGCCAAGGCCTGCAGATGAGCTTACCCTGTAAAAGATTTTAGGTGCTGGCCTGCTGGTGAGCTGACCCTGTAAAACATTATATGCAAGGGTCTGCTGGTGAGCTGACCCTGTAAAACATTTTAGGTGCGGGCCTGCTGGTGAGCTGACCCTCTAAGAAATTCTATGTGAGGATCTGTAGGTGAGCTGACCCTGTAAAACATTGTAGGTGAGGGCCTACTGGTGAGCTGACCCTCTAAAAAATTATAATCAAGGGCCTGCAGCTGAGCTGACCCTGTAAAAATTGTACATGAGGGCCTGCTGGGCAGCTGACCCTCTAAACAATTATATGCGAGGGCCTGCATCTGAGCTGACCCTATAAAACATTATATGCATAGGGCATATATGCGAGGGCATTATATGCGACAAATAAGCATGTTGATATGATGAAAGAGGAGGAGGATGAGAAAAGGAACATTCAACCATATTCCCTTGTTTGTGGTGGAAGGGGTGCATGGGAATACAATGTATTCAATACACCATAAAATACATATTTAAAGTGCCTTTATGTTCAGCCGCTTTCCTCAGGTGGAGTAAAGAAGTCATGGTCAATCCAGGCTTAGTTCATTTTTATAAGAGTCAACCTGTCAGCATTTTCAGTTGCCAGGCGGATACGCTTATCTGTTATAATGCCACCAGCAGCAATAAATACCCCCTCAGACAAAACGCTGGCAGCAGGGCAGGCCAGCACCTCCAAGGCTTAGAGCGCCAGTTTGTGCCACGTGTCCAGCTTGCACACCCAGTAGTTGTATGGCACTAAGGGATCATTGAAGAACTGATATGGTCTGCTATGTACTCCTTCACCATCTTCCAAAATTTTTGTAGTTGCCACATTCCAGTTATTAATTTAGTTGCCCTCCTCTGAACCCTCTCCAGCTCTGCTATGTCTGCTATGTCTGCCCAGATTTTAGGATGCTTTTAAAAATATCCCATTTTGTGGCAGTATTTTTATTTTTGAGGACTTTGTCCCAGCTAGTTAGGCCAAGTTAGTTGGCTAAATTTAGCTTTTTTAAAGTTTGGTATTTTTGTTCGTCCCTGTAGAAACGCTTGTTTGAAGGATAATTGGAAGGTTATTACTTTATGATCACTATTTCCCAGGTGTCCCCCAACCTGCACATCTGTTGTTCTGTCAGGTCTATTGGTTAATACTAAGTCCAGTATGGCTGTCCCTCTAGTCGGGTTCTGAACCAGTTGGGAAAGGAAATTGTCTTTGGATATTGCCAAGAACCTGGCACAGCTAATCTCACTGTCCGCAGCGGACACAGTCTATTGTAAAAGTAAACTGAATGTCACAGATATTTTTTGGATGCACTCAATTTACACTGGAGATGTGGTGCAGCTAATCTCACTGTCCGCAGCGGACACAGTCTATTGTAAAAGTAAACTGAATGTCACAGATATTTTTTGGATGCACTCAATTTACACTGGAGATGTGATGCAGCTAATCTCACTGTCCATAACGGACACCATCTATTGAAAAAGTACACTGGATGTCACAGATATTTTTGGGATGCGCACACTTTACACAAGAGATGTGGCGCGGATAATTTAACTGTCCGCAGCGGACACTGCCTACGGAAAAAGTACACTGGATGTCACTGATATTTTAGGGATGCGCACACTTTACACAGGAAATGTGGCGCAGATAATATAACTGTCCGCAGCGGACACCGTCTACGGAAAAAGTATACTGGATGTCACTGATCGTTTAGGGATGCGCACACTTTACACAGGAGATGTGGTACGGATAATTTAACTGTCCGCAGCGGCCTATTAGATGCTATTTAGCGCAGGATGCGCTAAAAATATATATTGCTGCAGTCACACACAATAGTCCTTAAAAGAACTTTTGGGTCTCTGAAAAGTTTTTGCAATAAAAATCTTCCAATAACACTCCCTACACTTTGTCCCTTCCTATGCACAACTCTCCCTAAGACTGAGTAATTTAGCGCAGGTTGCGCTACAAACATATATTGCTGCTGTCACACACAATAGTCCTTAAAAGGACTTTTGGGTCTCTTAAAAGTTTTTGTAATAAAAATATTCCAATAACACTCCCTACACTGTCTCTCCCTTCCTATGCTCAGCTCTCCCTGACTAAGACTGAGCTGAACACGTGTCATCTGATGACGCGTTCCGGCCAGCCAAAAACTGTAATTCCAGTAGCCAACATGGCTACAGCATTACAGTGCGTGCCAGCACCACCCTGCACATTTATTTGCTGCGTAGCAGCCAAGAAACATGCGAGGAGGAGACTCGAGCATTGTGCTCGAGCACATGCGGTACTCGGCCGAGTACCGCCATGTGCTGAGCATCGAGATGCTCATGCCAAAAGGGTGTTCAGCCGAGCATACTTGATCACTAGTAATTACACATTTATTTTGCACCATACATTTTTTACAATTACAAAAAAAAATTTCAATATATAAATCTAATTTAGCCTCTATTTCTGAAAAAGTTTGTGACTAGATTTGCACTCACAGGTTCTGCATCATATCCCAGAACTTTAACCACTACACTATATAGCTGCATAGCCAATCACTAAGAAAAAAATATGAGACTTCTACTGTACTGTACTTCTACTGAGCCCTATACAGTAGAAGTCTCATATTATTTTTTTTTTCAAAGTGACTGCCTTTGCAGCTATATAGCGTAGTGCTCCAAAAATAGAACTGAACACATCTATGTGTATACATAGAAAGTCTTTATTTGATTTGCATTACTTGTAACATATAAAAGTAGCAGCAAGGAAGGTGGAAACCTTCAGTGAGGAACAAAAAGAGCCCTAGAGAGGGCTGAGGGGTCAACACACAAGGGCATACAAAGTTGCAGAGAAAACCACACAAAGAGCCGACATATAGTAATATAAGCCCCAGACATATAAGTCTGATAGTAAGGCAGAATAACAGGCTATGTGTGGAAGTAAATAGCAATAACTACCCCAAAGTGCGTGTGGATCCCTCAGCCGCCTCCTCCCTATATAGCGGAGTGGTTAAAGTTCTGGGCTGTGATGCAGAAGCTGCTCAAAAAAATAAAGGGAACACAAAAATAACACATCCTAGATCTGAATTAATAAAATATTCTTCTGAAATACTTTGTTCTTTACATAGTTGAATGTGCTGACAACAAAATCATTACAAAAATAAAAAAATGGAAATCAAATTTTTCAACCCATGGAGGTCTGGATTTGGAGTCACACTCAAAATTAAAGTGGAAAAACACACTACAGGCTGATCCAACTTTGATGTAATGTCCTTAAAACAAGTCAAAATTAGGCTCAGTAGTGTGTGTGGCCTCCACGTGCCTGTATGACCTCCCTACAATGCCTGTGCATGCTCCTGATGAGGTGGCGGACGGTCTCCTGAGGGATCTCCTCCCAGACCTGGACTAAAGCATCTGCCAACTCCTGGACAGTCTGTGGTGCAACGTGACGTTGGTGGATAGAGCGAGACATGATGTCCCAGATGTGCTCAATTGAATTCAGGTCTGGGGAACGGGCGGGCCAGTCCATAGCATCAATGCCTTCATCTTGCAGGAACTGCAGACACACTCCAGCCACATAAGGTCTAGCATTGTCTTGCATTAAGAGGAACCCAGGACCAACCGCTCCAGCATATGGTCTCACAAGGGGTCTGAGGATCTCATCTCGGTACCTAATGGCAGTCAGGCTACCTCTGGCGAGCACATGGAGGGCTGTGCGGCCCTCCAAAGAAATGCCACCCCACACCATTACTGACCCAATGCCAAACCGGTCATGCTGGAGGATGTTGCAGGCAGCAGAACGTTCTCCACGGTGTCTCCAAACTCTGTCACGTCTGTCACATGTGCTCAGTGTGAACCTGTTTTCATCTGTGAAGAGCACAGGGTGCCAGTGGCGAATTTGCCAATCTTGGTGTTCTCTGGCAAAAGCCAAACGTCCTGCACGGTGTTGGGCTGTAAGCACAACCCCCACCTGTGGACGTCGGGCCCTCATATCACCCTCATGGAGTCTGTTTCTGACCATTTGAGCAGACACATGCACATTTGTGGCCTGCTGGAGGTCATTTTGCAGGGCTCTGGCAGTGCTCCTCCTGTTCCTCCTTGCACAAAGGCGGAGGTAGCGGTCCTGCTGATGGGTTGTTGCCCTCCTACGGCCTCCTCCACGTCTCCTGATGTACTGGCCTGTCTCCTGGTAGCGCCTCCATGCTCTGGACACTACGCTGACAGACACAGCATACCTTCTTGCCACAGCTCGCATTGATGTGCCATCCTGGATAAGCTGCACTACCTGAGCCACTTGTGTGGGTTGTAGACTCCGTCTCATGCTACCACTAGAGTGAAAGCACCGCCAGCATTCAAAAGTGACCAAAACATCAGCCAGGAAGCATAGGAACTGAGAAGTGGTCTCTGGTCACCACCTGCAGAACCACTCCTTTATTCGGGGTGTCTTGCTAATTGCCTATAATTTCCACCTGTAAACGCAACACTTTCGGTATTGCTTCTATTTTGCATGAGCTGAACTCAAAGATCTGAAACATACATATACGAAAGACTCATTACTCTCAAATATTGTTCACAAATCTGTCTAAATCTGTGTTAGTGAGCACTTCTCCTTTGCCGAGATAATCCATCCCACCTCACAGGTGTGGCATATCAAGGTGCTGATTAGACAGCATGAATATTGCACAGGTGTGCCTTAGACTGCCGACAATAAAAGACCACTCTGAAATGTGCAGTTTGATTACACAGCACAGTGCCACAGATGTCACAATGTTTGAGACAGCTTGCAATTGGCATGCTTACTGCAGGAATGTCTACCAGAACTGTTGCCCGTGCAATAAATGTTCATTTCTCTACGATAAGCCATCTCCAAAGGCGTTTCAGAGAATTTGGCAGTACATCCAACCGGCCTCACAACCGCAGACCATGTGTAACCACACCAGCCCAGGACCTCCACATCCAGCATGGTCACCTACATGATCATCTGAGACCAGCCACCCGGACAGCTGCAGCAACAATCGGTTTGCATAACCAAAGAATTTCTGCACAAACTGTCAGAAACCATCTCAGGGAAGCTCATCTGCATGCTCGTCGTCCTCATCGGGGTCTGGACCTGACTGCAGTTCATCATAACCAACTTGAGTGGGCAAATGCTCACATTTGATGGCGTCTGGCACGTTGGAGAGGCGTTCTGTTCACGGATGAGTCCCGGTTTTCACTGTTCAGGGCAGATGGCAGACAGCGTGTGTATCATCGTGTGGGTGAGCGGTTTTCTGGTGTCAACGTTGTGGATCGAGTGGCCCATGGTGGCGGTGGGGTTATGGTATGGGCAGGCGTATCTTATGGACAACGAACACAGGTGCATTTTATTGATGGCAAGATCCTGAGGCCCATTGTTGTGCCATTCATCCACGACCATCACCTCATGTTGCAGCATAATGCACGGCCCCATATTACAAGGATCTGTACACAATTCCTGGAAGCAGAAAACATCCCAGTTCTTGCATTGCCAGCATACTCACTGGACATGTCACCCATTGAGCATGTTTGGAATGCTCTGGATCGGTGTATACAACAGCGTGTTCCAGTTCCTGCCAATATTCTGCAACTTCGCACAGCTACTGAAGAGGAATGTACCAACATTCCACAGGCCACAATCAACAACCTGATCAACTGTATGCAACGGAGATGAGTTGCACTGTGTGAGGCAAATGGTGGCCACACCAGATACTGACGGGTTTTCTGACTCCCCCCCTCCCCCCCGTAAGGCAAAACTGTGCACATTTCAGAGTGGAATTTCATTGTGGGCAGTCTAAGGCACACCTCGACAAAGGAGAAGTGCTGACTAACACAGACAGATTTGTGAACAATATTTGAGAGTAATGGGTCTTTTGTATATGTAGAAAATGTTTCAGATCTTTGAGCACAGCTCATGCAAAATGGGAGCAAAACCGAAAGTGTTGCGTTTATATTTTTGTTCAGCGCATATAAGTTTTTAGCCATAATATATTTACACATATTATTATATATTTAGAATATATAATATATTATAATATATTATGGCTAAAACATCAGTAGTAGTTTCCCACTTATTATGCATTCATATATATATCAGAAGTATGATTATATATATATATATATATATATATATATATATATTAGTAATTACACATTTATTTTGTGCCATACTTTTTTTTTAAATTACTGAAAAAAATATAAAATATATAAATCTAATTTAACCTCTATTTCTGAAGAAGTTTGAGATGGGATTTGAACTCACAGCTTCTGCATCATAGCCCAGAACTTTAGCCACTACACTATATAGCTGCATAGCCACTTACAAAAAAAAATATATAAAAAAAAAGTATAGGTCTCAGTTGAAGTACAGTACAGTAGAAGTCTCATTTTATTTTATTTTTTTATTATTATAATTTTTTTTAATAGTACCTGCCTATGCAGCTATTATAGCTGAGTGGTTAAGTGCCTTGCCTCTAATGCAAAAGGTTGTGAGTTTGAATCCCGGCAGAAACTTTTCTGAAATACAGGCTAAATTAGATTGAAATACACTGGGGTTTCCCCAAGCATTGACTCCATATATGGACATAGCTATATATGGATTCAGAGCAGGGACTCCTAAGCCCCAGACTCAAACTGAGGGATTCCCTCACTGTACAGCAATCTTCTGCAGGGAAATAGAGGCTAAATTTGATTTAAATACACTGACTCGAGCATCGCGCTTGAGCACACGCGGTGTTCGGCCAAGCATAGCGATGCATGAGCCAAACTTGTGTTTGGCCGAGCATGCTCTCTAAACACTAGTCATTTCCAAAAAAGAAACATGACAGGGGTATCAAAGTGGCCCCTGGACTTGATGCCTTTATCATCATTTACGTCTGTTTTCTGTTTTAAATGAATACTAAAATCTAAGCCAGCTATGAGCTGGAGCAGATTTCAATCTAGGTGCATGAACTGTGGTGAGGATGCGCTTAATTTGTGAAGAAGCATGTGTCTCGTCATAAATTAAGAAAATTCTCTGATGGTGCAGTGAGATATCAAGACCTGCATACAAATCCTGGTCTTAATTATTGCGTGTAAAAAAACTGCGTGTGTGAAAAAAAAAAAAACTGAAAGATGGTAAACATAATGTTTGCACTTGAAAGCACCCTCACAGGCGTATGCAAGTAACATGGTTTGTGACCCCTGTAACAAGTGATTGACTGCAGTGGTTACATGATGACCCCTCATAAAAGAAGACCAGGAGCATTGTTGGAGTGTCAGTTCTGGATCTCCAGGGTCTCTTGGGGAAAGAAGGCTTGAGGACTGTTTTTTTTTTCTTTAGTTCTATAGCATTTAAAGCTATTTTAACTTTTTTAGACATAGAAAATAAGTTTAAATATCTAAATAATATGTCCTGTGAATATATGTGAATATAATTCAACATTTACTTCTCGGGTCCCTATGCTTTTTGAGAGGGTTTACACATTAATTACCTTGGTTGCTATGGAGATGAAAATATCTTGTGAATGAAACCATGCATCATATATGTGTGTGATGTGTGATAGCTGGAATCTGAAATATGCATAAATGACAGACATGTGGAATATGTGAGATTTCATTTTTATTTGTTCTTTTAGAAATTGGGTGAAATTACACTATTAGACCTAACAATATACATAGTGTTAGACTGTGGATCCCCATGAACTTTTCTTACAACTCTATCGCTAGTTCAGCAATTTTATTATCTCTTCTAATGGGCTCACCAAGTTACGGATGCCACCTGGCCGGAATGTCACTTGCAAGGCCGGTATTTTATTGGCCCTGCCTACACCGGCAATCTTTTTGCACTCACTGCTTACTGGAAGCTCTGGACAGCACCTGTGAGACATCATCACGCTGGAGTGCAGGTAGTGTCCAGAGCTTCCAGTCAGTGAGTGTTCCGGCAGCGCGAGCAAATAGAGGAGGTATGTGCTTTTTATCTTTTATTGCAGAGGCAGAGAGGGGGCCACTAATGGGGGCATTATTCTTATTGGGAGGCACTAATGGGGGTAATTACTCCTACTAGGGGGCACTAAGGGGGCAATACTCTTACTGGGGGCACTAATGGGGATCATTACTCCTAATGGGTAGCATTATTCTCACTGGAGGCACTAATGAGGGCATTATTAACTCTAGGGGGCACTAATTAGGGCATTACTCTTACTGGGGGCACTAATGGTGGAATTATTCTTACTGGGGGCACTAATGGGGGCATTATTCTTACTGGGGGTACTAATGGGGGCATTATTCTTACTGGGGGGTCACTAATTGGGCATTATTCTTACAGGGGGCAATAATGGACACATTATTAATTCTGGGACGCACTAATGGGGGGCATTATTCATTCTGGGGCTCACTAATGGAGGCATTACTCTTAATAGGGGGCACTAATGGGGACATTAATTCTGGGGCACACTAATGAGGGCATTATTCATTCTGGGGGCAATAATAGGAGCATTATAAATTTTGGGGGGCACTAATGGAGGCATTAATATTATTGGGAGCCACAGTATGACACTGACCTAACACTCCATGTTAGTCCACACCCACAACCACACACCCTCTGGGGTGTGGCTTAACTTGGCCAGTATTTTTTGTTGGGAAAGGTGGCAGCCATACACCAAGTTGAATGGGAAAAATAAGGGTCCATGTTCTCCTAATATGCTTCATACAAATAAAAAGGTTTTCATCTTCAGACTAGGTTCTGTTCACTTGAATAAGCCTGAGCTGGTCCAGTTTTCCTGCAGTTAGAGGTGGGCTAGCATGTTTGGTAGTTCCTTTGCTCCTTTCTCCTCTCAGTGCTAGTGTAGTGATCTTATAGAGAAGCAGATGAAGCAACCTATACACCTTTCATCCATTCATCCTTACTTCTAAATTCATAGACATATATACCGTATGTTTCGCTTTATAAGACATACCCGATGATAAGACACACCCCAGATTTTAGAGTAGGAAAATAAGAAAAAAATATTTTTCATCAGACCTCATATCGGCCCACTCAGAGCCTTATAAGACCTCAGATTAGCCCATAAGACCCTTATCAGACCTCAGATTAGCACATCAGACCCCCATCAGGCCTCAGATGAGCCCATCAGACCCCCATCAGACCTTATATTAGCCCATCAGACCCCCATCAGACCTCCGATTAGCCCATCAGACCCCAGATTAGCCCATGAGTACCCCCAATCAGACCTCAGATTAGCCCATCAGTACCCCAGACCTCAAATTAGCCCATCAGTACCCCCAGACCTCAGATTAGCCAATCAGTACCCCCAGACCTCAGATTAGCCCATCCGTACCCCCCAGACCTCAGATTATCCCATCAGTAGCCCCAGACCTCAGAACAGCCCATCAGTACCCCCAGACCTCTGAATAGCCCATCACTAGACCTCGGAATAGCCCATCAGACCTCAGATCAGACTAAAATAAAAAATCATCTTACCTGTCCTGCGCTGCAGCTCCTCTTCAGCTGTCGGGCTCCCATCTTCTCGGCCTGTACTGCACTGTCACATGACTGCGTACAGCGTCAGGTCATAGACCTGGGAGGGTAAGTATTATCTGCGCTTGCGACGCTTCTCTCCCCGCTCCTAATACATACTAGTAAGTGCTTCCATAATGGAAGTGCTCACTAGTTTTCGTTTTATAGGACGCACGGACATTTCCCCCCCACTTTTGGGGGGGGGGGGGATGTGCGTCTTCTAAAGCCAAAAATACGGTAGCTATAAACATCTCTAGATGGTTCTGTTCATGATAGATTATCTTCTATGTAGGAGAGGACAAGGTTAACAAGAAATTATTGCAATGCATCCTGGTGTTTCAGGCGCTTTATGAGTTGCCTTACACCAACACAAAGGGAAGTGAGAAGACTTCCAGATAATGTGAGTAAAAAGATGAAAAAGCTGAAAATTACAATTTCTGCATTGATATAGTTCACATACTCCATACGGAGTGCATTACTCCATATTTTTTTAATTTGTGGGATAACTCTTAACTACGAGATCATTTGAATGTGACGCAGAATTCAATCCCTATACATGCATGTGTTCATACAGCTTAGTCCATGGAAAATTCCCATACTGTACATAGATCTCTATACATGCAGCTTATCTATATAGTATGCTATTTGGGCAGCTGGATGGCAAAACATCTCCTTGAAAAAGGATGAGGAGACATAATTCTAAAAACTTGGAAAGTGGCATGCTAGTCTTGAAAAGAGACTGAATTGAGGGGCATAGGGTAGTAACCTCTGAACCACATTAAAGCTGAGGGTCACTAGTTGACCACCCCTGATCTATGCACTGGCCTTTTAAATGTTAGACTTCATAACTCTCTTTTGCTCTACTTATATGTCTGACGGGTACTGATGTGTGTGAGCTGACAATTATATGTCACTAGAACAAATTGACATGGACATAAAATCTCTAGATATCACCCAAAAATGAGATCTAACACGTTTTTCTGCTTCCTGAGGTGTTTCATTTTCTTATAACTTTTTTACATCTATATGATCATTGATATAAGATATGATTATTTTCACGATACATTATTATATTTACAAATGCACCTTACAGATTCCCTTTTCTTTATAAATCCTGACAATTTTATTACAGTGATTTAACTCTTTAGCAGTTAGAAAACAGTGTATTTTACTCAGTAGTTTTTGTAAATTTTTATTTATATTTATATATATATGAACTGTGTGGTCCACACCCTATTATCAGGGGCAGGATTACACTGAAACGTAACACCTCTCTAAAGATGGAGGTACACCACACTCAATTCTCCAATGACATTGAGATGTTAGACACAGCTAAGGCTGAATTCACATCACCACCAAATATTTCCACTGTTCTGTTCCGCTATAATGAAAGAGCCACATAGGGCACATAACTGACCCAAATTGTAGGATAAAAAAGTCCTGTAGGCCCCAAACAGACCCTCCAACACAGGACTGAACTTGGCCTAAGCTCTTCCTCCTCCTTGCAAATTAACTTATTCAAATCAAGGTTCATGTCAACAACACTCCCATGAGCATAAAATTAAGTACCCCCTTAAATAAGTTAGACAAGAAAAAAAAATAAGGTGATACATTCCCTTTAAATGCATAGTTGTGATTGCTTAGCAGAAGGGGATATGTAAACATATGATGTAGGAGTATGTAATAATTAACATAGTGTGCCCTCGAAGCATAACATGTAATGTGTTACATTATAGAAAATGTAAAACAATAACAAACCTCTACAAAGCAATCAAATTCTACATCCGGATCATTAGAATTGATGTCTCTGACTTATTACCATTGTGCCAATGGGAATTTTTGCTGCTTGGAGTCCCAAAAAAAGAAAGATATATATATCAATTGGGAAAAAGGAGTGTTATTTTTTGTTATTTTATTTACAGAATATAAAGAGGTTATTAAACATCTAGAATGGGAGTTCAAAAATAGTCATTCAAAGGTTTTGATGTCAATGCTTCAGGGACCTACTGAGACAATTTCTCTGATGACTTGGCCAACTCCCAGTGACTTCAGGGAATCACAAGTCTGAATGACTTTAGTGGTTCATTGAACAGAAGCTGCAGTCAGGAGTTGGCTGAATCCAAAAGTGACCACTTCCAGCTAGCAGGCAGTTGAGAATTACAGCTCTCCCATCCATGGAGCAATGATAACCGTAACGGATTTATGGAAAGGGGAGAGACGACAACTACAGTCATATAAATCTTGGCCGACAGTGCTTCTGGTTAATGCCATTTACAAACGGAATGACATTATTATACAGTGTCTGGGATATTACATTTTCCTCAGGGATCATCATTTTCCATACATTTTAAGAAAATAAAAAACTTTCTGGAAAAAAATTAACTATAAACCCATGGTACTAGCGTCTTGTGTGCAGTCTTTTATCATTATTTTACATTGTATCTGAAATATCATGTGCTAAAAGAGGCTGGATTTCTAAATGTGATACTAATGGAAGTCATTAGCGCACTTATATTTTTACAGAGAGGCTGAATGGCATGAAAATCTGAATTACTTTGCAAAGTAACATCTTCATCTACTCAGACACATAACCTCCTAACTTTTAACTCCTAGATCTCTTTGCAAAATCTGTACTAGAACTCCCACCTATAATGTGCCATTTGTAATTTCTTATGTGGCAGACGGTCTTTTGGGTTCCCTCAGGCATTCTGGTCTGGTTGTGACGGCTACTTCTACACATCCATTAGCTACACCCCTTGCTCATACTTGCTCCTTCATTGCTACTGCTCTGTATCTGTAAATACCATTGTTTCCGGCAGTTCTGATCCTCATTCATCATATTCAAAAACCAGGACACTCAAAACAGAGCTTTGGTTCCCTCATAGCTGTGTACAGCAGTTTATAGAATTGTGAAGGCACACCAAAAATATGTTTTTGGACTTAAAGGGAACCTTCAACCATTAGAGATGAGCGGATCAAAGTCAAACTAATTGACTTCCATCCGAATTTCAGGAAATATTTGATTCACCATGAAGCTGAATTTCCTCATGCTTCATGGTAACAAATCTATTTTTCTTGCTCACCTCATCCATTTGCTCACAGAAAGGCTATAAAGCACCTGATAACACATGGTTCAGCCAGTCTCAGTCAGGGAGCGCTGTGCTAAAGAAGGGACAGTTAGTGTAGGGAATTGAATTATATTTTTTTGTTAGGCAGGGTTGGTGTTAGAGACCCAAAAGTCATTTTAAGGACTATTGTTGTGTCTGGCAGCAAAATATATTATTAGCGCAACCTACACTAAATTGCGTGCAATTGTTAGAGACCCAAAAGTCCTATTAAGGACTATTGTTGTATCTAGCAGCTATATATATTTTTAGCACAACCAGGCGTTCGGCCCACCTATTAGGATGCTTTGATGCCATGTGGCGTTATCATGCTGGTGGTGGTGAGGTTGCTAGTGTTCACGGCCCTGCTCATTTTGGTATGGCACAGGTCGCAAATGACAATTCTTTTATCGTCTGCACTTTCCTCAAGAAAGCACCAGACTGCAGAACACCTACCTCTTGGCAAGGGAGATTTCCGCAAGGGGGCGCTCCGGGGAACAGTTGCGGGCCTGTTTGGTGTGGTCCGCCTTCCCCGTTTTGCCACCCCACTGCCTCTTCCAGCCTGTTGCGGTACTGCGGATTACCCCCCCCCCCCCGTACTGCTGTCCTTGCTCGGCTTGCCACCTTCCCAGGTTGGGTCAGTGATTTCATCCTCCACCACCTCCTATTCCACTTCCTCACTCTGGTCATCCTCCTGACTTTTTGACCTAACAACAACCTCACTTATTGGCAACTGTGTCTCATCATCTTCATCCATCGAGTGAAACACTAATTGCCGTTCCCCACCGTAATCTTCTTGTGACTGTGGATGCTGAAGAGTTTGGGCATCGGTTCACATGATCTCCTCATGTCCCTCTTCAAGCGGGTTTGGCCATAGGCCCAAATCAAGGAATGGCAATGAAAAGAGCTTCTCGGAATATCCAACTGTGGGATCACTTGTTTGGCAAGACTCTCCATGGTGGGAGGAAGGAGGATCAGGGTGAGGATTCTGTTGACCATACTCTTGGCTACTGAGACTGGACTTTGTGGAAGACAGGGTGGTACTTAACCGACTGGAAGCATTATCTGCTGCAATCCAACCGACCACCTGGTCGCACTGGTGTGACTTTGAGAGTGATGTCCTGCGCCGCCCTGCAAACTGGGACATGAAGCTACGTATCGTGGATTAGTGTGTTTCTTGTGCTCTGGCAGCAGGCACAGTTTCACTGCACCCAGAGCCACAGCCCCTGCGTGCACCATCAGCAGCATGGCCACTTCCCCGCCCCTTACTGCTCGACTTCTGCATATTAAATTGTATATATTCTTGCAAGTATGTCACACGTACACTAGTGCAGGTTTTGTAAGTGTTTGCGCAAATAAATTAAACTGAATGTCACTGATATTTAGGATGTGCAAACGTTATACAGGAGATGTAGCGCAGGTAATGTCGCTGCCACCAGCAGCGAAAAAATTAGAATGAATGTCACTTAAATTTAGGATGCACAAACGTTATACAGGATATGTAGCGCAGGTAATGTTGCTATGACCAGCGGCTAATGAAAAATTACAGGGAATGTCACAGCTATTTGGGATGTGGCAACTTTATACAGGAGATGTAGCGCAGGTAATGTCGCTGCTGTCACCAGCGGCTAATAAAAAATTACAGGAAATGTAACAGCTATTTGGGATGCACAAACGTTATACAGGAGATGTAGCACAGGTAACACACATGGCTAACTTTGTTATGCTGCCTTTCCCGTGACCCTTGCGTTAAACGCATTTTGGCCAACACTGATTACTGGTTGTTCAACCTTCTCGACCCCCACTACAAAGAGAACTCTTCATCTCTCATTCCTTTGGTGGAGAGGACTAGCAAAATGGTGCAATACCATAAGGTCCTTGTGGAAAAATTGCTCCAAAAATTTCCAGCTGACAACTCTGGCAGCAGAGTAAGTCGTTTTTTGGGCAATCGAGGAGGGGAGACAAGGGGTACACACAGCAGTTTATACAGAGGCAAGACAACACTCTCCAAGGCCTCGGACAGTTTCATTACACCTCCCAGATGTGCAGCCTAGTGTCACAAGGAGAGAAAAGTTTTGGAAGATGGTGAAGGAGTACGTAGCAGATCGTGTCAGCGTCCTCAGTGATCCCTTTGAGCCTTACAACTATTGGGTGTCTAAGCAGGACACATGGCACGAACTGGCGCTCTAAGCCTTGGAAGTGGTGGCCTGCCCTGCTGTCAGCGTTTTGTCAGAGCGGGTATTTAGTGCTGCTGGGGGCATAATAACTGATAAGCGCATCCGACTGTCAACTGAAAATGGTGACAGGTTGACTCTTATCAAAATGAACAAGGCCTGGATTGCCCCTGACTTCTCTACTCCACCAGAGGAAAGCGGCTGAACATAAAGGAACTTTAAATGTGTCTTTTATGGTGTATTGAATACCACAAAAAAGGTATATGGTTTAATCTTCCTTTTCTCATACTCCTCCTCCTCCTCCATCATATCAACATTCTTATTAGGCTGCCCTCGCTCCTAATGTTTTAGAGGGTCAACTCAGCAGCAGACTTTCAACCATAATTTTTTTAAAGGTCAGCTCAGCAGCAGGCCCTCAACTATAATTATTTCCATGGTAAGATCAGCAGCAGGCACTCGCCCCTAATGTTTTAAAGAGTCAGCTCACCAGCAGACCCACAACCATCATTTTTCGAAGGTCAGCTCAGCAGCAGGCTGTCAACCACAATTTTTTCAATGGTCAGCTCAGCAGCAGGCCCTCAACCATAATTTTTTCGATGTTCAGCTCAGCAGCCGGCCCTCAACCATATTTTTTTTGATGTTCAGCTCAGCAGCAGGCCCTCAACCATAAATTTTTGATGGTGAGATCAGCATCAGGCCCTCGCCTCTAATGTTTTAGAGGGTCAGCTCACCAGCAGACCCTCAACCATAATTTTTTCGATGGTTAGCTCAGCACCAGGCCCTCGCCCATATTTTTTTCCATGGTCAGATCAGCAGCGGGCCCTCGCCCCTAATGTTTTAGAGAGTCATCTTACCAGCAGACCCTCAACCATAATTTTTCCGATGGTCAGATCAACAGCAGGCCCTCACCCCTAATGTTTTAGATGGTCAGCTCAGCATCATACCCTCATCCCTAATGCTTTAGATGGTCACCAGCAGGCCAGCAATCATAATTTTTCAAGGGTGTGCATGATGCCCTCCTTTATGTGTAATAAAGGGTGTATTGGGGTGCCGTTCCCTTGTAATTTTTTGCAACCCTTTCATTAGTGCATAGGCTTTATGAGTGTAAAAGTCCCACTACCTGAACAATTGTACCAGAATGTGAATAAGACCCTCCTTTATGTGATATACAGGTTGTATCAGAGTGCCTCTTCCTTGTAATTTTTGGCAGCACTTGCACTTTATATACAAGTAAATATACAGGAAAGAATGTTTCCTAACAATTTTTCCTCTAAAATCGATTTTATCTTCCGTTTGGTGCGTATTATTGTCAGTCTGTAAAATTGGCTTACTTCTCGGACAACATAATTCCCAGCAGCAACCTGGGAGTCCAAGATGCATCCAGACATCCTCCCCATGCTGTTCCCAAACCATTTCAGTGGTGTTTCCATCAATTTCTGAACTTTTCATGTGAAGCAGACACCCTCCCCTCTTAAAGAGCAGGGGGCTCGGAAGTGACAAATACTTATACTTATCTGAGGTCCACATTTAGGAAAAAAACATGGAAACCTTATACTGTATATACACCTTTGTTCCATTCACACACAAAAACTGATGACAGCTGACACATGTGCCGGACGGGCATGTACTATGGCCCGCAAACAGCGGGTCCGCAATATACAGACACCGGCCGTTTGTGCACTGCATCACAGATGTGGACCCATTGACTTGAAATGGTCTGCAATCTGGAAGGTGCGGAACGGATGTACGGAACCCAATAGAAGTTTTCTGTCTGTGCCTCTGCACCACAAAAAAATAGAACTTGTTTTATTTGTTTGTGCGGTGCGGACGGATCACAGACCCATTCAAGTTGAATGGGTCTGCATCTGTCTGCTCCAGCCACACGGAAGGTGCCAGTGCATTGGGGACCGCAATTTGGGGCCCCCAATGCATGGAACTGGTGGCACACATTCGTGTGCATGAGCCCTAACTCTAAAAATGTAAAAAAATAAATAAAAAAATGTTTTTCCCTTCACACAATATGCATGTTATTCTCTGTCCACTGAAAACATACACAACAATGTAACACAAAGGTTTTAGCCCTGGAAAGGAAAGGAAAGAAAACTTTTTATTTTTAACAATGTGTGTCAATCAACATCATACAAAGTATTTCCGTATCCATTTTCATGCCGGCTCTGTATTTTGACTACAGCCAGTTTAAGAATTTCCCATTGCCTTGCACTGGCATTATATCTCAATATAAATATTCAGCACCCCTGGGAGTAACAATAGGAAAATCCAGGTTTCTTTAAGATGGCATTTACTAGTTGACTGAGTCTTGTATATTACATTCCACTATAGCTTCATTACACTAGTTTCTTCACGAGTGCAGGCCATTTCTCATTTCTTCTTAAACATGGTTCCTG
Source organism: Bufo bufo (assembly GCF_905171765.1). Lineage (NCBI taxonomy): Eukaryota > Metazoa > Chordata > Amphibia > Anura > Bufonidae > Bufo > Bufo bufo. The sequence goes on along the minus strand of NC_053394.1, from coordinate 241,401,425 downwards.
TTCCTTTCTGGGTGCACAGTAAGGTAATTCAAGTCTTTCCTCTCAATTTGTCACCTTGAAATGATCACATCCCAGTGGTGCGCGTGGCTAAACAAAATTATTTTTCTATGAGAGGTCATTATCCAGATGTTTTGCTAGAAGATTAACAATAGCACCTCTCCAATTAGATAACAACGTCTTTTATTTTTCAGTGCTGAGCTTGGTAAGCCAGTTCTCTAGTTATTAATGCAATCCACAGGAGAATTCTACATTCATATTGGGATGGCAAAAGTTCTTTTCAGAATTCCACTGAAAAAACATCTCACTGCGTGTCAGGGATTATAATTAGAGTTGAGTGAATTGAATGAAGTTCAGGATAAATTGGATTTGCCAACAAAGCCGAATTTCCTTGTGCTTCGTGGTAGCGAATCAATTTTACCTTAAAAGATAACTGAAACATTTAGACCCTGATTTCAATTTTCATATATGTAGTTACTAATAGCATGATATTCCAGAATCAGTTACTATTAGACTGACTTACCCATATTTAATAAGATTCAGCCCTTAGCAACCAATCTGCATAAAACTGCAATTTCACTATTCAGTTAACATGGCCGCCACTGCCCTCACCCTGAGGCTAATCCCGCCTGCCCTCACTAGCCAGTAACAATAGCCCTCCAAAAGTGTCAGTAACCAGAGCCCTCCCCCCTAAAGGGTTAATCTCCTGCAGCACAAAGGGGTCCTCTTACCACATGTTGCTTTCATTTATACACTGAGCAGATGGCAGATCTCCCTTCCCTATTGTGCGCTGCTCCAACTCTGCATTCTCCAGCTCTGCTGAGTGAGGGAGTGTCTGCCAAGCGCAGGGACAGGGAGAAGTGCTCACAGCCTAGGGACTGTTATCAGCTGCTGGGGAGGACCTGGCTTTAATCATTTACTTACAGTCCCTGGCTGTCAGTAATGTGACCCTGCACGCAGCGTGCTCCGTCCTTCAACAGATAGACGGACCATGCCTAGCAACCCTATTTTAAGTACAGGTAAAAGTAGGCAGTACAGGGAACAAAAATTTGGAATTAAGGGGTAATTAAATACACAGTGAAAAGTTGAAATTGGGCCACCAAGGTGATATTAATCACCACAATCCAATACTCCAAAAAATATATATACAACAGTTATCCTTTAAATAGTGTAAAAAACAGAACAAAAAAAATTATGCTTACCTCATCCATTTACTCTCAACAGGTCGGCCGCCACCATTTTGCATGAAGATCTCGCATAAAATCCCGTGCTTGCTGATGTATATCGCCAACCCCCCGCCATGCAAAATTTTGCGCTAGATCTTCAATTGAGATGGCGGCAGCCAGCCGTTGGGAGCAAATGGAAAAGGTAAGTGTGAAATTTTTCTTTTTTTTACACTTTGTTATTTCTATCAGATGCCACAATCAGCTATGAATGCGGCATCTGAGGGGAACAATGACAGGAAACAGCGCAATTGCACCCACTCCTTACAAAGAAATTACCTTCGTGACAAAGTAATTCATCAAAAAGTGAATTTTTTTGTAAAATTAGTCTAAGCAGTCGAATCAAATTTCCCAATACTTCGCTCACCTCGAATTATCATTTTATTTTTTATTTTTTTTTTATATAGGGGAATCTGTTAAAACACTAAAATTCTTAAAGGCTATGGAGACCTTTGGAGCCATTTATTTTTATGATTGATGAGCATTTTACTGTCTAGTGGCTGTGGTGCAGTATTGCAGGTCAGCTCACATTCAAGTGAATAATAGTGTCTGGTGCTGAAGCCCCACTGATCTGATATTGATGACCAAAGGCTATGGACAAATTCAGGGCAATTTTTTATGATTGTGTATAATTAATTTTCAACTAATAAATTATTTTTTAAATTGGTCTTTATTGAACATTGTCAGTAGTTTTATTGATACATGTTGTTAACGATCGGTCTATTTGTAGACGTCCCTCCTGAGTTCCATCCGCTGATGATTCATGAGAAGCCTTATCTCCAATCTCCTGAACTCACCTCATTATAGCTAAACTTTTTTTTAACTGATTATAATATGGCCTAAATGAATGTTCATGAGGTCAGGAGATCAGAGATAAGGCTTCACATAGGCTGTCAGCTGATAGAACTCAGGAGGGACAATTTGCAAATTGACTGCCTTTTAACTGCAGGTATCACAAAAGCTACTAAAAATGTGTAATAATGACCAATTGAAAAAAATATTTTAAGTTGAAAATTGGTAGAACACAATCATAGAAAAAAATTGCCTTGAAGGTGTCCACAGCCTTTTAGACAATGGTAGCCCATCCTCCATATAGGTAATTAATATCAGATCAGTGGGGGTTTGACACTAGGTACTCTTATTCACTGGAATGTGAGCTGAACTGCAGCAAGCCAGAACTGCCACTTGACACTGAATGGAGGCTTCTGCTTCCATCTCAATCTGCTGTTATGTTTCTGGCGGCTGACACAAACAGCTGATCAGTGGGAATGCCAGGTGTCATATACCCACCAACTGGTATTGATGACCTACCCTGCAGACAGGAAAAAGGTGGACAAATCTTTTAATAATTCTTCAAAGTTCCCCACTGCTGCAATTTGTGTTTCCCATATCTGTTTCTTTCATAATGACATGCCACCTGTGTGACACAGCTAGAAGTATTAGCATCAGTCATAGTGACATCACTACGGTGACCCTCCTCACATGTATCAAACAGGAGCAGGAAACCTAACATTAGCTGTGAGTAATTCTTAAGGTAAGCATGCAGAACGGAGGTTCGGTGGTTAGCACTGGTGCCTTGCCGCGCTGGGGTCAGCAAATCTGACCAAGGACAACATCTGCATGGAGTTTGTATGTTCTCCCCATGTTTGCGTGGGTTTCTTCCAGGTAATCCGGTTTCCACCCACACTCCAAAAACATACTGATAGAGAACTTAGATTGTGAGATTCATTGGGGACAGCAAGTGATGATAATGTCTGTAAAGTGATGTAGAATATGTCAGCGCTATATAGGTGGGTAAAGTAAAATCAATGTATAAGTTATTAAGAAATTTTAATATCCGAAGTGGTGTTTCAGTTCTGGTGCACTTTGACCCAATGTGGCCAATGTCACATGAGTATATTTGGGCCAGGAAGTACATACTATTTACGGGTCACATTTGCCAAACCAGGTGTGGCTTGTATAACCTCAACTCACTGCATCATAGTGATGCTGTAAGTTCCTGGCAACCACGGGTCTACTGTCCCTTACCTTCACGGTGCCTATTAGTAATATATAATTTGGGTTTTCTGCAAGTACCTCAGACCTTTAGCAAAGGAGCTCTCAACTAGAGGAATGGTCAAAAATCTGGCAACTAAAATTTAATGTTGATAAGTGGAAGATAATGCACCTGGGGCGTAAAAACCCAAGAGCAGAAGATAAAATCAGTGATACAGTCCTAACCTCAGTATCTGAGGAAAGGGATTATGGGGTCATTATTTTAGAAGACTTAAAGGTAGGCAGACAATGTCATAGAGCAGCAGGAAATGCTAGCAGAATGCTTGGGTGTATAGGGAGAGACATTACCAGTAGAAAGAGGGAGGTGCTCATGCCGCTCTACAGAGCACTAGTGAGACCTCATTTGGAGTATTGTGCTTAGTACTGGAGACCATATCTCCAGAAGGATATTGATACTTTGGAGAGAGTTCAGAGAAGAGCTACTAAACTAGTACATGGATTGCAGGATAAAACTTACCAGGAAAGATTAAAGGACCTTAACATGTATAGCTTGGAAGAAAGACTAGACAGAGGGGATATGTTAGAAACTTTTAAATACATAAAGGGAATGAACAAGGTAAAAGAGGAGAGAATATTTAAAAGAAGAAAAATTGCTACAAGAGGACATAGTTTTAAATTAGAGGGGCAAAGGTTTAAAAGTAATATCAGGAAGTATTACTTTACTGAGAGAGTAGTGGATGCATGGAATAGCCTTCCTGCAGAAGTGGTATCTGTAAATACAGTGAAGGAGTTTAAGCATGCATGGGATAGGCATAAGGCCATCCTTCATATAAGATAGGGCCAGGGGCTATCCATAGTATTCAGTATATTTGGCAGACTAGATGGGCCAAATGGTTCTAATCTGCCGACACATTCTATGTTTCTATGTTTCTATGTTTCTAAATTGCTGCATCTTGTCTTGTCTTGTGTTCATTTTCTTCTGTCAATGCTTTTAACATTTTGATATACAGTAAATCTTTACATATTTTTCTTGTTTGTTTCTTTTGAGTATGTTTTTATTCTCTTTTTCTTTTAAGTGAGTTCTAACAGTTTTTCATTAAGAATTAATTCCTAATGAACTTTGGTTAGCATGAGTGTGTCAATTTTCGATTTGCAATAGCATGTATAAAAGAGGGGGACCCATTGCATGGATGAAAATTTGTAACCCATTATGGTGCTTGGAAATTAAAATTTGTAACCCATTATGGTGCTTTCCTGCAGGAAAAAAGAGTGTTCTACTTTTTATCCTTCATTGTTCTATGCCTCAAATTCAATTGCAATAAGATTCTTCTGGAGAGGAGAGTCCTGAACAGGTTCATGTCACCAAGGACGAGACCAACCAGAGTTAGACCTTCCATCTGCCATCATAGCACCCACATGGTATTTTATAGTATGTACTTTACACCATTGTTTATATGATATTTGGCTCTGCACAGTTAACCAGTAGCAAAGGTTATTTATCGCAAGTTGATCCCTAAAGACAGTTTAAAATTTTAAAAAAACTTCTATATCCCAGTTGCTCATCCAATACTAAATATCCAAAATAAAGTCTAATCAATTGCTACAAACATGATTGGGGCTCACACTAAGAAACTCAACACATTCATGAACAAATATTTTGGTGGAAATCTTTAGTAGTGTATGCATTGAAAGAAGGTCAATGATAAACCACAGAACAACAGCATCTTTCGACAACATGTTATTTTTCCTTTGTGTACTTCATGAAACGAAACGCCACATATTTTTTAGGTCATGCATGGGAATTTACTTACTGCTTGAACAATATATTGCGCGTCAAATATGTTCTGATTTCCTACATCACCTTTCCTCCTTAAACCTGCTTACTGAATTTAAAGAGATGTTATTCATGTCCTAGTATTAGAGCGCAAAATAAACCATTTCGTGCAAGATTTCATGCTGGATTCACCACGGCTAAGCAGTCAGAATTAAAAAGAACTGTACTGCAGAATACGTATTTTCCAACCAGAAAATACATAGCAGCATTTTCTAATTTATTTATTTACGGAAATAACCTAAGGCCATGTGCAGATGTTAGAGAAAAACATTCATTCTCTGGAATAAAAATGACATAACATTAAAATGTAAAATGAGCTCTCTGATCAAGATAACTCAAAAAGTAAATGTCATTAGCTATGAAAGGCCACAATGATATTTGCAAGACTAGTTTGACAATAAATGTGCTGTAACTATAGCAACGACTTTAAAGTGCAAAAGTTGTATGTGACAGTTTCTGCAAAAATACAGTATAAGACTTTACTAAAAGGGAAACAAGGTAAATTAAACTGCATTATAAGTTCCTCCTGGATAACCCTTCAGTCTTAATCAGACCATCATTTGACTTGTACCTGTCATTTTTTAGCAGTTTTCCCCTTTGAAGGCTCTATTTTTTTTCTCAGTTTTCCCTAAGCTAGTGGGTAGAGACTAGCTAATATAATGTGTTCTCATAGAGTACCTATACAGAAGATTAATCAGAATAAAAAGGGATTCCGGAGCATTTAATTAAAGTACTGGACTTTATTAAATTAAAATATAGTTAACGCGTTTCACCCTGTTCCTACGTTTTTTTGTTATTTTTTTTTTCAAATAAGGTCCAGTCCTTTTTGCAAGCACTCCAGAATCCTTTTTTTCTGATAAATCTTCTAAATTATTCTTGTTTCCAGTCATAAGTATCCAGTGGGATTCCTGGGTTTTTCATAATGACACACCCATAATCAAGTTTACCTCCTGCAAGAAGTTCTTTACTGGGTCAAGGCTTCTTAGATTTTACAGCTTTCACACATTGGTGCACCCTACACAACTTTCTGTTCCTATTTAGAGTACTTATAAAGAAAGGACATTCTACACACCCAACTCGCTCAAATTGACCATACATGGCTGTGTGAAGAAAAACAAGGAATTTGGAGCCATGTAGCAAGAAAAAAAAATCCAACTTCTGCAAAGATATCTTTAAAGATAATCAACCAAAAATTTTGGAATTTAGACTAAAATATGATATTATGTGTGGACTTATTTACTTTTAATTAATTTAATTATATTAAATACTAGCGGATGACCCGGCATTGCTCGGATATTTATTTGTTTCAATTTTATATTAAATAGCAGTGACTTTCACAATGGCCACCCCTTTAACAGTGACTTTCACAGTGGCCGACCCTTTAACGGTGACTGCCCGTTTAACAGTGACTTTCATAGTGGCCGCCACTTTAATAGTAACTGCCCCTTTAACAGTGACTTTCACAGTGGCTGCCCCTTTAACGGTGACTGCCCCTTTAACAGTCACTTTGACGGTGGCTGCCCCTTTAACAGTGGCCGCCCATTTAACAGTGACTTTCACGGTGGCCGCCCATTTAACGGTGATCGCCCCTTTAACGGTGACCGCCCTTTTAACAGTGACTTTCACAGTGGCAGCCCCTTTAACAGTGACTTTCACAGCGCCCATCCAATAGTGACCCCTGCCCCCCATGCATGTAGCAGTGCCGTCATACATCATATGACAGAATATTTCATGACCTGTGAACTGCTAAAACCTGTGATCAGTTGTTATGGCAACCTGGAGTAGAACCTGAAAGATTCTATTGGCTGATAAGGGACATGTGACCGGGTGTATGGCAGTTAGGATTTAAGTGAAAGGCTGGCAGGCCTGTATTGGCTAATGCAGGTAATTGTTTTGGAATATCTCAGGAACATTACATCCTAGAGAGCTGTGACCCCCACAAAATTTCTTTCCAGGTAGCAAGGGATGTGTATACCAAGTTTTGTTGAAATGGATGGTTGCGTTTTTGAGCTTTCGCGGAACATACATACGTCCTTTTTAGATATATATATATATATATATATATATATATAGATTAACCAATTATCACCTTAATGGATATCCCTTTAGAGTTATCATAGGAATTCCATGCAGTAAGTTCACAGCAATTTATAGTATAATACAAGTGGACAGAGGTTTCAAAATCGCGTACATACATACTGGCAAATCTCTACACAAAAATCAGAGCATGCTGAGGGTTTTCTGTTGCAGAAATACTGCAATTTTCCACTGTGGACTTTTCCCTTTGCAATGTTGATGTTTCAACAACTTGTGTGAATTTGCCACAGATTCACAGCAAAATCCACAGCGTAGTTTATTTGCTGCCTCTGCACCAACCTAATCTCTTCACCACAGAGAAAGAAAAGGTATAAAACTTCTAAACCATACTATACCACTAAGAATATTACTATTAAATCCTAGAGCACCTTATGTAAAAACATGTGATGTGGTACATACAGTAGGGTTCAAAAATAGCAGTCCAACATCATTAACCTGATAAATCACAGGTTTTGGTAGAAATGATATTTATATAAAACAAATAATTTATTTTTAAGTGTAATATAGTAGAAAAAATAGACCTAACAATTAGGATATGCATGCCACTCCTTCTGAGTAACAAAATAATTAATGGAAAGTAGCTTATTTTAAAAAATAGCATTAGGGTCCATTCACACGTCCGCAATAATTTTGCGGCCCGCAAATTGCGGATCCGCAAAACACGGACACCGACCATGTGACAGTGTGCTGTCCGCATCTTTTGCGGCCCCATTGAAAATTAACAGATCCGCACCCGTTCCGCAAAATTGCGGAACGGATGCCGATCCGTTTGCGGACGTGTGAATGGCGTTAAATTAGAGAAGTCATTCATCCTGTAGAATTAAAGGTGTTAATTTTGTCCCTTAGGATGGCAAATATTGCACTTGTTAGTTATAGTGCATTTCCTTCTAAAATACTTTGTAAAATGACTAGGGATGAGCGAACCCGAACTGTATAGTTCGGGTTCGTACCGAATTTTGGGGTGTCCGTGACACGGACCAGAACCCGAACATTTTCGTAAAAGTCCGTGTTCGGGTTCGGTGTTCTGCGCTTTCTTGGCGCTTTTTGAAAGGCTGCAAAGCAGCCAATCAACAAGCGTCATACTACTTGCCCCAAGAGGCCATCACAGCCATGCCTACTATTGTCATGGCTGTGATTGGCCAGTGCAGCATGTGACCCAGCCTCTATTTAAGCTGGAGTCACGTAGCGCCGCACGTCACTCTGCTATGATCAGTGTAGGGAGAGGTTGCAGCTGCGACGTTAGGGCGAGATTAGGCAGATTAACTCCTCCAAAAGACTTCATTCTGTGATCGATCTGCAGCTGTGGATCATTGAAGTGCTATTATTGACTTGCTCACTTTTTTGAGGCTGCCCAGAGCGTTTTTAGATCACTTTTTTTCTGGGGTGATCGGCGGCCATTTTGTGACTTGTGGTGCGCCAGCACAAGCTATCACCAAGTGTATTTAACCATCGATAGTGTGGTTATTTTGTGCTATATCCTACATCAGCTGCAGGCTGAGCCTGTGTCACCGAAGTGCATTTAACCATCAACAGTCTGGTTATTTTTTGGCCATATACTACATCAGCTGCAGGCTGAGCCTGTGTCACCCAAGTGCATTTAACCATCAACAGTCTGATTATTTTTTGGCCATATACTACATCTGGTGCAGGCTGAGCCTGTGTCACCCAAGTGCATTTAACCATCAACAGTCTGATTATTTTTTGGCCATATACTACATCTAGTGCAGGCTGAGCCTGTGTCACCCAAGTGCATTTAACCATCAACAGTCTGATTATTTTTTGGCCATATACTACATCTGGTGCAGGCTGAGCCTGTGTCACCCAAGTGCATTTAACCATCAATAGTGTGGTTATTTTTTGGCCATATATTACATCAGGGGCAAGTTGAGCCTGTCACCCAGCGCCTAAAAAATAGACCTGACATTTCTATTCAACCAACTCTGTACTGTTTTAGCTGGTCAAGTTATTTGTAGTGACCGTAAAAGCACACTTTTTTTTCTGGGTTGAAAAACTATTCCCAAATTTGCCATTCTCGAAATAACTAGTTTCTGGTATTTGAGGCCTACTTGAAATCTATCCCAAAAAGGATATCTTACATTGAAGGTGCTGATAGTGTAATTCAGAAAAACCTAAGACACACGCTACCGTGCAGATAGAAGTCTGATTCTGTGATTAAACCTATACATGTCACACAGCGCAAAAAAAAACAGGTCTCACATCTCTATTCAACCAAATCTGCACTGTTTTAGCTGGTCAAGTTATTTGTAGTGACCGTAAAAGCACACTTTTTGTTCTGGGTTGAAAAACCATTCCCAAATTTGCCATTCTCAAAATAACTAGTTTCTGGTATTTGAGGCCTACTTGAAATCTATCCCAAAAAGAATATCTTACATTGAAGGTACTGAGTGTCATTCAGAAAAACCTAAGACACACGCTAGCGTGCTGATAGAAGTCTGATTCTGTGATTAAACCTATACCTGTCACACAGCGCAAAAAAAAAACAGGCCTCACATCTCTATTTAACCAAATCTGTACTGTTTTAGCTGGTCAAGTTATTTGTAGTGACCGTAAAAGCACACTTTTTGTTCTGGGTTGAAAAACCATTCCCAAATTTGCAATTCTCAAAATAACTAGTTTCTGGTATTTGAGGCCTACTTGAAATCTATCCCAAAAAGAATATCTTACATTGAAGGTACTGATAGTGTCATTCAGAAAAACCTAAGACACACGCTAGCGTGCTGATAGAAGTCTGATTCTGTGATTAAACCTATACCTGTCACACAGCGCAAAAAAAAACAGGCCTCACATCTCTATTTAACCAAATCTGTACTATTTTAGCTGGTCAAGTTATTTGTAGTGACCGTAAAAGCACACTTTTTGTTCTGGGTTAAAAAACCATTCCCAAATTTGCCATTCTCAAAATAACTAGTTTCTGGTATTTGAGGCCTACTTGAAATCTATCCCAAAAAGAATATCTTACATTGAAGGTACTGATAGTGTCATTCAGAAAAACCTAAGACACACGCTAGCGTGCAGATAGAAGTCTGATTCTGAGATTAAACCTTAACCTGTCACACAGTGCAAAAAAAAACTGGTCTCCCATTTCTATTCAAGCAAATCTGTACTGTGTCACCCAAGTGCATTTAACCATCAATAGTGTGGTTATTTTTTGGCCATATATTACATCAGGGGCAAGTTGAGCTTGTCACCCAGCGCCTAAAAAATAGACCTGACATTTCTATTCAACCAAATCTTTACTGTTTTAGCTGGTCAAGTTATTTGTAGCGACCGTAAAAGCACACTTTTTGTTCTGGGTTGAAAAACCATTCCCAAATTTGCCATTCTCAAAATAACTAGTTTCTGGTATTTGAGGCCTACTTGAAATCTATCCCAAAAAGAATATCTAACATTGAAGGTACTGATAGTGTCATTCAGAAAAACCTAAGACACACGCTAGCGTGCTGATAGAAGTCTGATTCTGTGATTAAAACTATACCTGTCACACAGCGCAAAAAAAAAACAGGCCTCACATCTCTATTTAACCAAATCTGTACTGTTTTAGCTGGTCAAGTTATTTGTAGTGACCGTAAAAGCACACTTTTTGTTCTGGGTTGAAAAACCATTCCCAAATTTGCCATTCTCAAAATAACTAGTTTCTGGTATTTGAGGCCTACTTGAAATCTATCCCAAAAAGAATATCTTACATTGAAGGTACTGATGGTGTCATTTAGAAAAACCTAAGACACACGCTAGCGTGCAGATAGAAGTCTGATTCTGAGATTAAACCTTAACCTGTCACACAGTGCAAAAAAAAACTGGTCTCCCATTTCTATTCAAGCAAATCTGTACTGTTTTATCTGGTCAAGTTATTTGTAGCGACCGTAAAAGCACACTTTTTGTTCTGGGTTGAAAAACCATTCCCAAATTTGCCATTCTCAAAATTGTGGTGAACGGGAACAATGAGGAAAACATCTAATAAGGGACGCGGACGTGGACATGGTCGTGGTGGTGTTAGTGGACCCTCTGGTGCTGGGAGAGGACGTGGCCGTTCTGCCACAGCCACACGTCCTAGTGAACCAACTACCTCAGGTCCCAGTAGCCAGCAGAATTTACAGCGATATTTGGTGGGGCCCAATGCCGTTCTAAGGATGGTAAGGCCTGAGCAGGTGCAGGCATTAGTCAATTGGGTGGCCGACAGTGGATCCAGCACGTTCACATTATCTCCCACCCAGTCTTCTGCAGAAAGCGCACAGATGGCGCATGAAAACCAAGCCCATCGGTCTGTCACATAACCCCCATGCATATCAGGGAAACTGTCTGAGCCTCAAGTTATGCAGCAGTCTCTTATGCTGTTTGAAGACTCTGCTGCCAGGGTTTCCCAAGGGCATCCACCTAGCCCTTCCCCAGGGGTGGAAGAGATAGAATGCACTAACGCACAACCACTTATTTTTCCTGATGATGAGGACATGGGAATACCACCTCAGCACGTCTCTGATGATGACAAAACACAGGTGCCAACTGCTGCGTCTTTCTGCAGTGTGCAGACTGAACAGGAGGTCAGGGATCAAGACTAGGTGGAAGACGATGCAGGGGACGATGAGGTCCTAGACCCCACATGGAATGAAGGTCGTGCCACTGACTTTCACAGTTCGGAGGAAGAGGCAGTGGTGAGACCGAGCCAACAGCGTAGCAAAAGAGGGAGCAGTGGGCAAAATCAGAACACCCGCCGCCAAGAGACTCCGCCTGCTACTGACCGCCGCCATCTTGGACCGAGCACCCCAAAGGCAGCTTCAAGGAGTTCCCTGGCATGGCACTTCTTCAAACAATGTGCTGACGACAAGACCCGAGTGGTTTGCACGCTGTGCCATCAGAGCCTGAAGCGAGGCATTAACGTTCTGAACCTTAGCACAACCTGCATGACCAGGCACCTGCATGCAAAGCATGAACTGCAGTGGAGTAAACACCTTAAAAACAAGGAAGTCACTTAGGCTCCACCTGCTGCCTCTTCTGCTGCTGCCACCTCGGCCTCTTCTGCTGCTGCCGCCGCCTCGGCCTCTTCTGCTGCTGCTGCCGCCGCCTCTTCCTCTGCCTCTGGAGGAACGTTGGCACCTGCCGCCCAGCAAACATGGGATGTACCACCAACACCACCACCTGCGTCACCAAGCATCTCAACCATGTCACACGGCAGCGTTCAGCTCTCCATCTCACAAACATTTGAGAGAAAGCGTAAATTCCCACCAAGCCACCCTCGATCCCTGGCCCTGAATGCCAGCATTTCTAAACTACTGGCCTATGAAATGCTGTCATTTAGGCTGGTGGACACACACAGCTTCAAACAGCTCATGTCGCTTGCTGTCCCACAGTATGTTGTTCCCAGCCGCCACTACTTCTCCAAGAGAGCCGTGCCTTCCCTGCACAAACAAGTGTCCGATAAAATCAAGTGTGCACTGCGCAACGCCATCTGTGGCAAGGTCCACCTAACCACAGATACGTGGACCAGTAAGCACGGCCAGGGACGCTATATCTCCCTAACTGCACACTGGGTAAATGTAGTGGCGGCTGGGCCCCAGGCGGAGAGCTGTTTGGCGCACGTCCTTCCGCCGCCAAGGATCGCAGGGCAACATTCTTTGCCTCCTGTCTCCTCCTCCTCCTACTCAGCTTCCTCCTCCTCTTCTTCCACCTGCTCATCCAGTCAGCCACACACCTTCACCACCAACTTCAGCACAGCCCGGGGTAAACTTCAGCAGGCCGTTCTGAAACTCATATGTTTGGGGGACAGGCCCCACACCGCACAGGAGTTGTGGGGGGGTATAGAACAACAGACCGACGAGTGGTTGCTGCCGGTGAGCCTCAAGCCCGGCCTGGTGGTGTGCGATAATGGGCGAAATCTCGTTGCAGCTCTGGGACTAGCCGGTTTGACGCACATCCCTTGCCTGGCGCATGTGCTGAATTTGGTGGTGCAGAAGTTCATTCGCAACTACCCCGACATGTCAGAGCTGCTGCATAAAGTGCGGGCCGTCTGTTCGCGCTTCCGGCGTTCACACCCTGCCGCTGCTCGCTTGTCTGCGCTACAGCGTAACTTCGGCCTTCCCGCTCACCGCCTCATATGCGACGTACCCACCAGGTGGAACTCCACCTTGCATATGCTGGACAGACTGTGCGAGCAGCAGCAGGCCATAGTGGAGTTTCAGCTGCAGCACGCACGGGTCAGTCGCACTGCGGATCAGACCCACTTCACCACCAATGACTGGGCCTCCATGCGAGACCTGTGTGCCCTGTTGCGCTGTTTTGAGTACTCCACCAACATGGCCAGCGGCGATGACGCCGTTATCAGCGTTACAATACCATTTCTATGTCTCCTTGAGAAAACACTTAGGGTGATGATGGAAGAGGAGGTGACCCAGGAGGAAGAGGAGGAAGAGGGGTCATTTTTAGCACTTTCAGGCCAGTCTCTTCGAAGTGACTCAGAGGGAGGTTTTTTTTCAACACCAGAGGCCAGGTACAAATGTGGCCAGACAGGGCCCACTACTGGAGGACGAGGAGGACGAGGATGAGGAGGAGGTGGAGAGGGATGAGGATGAAGCATGTTCACAGCGGGGTGGCACCCAAAGCAGCTCGGGCCCATCACTGGTGCTAGGCTGGGGGGAAACACAGGACGATGACGATACGCCTCCCACAGAGGACAGCTTGTCCTTACCTCTGGGCAGCCTGGCACACATGAGCGACTACATGCTGCAGTGCCTGCGCAACGACAGCAGAGTTGCCCACATTTTAACGTGTGCGGACTACTGGGTTGCCACCCTGCTGGATTCCCGGTACAAAGACAATGTGCCCACCTTACTTCCTACACTGGAGCGTGATAGGAAGATGCGCGAGTACAAGCGCACGTTGGTAGACGCGCTACTGAGAGCATTCCCAAATGTCACAGGGGAACCAGTGGAAGCCCAAGGCGAAGGCAGAGGAGGAGCAAGAGGTCGCCAACGCAGCTGTGTCACGGCCAGCTCCTCTGAGGGCAGGGTTAGCATGGCAGAGATGTGGAAAAGTTTTGTCAACACGCCACAGCTAACTGCACCACCACCTGATACGGAACGTGTTAGCAGGAGGCGACATTTCACTAACATGGTGGAACAGTTCCTGTGCACACCCCTCTACGTACTGACTGATGGTTCGGCCCCATTCAACTTCTGGGTCTCCAAATTTTCCACGTGGCCAGAGCTAGCCTTTTATGCCTTGGAGGTGCTGGCCTGCCCGGCGGCCAGCGTTTTGTCTGAACGTGTATTCAGCATGGCAGGGGGCGTCATTACAGACAAACGCAGCCGCCTGTCTACAGCCAATGTGGACAGGCTGACGTTCATAAAAATGAACCAGACATGGATTCCACAGGACCTGTCCATCCCTTGTGCAGATTAGATATTAACTACCTCCCCTTAACAATATATTACTCTACTCCAGGGCACTTCCTCATTCAATACTATTTTTATTTTCATTTTACCATTATATTGCGGGGCAACCCAAAGTTGAATGAACCTCTCCTCTGTCTGGGTGCCGGGGCCTAAATGTGTGACAGTGGCCTGTTCCAGTGGTGGGTGACGTGAAGCCTGATTCTCTGCTATGACATGAAGACAGATTCTGCGCTGACATAAGGCCAGATTCTCTGTTACGGAACCGCTCTCCTCTGTCTGGGTGCCGGGGCCTAAATGTGTGACAGTGGCCTGTTCCAGTGGTGGGTGACGTGAAGCCTGATTCTCTGCTATGACATGAAGACTGATTCTGCACTGACATGAAGCCAGATTCTCTGCTATGGCATGAAGAGACTTATTCTCTGCTGACATGAAGCCAGATTCTTTGCTATTGCATGAAGAGACTGATTCTCTGCTGATGTGAAGCCAGATTCTCTGCTTTGGGACCTCTGTCCAATTGATATTGGTTCATTTTTATTTTTTTTATTTTTATTTTAATTCCTTTCCCTATCCACATTTGTTTGCAGGGGATTTACCTACATGTTGCTGGCTTTTGCAGCCCTCTAGCTCTTTCCTGGGCTGTTTTACAGCCTTTTTAGTGCCCAAAAGTTCGGGTCCCCATTGACTTCAATGGGGTTCGGTTTCAGGACGAAGTTCGGGTCGGGTTCGGATCCTGAACCCGAACATTTCCGGGAAGTTCGGCAGAACTTCTCGAACCCGAACATCCAGGTGTTCGCTCAACTCTAAAAATGACCCATAATCCAGACATATGTTATGATGAAGAACATACTTTGATTCAAAAGTTGATTGGAGAAGGAAAACATATAGGGAAGTACAGCAAATATTAGGCTGCTGAGCTAAAATGATCTCAGATGCCTTGTTTGAGAGCACAACAACTCCATAGCATTACTTACATACGCCAAATATTGGTTACAGATTCCCTTTAATATTACATTTTTTATTGCTGATTTCTCCTGTAATATATTAGAAGGAACAGTCTGGAGACTGACTAAAAGATGATCTGGGTCTGCTAAAATCCAGGATCACTTGCAGTTACCCAGCATCTGACAATCACATGATTACTGGACTGGTAGTAGAAACCACTTCATGGTTCCCTCTTGATTTTTATGAATGCACAAGCTGTGTATGAAACAATAGAGAGGGAAGGGACAATAAAAAAATGTCTCTGCCTTTTCTGTGGAGAGTAGGGCTGTCAATATTAACTGGTTTCCCACTTCTGCAACTGTAAGATCTGCATGCAGCTGCAAAAACAGCAAGGACAAGGACATCAGCATGGCACATTTTGACTTGGCAAGATTTGCCCACTCTTCTTTGCAAAAACACTCCAAATCTGTCAGATTGTGAGGGCATCTCCTCTTCAGATCACCCAACAGATTTTCAATCGGATTCAGGTCTGGGCTCTGGCTTGGCCATTCCAAAACCTTAATCTTCTTCTAGTGAAGCCATTCCTTTGTTGATTTGGATGTATGCTTTGGGTCGTTGTCATGCTGAAAGATGAAATTTCTCTTCATGTTGAGCTTTCTAGCAGAAGCCTGAAGGTTTTATGCCAATATTAACTGGTATTTGGAACTGTTCATAATTCCCTCTAGCTTAACTAAGGCCCCAGTTCCAGCTGAAGAAAAACAGCCCCATGATGCTGCCACCACCATGCTTCACTGTGGGTATAGTGTTCTTTTGGTGATGTGCAGTGTTGTTTTTGCGCCAAACATATCTTTCGGAATTATGGCCAAAAAGTTTAACCTTGGTTTCATCAGACCATAACATCTTTTCCCACATGCTTTTGGGAGACTTCAGATGTGTTTTTGCAACATGTATCCTGGCTTGGACGTTTTTCTTCGTTAAAAAAGGCTCTCATCTTACCCCTCTACCCCATAGCCCAGACATATGAAGAATATTGGAGATTGTTGTCACATGTACCACACATCCAGTACTTGCCAGAAATTCCTGCAGCTCCTTTAATGTTGCTGTAGGCCTCTTGGTAGCCTCCCAGACCTGTTTTCTTCTCGTCTTTTCATCAATTTTCGAGGGACGTCCAGTTCTTGGTAATGTCACTATTGTGCCATATTTTCTCCACTTGATGATGACTGTCTTCACTGTGTTCCATGGTATATCTAATGCCTTAGAAATTCTTTTGTACACTTCTCCTGACTGATACCTTTTAACAATGAGATCCCTCTGATGCTTTGAAAGCACTCTGTGGACCATGGATTTTGCTGTGGGATGCGACTAAGAAAATTTCAGGAAAGACCAACTAGAGCAGCTGAACTTTATTTGAGGTTAATCAGAGGCACTTTAAATGATGGCAGGTGTATGCTGACTCCTATTTAACATGATTTTGAATGTGATTGCTTAATTCTGAACACAGCTACATCCCCAGTTATAAGAGGGTGTGCACACTTATGCAACCACATTATTTTAGTGTTTTTTTCGTTTTCTTCCCTCCACCTAAAAGATTTCAGTATGTTTTTCAATTGAGTGTTACAGTTTTAGGTCACATTAAAGGTGGAAAAAGTTCTGAAATGATTTATCTTTGTCTAATTTTTTTACATCACAGAAACCTAACATTTTAACAGGGGTGTGTAGACTTTTTATATCCACTGTATAAGGGCCTATTTAGAATAGTCACAATTTACCACAGAAATATATTATGTTAAATACTCATGTAATATTCATGTAATTACAAGTTATCCCCCATCTTCATCAATGTCGTAGACATTGAATTGAATGGCATGAATGAGATCAACTGAAGCTCATCTCTTCCTGGCTGCAGAACTTGTAGCTGAGGGGAATGTAGGAACATGGGACCCCAATTCTTGTGAATGGTAGAGGTACCAGAGGTCAGACTTACACTGCTCACCTATTCAATGGATGGGGCACCTTGTAAATATCAAACTACCCCTTTAATCAGGTTAGATATTTGGGCTTAAAGTGCAATAATTTCTTATTGAAAACATAGATAACATCAAAATATGTTTCAATATGGAGTAGCTGGTCACTTTCAAAGTATCAGACTCTCATATCTTACTTTTTCTAAATTTCCAATGGAAATAAAAACCAGTTGCAATTAATTGCTGTTGTATTGTCATGTGGATCTCCTACTACTATCTTCTAGGGAGTGTAGAATCTCCTTACATCTTGATCATATTTGAGCATCCTGGTGAATAAATGTACATTTAATATAAGATTCAACAACTATTGATTTCAGTTGTAAAAAATAAGATCATTTTACACAAATAAGTTATGAACCCAGTCAACAAATTTTGAACAACGCCACTTTATTCCCCATGAAATGGGTCTGGTATAGAGATAAGCCAAACTTTTTGAGATTCGGTTCTGTTAGGCTCGTTGAACTTCTGAAAAAGTTTGATTTAGACTTGAATCAATTCTATAGGAACCAATGTGGCTCCAACTGCCCTAGAAATTGGTATATAACACCCTCTTAACTAGTCTCCTAGGACTCAGAACTTTTAGGCAAACATGTCATCTCTTTTTGTAAATTGTTTATACATTTTTGCTTATACATATATAGTTAAGGGTAAATGTATGCTTGACAGCATTAAGAAATACCAGGCCATTAAATGTATTATTTTTCATATCCCAAAGCTGTCAACCATCTATGAGAATATCCCCCTCCACACACACCAAGACTTGAACTGTCTGAAGATGCCCTAATATTTCAGGCGTTTTTACCCAGAGACTTAAAAAGGTACCCTCTGGATTGTAAAACATGCATTGTACACTTGTATTTCTATTTTTGCAGCCCATACCAACACTTGAACTGTCTTGAAATGTCCTGTCCCAGATTTTGGACCACAATTTCAGATGTTTTCACTTAGGGTAATTTAAAACGTTGCCCTCTGGATTCTAAAACATTGTACACTTGTATTGCTATTTTCATAACCCACATCAACACATGAACTGTCTGGAGATGCCCTGTCTCAAATTTCGTCTTACTATTTCCAGTGTTTTCACTCAGAGATTTACAATGGTACTCTATAGATTGTAACACACATGTTGTACACTAGTATAATTGAAAAACATGTGTTGAACAGTTCTATTGTGCTTATACCCTCCCCCCACCCACACACCAAGACTTGAACTATGCAGGGAAGACAGTTTGAGTTCTGCATACAGTGTAATTCACATACAATTTTGCTGGCATTATTGCTTTCGCTACACAGCAACGCGTTTACAATACAGATATGATAATGTGAAGAAAAAAAAATCAATTACTCACCAGCAGCACGCTGTGTTATTGCAATAAAATGCTTCTGCTACAATGCAAATTATTACAGACGGATATGATGTACTGAATAAAACCTATACCCTAGTTGCTCGGCAGTCAGCACTGCAGCATAATGCTAACTGTACTGGAAATAAGCTTCAGATTTGGAAAAATAAACAGCTGTCTTTCTGTTCAAATAAGAAAAAATAATGTTTTTGCAGGTGGCTGCTTTATAGGTTCTGCAGCAGCTACAGCTGTATTTTAAGGCAGTGACTTCTGCTAGAAGGCACTGCCTGCACACCCAGCCTTAGCTCCTCACTCCATGGCTAAGCTTTCCCTCCTCTTCCATCCTCTATTTATTCTTCTTTCTAGCCTTTCCCTAAAATGTCTGTAACACTAGAATAGAAACTTGATTGTGACTATACACTGTCCCCAAGATATTTTCTGCCACAAACTGCTACACCTATCCACTCTGATTCACAACCCAACACAGAATGACGTTCTTCAAGGGCACCTCCCTTTCTGTTACAGCACTGATTGGTTCATCCAGGCTGTCAACATGTAAGCCAATAAAAGCAAGCCCTCCACCAACTTCCTCTCAGGGTCATGTGAGCATACTTCTTCCTCCTCACTTGAGCTTTTTTCCGCTGCACACAGTTTTACTGGAATCACTCAAAGTGAACCTGAAAAGCTTCGGGTTCGTCTTGTGGACAAATTTTTGGGAAGTTCGTAACAAACCAGGTTCATTATAAACTGATTTGTTCATCCCTAGTTTAGGATTTCAGACTTTTTTCTAATTTATAATCTAGCATTTTTAGAAAATAAGCATACAAATGATAATACCAATTAACATTTACAGTCCACTTTAGGTGGATACCTTTAACACTAAAATATAAGAAAGTCTTCTGCTTAGCATTTAACTTAGCTTGTAAAGAACAATTATATGGTGATTTCAAGTGACTCGCTGTTGCTCCTTTGAATTGATTAAAATGAACTTTCTCTTCCATGCAGAGTCCTGCTGATGTATAATTACAGAGCTCAGTCACAAAAAAATGCTTTCTTAACCAAAAAGAGACACCTTTATTACTCCCGCCTAGGAGTCTGTCAAATGAGGTGAAGGATATATTTTTAGAGAATAATTAGTCTCATGCTAAATGGCTAACTTTTGTCACAACTGCTGCAAAAAGAGCAAAGTATAATTTATAAATAAAATATATTCACATTATGTTACACCATTACTAAACTACATTTTCTTCAGTTTTTTAGGAAACACTTTCATTCAACACTAGTTACTGTAGCACATTTGACAAATTAGAAAAATTTGACAAATGGACACATTTAAAAGTCAATTTTTTTTATTTTTATGTGATTTTTTTTTTATATTAAAATATGTTTAAGTACTCCAGTTTTCAAACTGGTCACAAGAGCACTGGCAATAGGCTAGCATTTGCTGTATTTTTACAAGTCATTTTGTGCGGGAGTCAAGGACAGCACTGCACATTGTAGCAAACATATAAAATACACACATATTTTCCAGCAATTCCTCCATTAATATGCTCCTTTCATTTGATTTTAGTTGTCTCATATTGTCCCACTCCTCCTCTGCACTGTCCTATGTCTGATTGTAAGACCACTGGCTGGACCCAAAGCCTTCTTCTCTGCATTGTCTGAAATAGGACACAAAGATTATTAAATCCCTTGAGCTTAGCCCCATCCTTAGTCATTCAACAATCAAAAATGAAACAGATCAGCAAGATATTTAACCCTGTGTACTCTGCAGGATTACTATAAGACCATTTCAGGAACAAACAAAAATGATACATGACGAACATTGGGGGCAAGATTATCCCCTGGTTACTTTTATCATTTATTTCTAGGCTTAATGTTCCATTAACACCTATTCATTGCAGCTGCCATAAAGCATGCATACTCTGCTGCTCTATCCATACAGACAAATGTAAAAAAAATACACCATTTATCTTCTAAACAATTATATCCAATTAATAAAAAGGTAGCATTAATTTGCTATTATGCATTTTATTTAAAATGACTAAAACTGGGGGTACACTAGATCACCAGTTTTTAAGACTACTGGCTGAGAACAAGAGGTCTGAACTGGACTTCACTTATTTGCAGAGCAAGCCCTGAACAGTTAGTCCACAACTAGTTGACCATCCCTATACTGAGAAGTGCACAGAACCAAATCAAGAACTGCAGGGACCTGTTCACACTACTGGAACTCAACACACCCAGAGAATTGTTGCACAGAAATGGGTTAATGAGGTCAATACAGTACTAAATCTCAGGACAGAGAGTGGTTAACATATCCAAGCCAAGGTTCAAACCAGATGGGAAACGGGGTACAAAATGACTAAAGAGAGATAGAGGACCAAGTCAAGCCAAAGTCAAATTCAAATAGTAGCAATCCAATAACACATGATAGCAACCACAGCACAGCAAGGGAAAACCTATGGGTGTATTGCCATCAGGTGATTTAAATAGAGCATTGAGTCCCGGGATGAAAACATAATAGGTTCAGGGAAACAGCGCCCCATTGGACCAGAATACAAGAAATCCTGAGATAGGCAGGTTGAGCTGTCACTCATCCTTCATCATAATCATACAGGGGTGATACAAACAACTCAATAACCCCCCCCCCCCCCCCAGCAAGCATGTGTGCTCACATCACCAGGGAGCATGGCTTAAGCAGAATAGCATGAGGGGGCATGGCCTAATTGTCACATCACTGGGGGTGTGGCTTATGCATCTGCAAACAGGGGGTATGCGCATCATAGGGGCCACAGCCTGGCAGCGAGTCTGACACAGTGCTGCTGTGCCTGAGCACCAGACGGCTGTGCTGGAGCTCAGACTGGTAAGTTGGTGATATTGCCTTTCCTAGGTAGTAACCATGTCTCCCAGTACTCAAATACCCAGGATTCAGAGTAGAGGCAGATTGCTGGACAGTTGCAAGAAAAATAATTTGAAGCAGGAAGCAACAGGAATGCTATAAGCCTGGAATTCATCAATAGATGACTGGAACAGGATGATAAAAATCAGACAAAGCCAGGTAATGAAGCTGAAAAATGATGAAAATGACAGTCAGGTAATGAAGCAGATGGATTATAACAACCAAATATGACATACAGACAATAACTGACCCAGATTATAGCTTTCCCTTAATCTTTTCCTAGATGTATGCCTTAACACTTTCCCTCAAAAACATTTGGCTAAGGCTATACATAAGGAAAGCCAAATCTGTAATACTTACCACTAACATGAACAAATGGAAAGTACTAGGACCAAGAGTCAATAAAACCAAACTAAGTAGAACTGAACTGGAATCAATGCAAGACAGATTCTAAAGGGAAGGAAACAAAGAAACTATATGATTAAGAAGCAAGTACTGGACTAGAAACAACAAGAACAAAACCCACTTGGCCAAAACAAACTACACAAGGAACTAGATACTTGGAATACTGGATACAAACACACAAAGCCAATGCTAACACCAGCAACATCTCAGCAGAGACCAGAAATATTTAAATAAAAGCTATCTAATCGGAAACTCATTTCCAAATTAGCCTGAGTGCTCATTTGACCCACACGAATGGATCAGCTGTGAAACATTTGCATAGCATGAAAATGCTGCTGAAAAAAGAAAAAATACACCAAAAAGTTTCTGGATTTCAGAGTCTGAATTCTCTAGAAATCAGCTCTGTATTGTTTCACTATTAAATAGGACCTTTCATGGGTACAGACATTATAAGCGAAGTATCTGTATATGTAGGGCATAGTGTAGGGATCTAACTGCACTTACAATTTTTTCTAGGCCCCACTCCATTCGCCCGCTGTTGGCCCCGTTGTATTCTTCTGCCTGGTATGCTAATTTTAGCATCGGAACAATGAGAAGAAGACTGAGTCTTTCTCCGTGGGCATCTCCTTCTCCCTCACTGTAGCGCTGTCCAATCGCAGCAGAGAGCGTCACAGCCAGGGAGGAAAAAAACTCACCTTCTCCCTGGCTGTGACACTCTCTGCTGCGATTGGACAACGCTACAGCCAGGGAGAAGGAGACGCCCACGGAGAAAGACTCGGTCTCCTCCTCATTGTTCCAATGCAAAAATTAGCATACCAGGCAGAAGAATACAACGGGGGCAACAGCGGGCGAACGGAGTGGGGCCCAGAAAAATATTAAGTGCAGTTAGATCCCTGCACTATACCCTACGCATCCTGATACTTAGTTTATAATGTCTGGACCCACGAAAGGTCCTCTTTAACTACCTGAGAAAACTTAAGAAAAAAAAAAGAAATAAATCACCTTATTTGTGTATAGGTGTAAATCCTTCATTAGGTAGCCATCCCATTATTTGCACAACCAATGAGGCTATACTACACTACAGGTGGAGGATAGGCTCTCAAAACATATGCATGGTCCTCCTTTCCCCGCTAACTGGATTGTGGTATGTATATGCTGGCTTTACTGTTCATGGGATTAAGGTGTGAGCCCATCCAGACTGATATCTCCAGTTCACATACAACCAGTATTGCAGGATACCGTTATCTTATTCCCTAGCCTTAAATTGGCTCTATTACAAAATGATAACCTCACCCACTAACCACATACTCACGTGTTTAATGTGTGTCTATATTGTGATAATAATGTCATTTCCTCAGAAGCAGTGAGTCTGTTAAATACTAGCTCTGGCAGCTACAAGTAACAAGCTGAACCTAATGTAGGGAGCAGTAAAAAGCGGTGACTATTGATAGCATCTGAAGCTCTAACCACCATTAATAATGTGCAGACAACAGAGACTAGAGCACTATGATGGCCGTCCACAGTATATTTAAACAGGGATAGCAGAGAACAATCCAATAGAGGGTATGCGAAACACCCGCCCATCAGGTCTGCATCATACTGTTGGTGCACCACCTGGCTGGGACATGCATCTGCGTCTTTAGTTACACGGTGATTTTAAGGCAGCCATATTATCTACTGTAGTAGACGTTCATACAGATATTACTGCCGGCATCAGGGAACAATTCTGTTCTAATAATAATGAAGTACAGAGAATCCCTCTAGCTACTCATCAGCATCCCTGTATAGGATCCCTCAATATCAGTGCAAGTATTAGGGCGGGTTCACATCAGCGTTATGGATTCTGTTTTTGTTTTCCATTATAACATGGTTATAACGGAAAATAACAGAATCCATAAAACGGAAGTCAAAACGGAAGCCTTTAAGAGGCATTCCGTTTTGATCCTTCATAATACAAGTCTATGGGCAGCATAACGGATCCGTCCTGGTTTCCATTATGCAGAAGTCCAGTCCTGCATAACGGAAACTAGGACGGATCCGTTATGCTGCTCATAGACTTGTATTATGATGGAATTCAAAACGGAAGCCTCTAAAAGGCATTCTGTTTTGCTTTCCGTCATAATAGAAGTCTATGGGAATCATAACGGATCCATCTGGTTTCCCTAATGCAGAACGGAATAAAAAAAAGTCCTGTCGACAGGACTTTGTTTTCTGTCTTGCATAACGGGAACCAGACGGATCCGTTATGAATCCCATAGACTTCTATTATCACGGATCAAAACGGAATGCCTCTTATAGGCTACCGTTTTGACTTCCGTCTCATGGATTCTGTTATTTTCTGTTATAACCATGTTAGAGTATAACAAAAAACAAAAATGCAATCCATAATGTTGATGTGAACCAAACACACTGTTCCTTCCCAGGGCTCAAAAACACTGTTCCTTCCCTTGCTGGAGTCCACCGATATAGGATTAACCCCTGGCATGTATCATCTCCTATAAGCATTTTTGCATATGAGCTCTGCTCCTCTGCTGTACAGTCTGGCCATCAGTGCCCAGTAAAAGTCATCTCAGCCCAGATATAATGTGTAGTATGGGCCTAAGTCAATTCTTGTATCCATGTACAGGTTCGCATTACATGTAAGTCCTCCTGTGCCACTCCAGTCACATGTCCTATGTCAATTAGAATGCTAGATTACATTGGTGAAGTAATAAGTATTGGGTATATGATCATTAAGATATGATTGTTTTATATTTTGTTAGATAAAGGTTCATTGTGCCACTTTCCTCAAAAGAGTATCTCCATCCACATGTAATCAACTGTGTTTTCATATTCAAAGTATGCAACGCTATCATAAAATAATCACTGGGATATGCTCCAGCGACTATCTACTTCCAGGCGTGTCACACTGCATTACCACTCTCTAAAAACATTAGCCAGTAGGAAATAAGCAAAGGAACTTATATATTTCCAAAGTGCAGTGACATTGTCAATGAGAGTAATAATCCAGGGAACCTCAAACAGCTGCAGAGAAAATGCAGTAATACAAGGTGACCAATGAGAGCAGTGATTGTAAGACATGGATGGATGACCATATCTACCAGAGGGAGAGACGACGCCTATTATGGACTGGTATTGTAAAAACAAAAAAGAATATACACCACTGCATACACAGCTTTTAAGTTTCTCTGTACAACTAGTAGGCCACTGTGCCCAAGCAAACACTGCAAGAAGCAAGAGAAAAACTTGAGTTGGGCAGGTTCCATGACTTGAGGGAGATGAATGCTGCTTTTATCTGATATGTGCTTATATTGTGTGAGTATATTAAACCTTGCATGTTTTTAATCTTGAACTGACAGTGCTTCACTGCTTTCCTGCTAAATTCTGCAAGATTTGAAGATATCAACACAGTGGATGAATTAACAGGATTGACAGAGTGATGGTTGTTAGGAGACTGGGACAGTGCATCCCCTGTAACAGCAGGTTTTATGGGATGTTACTGGTATACAGTGTTTAGTATCTATAAAAAGTGGTTAAAAGAAGGACAACCTGTGTAATAGAAACAAGGTCATGGGTGCCATTCACTGAGATATGTGGGGAGAGAAAAGTGCAATCCCACAGAAGTTACTGCTGGACACCATTGGAAATCTTCTCCATACCTTGATAGGTCAGAACTGACCCGGTAGTATGATGGCGACCTACACAATATTAGGCCATAGTATCTGGTATTGGGGGCTTGTGCGAGACAATCTACCCTTTTGTGGATTTCTACCTACAGAGATGTGTAGAAACCTTACCCTCCTTTGTCCGTGACACCACTGACGTCCTGAAGAGACTCAATGGGATGCATCTGGATAGCGACATGCTACTTGTCACGTGCGACGCTGAGTCCCTGTATACGTCCATTTACCACGGCCACGGACTGCGGGCATCAAGATTCTTTTTGGAAACAACTAATATGGACAGAGACCTAATTGACCTGGTCATGACATTATTAGAATTCGCATTGACACATAATGCGTTTACATTTAAAGACCGCTACTTCCTACAGCTCCGGGGAACGGCTATGGGGGCGACTTGTGCGCCCTTATATGCTAATTTGTTCCTGGGGCTATGGGAAAGAGAGATAGTCATGAATTTTGAGGGTCACAACGTCGTAGTCTCGTGGTCGAGGTATATTGATGACGTTTTGTTCATCTGGCAGGGCTCGACGTCGCACTTGGAGGGGTTTCTACATGAATTTAATCTGAACAATCAGAACATCAAACTCACGTGGAACTATAGTAGGAACCATGTTGACTTCTTGGACCTTGCGATCACTGTGGAGAATGAGGGTTTCTTAGGTTTTGATATACATAGGAAGCCCACTGCCACCAACTCATTGTTGTTCTTCTCCTCCTCACATCATCCACAGGTCTCTCGTGCCATACCTATTGGTCAATTTTGTAGAGCTAGGCGGATATGCTCCAATGAGGCTTGTTTTGAGCGAGAGGCAAAGGACCTATTCTTGGAAAGGGGTTACAGCAAAAAAGTGATTAGGAAAGGATATATTAGGGCCAAAACTCTTCTAGGGACAACCTGTTAAATCATGCCCCCCACAAAAAAGGAAGAGATCATGGTTCCCCTAGATTTATCACTAACTATAATGCTCAATTGAGACAACTGCAGGACATCCTCCAAAGACACTGGTAGGTTCTTCGAACTGACAGAGACTTAAAGAAAGTTATTTCGGAGAGACCACTGGTCACCTGGAAGAGAGCAAAAAATCTTAAGGACATGGTGACTAGGAGCCATTATGTGGCTCCGAAAAAAGGTGGTCTCTTTGGTGATAAGGGTCCACAGTGGGGATTTTCCATGTGGTGATTGTACCGCATGTCAATATATGGTGAGGACAGATAAATTCACTAACACAAGCAGGGAGAAGGAATACAAAATCGTACACCATATCTCCTGCAGAGGCAGTGATTTATCATGCCGAGTGTCCCTGCGGTCTGATCTATATTGGGATGACCACAAGGGCACTCAAGACGAGAGTTTTGGAGCATGTTCGTGATATCAAGGCAGCTGCTGAGATCACTGAATGTGACAAACTCCAAAAACTGAAACCAGTGGCGAAGGATTTTATGGAAGCCCACAACTGTAACCCTAAAGGTATCTCTTTCAAAGGGATAGACCGTGTACGATTAGGGATTAGGGGGGGAGACATAAAACGCTGTCTCCTCCAAAAAGAAACAAAATGAATGGTTCTGCTCAACACTGTAACTCCTCATGGATTGAATGAGGCTTTGAGTTTCAAATCCTTTCTTTAGTTTAGTTTTTATGTTGACTTTTTAGTGATTTGATTTCCTTTCTATTTATACAGTTTCCTGTGTGGCCATATAACCTGATCATTGGGGAGATGCGAGGAGAAAGATGATCCATATGCATTGTAAACATGAAGAAGGACCATTATAGAAATACTATAATAGAATTTCATATGCATAATCTGTGTCTGATGCATTTTGATCACTTTTAAGTATTTTTGTGTATATTGCACATTATTAGGCTCTGTGATGCCAGTATTGGTTGATACAATTATTGGCTATAACATAGCATATCACTAACACTGTTTATATTAATGTGGCCAATGTTGTTTGTGATGTTAGCAATCGCAATCATTATGTGGGTATACACGACACACTACGCTATTTTTGTTTTATGCATCTGCTTATAATCTGCTTTGCAGATCTAATCACATCAGTGATATTTCTTTCACATAGTGATTAAGTATGATCACTCTTGTATTATTATTTTTTCATTTTTATCATGCACATAGCATTTTATATGGGATGGTCTGAGATCTCGACCCATGATGTGGGTTGGTCGTAGGACCATCTTGTTCTTATTATTATTGTCTTGTTCTATATTAGGATTGAATTAAGGGAGGCCGGACTAGAACGCAGTGTAAGGGGAGGCTGTCATGATAGGTTTTGGTAGTAAGGGCCTGGGGGGGAGATAGTTAACAGTGCTGGGGAAGAGTGGTTAGGGACCTATGGGGGGCGGAGTTTAAGTTTTAAATTGAGGTGACCGGGAGAGAGCCAGCACCATTTTGTGAGGAAAAGAACTCCCTCCCACCCTAAGGTTGTATGGTACAATATATGTGTAGGTTTCTAAGAAAAGATGGGGATTGGGGTGGTGGCTGGAGGCTGCCACGGATGTCTGGGGTTGGGGGTCTATGGACAAGTGTGGCTGTCGCGGCAGTCGTGGCGGTGAGAGATCATAGAAGCTGGTGGTATATGACGGTATTGGAAATGGGAGGGCCTCAATGGTGGGGCTGGACTATCATAGTTTCAGGCACTTGGTTGATCGGAGAGGCGTCCATCAGTTGGTGTCTCCGAGCTGGTGTTTACGGCTGGAGGCAAGATGGAATTGCCAGGTTGGCTTCTTGTGGATGGTAACATTTTGGGGCTTCTACGATCTCCCTCGTCAGGGGTTAATGTTAATTTGAATGTTATTGTTATTTATGGATGTATTTATTTTATTAATAAAACGGCTGCTGTGGCCGATTTAATCCAAGCAGAGTGTGTGGTGTCTTATTGGGAAATTATTTTGGAAGGGATATATGGTGAAGTTAGGTGAAGGCCCTGAGTAAGTAACCAATAACCTATTCATGTAGTTTAATTATGGTATTCACACGATTACTATATATTTTTGCATTATGAATTCTTTAATCTTATGTCTATCAACTTTATGCATCAGGTCTTCATTATATATTTTGTCTGCTATGTACTTTTTATCTTTATGTACTGGGGCCTAAATAGACAGTGGGGTGTAATCATGACATATATGATGTATATTGTATAGTTTATACTGTGCATTTCTTATGCTTTTTATACTTTCATGAACATGTACTTCATATGTCTATTGTAATTTTTGTATTATGACTGAATCAATAAAGCACCAGATTTCTGGTCAAATT
The DNA here is from genome assembly GCF_905171765.1 of Bufo bufo. NCBI lineage: Eukaryota > Metazoa > Chordata > Amphibia > Anura > Bufonidae > Bufo > Bufo bufo. The sequence continues at coordinate 241,372,302 of NC_053394.1, read as the reverse complement.
ATGGCATGTATATATTGTGAATGGGTATGTCATGCAATAATCATTGTAATATGCACTTATCCCTTTGATAATATCGATGTCTAGATCTATCCAGTCTTATATTTGCGCCCTCTGAACAATCGATATCTCCCATATAGATTCCGTATACAGGGTTCCCCATTATAGGGTTAATGCATCAGACATACTTTAGATAGCCTGTTTACTTGATCAGCTGATGCAGCGCTCTGCTGTGATGCTCTGCGTGCCGGGTTGCGTGGGGACGCCGCTACGTCTCCTTGGGAGGCGGGCTGGAACGCACAATGTGCGTTCCACCCGGCCTCCTAATGAGTGCGGCGCCGTCATCGTGAACTCGGCGTGCATCATCAGGCATGGAGCGCTCGATAGTAAGTATCAGCTGCTGTGATTGTTTATTGAGATCATAGGTGTTTGAGCTATATGGGAGATATAAATAGGGTGATATGGCCACATTTTCACTCACCTGCTGAGGCGAAACGGGCATCGAGGTTCCTAGTCTGTCCCGTGCCTTCTGCCTTTTACCATCCATCATGTCTCATGGTATGTTTCAGCTTTCTATCTGAAGTCCACAGATGAGCTCCTCTACATTTTTTATTATAAGGTTCTGTGTGTTTTTTTTTATTTGTGTGAGGGTTTTATCTTTCCCTCTATTGCTAGATTCTAGCGGTTGTTCCATTATTTTTCTTTAACTACACTTTGAGTTGAGTTGAGCTTCATCTAGTGGTTATGTACCAGGGTGAAGACCATATATATTACATTTCAGAATAGTAACACTATCTGGGCTATTATGCTGTGAATCACCCTGATATATAGCACTGGCATACTTGACATGTTTTTCATCTTCTGGTGGGTAGCAGCGACACTGGCCAGTGGACTGCGGCATCCGGTTTCCTGCTGATTCTTCATACTTTTATGCTATCTCGAATATTTTATAAATCATGACATGTTTATTACAATTAAATAAAATATCTTTTTGGAATATTTTGGGCATTCTTTTGTTGTTTGTTTAACAACACTATAGGTTTATACGGAGTATATATAGTAGCTGGGTTACTGTATAATCTTATGAAAACATATCAAATCTTTAGCCCTTCAGTTCAATTATTTTGTTCTTAATCATTCAAATTGCAGAGTAATGCATAACAATTCTGAGCATAAAAAAATAAATCATATCAATTTGATACAGTGGATATTTATATCCAGTACAAATGGAATACAATAGTCCAAATGATAACCAATAATTCCTCAGCAAGTCACGCCTGCTGCACACTGCACGCTGACAGACAATTTATAAGGGCAAGTTAATTGTCTTTGTGTTTTACACTTTTACTCCAAATGTCACAGGGGTCACCTTGGAGACTGTTACATCATCCCAACAGGAAAATTCCCTTTGCTCTAAGGTCTAGACTCTCCAGAAGGGTCGGAAAGGAACCTTTATTTTCAACAAAAAAATCCTAAAATCTATAAAAACTAAAACATATGGAATGTGCGTAGATAAACTGATGATGTACAGTGAATTTAATATAAAATAATTTGTATTGTATTCGGTATTTTTTTTTTAAATTACAGATAAGGAAACAGTCGGGAATAATAATTCAAATACAAGTAAATATAATAACAAATCGATTTTCGCTGAATGGCGGTAAATTTTTTTAAAAAAAATCATACTTACCTATCCGTTTGAGCACAAAGAGCCAGCTGCTGCCATCTTGATTGAAGTTCCTGTGCGAAATCCCATGTGCGGTGACGCATGACGCGTTAAATTTTGCGCTAGACAGCGGCCAGCTCTTCGCAAGGAAATGGATTAAGTATGATTTTTTTCTTTTTTTTCTTTTTTATGTTACACTGTAATATTGCTGTGAGATGCTGCAATCAGCTATGAATGTGGCATCTGAGGGGTACAATGACTGGGGGAGGCGCAATCACTGCTCCCTGTCATTGCATTCAATACTTACAAAGAAATGCGCTTCAGGAAGCAAATTATTTTAGTACAATTCGGCGAAGCAGCCAAATCAAATTTTTCAATACTGACCTCTGTAACCCTCTGTAACTTCCTAGGCCTGGGATCTATACACTTTTACAGGGGTCTTAGTATTTTGGCAGCTCTTCAAAGCATTTTTCTCTACCCGCCACCGCCTGCTCGCTGATAACACAGACAGGGCAGTGTGCATGTGTCTGTATCTATGTGTGACTGTGGGGAAGTTACACTAGTTAGTCCTTGGGGGTTTCCAGAGCAAGCTGCAGCACTCTGCGTTCTGGATTTGCCCGTATTACTGGAAATTTAAATACCTTTAGCATTATATCCATCCTCATGCCAATAGTTGAAGATATTACAATGAGACCACAAGGAAAGGCCCATTCCTCATGGAATTCTGCTAAATACTACTGTATATTGGATTTGTGTGAACTGTCCATCTTAGGGGTATAAAGTGCTTCACTGCTGCCCCCTCCTATTTCTCAGCGCTTTTCTTCGGTGGTTACTAGCCACTCTCATGACACCATACATTTTATTGATGGGGAATATTTACATACACTGCCTGTCCCAAAAAAAAAGTTGCCAAAAAAAATAAATAAGATTCTAAATGGGGTTAAGGTCTGGATTCTGTGGTGGCCAATCAATGTGTGAAAATGATGTCTCATGCTCCCTGAACCACTCTTTCACAATTTGAGCCCGATGAATCCTGGCATTGTCATCTTGGAATATGCCCGTGCCATCAGGGAAGAAAAAATCCATTGATGGAATAACCTGGTCATTCAGTATGTTCAGGTAGTCAGCTAACCTCATTCTTGGAGCACATACTGTTGCTGAACCTAGACCTGACCAACTGCAGCAACCCCAGATCATAGCACTGCCCCCACAGGCTTGTTCAGTAGGCATTAGGCATGATGGGTGCATCACTTCATCTACCTTTCTACTTACCCTGATGCGCCCATCACTCTGGAACAGGGTAAATCTGGACTCATGAGACCACATGACCTTCTTCCATTGCTCCAGAGTCCAATCTTTATGCTCCCTAGCAAATTAAAGCCTGATTAGTGGTTTTCTTACGGCTACACAGCTGTTCAGTTCCCTTTGCGTTGTGCATGTGGGAATACTCTTACTTTCACTGTTTTTCTTCGATTTGATTTCACCAAACGTTTAAGTGATCGCCGATCACGATCATTCAGGTTTTTTTTCTGGCCACATTTCTTCCTCGAATACGATGAGTCCCCACTATACTTCCAGTTTTTAATAATGCGTTGGACAGTTCTTAACCCAATTTTAGTAGTTTCTGCAATCTCCTTAGATGTTTTCTCTGCTTAAAGGGTTTCTACCACCACATTTTGACCTAATTAGCTGTCTGACACTAGCGATCTGCTAGTGTCTGCTGTACCGAATCATGCTATTGTAATCCCTTTCTGTGCAGCTGTTACCCTAAAAAACAAACTTTTATTGATATGCAAAGGAGCCTTTAGGTGCTATGGGGGCGTCTTTTCAGCACCTAGAGGCTCCGTCTACTCACCATGTCTGCCGCCCACCTCGTCCCTCCAGCCCGCTCATCTCCTCTAGATTGACAGTCTCCATCGCAGCCGAATTCTCGCGCCTGTATTCGGCACAGGCGCAGTGACTGTCAGACCGCTCCCTGCGTCGGCATCTCCACTGCGCCTGCGCATCTCCACTGCGCCTGCGCATCTCCACTGCTTGAGGCCGGGCGTCGTCTGTTCCTGGGAGCACTCTGACATCATCGGCGCAGGCGCAGTAGAGATGCCGCAGGCGCGAGAATTCGGCCGCGAAGGAGGCTCTCAATCGAGAGGAGTTTTTTAGGGTAACCGCTGCAGAGAAAGGTATTACAATAGCATGGTTAGGTACAGCAGACACTAGCAGATCGCCCTTTAAACCCTTTAAAGCATGACAATGATTTGACCCTTCTCAAACAGACTAACATCTTTTCCATGACCACGAGATGTGTCTTTCGATATGATTGTTTAAGAAATGAGAAGCAACTCATTGCACCAGTTGGGGTTAAATAACTTGTTGCCAGCTGAAAGATAATCGCCCATGCAGTAATTATCCAATAGGAGGCTCATAATTATTTGCTAAGTTAAATCCAGGTGGCAACTTTTTTTTTTGGACAGGCAGTGTATATCAGTGGGCACAAGGATAGGGAAGGAGAAAGATGTTTTTAATGGTATTCGTAAAGTTTTCTAGTTCTTCAAGAACAGCAGGGCTAAATAAATAAAAATGGTTGCCTGCAGAACAGAATTCAGGTCGTTCTCACATGGCTGAAATATGGCCACTATTTTTATTTTGACCTTCCACATTTCATTTGAACTAGACTGCATAAAATTTTTGGAGAACCACCCTGGAAAGTTAGGACAGGTTGGCTATAAAAATTGAGCAGGAATTCTACAGTATAATCAACACATGTTGAGCCTTTATCGACTAAGACTACTTTCACATTAGCGTTTTCTGCGGATCCGTCATGGATCTGCAAAAATGCTTCCATTACAATAATACAACTGCATGCATCCATCATGAACAGATCCGTTTGTATTAGGTCTTCTATAACCATGTTGGATCCATCTTGAACATCGTTGAAAGTCAATGGGGGACATCTTGCTCCGTAACACATCGTGGACAGAAAAACACTGCTTGCAGGGGGCGCAACCAAACAGAACTGAATGCATTTTGGTGCATTCTGTTTTGTTCAGTTCAGTTTTGTCCCCATTGACAATGAATGGGGACAAAACTAAAGCGTTTTCTTCCGCTATTGAGATCCTATGACGGATCTCAATTGCGGAATTGAAAACACTAATGTGAAAGTAGCCTTAGTAATAAATCTAATCCTATATTTCTACTTTCAGAAATGTTGTATTCATTTCTTCAGTCTCTATTGAAAATGTCCAACCTCTTCAAGGTGCTTTTCAGTGAAAATACTAATGATAATTAAGGCCCTCATTTGTTTTCAATGGCTACAGCTATTCCATAGGTATAATGTTTGTTACACAGACAGACAGTCACCTACAGGTACTTCCAATACCCTTCATGATGAGGTGTCATTTATCACATGTTTCCAGAGGCAAAATAACAGCGGATGAAATATAGTGCTCTATGTAATATATTTTATTAATGCCTACTCATTATGACGTCCTCTAACTAATGTGACCGCAATGTGGAAATCCAGTACAATATATGTCTTAAGACATCTGCAGTGCTTCACTTGATAATTGTGTTATGCAACTTCTTCCACACTATTATGCGTCATGTCCCATGTAATTCTATTGCCATATTTCAGAAAACGATGTTCTGGTTTAGTGACTATGAATTAAACTACTGAGATTAGCTTTCTATCACTGGTGCTTCAAGATGTCTTTCTATGCATTTGAGAATAGATGTTTTTCTCTTCTTTCATTTACATCCCTGTACGTTGTGCTGTAAAACGATAAAGCAGAAGTATCATTATTATAATCAAAATCGTGCTTCAAGAATACAACACTAAGTTCTTTTATAGCTTCATTGGTGCCAGGACATTATTTAACTCTAAATGAAAGTGTGTGCTTCTGCTAGGTAAAAAGTAATGAGCAACTGTTCTACCTGCTATACCTAAGCTGCAGTCGTAAGAAATTTGACAGAGAACTTCCTTAATGGCTATGTACACCTTTGGAGGCATTTTTTGTTTCTGATTGCATTTTACTCATTTTTGGCAAAAAATCATATTTTGAATTGGCCTTTATTTAAAAGGTTAACTGTTTTTCTGTGTGACTGGTAATTTCACCTTCAGCTGGTCATCTAATAAACCTTATCTCTAAACTACTAAGAGGACATAAACACTTGTTTAAGTCACATTCTTATCAGTAAGATAGGAAATGAGCTATAATGAGTATTTATATTTACAGAGAGCAGAGATAAGGAGCCCCTAAGCTCCCTAACTGGTGGAAAAGAGATAAAATCCAGTATCTGCTACCAGAGCACCTCGGCTATGTACAGAAAAAAGGGCTCCATATTCTTTATAAAAAACAATTGAAAAACATATTTTTAGCTCAAAATGAGTGCAAAGCAATAATTTAAAAAAATTGCCCCCAAAAGTGTACATAGCCTTTACGTTCTTCCAACTCATTCATAACTAATTCATAAGCCTCTATATTTCCATGGAGGGAAAAACAAGGCAGTTTGATCTACAGCAATATGCCACACACACCACAAAAATCCAAAATATTCTCAGTGCACAAATGAAGTCATTTGTTTAGGCTATGTTCACTTCTGCTTTGGAGGTGCTGTTAGCATGCTGAACTATATTGTCCTTTAAAATGACAGACATCATGATGGAAACCCGTCTCAGTGTCTCTCATGTTACACATTCATCACTGCCGTCATTTTAGTTGTTCTGCTCTTTTGATGGAGCAGAACTATGGAATTTAACAATACAGATATGAACAGAGCCTTTTCTGGTGAGATCTAATACATTTAGGGTTCATGCACATGGCAAAGCTGTGTGCAAGCAACCTGTATAGCGGCTTAAGAGCCCCTACAGTTCTGTGTTATAGACCCATAGATACTCAGCGCTTCAAAATGTGGTGCCATAGAGCATGTGCAATCCATGAAATTCTGTGTAATATGGAAAGCTATGTAATCATATTATAGCTTTAAGATAAGTGAGCCCATAGAGAATGCCCTCACTAAAGTGACAAATGACCTCCTGACAGCCAAACGCAACAGTGACTACTCTCTGGTCATTCTCCTTGACTTCTCTGCAGCTTTTGACACTCTAGACCCCCATCTCCTACTCACCATGCTCCAGTCTATCGGCCTAAATGACACTGCCCTCTCCTGGTTTTCTTCATATCTCTCTGACCGCTTTTTCAGTGTTTCATTCGCTGGCTCCGCTTCTTCTCCTCTCCCACTTACGCTTGGGGTTCCTCAGGGTTCAGTCCTAGGCCCTCTCCTCTTCTCTCTCTACACAGACCCAATGGACAGACCATCAGCAGATTTGGTTTCCAGTACCTTCTCTATGCAGATGACACACAACTATACACCTCATCCCCCAACATCACCCCTGCTGTGCTACAGGACACCAGTGACTATCTGTCCGTCATCTCTAATATCATATCTTCTCTCTATCTGAAACTGAATCTTTTGAAAACTGAACTTCTTGTGTTCTCTCCATCTACTAACCTACCAAAACCTCATATCTCCCTTATATCTGCGACACCATCATCACTCCTAGGCAGAACGCCTGCAGTCTCAATGTGACATTTGACACTGATCTCTCCTTGACCCCTATATTCAGTCTCTCGCCTGTTCATGTCACCTGCACCACAAAAACATCTCTAGAATCCACCCCTTTCTCACTATGGAAACAAGAAAAACTCGAATTTTTGCCCTGATCCATTCCCCCCTCGATTATTGTAACTCACTATTAATTGGCCTCCCCTGACCAGACTCTCCCCTCTCCAATCTATTCTCAATGCAGCATCCAGAGTCACCTATCTGTCTAACCGCTACTCTGATGCCTCTGCCCTGTGCCTCTCATTGCACTGGTTGCCCCTACAGTATAGAATCCAATTTAAACTGCTTTTCCACACCCACAAAGCTCTCCACAGTGCTGCACCCCCTTACATCTCTTCCCTCATCTCTGTCTACCACCCTACCCATGCTCTCCATTCAGCCAATGACTTACAACTTACTTTCACTATAATCCAATCCTCCCATTCCCGGCTACAATATTTCTTCTGAGCTGCACCAGTTCTCTGGGATGCCCCACACCAAGAAATTAGGGTAAACCACAATGTGCACAGTTTTAGATTCTCCCTCAAAATACATCTTTTTAGGATGGCCTATCATATCCCCTGATCTAACTCTTCTCCATATATATACCATCTATCATTTCCTGAACCTGATCCTCTACCAAACTCTCCACCACACCCATGTGCACTTAGAAGCACTTCATATATCAACTGGTGACTGGCTCATGCAGCATTATATCTGCTCCCCTATTTTCCGAACATGGCCGGACCATTGTACAAAACAAGCACTTTAACCTTTTGTGTCACCCCTATCTCCTCATAGATTGTAAGCTCTCGCGAGCAGGGCCCTCATTCCTCTTGTTGTAATTATTGACATGTCTGTTGCTATGTTATTTATGGCTGTTTGCACATGAACCCCTAAACTATAAAGCGCTGAGGAATATGCTATATAAATAAAGATTATTGTTATTATTATTATTATTATTATTACTACATTCTGGACTATATAAAACTCTATTTTGCTTTATCCTGCACACAGTCCTCAGAACGGAAGCTGCATGCCCTGATTTCTATGACAGTATAAAGCAAGACTAAGTTTCACTCTTACTCTCCTTAAAAATGCGGAATTGACAGTTGTTAGAATGTGGACTTTGATCCGAATTTCAGGAAAAATTTGATTTGCCGCAAAGCTGAAATTCCTCATGCTTCGAGGTAACAAATCAATTTTTCTTGAAAAGAAATCATACTTACCTTACCTTTTCTAAATATCCTGTGAAAAATCTTGTGCACGGTGACGTATGACATTATCACGGAGGCCAACGTCATCACGCGCTGTGTGAGATTTTGTGCAGGATCTTCCCAAATATATTGATGAGGTAAGTACAATTTGTTTTAAAATAGCAAGCACTACATTGATTTAATATGGATCTCAGATGCCGCGATCAGCGATGAACGTGGCATCTGAGGGGTTCAATGAGGAGGGGCGGTAAAATCACAGTTCCCTGTTATTGTAACTGATATTTACAAAGAAATGTGCTTCGTGATTAAGTGAATTCTCTCATCTCTAGTTATAATAGCTTCACATGCAGCAAAGACTTCAGTCATAAGAAAGGTTGAACTTCCTGGACCTGTATACTTTTTCAACCTTTGTAACTATGATAATAATTGTATAATGTTTTTAATAAAGTTTTCATCTACTTACAAAAGGCTGCCAAATGTGAACAGCTTAACAAAGATGTGTATTTAACCAGCTTATCCAGTAACATATTTAACCAGGTTAACAAAGACATATAATGCACCCATTTTTATCAATTTATCTTTGTAATAACTTAAAGAATAGATATTCATAACCTGTGGCAAACCTCCAATTCAATCTTTCAAGTAAAAGTACTAGTAGTTGCGTAAGTACAAATGCCCTGACCGATATACACTGTTTGGACAAGCCTGAGAGAATTCTCTGCATTCGGCACTGCTGGATACAAACAGAATGCCCGCCGGCCCCATTAAGTATAATAGTATAATAGTGATCCAGAGCGGCGATCCGGATACATTCCGGCAGACAATGTGGAGAATCGGTGGACACAAACCGCTGCATACCGAGGTTTGTGTCTGACATATTCCTGCCATTGTCTGCCGGAACAGCCTGCCAAAATTCACACTGGAGGTGTAAAACTAGTCTTAGAGTTATAGATTCACCCCTGTCCGAAACCATTATTTAGGTCCATATAGTTGTGTTCTAAAGTCCCCACAAAACACTTGTCTGGACAAAACCACTTCTCCACATTCACTAGTTCCTTGAGCATCAAGCACTTTCTCAAATATGAGCAGGTTGTAAAATATCTATGAGCATATCACCCACAGTACAAGCTTTCTAGAATATTTTCATTGAGCAATTATAGTCTTAAGATAGTTGAGCTATAAGCACATACCACTATATACTACACTATATTCATATATAGGTTTGTACTATAGAGAATTCATTGGAGTAAAAGATGCAAATAGACCTTTAAGGGTTAAGAAATACAGAAAACATGACCAACTATTTCTATATATACAAGTAATATTTTATGAGGCTGCAACCATTGAAAGAAAAATGGTCAGAACCTGGAAAGAACCAATTAATGGGTCATCTCCTTCGATGAATTACAAAATGAATGAAATTGTAATCTTCCCAGTATATGGGAAGCACAAGACAGAATGATTGAATGTATTAAGTGGATGGTAAAATGGTTTTTAATCAATGCTGGTTTCTCCTGCAAAATGGGAAGAAATAAAGATCTACAAACAAGAGCCCAGTTAACCCTTAAAGATAAGGTGCAATGTATAGACACAAGCTATAATAAAACAAATTCTTACAATTCTCTATATATATAGCTATATACTTTTACCCATGCTTTCATTCACTGATATTATACTCCATAGAATAAGCTAATCATCCTGGTTTGTTGGTTTTCCTTTTTTTCAAACAAGCCAAAGAGATCAGTGGCATGAGGCAAAATAACAGTTTAGACTAGACAGTCTAAGAATGTGCCAGATTTATCACAGTGGCTGATGCTGGATGATAAATGTAACACATTTTAGACAGCCTTGTGAAAATTTAGAACACCTATTAATTGGCTTACTATGCATTACAATTTTACACCAAAATTCTGGCATATTGTACATTGGGACATCTTTAGTCATGTTCTCTTTTCCCACTATGCCACATTCACGTTTTGCTGAGCCGTACCCCCATGTCAAACATGGCAGAAAAAGTGTCTAAACACTTAATAAACATGGTGAAAGGCATCTGCAACAGAACTCTGCCTCAACCTGAGACAGAATTTTGGCACATATGGAATAGTAAATCTGCTCTATTTAGTTTCTTGTTTAAACTTCTGAACTTATATAGAAGTTAAATTACTCCTAGCCCTACCCCAACAAAGACTGTGCTTTAATGGAGTTATTAAATGAAGATCTTTAATCACCTACAGTGGATATAAAAAGTTTACACACCCCTGTTAAAATGTCAGGTTTCTCTGATGTAAAAAAAATTAGACAAAGATAAATCATTTCATAACTTTTTCCACCTTTAATGTGACCTATAAACTGTACAACTCAATTGAAAAACAAACTGAAATCTTTTAGGTGGAGGAAAGAAAACAAAAAAACAAAAATAATGTGGTTGCATAAGTGTGCACACCCTCTTATAACTGGGGATGCAGCTGTGTTCAGAATTAAGCAATCACATTCAAAATAAGAGTCATCATACACCTGCCATCATTTAAAGTGCCTCTGATTATCCCCAAATAAAGTTCAGCTCTAATTGGTCTTTCGGAGAAGAAAACTGGTCTGGGAGGCTACCAAGAGGCCTACAGCAACATTTAAGGAGCTGCAGGAATATCTGGCAAGTACTGGCTGTGTGGTACATGTGACAACAATCTACTGTATTCTTCATATGTCTGGGCTATGGGGTAGAGTGGCAAGAGAAAAGCCTTTTCTTGCGAAGAAAAACATCCAAGCCAGGCTACATTTTTCAAAAACACATCTGAAGTCTCCCAAAAGCATGTGGGAAAAGGTGTTATGGTCTGATGAAACCAAGGTTGAACCTTTTGGCCATGATTTTAAAAGATATGTTTGGCGAAAAAACAACACTGCACATCACCAAAAGAACACCATACCCATAGTGAAGCATGGTGGTGACAGCATCATGCTTTGGGGCTGTTATACTTCAGCAGGACCTGGGGCCTTAGTTAAGCTAGAGGGAATTATGAAAAGTTCCAAATACCAGTCAATATTGGCACAAAACCTCAGGCTTCTGCTAGAAAGCTGAACATGAAGAGGAACTTCATCTTTCAGCATGACAACGACCCAAAGCATACATCCAAATCAACAAAGGAATGGCTTCACCAGAAGAAGATTAAAGTTTTGGAATGGCCAAGCCAGAGCCCAGACCTGAATCCGATGGGGGTGACCCAGACCTGAAATCTGTGGGGTGATCTGAAGAGGGCTGTGCACAGGAGATGCCTTCGCAATCTGACAGATTTGGAGTGTTTTTGCAAAGAAGAGGGCTGTAATAAAATCAAAAGGTGTTTCAACAAAGTATTAGTTTAAGGGTGTGCACACTTATGCAACCATATTAGTATATTTTTATATTTTGTTTTCCCTCTAACGAAAAGATTTCAGTTTGTTTTTCAATTGAGTTGTACAGTTCACAGGTCACATTAAAGGTGGAAAAAGTTCTGAAATGATTTATAGACTTTTTATATCCACTGTATATACTCTGGTGGACTCGAATTGTCCATCTATTATATGAAGAGCCTTTTTTCTTAGGGTAATTGCTTATAGCCAGAAGACCTGCCTATAAGTCTTTGTTAATGAGCCACCAACATTAAAATTAGTTTGAAATAAGACACAGCATAAAGACTGGATAATAAAGAATTGACAACGTCTTTTTCAGCTGGGGAAAAAGTAGTGAGTAAATTTGTCAAGGAGATGCCCATGTCAATGGAGACTGCAGAAGACCTTTTTTAACCGTTACTGAAACCATCACAGGCGGAATATGATTGCTTTCTCTAGGGTTTGTCTCCATTTTTATCTGGACCAGATTTTGTACATGAGACCTACAAAAGTGAATTGTTCCATAAACCAAGTATGTAGTATATCTAAAGAATAGTATGTAGTTTATCTAAAGAAGATATGGAACTAATATATTTGTTCAAAATCCTCACTGTTTTGAAGACATCTACACACTGGAACTGAGACTGACATAATTTGAATAGGGATTTCCGTTTTGGTTTTTCTCTAGTTCCAGGTCAACAACACAGCCTAGTCTGGGTAATCTATTGCAGTGTCTATATTTTTTTAATATTTAAACATATTCACTAAACTTGTGTGTTTTTTATTTGTCATTATGAAACATATAAAAGCTTTCTACAATCTGTCAGTAACTATAGAAATATAAAAGGGATTTGATTTTGTTTTTCGTATTAACAAAAGGCTCCAGTCCTCAGCTTCATTTGTAGGCAAGCTTCAGTCCAGGGAACGATGCATAGTAATCACATTTCCTTGTGTGAAACGAGAAGTCTAATATGAGAAATCAAGTTTGCTGTTAACTCTTGTTGACTAATATCAGTGGCATGCCTGCTGCTCACACTTTGATCCTGCGTTCAGCAACGAGAAAGGGGAAATGACATTTACTGTCTAAAGAGCCTTGTGTTGAATCTAGGCCAGACCTTCACATAAATTATGCTTGTTTGCACACTTGGAAAACTGTCAATGCTTCTCTTTTCGTAAACAGATCTAAAGCATTTGCCTTTTTTGCATGACTGTCTTTTTGCTTTTCCTGTGATCACATAAAGGCAAATCCTAATAAATCAAAAAAAGATGACTTACAAGCACAAAAGCTGGTGATTAATATTTGTTCATTTCCCATTATAATGAAACCAAAATGACTAGTCAAAAGAATGTATCCAAAAGCTCAAGATTTTCAACAGGATGCAAGGAAGATTGCATTGAAATCGTTTCTATGCACATTTGAAGGAAAACTTCCACGCATATTACAACTGCCTTTATGTGTGGGAGAGTTTTTCATATTCCAGACACTGTAATAACTTGACTTCACTGCACTCTAAACCATCTTTTATCCCAGAAAACAAAACTTCTCAATCACAGTAGACATCACACTTTCAAAATTCATTAGGTTTCTTTGGTAGTTGCTGGAGACAGGGGTGTAAACTCTATACCTACTTCATATTGCCTTTACTTGCTTTACCCATGTTTAACCCCATATTTCTCCCTTCTTTGACTCCATCATGTCAATGTTTACGTTTGTGCCATCGCTGCTGCATTTGACTCCTGATTACTGCCTATACAGTGCCCTTCAGTGTTCACAATATTGTGACTGGAGGAAATGGGGGACTGGGGTCCACCATGCTGACAATTGGTAGAGGTCCCAGCAAGTAGGTGAATTTAACGCCTATCAAGTGAAGAGGTGATATATGCTTCTGACTGGAATACTTCTTTAATCCCTGGGGCGAAGAGATTACCAAGACAATCAACGTTAATGGAGCAATATCATCAAATGTTTATCACATATTCACAGCTATAACACATCCTATGCCTTTTTGCATGGTTTTATGTGTATAATTTTGTGAAGTAGCTCCATGTATTCTACTTCTTGCCCTGACTCTTTCAATTTTTCAGCATGGCAAATAGCCTCACTTGACTGTGACTCTTAGTCAGACCATTCACTTCGGCCAGAAAGAGAAGTGGTATGAGTGACTCAATTAGAGCATCACGCATTGCACTGATGCAAAGCTCTTCTGTGGCCAATATTGGATGCTGATCAAGTGAACAATAGAGCTGCCATACTGTTATTTTAATTCTACTATTTTACTAACAGATCTTTCCCTCGCAGCTGCAGTAAACTAACAATGGTTTACCTATCATTATAGGAGTTTGATCTTTCTTTTCTGCCTGCTACAGAAGGACAATATTTTGCATTAAATGTTCAATGGTATAATACTGCCAAATAAAAACAGCCAACATTTAAAAATATATATGTATTTCTATGAATATTGAGTTGAAAAAATATATCTGTGTGACAGACGTGCCCAGTTAAAAAGGGTGTATCTCAGAATAACAAAGAATTAGGTGCATTATAGGTGCAAATTAGTATTTCTTTTATATATTTATCAGCAGAGTACACAGCATTATGAATCAAGAAAATCCTTGCATTCCCAAATGCAGTCTCTAAATGCATAGCACATGCAGAAGAGACAAAGGTATAAACCTAGAACTGACTGTAGCATGACATGGGACTGTCAGGAATTCAACCTTTACCCTCCTGGGAAATAATTTTACCATACAGCTCATATTAAAAAAAATTTGTTCATGTGATTTGCTAAATAAGTGGTATAAAATAGTATAATTGTGCTTACTGTCACTAAATTGAACTCAGAGTCCCAAAATGAACATTGCTCAAGAAGAACTGCACATCCTAGTGGACAGGTTACAACAGCCTCATTCAAGCTCATGTGGCTTAAAGAAAATTACTATCAACAGTTAAAATCAGATGTCATTTTTTCTTTATTTCTTTATTGCAGAGTTATTTATTCTGTTTCCTAAATATGATTATGGGGGCGGCCATTTTGCCTGAGCTGTTGTTAACAGCATTTAGAAAGCATTAAGAAAATTGATTTATGGCAACCCCATGGGCCATAGACACAATGGTCAGGAGGGGACCCCTATGACTTTTAAGGGAGAGTTTTCTAGGCATGCTCTGTGACCTATGCAGAGGTCATTGTACAAGGAAAGAATAGATAAGCTCTGACAATCACCTACTATAAATGGTGACCTTGTCTTATCTGTCATTATAATACTGCCTGTAATGATATCACCTCTGTCGATAGATAAACAGGTAACTGAAAAGTGATCTGTACAGACCAAAAAGTGGTGCAAGAAGAGGCTTCCTAGCGGCCAGTCCAAAAACTGCAGGATTTTATGTGTTTTTTGTTTATATATAGATATTGACATGGACAATTAAAAATAACATCAACAATTTTTTTTAAAAAAATGTTAAACATAAAACTGTGATTTTAACAATAAGTCATTTTCTGATGTCACGTTTTCTTTTAAGCTGAAGATGCACATACTTTAGTATAGACTAATAAGAGAAAACCTACAGCTAAATACATGTTCCAGATAAAGTAAACTTGTGTGAAATGAGGTGAACATTCACAATCTGAAGGTAAAATGTTGAGTACCATTGGCTGCGCACTATGAAGCCGTGCATACCAGTGGATAAGCTGTTCCAGTTCATTACACGTATCTCTGCAGCACACTGATACAGCATTATCATCAAGCTGTGCAAAATAAATACAGGAATCATTTATCAACGTCCTAAAACTCATTATGTGCAATGAATAGATATATACAAATAAATATTGAGTGAATATTTTCCAGAATAGTTAATTAAATTTAGTGCTAACTAAGTGCTATGACAGCTTTATCCTGCTAATAAGCAGTCCATTTCTATCATACCAGAAGCATTTAAGCTAATATAAGTCTGGCAGTTTGATTCCAAGAAACAGGACCAGCCTGTTAGTTTATTATTACTATATATTAAATGTGATATCACCAATGCCCAATCCCATTATTCATAACTCATGAGGATTGATGTGTCATTGCCCCGGGCACCTATTATAAATCACAAACACCTGCTCAGCAACCAGTTTTAATTAGATCAGTCAGATTACCCAAAATCATCCATCAGATATAAGCAACTTGCAATACTTCCAATCTCACTTCTATTGTATTCATTGACCACAGTACAAAATGCTTTATTTGGTCATATATTTTCAACAGAACCCAATTTATTATAGAGATGTCTTAGTGGGCTAATATATCACCCTATACTTCCAATACTCAGTGTTTTATAATAGGTGTTTAAAGTGAACCTCCTGTAAAAAATAAAACTTTCATGTAGAGAACCTCTGTGGATTATTTACATTCTAAGCTCATCTTCTCATGATACAGACTGTATCTTATTTCTAGAGTTTGGGGGGTAGGATCTCTCCTTGGGGAGGGATCGCCTTATTTGCATCCCCTATTTCTAGAGAGGTCATTATTGTCTGCTGTGTTATAAATACAGTGGAGATGTAGCTCAGTCACTGTCACTATATCTACAAAACCATCACTTCACACAATACAGTCCACCACCTCATCTCACAATGCAGGCCCTACTGTAATCATAGGTTTTTATTATATAGTTGGTTCCCTCTACAGACATGAATTAGCTTGAAATTTAATGTATGGATAAGAGGCTAATGTTGTTCTATCTATCTATCTATCTATCTATCTATCTATCTTTATCTACCTACTGTGACACAGTGAGGGGTTGTGTATGCAAAGGGAGTTGTTTTCCTCCCAGCATGTGCGGCTGGCCTGGTTTCCAGCCAGGTGAGGTCAAATACCGGACCGGAGTTTAAGTGACGATCTGGGTTTTGGCAGCGCCTGGCTGTCCTTAAATAGGCAGCTGGGCTCAGCAGATATGTCTCTGTTTTTTTGGGATCTGAGGCTTTGTGCTGTGCTCGAGGGCTGAGAGCTGCACGCTGGTAAAACAGGCCCCCTAAAGCCTACTGTGGACTACTGGAGGCAGAACTGCCAGCAAGGTGACTTGTGTTATATGAACTTTCCATTGTATGTGAATTAACACCAAGACTGCAAAGATACATGCTGTTTTGTGCAATTGCCTCAGGTGTGAATAAACACTGACGTTTTGAGTTGTATTTTGCCTCTGTACTGCGCCCGTTTACCCTGTCTACCAGAGCGAAACCCCACACTACACATAAGAACTGCAGTGATTTTCTCTTTCTCTGCTCCATTTAGAAACTGAGGTGCTTATTCTAAGTGGCACAACTACATAACTGGAGGCATAATTTAAGATCTACAGTATTTACTAGTTTCAATTTATAATTTTGTTTTATTAACATATAATTTTAGAAGAATCAGTATCACATATATAAGTACTACATATTTATTTCACCTTGTTTAGCCCCCCACTTTATGCGATGTTAGGTTGCCTAGCAACCACTTCCCTTCCTGTGTGGGTCACCACCATTTCATTGCATATAAATGCTAAAGTACCACCTGAATTTTATATCTGTGGTCTATACTAAATGGGCCTGATTTAAGTTAATAAGAAGCAAAAGAAAAATTATATCATAAACCTTGCTGCTGCAGAATGAAGCTGTGATTTCTTTTTTACTTTGTTTTTCTTTACTCCCTTATAAAGAAAAACTTTATAAGTTTTTCTTTACTCCCTTATAATGAGCTTCAAATGACAACCCAGGTAATATCCAGCAGAAATCCATTTACTTACTTATTGATTGTTTCCCTCCTCTTAGTGACCCAAACCACAGCGCTCCTGAATCAGTTCAAGTTTATTGGGCAATAATGACTAACTGATAGTACGAAGAAAAAATATCCTAGACTTTACTTATTTCTTAAACACCCAATGCTTTACAGTTCATATTATTCTATTAGGGGACTTTTAATAGTGTTCCAGAGAAATAATATTAAGTTTAAGGAAAAAATATGAAAGTAAAAAAAGAGTGGTCTGCCTTTTCACAAGAAACAGCACAAATTGTTGATTGGCTTTGTCTGGCATTACCCAATTAAAATTTTGAGACTGACTACTACATACAGTCATTGAACAAGAATTCTGCTGTTTCTTGGGGAAAAAAATAGACTTTTGTCTGATTCTCAACAATCGTGTGAACACTCAAATTAAAGGGCTTTTGTAACAAGAAATAACACTATTAATCTGGCTGATATTTGCGATCAGCTGAACCTACACAAAATAATGTGGGCATAGTAATTTTGTTGTTGGTGATATACTGTTGAGTACTGTATAATATATATTGAATTTTTATTTTATAATATTTTAATATTTTATTTTTAATTTCCTCCTGGTGGTTATCATTAGTGGTCAAGCGCTGGTCAACTGCTGGTCAAAAAGAGAAATACTTACCAGAAAGGAGGATCCAGCGATGTCACGGCAGTCTCCTACTTCTACTCTGGTGTCTTCTTCCGGGAGTACTAGGACTTATTCGGTGCAGGTGTACTAAGGAAGTCGAAAGCCAGAGAGCGTCCTTACTTCATTACGCCTGCGCCGAGTACTAAACAGCA
This sequence comes from Bufo bufo, assembly GCF_905171765.1. Taxonomy (NCBI): domain Eukaryota; kingdom Metazoa; phylum Chordata; class Amphibia; order Anura; family Bufonidae; genus Bufo; species Bufo bufo. The sequence goes on along the minus strand of NC_053394.1, from coordinate 241,353,891 downwards.
CTCCGGAGCCGTGAGATTTCACCCACACTCAAAGCCTGTTAATCAAGTCTTGGTGGGTGTGGACAGAGGTGGGAGAACTGACCTTGACTTGACACATGTGATAGGAAGAAGGGGAAGTGGAAGAGACACTGTGCCATGCTTCTTTTGGAAACATGAAAATATCCATGGAGAAGGATTTGGAGAAGGTGAATGTGTCTTTTGTGGGAAAGAGACAGACACAAGTATGGAGGTGTCAATAGGACTCATTGCTGCTGTGCTGCTTCACTGTAAAAAACATTGATCCAGTGCGCCGTAAAACACATATACAGTCCCTGTCCATAACAGCTGCTTGAGGTGCCCACCATGGTGTGCACCTTCACACAAAGCAAGAATTTCAAGAAGCAGCACATGTTTTCCACCACGTGATAGTAAAAAGCAGGGATAGCCTTTTTTTTTTTTAATGATGGCTAGATATCTTCTAGTAAGGCTGACTACCTGCTATCAGTTCCCTAAAGGCTGCAATATCCACTAAGTGGTATGACAGTGACTGCACTGCCAGCAACTTGGCTAGGTGGGAGTTAAGCTGGTGTTCCATCAGATTGCTGGGTGCATAGAGTTGTTTTCTAGTCAGACATTCTGTTCTTGATGGCTGATGACAGAGTGGACAAGGAGGAATAATCTGAGCAGGAGAGACACTAACTAATGATGAGGATGATAAGGGAGAAAGAGGAGATATTTGTTCTGCTAGCAAGCAGGCATTTAGGTTTGATATCCCATGGCTTATTTTAATCCTACAAATCCTGTACATGGAAATGTTTTTGTTTTTCACCGCTGTGAAAAAAAAGTGGCTAGATGGGAGATACTCGCACTCTCTGCACATTGTTAGCAACATCCATGCTGGTATATTTTGAGCTTGCACCCATAGTATCAGTGGCATCACCAGATCCTAAGCTGCTTATAATAGAAGAAGATCTGGCCTTGGCAGTTTTCTTTTGTACGTTCTGGTCATATGTTGCCTCTGCTCCTTATTGCCACCACTGCAGCCGCCACCTTTCTCTACTGTTCTGAACTCCTCCTCCTCAGCAGTTTGATATGGCTCCCAGATTCTGTCCATCACACAATCATTGTCATAGTCCGTACCTTCCCTGCCACATTTATCAGACTGGGGTATGTCATCGTGGGCTCCTTCGCCCCCATCCTGATTTCCTGTTCTTTATTTTCCCTGATTGTGAACTGTGACCTGTTTCTACTTCTGCTACTGTCCAGATGGCTGGTGCTGCTATTGCTGATTACAGTACTACCCACACATTCTGACGCTCCAATGAGGAATGGGTCTTTTGTTTTGCAGTCTTATGTTTATCGGACATTTTATTATGAAAAATCATGGGTTTAGTACACAGATTATTAAATGGTACCATCAAAATAGCAAGTGTTTTTTCTGTAATTTAAAGACAGAGGCACAATTAAATGTCTCTCCCATTCTACAAACACACTGCACACTGGTATTGATAATTAAAAATTGTAATAATGCTGTTCTAGCTGTAAAATGCATTTGCTGTATCTAAACAGTATCTTTCAGTAATACAACATCTGGACTAAAACATGTATAATAATTATGTTGTTATTGTAATAAAATGCCTTTTCTATAACACTGAATGGTATCTTGCAGTAATATACAATGTGTTCAATAACACAGATGTAATAACAGTTTTGCAGTAAAATAGTTGTTTCTATTACACTGTATGGTGTATTGCAGCGATATACAACTTGTTCAATAATAGGAGTATAATAAATTGTGTTAGTGCAGTAAAATTATTTTTCTATAACACTGAACAGTATTTTGCAGCAATGTACAACAGGTTCAATAACAGAGGTATAATGCTGGTATTACTGCAGTAAAATGCTTTTTCTGTAATAAAATGGGTATAATAACTGTTATTGCAGTAAAATGTTTTTTGCTGTAACACTGGACGATATCTTGCAATAATATACAATGCGGCCAATAACATGGGTATAATGATTACACTATTGCTGTAAAATTATTTTGCTATAAGACTAAACGGTGTCTTGCAGTAATAGTTTTGATAATACAGGTACTATAATGGCTTTATTGCAGTAAAATGCTTTTGCTGTAACTGCCCGTTATCTTACAGTAATATATAATGTGTTCAATAACGCGGGTATAATAATGACGTTATTGTAGTAAAATTATTTTGCTAAATCTATCAGTTATCTAACAGTAATGTTTAACACATTAAATAACATTGGTATAATGCGCTGAAAACCACTGAAATGCTAAATTTCAAATATGTAGTAAAGAGAAACTGTTTTTTAGGAAAACCTGGGACAGTTCCTCAGTGTTTGCAGTGCATGTATGTCATTGGGGTGCTGGCAATAAGACTATGAACTTTAAAAAAAAATATACAAAAAAGCTAGCTGGTTGTTCAAACAGAAAAATATGACTTTCTTGCTGGATGCTGTAATGCAGGACTTTCCAGCAAGCTGCATGAAACAAATGTAATAGTGACCAGTCCGTCCATGTCTAAGTCTACTTTCACGCTTGCGGCAGGATGGATCTGACAGGCTGTTCACCATGTCCGATCCGTCCTTCCGCTATTTTGCCGTGCCGCCGGACCGCCGCTCCGTCCCCATTGACTATAATGGGGACAGGGGCGGAGCTCCGGCGCAGCACGGCGAGAGCCGTCAGACTAAAAAGTCAAACATGCAGGACTTTTTAGTCCGGCGGCCTTCGCCGTGCACCGCCGTGCTGCGCCGGAGCACCGCCCCCGTCCCCATTATAGTCAATGGGGACGTAGCGGCGGTCCGGCGGCACGGCAAAATAGCGGAAGGACGGATCCGACATGGTGAACAGCCTGTCGGATCCGTCCTGCCGCAAGTGTGAAAGTACCCTAAGCTAAGCTTTCCGTGAAAAACCTCTAAAAATTACCTAATTATATTTCCATATTCTTATCCTCTAGTGCTCTTATAATGTCCTTAGTAACTGGCTTGTGTCTGCAATTGTTTTTTGGCAGACACTGCCACAATTTATCCTTTCAAAAACCTAGCTAGGAACAGAATGGCATTTCCTTCTGAGAAGAAGAACCTGCCTGCATATTGCCCCCTGATTGGCTGATCAGGTTGTCAGGGTAAGCCCACACACACACACACACACACACTTTCTCCCAGTGCTATGTGATATTTCATCCTTTTCCTGCTTTATTTGCCAGTTTTCACAGTAAATCTGTTTAGTCTAGAATCAATTCACTCATCTCTATATTAGATCCCCAACTCAATAAAGGATATAATGCTCTCCCTAGGGTCAAAATCCTTAGACTGAATGCAACAAGTGAGTTTTGCCATTATTAATAACATAATTTCATTAACAAAATGAGCTAGGCACTCAGATTTTATATAAAGTGTGTTCTTATCAGACAGCCAGTAAAGATAAGCTTGTGAGCTTGTGGTCATTTTCTGGGTCATAGCAATCTATCGAAGTAGCAACAAATATGCTTTTCAACAGAGTTATTCTTCTGCTTGTAAAAATACAGCAAACATTGAGTTACAAACATATATATATATATATATATATATATATATATATATATAAAATCCAAATAAATGTAACGCAGCACTCCTTAGATAAAAAGTGAAAAAATACAAAATGTATTCAACACATGTTGATATAGGCAACGTTTCAGCTCTCTCACAGAGCCATTATCAAGCCATAATGGCTCTGTGAGAGAGCTGAAACGTTGCCTGTATAAACATGTGTTGAATCCATTTTTTATTTTTTCACTTTTTATCTAAGGAGTGCTGCGTTACATTTATTTGGATTGTGTTTGGACCCCAGGACCCAGGGGAAAACGCTGGCACCTGAATAATTTGCATCACTTGAAGTGAGGAGTGCTGCCCTGCCATTTTTTGGATATATATATATATACAGTACAGACCAAAAGTTTGGACACACTTTCTCATTCAAAGAGTTTTCTTTATTCTCATGACTATGAAGGCATCAAAACTAATTAACACATGTGGAATTATATACATAACAAACAAGTGTGAAACAACCTAAAATATGTCATATTCTAGGTTCTTCAAAGTAGCCACCTTTTGCTTTGAATACTGCTTTGTACACTCTTGGCATTCTCTTGATGAGCTTCAAGAGGTAGTCCCCTGAAATGGTCTTCCAACAGTCTAGAAGGAGTTCCCAGAGATGCTTAGCACTTGTTGGCCCTTTTGCCTTCACTCTGCGGTCCAGCTCACCCCAAACCATCTCGATTGGGTTCAGGTCCGGTGACTGTGGAGGCCAGGTCATCTGCCGCAGCACCCCATAACTCTCCTTCATGGTCAAATAGCCCTTACTTTCAAAATTTTCCCAATTTTTCGGCTGACTGACTGACCTTCATTTCTTAAAGTAATGATGGCCACTCGTATTTCTTTACTTAGCTGCTTTTTTCTTGCCATAATACAAATTCTAACAGTCTATTCAGTAGGACTATCAGCTGTGTATCCACCTGACTTCTCCTCAACGCAACTGATGGTCCCAACCCCATTTATAAGGCAAAAAATCCCACTTATTAAACCTGACAGGGCACACCTGTGAAGTGAAAACCATTTCAGGGGACTACCTCTTGAAGCCTATCAAGAGAATGCCAAGAGTGTGCAAAGCAGTAATCAAAGCAAAAGGTGGCTACTTTGAAGAACCTAGAATAAGACATATTTTCAGTTGTTTCACACTTGTTTGTTATGTATATAATTCCACATGTGTTAATTCATAGTTTTGATACCTTCAATGTGAATCTACAATTTTCATAGTCATGAAAATAAAGAAAACCTTTTGAATGAGGTGTGTCCAAACTTTTGGTCTGTACTGTATATATATATATATATATATATATATATGAAAGTGGGGGAGATTTACTTAGCATGTTGCACCAGAATTATGGCGTAAAATGCACCAAAAAGAATAGCGTTTTGATTTGCACCAAATATATCAGCTGTTTTCTCCAGAATTTTCACCATAAAGAATGCATCACGCCAGAAATGAGTTAGAGTGGGTTCACATCTGCGTTCTGGATTCCGTTATAACGGAATCCATAAGATGGAAGTCAAAACAGAAGCCTTTAAGAGGCATTCCGTTTTGATCCTCCATAATGCAAGTCTATGGGCAGCAGAATGGATTCGTCCAGCTTTCCAGTATGTAGGAGTCCAGTCCTGCATAACTGAAACGGGACGGATCCGTTTTGCTACCCATAGACTTGTATTATGACGGAATGCAAAACGGAAGCCTTTAAAAGGCATTTCATTGTGCTTTCCGTCTTAATAGAAGTCTATGGGAATCATAACGGATCAGTCCCATTTCCGTTATGCAGAACGGAGAAAAAAGTCCTGTCGACAGGACTTTGTTTTCCGTCTTGCATAATGGTAACCAGACGGATCCGTTATGATTTTCACTTCTATTAAGACGGATCAAAGAGGAATGCCTCTTAAAGGCTTCTGTTTTGACTTCCGTCTTATGGATTCCGTTATTTTCCGTTATAACCATGTTATAACGGAAAGCCAACATTTTGTTGGTGCTAAAATGTTGCAAATCAAGAGAAAAAGGCGGATAATCAAGTTGACATTTTAAAAAGTCACAATTTACAAGTGAGGTGAAACAAATCACCAGTTTTGATTTGTAACTTTTTTATTTTTTGGCGCAAATTACGCTATTATTGATAAATGTCCCACAATGTGTTTTACATAGTAAAGGAAGGTCAATAAATAACGTATTTAAAAATGTATTAATGGTTTATGACTATCAGAGAATTTATCTGTATAATATTCTATAAAAAGATGACAGTTCTGCACAAATGCTACCTTTGGACACTCAACAGAAGTAAAAAAATAAATTTGATTTATTTTGAAATTGAATTAGTGTCATAATTAGTGATGAGTGAAGTTTTAAAAAGTTAAATTTGGTCGATTCTTCGAACTTTGACCAGAAATTTGATTTGTTACTAAATAAGTTATCACGAATTGTGACAAATTGGGTACCCAGGCCTGCAGGGAGACTGCAGAGAGAGTACAGGGGGAATGTATCGTTAATCCTTTCTGTAGGCACTGTGCTGTCAGTATTACAGGCAGTTGTAAATTATCACAGTCTACATCACTGTGCAGTGCACCAAGATTTATAGTTAATCTCTTATGCTAAACAAAAAGAAAAGCAAACAGCACCTTTCAGTAAAGCTAAAAACCTGTGTGCGCCCCTGCAGGAGCTGTGTCCTAATGGAACAAAATAAAGAAATGGAGTGGAGAATTTTTTTTTTTTTTTAATATATGTTGCGGCAGTCCAAACACATGCTTTTTAACCCCTTCTGTTAGCTGTCGAATCACTGTGCGTAAGTACTGTATTACAGGTCAAAGTTAGTGTCAGGTATAATTTTATTGCTGTGGACTTAACCATGCAGTGCCCCATGATTCAAGTAGTGGGGCCATGACACAGTGAAGAGGGTGGAAGCAACAGTGTCAGTAACAGTGACAATAGTGTCCACATGACGGAGTGAGGAGGGTGGCAGTAGAAATATCAGTAGCAGTGACAATAGTGTCCCCATAACAGAGTGGGGAGGGTGGCAGCAGGAATAATGGCAGTAACAGTGACAATAATGGTCCCATAACAGAGTGGGAATTGGAGCCAACAGCAGTGGCAGTAACAGGGAGATTAGTGGCCCCATGAGAGAGTGGGGAGGTTGGCAGCAGCAGTGGCATACAGGGTGTGGCAGACAATTGTATGTATAATTTTACAATGCAGGTAACAAAAAAAAATTGGCAAAATTATTTTTAAAAATTCCCATTATTCTTACTATAAGCAATTCACAATTAAACATGGTATGAACACAAGTGGCAATAAAATATAATTGATTAACTTCTTTGGTTTAAAATGTCAGCTACTTTATTATTGTGAAGAAAAAAAATACAGTTGCCAACTCCATTTGCAAGTATTACACAATTTTTCATAATTATGGCCATTTGCGGAGCCAGACATTCATGTAATGAATCAAGACGGGCACAGCAACTTGTGATGCATTACAAATACTTATTAGCATGTCATTATCATGTGTCCGAGCTGCAGCTGAATTCCTCTGTATGTATTATTATTCTGGTGAGCTGAGGAATGGATTGGTTAGGGATTTGCAAATCACAGTGCACATATCTATGTCGAGGAATATTCATTCTGATAAAGATATGCATGTAGAAAACGCTAATCAATGCATTATATATCTGTCCATGTTATACACTTTGCATTTACAGTGTCTGAATACAAAATGTATTATTACTATACATGTATGCCATATCTTCCATTATTCTGTGACATACTGTACCATCATTCATCTATTTCATTTGTGGTCAGCCTTTACCTGTAAATACATATGACGATTGTATACTTGACATTATTTACCATGGTCAAGGTAAATTGTATTCTTACGTCTTGACTTGGCAAATTGGAAAAAAACTTCTTACAGTGCTCATGGTAGGGAGTAATAAATACTAACTGTACATATCCACACAAGCAGGTTTTCCATGTATAGATATGATTAAAAATACATACCTTTGGGACCTGAAAAAATTCAAGAAAGATGTCTAATCTAACCTCCTATATACTCTGAGTATTACCACGAAAATGTTGAAACATTTTTCCTGCACAACACTAAAGTAATCTATTGTCAGGAAACACAGCTAAATCCAATGTTGAAGAGTATATTGGCACCCTTTCTACCACTGTTTGGTGTGATTCCAATAAAGCACTGTGGAGGAGATTTATCTGCTCCCTTGTGCCTGAGAAGAGGGGGGTGAAGGACCTGCGATGACCTCACCATCATGTGACCAGAACAGGAGGTGGAGCTATGCAGTAAAGTAATGAAGAAGAAGAAAACCAGTGATGCATGGGAATAAGTGAAGGATTCAATGTAAGTGCCAGAGAAGTGCTGAGAGTTGTAGTCCTCTCCTCTTATAACTCATGTTATGTAATATCAGAGTACATTACAAGATTAGGTATGAGGAGAGGACTAAAACTCTCAGCATGTCCAGGTCATTATTATGTATTATCAGGGTACATTACAACACCCTGTATATGCTGGGAGTTGTAGTCCTCTCCTCTTATACCTCCTCTTATAATGTAATCTGATATAACATAATAACGGCTTGGATAGGCTGGGAGTTATAGTCCCATCATCTTATACTTCCCCCTGTAATGTGCTCTGATATTAAATACTAATGGCTTAGACATGCTGGAAGTTATAGTCCTCTCTTGGTATACCTCCTGCAGTAATGTGCTCTGAATTAGGTCCGGGACGATGGATAGGCGAGGGTAGTCATCCGCCTAGGGCACCACTTCACTACCCATAAAGGGGGGCGCACTCATGGCGGTCCAACTTCACAAGCCTCAGGCCATTAGGCCTCAAGCCTGTGAGGCATTAGAACAGCGCAAGAAGCCGCAATGACATCAACGCATCCTCCTGCACTGGGTCTCGCATGATGACATGATCACGTGAGACCCGGAGCAGGAGTGGTGATGTCCTTGGGACCACATGCATCAGGACGCAGCAACACAAGCCAAAGATAAAACTGTGGTCTGCATCGCAGACAGCGATGGGAGGGAGGTGTTTATTTTTATTTTTTATACTAAATATCCACACTGATAGGGGCACCAGGAAAGGGGGGAAGGAGATCATTATATATACCTGGCACTACTGGGGAGGAATGGAGGAGAATTATGTACATGCTGGCACTACCGGGGAACATTATTGGCCCTATGGGGGGGAGCATAATATATTAGAACTAGTGGGGGGCACTACAGAGGGACATTATGGTTATATTATTACTACTAGGGTACTGTAGGGGCACCAGGCACCCATGCCGATCAGCTGTTTGAGGAGACGGCGTGCGCTGTGCACATGTGCCGTCTCCCTTCTCTCTTCCTGCTCACTGATGTATGTCTATGGGACAGCAGCAGTAAACACCACGCGCCGTCTGCTCAAACAGCTGATCGGCGGGGGTGTCAGGTATCGGACTGTGTTTTTAGCACATTATTACAAGATTTGGGGCCCCACTTTTGATTTTGCCCAGGGCCACATTTTGTCTAAAACCGGCCCTGCCTCCAGGTATTCCTCTAACGCTTCAAAATGCATATAAAACTGGTCATAATGTATGCATGTTTGTAAGGTATTAACAGGTTTGCAGACATCCAAAGATCTAGCAATGTCCCTGCTATGTGGGCCTATATCATGTATGTCCGATTGATGATAGGTCTTCTTGTGATTTCTTTAATAAGAACCATCAGTTCAGAGTTTGTTTCATTAATTGAAAACAAAAATAATCGAATCTCCTATCCAAGATTAAACTCCTATAGGTTTCCTGTTAAATGCACATCAGTCTGATCACATTAAACCTTAATATGTTGTCTTAGATACCTTGAGGCTATCTAGAGATTTCATTCAGTCCATGCTTCAAAGAAATGAAGACTCTTTAATGCTCATCAGATTGTTGGAAACCATTTACAAATACTTTTATCTTGTTAAAAAGTATCATTATTATTATCCAGTAACCATTTTGAGAAAATAATGTGTTGTTGGTATCTTATCCAATGATGGTTACAAACCATTAGGCTCTGTGTATAGGAAATTCTAATTTCCTACAATGAGTCTATCAAAGATTTTCTAATGGAGTTCTCTGGTCTTTTTTAAAAAAAATCTGCTGGCCTCCTGCCCCGTTGTGGGCAGAGAGTTTGGTCAGCACCTCCCCTCCATGCGGCCTCCGATACATCAATCTGTACTGTGCTCACACTGACTGACAACTCTTTCACTCAGATCCTGATGTGTTCAAGAGTCTTCCTTCAGTTGAACAGGAGGACTCAGAAAGACATCCAGTTGGGATCTGAGCATAAGAGCCCATGGCCAATGTGAACGCAGCAGAGACAGCAGAGTCGGCGGTCAGAAGAGTGGTAAATACTGCCAAGATTCTCTTCCCACAACAGGGCAGAAGGTATTCGGATTTGTTTATAGCCTGGTGAACTACTTTAAGTTTGAATGCTCAGAAAACTGGGAAACAGCTTACTGTATGCTACAAAGGGATTTTCCAGGACTACAATATCAATTGTGGAAGTCTGACTTTCTGTCACCCCCACAATCAGTTGTCTGAAAGGCCTGCGATGCTCCAGAGATGCAGTATTTTCTTAATTGTTTAATAGGCACAGCTCTGTACATTTTCTAGCAGCTATGCTTAGTATTTCAGCTCAGTTTCATTCATTTGTGCAATCCCTACTTATTAAAAAGGTGCCTTGACCATGACCAGAGTGTCCTGCTGAAACCTCAACTCCGATCATATCTTCGAAACATTATTAAAAAGACACTAATACAGTGTAAACTAACAATGTAACATCCTTACTAACGAACCAATAAATGCATTTTTTTGCAGATGACAATACTCTTCGGTAACCTTTCTCTATTTTATTTAAGGCATCATTGAATGGGTTATAATTGCATACATTAAGATAGAGAAAGCCATCAAAGTTGATGTTGCTTGGAAACGTAACGGAATGAACAGTGACATTTATTGCTTCGTGACTACTAATCAAAGCCCATAAGCAGACATGCTCAGGCGCTGATCTACAACTACCTCTAGCACCCTATTACAGCAGGTCACTTTTATTTCAGGCCTGCTGTGTTAACCTTGTCCTACTCAGTTCGTGATAAGAAGCGGTGCTGAACCAGAGGCACTGCTGCACAGGCCAATTTCCATTTGTGTAGCTTTTGTTTCAGTTCCCCTGTGACCCATTTAAATGAACATGCTATTATCTGCTGGGCGGTATCCCCCTCCACCGCATGTTTCTTTTCAGTTAAGAGCCACATTGTACTTATTGCTTTCCCCAGCTCACGAATGACATTACATCTTTACAATGCGCTGTGAACTCTAGGGTATGAGCTGGAAATAGGAATGATATTTTATTCATCTGAAACTGGAATGAGACTTAATTTTTCTTCTCTGTTGCAAACAATGGGGAATCTTTTCTTCATACTGATCAGAAGAACTGAATACAACCAAATGACAAAGTAAAACACAAAAATGCAAAAAATGAGTTACATATAAAAGAGAATCTGGGCTGTCCGAATCTCCTGTGCTATATAGTAAGAGATGTCAAATTGGCTGGCTCATACGAATATCCTCAGATCACATATTTACTTTCATGAAAGAAATACGAACAAATGACAAATGCCACGGTTCCCCTGTAGTTAAATAATCTCAAGAGCCGGTGGCATGACTCTGACATTTTTATTTTTAGTGCAGCTGTGGGATTCTAGACTTGATGTTACAATATTTCTTTGTAGAAGATGATCTCTATATAACTTGTTGTTAAAAGGCCAAGCTTTCTGCAGGATTCCTTACTTCTAGATGTGACTGCTTTATTACACTCTGATCCCTACATTTATGTCTGGTACATGTTGGAGCACCCACCAGGCCTGCTAGTAAATTACATCATAGGAGGACTCCCAGAATTATAAAACCATAGTAAGGGTATGTACACATCTATAGCAGACGCTTGGGTTTCTGGCGGTGTCTGGCTATTCGGCGATTGCGCTCCTCTTCTGGAACAGATTACTAGAATGTCGGATGAAGATGTGGACATAGCCCAAGCAATAGAAATAATCCCAAATGGGAGTAATATGCCTGTTAGCAACAAACAGGTCTTTTAGAATATGTGCATATTGGTAATATGAAAGCAGGCATGGAGCTTTAGACTCCACTGGATGCAAACTGCCCCAAGTGACACTTTGAAAACTAACACCACTGCCCAGAACCATTAGTATATCCAACTGTCCCAAGCTGAGCTGCATTCTTAGGTTTGATAGAGTATCCTCCTCCAGTAATTTATAATAAGCAAGCAGGACAACAAAAAACTCTTGATGTCCTATACTTGACTAGCTGCTTAATATTATCAGTTGGTATATAGACTAATCGATGATTACCAAACTAATAATGTTACATAAAAGGACTTTCTGTGCACACAGTAAAGACAAAGAAGAGATCAAAAAGACAATGGATTAGAAATTAAGCTATAGCTTTCAATCATCTCGGCCAACATGCATGTGTTCTCAGTAGGTAGATTGGAGAAAGCCACTGGCATACTACAAGACTCTCCTCAAGAACAAAAAAATCTGGTAGTTGAAATTTAATATGTGTGATCTTTATATCCCCCAATATCTGCCATCAGGGGAGGGCGGGAGACCCCATACACTTCAGATGGCTGCTTCGTCCCATCAAAATTGGGAATTTAATTAACAAGAATATAAAGTGTGTTGCAAGTGCTGAGCTATTAAACACTTTTCAATAAATGAAAAAAGTTTATCAAGTTATGTTAAAGAGCAATGTCACTCAAGCAGAAAAGTAAAGGGGAACACAGCCTTAACTGATAAATTTTCCAAATTGTAAAATGGTACATATTTGGGACTTTAAAAAACCAAAAGCGTTGCATGTAGTTGCGGCTCCACATATGCAAATCTAGAGTGACTAGCCACAGAGGTGCAGGGATGCACCTAGCCTTTTTGCTGCCTGAGGAAAAAACTGAAACAGCGCCCCAACCCCCCAATGCCAATTTCCTAACTTAACCCCTTCCCTCCAGCCCTACTGTTAACCCTTTAAGGACTCGGCCCTATTTCACCTTACGGGCATTTTTTGCAAATCTGACCAGTGTCAATTTAAGTGCTGATAACTTTAAAACGCTTTGACTTATCCAGGCCATTCTGAGATTGTTTTTTTCGTCACATATTGTACTTCATGACACTGGTAAAATGAAGTAAAAAAAAAAAAAATTTTTATTTATAAAAAAATACCAAATTTACCAAAAATTTGTAAAAAATAGCAAATTTCCAAGTTTCAATTTCTCTACTTCTATAATACATAGTAATACCTCCAAAAATAGTTATTACTTTACATTCCCCATATGTCTACTTCATGTTTGGATCCATTTGGGAATATTTTATGGGGATGTTACAAGGCTTAGAAGTTTAGAAGCAAATCTTGAAATTTTTCCGAAATTTAAAAAAAACAATTTTTAGGGACCAGTTCAGGTCTGAAGTCACTTTGCGAGGCTTACATAATAGAAACCACCCAAAAATGACCCATTCTATAAACTACCCCCCTAAAGGTATTCAAAACTGATTTTACAAACGTTGTTAACCCTTTAGGTGTTCCACTACAAAAAAGTGGCCCCATTTTAGAAACTACGGGATAGGGTGGCAGTATTGTTGGTACTAGTTTAGGGTACATATGATTTTTGGTTGCTCTATATTACACTTTTTGTGAGGCAAGATAACAAGAAATAGCTGTTTTGGCATCGTTTTTATTTTTTGTTATTTACAACATTCATCTGACAGGTTAGATCATGTGATATTTTTATAGACCAGGCTGTCACTGATGCGGCGATACCTAATATGGGTAGGGTATGATTTTTGCGGGATGAGATGACGGTTTTATTGGCACTATTTTGGGGTGCGTGTGAATTTTTGATCGCTTGCTATTACACTTTATGTGATGTAAGGTGACAAAAATTGGTTTATTTAGCACAGTTTTTCTTTTCAATTTTTTACGGTGTTCATCTGAGGGGTTAGGTCATGTGATATTTTTATAGAGCCGGTCGATACGGACACGGCGATACCTAATATGTATACTTTTTTTTTATTTATGTAAGTTTTACACAATGATTTCATTTTTGAAGCAAAAAAAAATCATGTTTTAGTGTTTCCATATTCTGAGAGCCATAGTTTTTTCAGTTTTTGGGCGATTATCTTAAGTAGGGTCTAATTTCTTGTGGGATGAGATGACGGTTTGATTGGCACTATTTTGGGATGCATATGACTTTTTGATCGCTTGCTATTACACTTTTTGTGATGTAAGGTGACAAAAAATGGTTTATTTAGCACAGTTTTTATTTTTTATTTTTTACGGTGTTCATCTGAAGGGTTAGGTCATGTGATATTTTTATAGAGCCGGTCGATATAAACGCGGCGATACCAAAAATGTATACTTTTTATTTATTTATGAAAGTTTTACACAATAACAGCTTTTTTAAAACAAAAAAAATGATGTTTTAGTGTCTCCATATTCTGAGCTATAGTTTTTGAATTTTTTGGGCGATTGTCTCAGGTATGTGCTAATTTTTTGCGGGATGAGGTGACGGTTAGATTGGTACTATTTTGGTGGGCAAACGCCTTTTTGATCGCTTGCTGTAGTACTTTTTGTTATGTAAGGTGACAAAATAAACGGTTTATTTAGCACAGATTTTATTTTTAATTTTTTACGGTGTTCATCTGAGGGGTTAGGTCATGTGATATTTTTATAGAGACGGTCGATACAAATGCGGCGATACCAAATATGTATTCATTTTTTTTATTTATGTAAGTTTTACACAATAACAGCTTTTTTAAAACAGAAAAAATGTTTTAGTGTCTCCAAATTCTGAGCTATATTTTTTTTTATTTTTTGGGTGATTGTCTCAGGTAGGGGCTCATTTTTTGCGGGATGAGGTGATGGTTAAATTGGTACTATTTTGGTGGGCAAACGCCTTTTTGATCGCTTGCTGTTGTACTTTTTGTGATGTAAGGTGACAATTTTTTTTTTATTTAGCACAGTTTTTTATTTTTTACGGTGTTCACCTGAAGGGTTAGGTCATGTGATATTTTTATAGAGCCGGTCGATATGGACGTGGCGATACCTAATATGTATACTTTTTTTTCCCCCTAATTTTTACCAATTTTTTTTTTTAACTTTATTTGGGGAAAATGATGTTTTTGTTTATTTTTACTTGAAACTTTAAATTTTTTGGGGGAAAACTTTATTTTTTAACCTTTTTTTTTCACTTTATTTTTTGTCCCACTTTGGGACTTGAACTTTTGGGGATCTAATCCTTTACAATGCATTCCAATACTTCTGTATTGGAATGCATTGGCTGTATGAGTAATACTGTGTGTATTACTCATACAGCTTCCGGCCTGTGAGATCGGGGGCTAGATCTCACAGGCTCGTCACCGGAAGGCAAGGCGATGCCTTCCTTAGACATTGCGCTGCCTTTCATGCCCTCGGGTCCCCCCCACAGCCGCATGGGGACCCGATGGCACCGCCGAAGACCGCTGCCGCACCAGGTAAAAGCTGCAAACTGCAGGTCTGAATTGACCAGGGGAGTCACATGACCCCCCGGCGTTGTGACAGGATACCCGCTGAATGATTTCAGTGGGCATCCTGTCACATTTAACCCCCGCCACGCCGCAATCTACTTTTAAACTTAGGACGTACCGGTACGTCCTGAGTCCTTAAGGACTCGGCAAACGTGGCGTACCGGTATGTCCTAAATCCCTAAGGGGTTAAAGACATACTGTACTTGTAAAACATTACATAGAGCGCTACCAAACACTCAGGGTAATAGAGCGCCACATACTGTGCCCACTGTGCTTCTCAATACTATACTGCAGAAACAGATAATCCCTCTTCCACTGCCCCCCTCTTGCCCCTACCCAGTGCTGCCTGAGGCAACCGCCTCACCTCACCTCAATGGTGGTGCACCCCCTGCAGAGGTGTGGCCAATAACGCCTCTTCTTTGCTAGGGGACATTTCACCCCATTGTGACATTTCACCCCATCACAGAGAATCAAGTTGCATCGAGATGTTGTGAGAACTGGCTATTCTTGTGAAACACACAGACTCTCATTCAGACTGGAGCAAAATCCCGTGGAAGATGAACAGGAGAGCCCAGCAGCTGTGAAGACAAGAAGATGAGGCCCCATCTGATGTTATGATGTAGCGTGGTCTCAAGAGAAGCAGTTCTTGTGAGATCACTGTGCAACATGATTATCAGAACGGGATATTGTACCAGCAGGGAGAAACCTCCACTAGCAAAGAAGAGGAGTGACTGTGACATCAGTGGCTAGTCTTTCTGTATTTACATATGTGAAGCCACAAATATTGGGGCACATATCTCAAAAATGGAGGGGCCCATATTCATAGTAGCAACTAATCCATGCTCAGGAAAGCATGGTCATCAGGAATATATTTGTATCACGAGTCTTTTGGTTTGGTGAGATCCTTTTTAAGGCATTTTCACTGCAGTTTATGTGGGGTTTCTTTAAAAAAAAAGGTAACAGAAAATGTCACAAAATTGGAAGCAAAACATGAACATGCTCTTACATTTGAAACCAAATTCAGGTATTTCCTAGTCTAGGTGGGTCCAATGAAGTTTATGTCCACCTTAAACATTCCACTTACTGTTTAACAGAACCTTTTAGAACAGAAATGTTGCAATGAGAATAATTTATATTATATCAGTAAGGGTATTTGGCATACTGGTTGCCTGAATTTCTCTGACAATCCCATTAATTTCAACAGGGTTTATAAAGGTCCATGCACATGCTACTGATCAAACGTATTCATGCATATGGAATTGATCCTTAGTTGTAGAAATTGCCTGCAAACTAATCTGACACCTATCAACATACCCTTATAGTTCTGAACTTGGGCCATGAAGAAAAAAATATTCAAGCTCGAGCTACACTTGGTTACTCATGAGTAGCTGTAAAATTGTGGCAGTACCACATGGATGTGTCATATGCCTTAAGCCTTTGAGTGTTTGAGTTTCCTAGATGACAAGTCTTCCAAGTGAATGTATATCAGTCCAGTAACTTGATTCAGTATGTCCATTGGCTTTTCATTAAGGATAACTAAAACCTTGATTTCTTCATAGAGTAATAAAAAGTTCACTCTGCCGCAGAGTCTTAAAGCTGAGACTTATGGAACCTGTAAACACAACAATTTTTATAGGCTACATTACCATTTGAGAAGAAACATATACTAGACCACAAGTATAAAATATTTGTTTAAGCTTTACCGTGCATCTCTGCCAAGGTGTAACTACTTTCATATATTTCCATAACTTGCTTTATACAGCTTTATACGCCGTGATACAATTATTAAAAAGAGAGTCATTCCATTTTATTAGCACTATTGTGTATAAATGGAAGAATATTCTAGTTTTCAAGCCTCTAAAAATTTATATCTGTTTGATAGAAGCAGAATAATCAATGTGTGGTAATTTCCAGAACAGAAGTTGTCTTTGTAAAGACGTAAATAACCATAACTAGACACTTGCTCAGCAATGAGGAGATTTTACCACTTCAAGTGAATGTTTATTCTGAAGCAAATTGAAATACACAACGTGGAAACAAGTACTATAGATTTGAATTTATACAAGAACTTTGAGAGTAAACTAAAAAGAGAATGCAGAAGTAAAGCTAACCTGTACTTAAACGATTTACATAGAGGAGATAATCACTACTTTACTGCATATTAATCTGCTTCCATGCTTCCGCTATCAGCATTATCATAACCTTTAGTAGCCAAGTGACGTAAGCGACTAGCATAGCAACAATCAAAATTGGAGCATAATTTTGATCTTCATAATATCCCCAAAAGATAACACTGATCAATGGTAGAACTGCACTTGCAGCGTTGTCATGAATGTCATAAATAGAACCTGTGAACCTGTAGACTGCCTTAAAGGATAAGCAGTCACCTTAAAAGCAGCCACTGCCTTCCTACTGTCTATAAGGGCCCTATTCCACTGCTCTATGTTCAGGCAGTGTGAGTGTCGATGGATGATAACACATCAATCAGCACTTGTTCGCATCGGCCTGCTACCACAATCATTCCTCCCGTATTATGTTTTATTGATTATGGGCAGCAGATCACTGATTACACAGGCAGATGTACCACCGATTACTGGGCATCTTTCATCTTAGGGTCCAATCACACAACAATATTTCTAGGTCCACATCCATTCCACAATTTTGTGGAACGTGTGCGGACCCATTAATTTCAGTGGTGCTGCATAGTTCCATTCTGTGGCCCCGCAAAAAAGATAGAGTATGTCCTATTCTTCTCCACAATTGGACAAGAATAGGCATTTCCATCATAGGGCGGGCCTGTACCCGTGTTTTGCGGATCCCCAATTTGCTGATCGCAAAAAACTTACGGTCGTGTGAATGTACAGTTAATGAAAGATGCCCATCAGCCAACAAACAAGCACTTTCTTCATCTGATTGGCTGCTCGATTACATGGGACAATTATCAGGAATGATTTGTTCTGCAAAAAATTGTTCCCAATAGTTGGCCCAAAAATTGTGCATTCTAATAGGGCCCTAATTGATGGGGAAAAAAAATCACAAAGCACACATACAGCATTATCTTTTGGTAACACTTGGGAGGAGGATAAGTGTTGGTCCCATCCGCCTGGTACCATTGTACTGGGCACACAACAACCCAAAAGACCTTCAGAATGCTAGGTAGACTGCTGCAGCCTAGTAGTTCCACCAGAGAAATGTTCAGAAAAACACTGAAGATGAGGGTACAAAAGGGAACCTTGCATGGATGGCTTTGACTGCACATGGAAGTAAAAATGATCTTGTGGATAAGGCCTCATGCACAGAACTGTGGGGACACTGTGCCCATGTTGCGGACCTCAAACCATGGGTCAGCAAAACACAGACACATTCTGTGTGCACTCTGAATTATTGTGCAGACCTATTGACTTCAACGTGTCTACAATCCACAAGATGCAGTAAAAGATAGGACATGTTCTATCGATTGCGGTATGGAGGCACGAACCAGGAAGCCCATGGAAGGGCTTCAGTGTGTTTCCATGGGCTTCCAGGTCCGTGCCTCAGAGCTGTAAAAGATAGGACATGTTCTACCTTTCCCCGCATCTTGCGGATAGATGACCCATTGAAGTCAATTGGCCACACCGCCATGCAGAGTGCACATGGCGATGCCCATGTTTTGTAGACCCATAGTTTGTGGTCCACAAAATGGGCACGGTGGCCTCCTGGTCATGTTCATGAGGGCTAAGCCTTAATATATTCTAACTAGGTTGTCCTGCACGAACACATCATGCCATAGAGACGGTATACAAGACAAAGGCAGTGTAATAATAAGCTGATAATACTAAAAACATATTTGCATAAAACAGCAGTAATATAACCTTTACTAAGCCTGAAGAAATGGAATATGACTTTACTCCTCTGATTAAACAAAACAACAATGCTGAGGCAAGACATTCATTTCCAAGCACGTAGCTATGATCGCCTGCTGAGGTTCTGGAAGAGATTAGTGGAAGTTCATGGATTTGTGGCTGATAACTGCTAATTTATACCACTGGGCGTTGGAAACCTAATAACCTCTCTTCCAAAGAAAAAGGAGATATTGCTTTTGACACGAGATGTAATTGACATGGTTTGTATTCTACATGCATAGTATTAATCATTTAGATCTGTGCCTCATAGTGTGTGGCGCTGAGTGCAAATATGTTGTGTGAGCGGGTAAACTGGGCATATTAGCGTTCGCATACAAGGTGACACATTACGTGTTAAAAATTGAAGATTATTTTCTTTAGTGCTCTGTGCTGTAAAATGGAGGTCATTATGATGTGACTCAGTGCCAAGAATTCCACTAACAAAGAATTAAGAACATTAAATAATGATAAATAAGAAATGGCAAATGTAAATGTTATAGATAGCAACCAGATTCATGAGGGACCGAGAGGAATAGCCAATGTAACGATATTACAGCACACTTGATTTCACTGAGCACCATTTTGTCTAGATTACTACATCAGTATTCATATTTGCACTGTCTATATAGAAATCTAGCACATTGATGATTTGGTTATTATTTTACTCATGTAGTTCTTTCTAGAGCTGAATGAGAGGTTTAATTTACTAAGAAACATGATACAGATTGGCATTACAAAGCAACGAACTACGCTATTACATTTACTAGAATGTGTCCACCAACTGCTGTGCAGAAAAATAGCCATTACTGTGACCCTCTCTAACATGAAGAATCATAGTTAAACTTTCATTCATCCGTGCTAGTGATGAGCGAAATACTGGAAAATTCAATTTGATTGATTTGGCAATTTAAAAAAAAAAAGTGCTTTTTGACAAAGTAGTTAGTCACAAAGCACATTTCTTTGTAAGCAGTAGGTGCAATGACAGGTTCATAGCTGATCGCAGCATCTGACATCAATATTATAGTGTAATTTTTTTTTTTAATTAATAAAATCATACTTACCCTCATCCATTTGATCGTGAAAATTCAGCCACCGGCATATTGATTGTAGATCCAGTGAAAAATCTTGCGTGAACAGTGATGATGGCACCACGTCGGCCGGCTGACGGCCCAGAGTAGTGTTGAGAGAACTGAGGTCCATGAAGTGGAATTTGATCCGAATTTCAGGGAAAATTTGATTCACCACAAAGCCGAATTTCCTTGTGCTTTGTGGTAATGAATTGATCAGATGGCAGTGGCCGGCTCTTCACAATCCAACGGATGAGGTAAGTATGATTTTTATTTATGTTATACCGCCATTCAGGGAAAATCAATTCGTTACCACAAAGCACAAGGAAATTAGGCTTTGTGGTGAATCAAATTTTCCCTGAAATTCGGATCGAATTCCATTTCATGGACCTCAGTTCTCTCAACACTACTCTGGGCCAAAGATTCAGATTGTTGACCTAGTCATGTATCTAAATACTATAGTCAAAGCAGACTGGCATGTTAAAACCCACTCTGGCACCCAGAACCAACCCAAGGCACCCATCAACAACATGAAATCAGTAAATTGGGCAAAATCATGTTTATACAGTTTTTTATGTTTTTTGGGGATTTTCATCTAAGTATATTTCTCAGTACTGATAAAATGTTTGTAAAAACCAAAAACATGAATGACAGTGTCATAAATCGATGGAATTGACTAACTTGATCATGTCTTCTATCTAGCTCAAAATAAAATCCAGTAAGTTAAACAGTGATCATTTTGGCCCATGTAAACTATGTGGTCCCTACTGGATATGTTCCTGGCAGGGATAAGACCTTGTTATTATCTAGGCAGTAACACATCTGTGCAGGGCCAAAAAGTTTACTTTAGGTAAAGTATAAAATTATTTAAAAATATTTATGCAAAGTGCATTAGATGAACTAACATTAGTGTTGAGCGATCTTGCTTTAGACAAACCCGATTTGTTTAGATTAGTAGCCAAGTTCACGATCATGGTACACGTGTTATATTGTATGGGCTCCACTGAGGCCATATCAAGATGGCCGTCATTATCATGGACTATGTTAGTCTCGTGCATGTGCTGTTACTGTATGCAGTGGCACACAAGTAAATGTATTTCTTCATGAATCTGAACCCAGATTCGTTCATTTTTGCTGCACACAACAAATATGGTTTTGGATTCATTATGAAGTACATTTTTACATGCTCTGCTACTTACAGTAACGGCGCATGCATGAGACTAACATAGTCTCGCGATAATGGTGGCCATATTCATTTGGCTTCAGCGGAACCCATACAATATAATACAGACACGGTGATCGGGAACTCGGTTACTGATCTTAACAAATTGGGTTAATCCAAAGCATGACAAACCCGATGTGCTCATCACTAACTAACATGTATGCTGGACTGAAAAGCAATATGATAAATGATCCTGAACAGTTCTCTCATAGTCATTTATTAGAATCATTACTAAAGTACTAAAGTCAATCAACACAAAATAGAGACAAAGCTGTAGTATATCTGATAAACTTAAGAACACTTTGAGGGGAATTTATCATGAGGGGAATATTTGATGTCAGTTTTGCATGATTCTCCGTTGGAATACTTTATGCCACATTTATCAAATGTTACATGTTACTTGATAGTAACATAGTAACATAGTACATAAGGCCGAAAAAAGACATTTGTCCATCCAGGCCTGTTATCCTGCAAGTAAATTTGTTTTATCCTTAAACCTAACATTTTTATCTCCAGTTTTCCTACTCCACCCTCCTACTGGAGTGATTTTTTTGTGACCTTTTTAAAAAGTCTCAGTGAAAAATTTGAAGTGAAACTTATTAATATGGTTAACCACACCCACTTCCCCACCCACATTTAAAAACTGAAGTCGCATACTGTTGCGCAAGTGAGCCAAAAAACTAGCACAAGCCTCATATTGCCACTTTTTAAAGCCAGAAATGTGGAGTGAAGGCAGTGATAATTCAGGTCATTTGAGTTTTAGACTTTCAAATGTTATTTAAAATAATAGTAATAATCAAAAAATGTCATGCCATCCAAAAAAAGGAAATATGAAACAAAAAAATCTGTAAGCTGAATTGCCACACTGTAACAATACATGGGCCTGATAAAAAACGAAATGCGGTATAAATATATGCAGCAGAATGAAGCATGAATTAAAGTTAAAGTACACCAAGATGTGTCCATATCAAATGATCTTCTAGCCCAAAAAGCTCTAGTCAAGTCCAATATGATCCTCCTATGCAGCCCTCAAAAATTGTAGTTATAATTATTTTAGAAGCAAATTTGCAAGGCTGAGTGCATTTTATACTCATTTTGACTGTGCACCCTACACTGAACTTATGTAACCTGTCGTCTTTTCAGCTTTCAAGCCTAAGGCGGAAAGAAGGAAGCGCTATACCTCATGACTGAGGTAAAAGGGCTTATTGATCTAAAGGATGCAATTTGGAACAATTCTGACATCCATTTCTGTCCTGTTAAATCTCAAAAAGCAGAGCTCTCCATGAACAGGGAAAAGGGTGTGGGGGGAAGGGGGGGTCGTTGTGCCTGTGTATTTGCTCAGATAAAGGCAGATCTCAAAATTGAGATTTTCAAGGCTAAGAAAAGACAGCTTCATTGAGTTTAAATGACAAATCAAGGACATCACTGAGAGCCATCATAACAGAGTCCTGGGCACATTTGGAAAAGGAAGAATTACTTGACACTGCAGGAGCTTCTTTTGCATACTAACACCCCTGCTGCCACTGCCATTTAATAACATAACAGAAATAAACTGCTTCATTGCATTTGCCAACTGATATGGTGACTTTATAAACAGGAACTAAGATCTACAATTCTCTTCAGCTAAAAAACAGTACATTGCATTTACAGCATTAGTTAAATGTGTTACAGCGGTGGCCTATGCCCACCATTATGCTACTGTCCCTGGCAGGCACGGCCACCAAGCCGCCCACTCGCTCCCCCAGTTCGCCAGTTTTCTCCTCCTTCTTCCCAGTGGGCCCAGCTGCTGGAGTAGCTCCTTCTTCCTCTTTTTTACCAACACTGCCTTGGTGCCCATAAATGCCCACATGTGCCCTCCAACTCTTAAAGAGCAAGTCAATGTTCAATCTTCTCCAGTCAAAGGCTGGTCATCCAGGGGAACGTAAGGCATTTTCCCCTATGCGAAGGTGCCTGGACAATAGGTTCTAGTTCACTAGTGTCCTGCAAGGGTGAGCAAGCTTTTTTATATTTTTTTTGTATTGCATGATGGTGTTTTTATGAACTGGAAATAAAGATTTGGAGTTTTCAACCACAAGTGCCAGAAGATTTGTGCAGGATTCACAGCATAATCAGAATATTACACAATCTGATGCAAAGCAAATGGAAGATAAACGATTGCTACAGTAGGACAATCATTCTCACCCCCTTAGTTATAATAATTATGGGCTGCACATCCCTCACTACACAGCGCGATATGCTACCGATAATTGTACATTTTTCATGCCGATCAAGAGGTGTAAATCAGATGACAAATCAGCCTTTGGTCATTTATGGTCTGATTGGTGGTACAATTATATGAGCCACTGACACGGAATGAGAGTTTCTTTAAACACCTGTTCCCAACAATTTGCCCAAAAATAGTCTCGACTAGTAGGAACTTATGGATGCAACTAACAGGATGCTAGTCAGCATAGTACATTAAACAAAACTGTTTGAGTGCTGTTAGAACCTATCTGTGTGTAATTATAAAACCAAGCATCTACTCCCATCATAAGGACAGGCGTGTCATGGCTGTCCATCCATATTTTTCACTTGTGCAACCTTTCTCATATACCATTTCAGCTTGGCTGCATCCTACTGGAAACTGATGGGATTTTAAGTAAATTAGATCCCATTTTTGTGACACATAATTTCAGAAAATTAGACATGACCATACTTTTTCTTTGCTATGGCTGAGATAAGAATACCACTTTAAGGCTTATAATTACAAAGCAAATGGCTGAAGATCCAAACAATAGTCAAGTAAATTTAGACAAAGAAAGGACGTTCATAGAAAAACATTATTTCTCCGTTCTGTGAAAACCAAAGCTGTTTGCCACAAATAAGAAAGTGCTGTAGCTTTTCCCGCAGTCAGTGCTCCTTGCGTAACTGTGTCTAAAAGCTACAATTCCAGTAATATACTTTAATCGTTTGTAATGTTACAAATTACAGGAGCAACACAATATCACTCCAGGAGGAAGGTAAACATTCAAGAGAAAAAAAATGTCTGTTTTCATGAAGTGTGTAGATAACCTGGTAGGGGACAGGGGGGAGCGAAATGTTAGAAGGCAGAGGTGTTTACTGCCATCACCATTATTTTATTTTAGCACTTTCTGCCAAGAAAACAGTTGTAAATGTGTTTTAAGAGCAAGAACAAGAAAGCCGCAGTGCAATGTTTCTTTATTACTTTAAGTGTGTGTGCCAACCAGCCCAGGAGGAGCGCAGTATAGGAGTGGTAGTGGCTCTGGCTGCAATGCTTATTGACAGTGGTAATCCACACACTAATGCTCCCTAGGACCAGGGCAATGAAAGGATAATGCACCCTTTCTTTCCTCAGGGCACATCCTGAAGTTTGGAGTCCTGCCTGATGGTACGGTAGATGGGGTGCCGTTGGTGTTGTGGGTAGGGATGAGCGAACCCGAACTGTATAGTTCGGGTTCGTACCGAATTTTGGGGTGTCTGTGACACGGACCCGAACCCGAAAATTTTCGTAAAAGTCCGGGTTCGGGTTCGGTGTTCGGCGCTTTCTTGGCGCTTTTTGAAAGGCTGCAAAGCAGCCATTCAACAAGCGTCATACTACTTGCCCCAAGAGGCCATCACAGCCATGCCTACTATTGGCATGGCTGTGATTGGCCAGTGCAGCATGTGACCCAGCCTCTATTTAAGCTGGAGTCACGTAGCGCCGCACGTCACTCTGCTATGATCAGTATAAGGAGAGGTTGCAGCTGCGACGTTAGGGCGAGATTAGGCAGATTAACTCCTCCAAAAGACTTCATTCTGTGATCGATCTGCAGCTGTGGATCATTGAAGTGCTATTATTGACTTGCTCACTTTTTTGAGGCTGCCCAGAGCGTTTTTAGATCACTTTTTTTCTGGGGTGATCGGCGGCCATTTTGTGACTTGTGGTGCGCCAGCACAAGCTATCACCAAGTGTATTTAACCATCGATAGAGTGGTTATTTTGTGCTATATCCTAGATCAGCTGCAGGCTGAGCCTGTGTCACCGAAGTGCATTTAACCATCAACAGTCTGGTTATTTTTTGGCCATATACTACATCAGCTGCAGGCTGAGCCTATGTCACCTAAGTGCATTTAACCATCGACAGTCTGATTATTTTTTGGCCATATACTACATCTGGTGCAGGCTGAGCCTGTGTCACCCAAGTGCATTTAACCATCAACAGTGTGGTTATTTTTTGGCCATATATTACATCAGGGGCAAGTTGAGCCTGTCACCCAGCGCCTAAAAAATAGACCTGACATTTCTATTCAACCAAATCTGTACTGTTTTAGCTGGTCAAGTTATTTGTAGTGACCGTAAAAGCACACTTTTTTTTCTGGGTTGAAAAACCATGCCCAAATTTGCCATTCCCAAAATAACTAGTTTCTGGTATTTGAGGCCTACTTGAAATCTATCCCAAAAAGAATATCTTACATTGAAGCTAGTGATAGTGTCATTC
Organism: Bufo bufo; assembly: GCF_905171765.1. Taxonomy (NCBI): domain Eukaryota; kingdom Metazoa; phylum Chordata; class Amphibia; order Anura; family Bufonidae; genus Bufo; species Bufo bufo. Next base: position 241,328,059 of record NC_053394.1, on the reverse strand, counting down.
AGAAAAACCTAAGACACACGCTAGCGTGCAGATAGAAGTCTGTTTCTGTGATTAAACCTATACCTGTCACACAGCGCAAAAAAAAAACAGGCCTCACATCTCTATGTAACCAAATCTGTACTGTTTTAGCTGGTCAAGTTATTTGTAGTGACCGTAAAAGCACACTTTTTTTTCTGGGTTGAAAAACCATTCCCAAATTTGCCATTCTCAAAATAACTAGTTTCTGGTATTTGAGGCCTACTTGAAATCTATCCCAAAAAGAATATCTTACATTGAAGCTAGTGATAGCGTCATTCAGAAAAACCTAAGACACACGCTAGCGTGCTGATAGAAGTCTGATTCTGTGATTAAACCTAAACCTGTCACACAGCGCAAAAAAAAACAGGCCTCACATCTCTATTTAACCAAATCTGTACTGTTTTAGCTGGTCAAGTTATTTGTAGTGACCGTAAAAGCACACTTTTTTTTCTGGGTTGAAAAACCATTCCCAAATTTGCCATTCTCAAAATAACTAGTTTCTGGTATTTGAGGCCTACTTGAAATCTATCCCAAAAAGAATATCTTACATTGAAGCTAGTGATAGTGTCATTCAGAAAAACCTAAGACACACGCTAGCGTGCTGATAGAAGTCTGATTCTGTGATTAAACCAATACCTGTCACACAGCGCTAAAAAAAAACAGGCTGTACTGTTTTAGCTGGTCAAGTTATTTGTAGTGACCGTAAAAGCACACTTTTTTTTCTGGGTTGAAAAACCATTCCCAAATTTGCCATTCTCAAAATTGTGGTGAACGGGAACAATGAGGAAAACATCTAATAAGGGACGCGGACGTGGACATGGTCGTGGTGGTGTTAGTGGACCCTCTGGTGCTGGGAGAGGACGTGGCCGTTCTGCCACAGCCACACGTCCTAGTGAACCAACTACCTCAGGTCCCAGTAGCCAGCAGAATTTACAGCGATATTTGGTGGGGCCCAATGCCGTTCTAAGGATGGTAAGGCCTGAGCAGGTGCAGGCATTAGTCAATTGGGTGGCCGACAGTGGATCCAGCACGTTCACATTATCTCCCACCCAGTCTTCTGCAGAAAGCGCACAGATGGCGCATGAAAACCAAGCCCATCGGTCTGTCACATCACCCCCATGCATATCAGGGAAACTGTCTGAGCCTCAAGTTATGCAGCAGTCTCTTATGCTGTTTGAAGACTCTGCTGCCAGGGTTTCCCAAGGGCATCCACCTAGCCCTTCCCCAGGGGTGGAAGAGATAGAATGCACTAACGCACGACCACTTATTTTTCCTGATGATGAGGACATGGGAATACCACCTCAGCACGTCTCTGATGATGACGAAACACAGGTGCCAACTGCTGCGTCTTTCTGCAGTGTGCAGACTGAACAGGAGGTCAGGGATCAAGACTGGGTGGAAGACGATGCAGAGGACGATGAGGTCCTAGACCCCACATGGAATAAAGGTCGTGCCACTGACTTTCACAGTTCGGAGGAAGAGGCAGTGGTGAGACCGAGCCAACAGCGTAGCAAAAGAGGGAGCAGTGGGCAAAATCAGAACACCCGCCGCCAAGAGACTCCGCCTGCTACTGAACGCTGCCATCTGGGACCGTGCACCCCAAAGGCAGCTTCAAGGAGTTCCCTGGCATGGCACTTCTTCAAACAATGTGCTGACGACAAGCCTGAGTGGTTTGCACGCTGTGCCATCAGAGCCTGAAGCGAGGCATTAACGTTCTGAACCTTAGCACAACCTGCATGACCAGGCACCTGCATGCAAAGCATGAACTGCAGTGGAGTAAACACCTTAAAAACAAAGAAGTCACTCAGGCTCCCCCTGCTACCTCTTCTGCTGCTGCTGCCTCGGCCTCTTCTGCTGCTGCCGCCGCCTCGGCCTCTTCCTCCGCCTCTGGAGGAACGTTGGCACCTGCCGCCCAGCAAACATGGGATGTACCACCAACACCACCACCTGCGTCACCAAGCATCTCAACCATGTCACACGGCAGCGTTCAGCTCTCCATCTCACAAACATTTGAGAGAAAGCGTAAATTCCCACCTAGCCACCCTCGATCCCTGGCCCTAAATGCTAGCATTTCTAAACTACTGGCCTATGAAATGCTGTCATTTAGGCTGGTGGACACACACAGCTTCAAACAGCTAATGTCACTTGCTGTCCCACAGTATGTTGTTCCCAGTCGCCACTACTTCTCCAAGAGAGCCATGCCTTCCCTGCACAAACAAGTGTCCGATAAAATCAAGTGTGCACTGCGCAACGCCATCTGTGGCAAGGTCCACCTAACCACAGATACGTGGACCAGTAAGCATGGCCAGGGACGCTATATCTCCCTAACTGCACACTGGGTAAATGTAGTGGCGGCTGGGCCCCAGGCGGAGAGCTGTTTGGCGCACGTCCTTCCGCCGCCAAGGATCGCAGGGCAACATTCTTTGCCTCCTGTCTCCTCCTCCTCCTACTCAGCTTCCTCCTCCTCTTCTTCCACCTGCTCATCCAGTCAGCCACACACCTTCACCACCAACTTCAGCACAGCACGGGGTAAACATCAGCAGGCCATTCTGAAACTCATATGTTTGGGGGACAGGCCCCACACCGCACAGGAGTTGTGGCGGGGTATAGCACAACAGACCGACGAGTGGTTGCTGCCGGTGAGCCTCAAGCCCGGCCTGGTGGTGTGCGATAATGGGCGAAATCTCGTTGCAGCTCTGGGACTAGCCGGTTTGACGCACATCCCTTGCCTGGCGCATGTGCTGAATTTGGTGGTGCAGAAGTTCATTCGCAACTACCCCGACATGTCAGAGCTGCTGCATAAAGTGCGGGCCGTCTGTTCGTGCTTCCGGCGTTCACACCCTGCCGTTGCTCGCCTGTCTGCGCTACAGCGTAACTTCGGCCTTCCCGCTCACCGCCTCATATGCGACGTACCCACCAGGTGGAACTCCACCTTGCTTATGCTGGACAGACTGTGCGAGCAGCAGCAGGCCATAGTGGAGTTTCAGCTGCAGCACGCACGGGTCAGTCGCACTGCGGATCAGACCCACTTCACCACCAATGACTGGGCCTCCATGCGAGACCTGTGTGCCCTGTTGCGCTGTTTCGAGTACTCCACCAACATGGCCAGTGGCGTTGACGCCGTTATCAGCGTTACAATACCACTTCTATGTCTCCTTGAGAAAACACTTAGGGCGATGATGGAAGAGGAGGTGGCCCAGGAGGAAGAGGAGGAAGAGGGGTCATTTTTAGCACTTTCAGGCCAGTCTCTTCAAAGTGACTCAGAGGGAGGTTTTTTGCAACACCAGAGGCCAGGTACAAATGTGGCCAGACAGGGCCCACTACTGGAGGACGAGGAGGACGAGGATGAGGAGGAGGTGGAGGAGGATGAGGAATACTGGGTTGCCACCCTGCTGGATCCCCGGTACAAAGACAATGTGCCCACCTTACTTCCTACACTGGAGCGTGATAGGAAGATGCGCGAGTACAAGCGCACGTTGGTAGACGCGCTACTGAGAGCATTCCCAAATGTCACAGGGGAACCAGTGGAAGCCCAAGGCGAAGGCAGAGGAGGAGCAAGAGGTCGCCAACGCAGCTGTGTCACGGCCAGCTCCTCTGAGGGCAGGGTTAGCATGGCAGAGATGTGGAAAAGTTTTGTCACCACGCCACAGCTAACTGCACCACCACCTGATACGGAACGTGTTAGCAGGACGCAACATTTCACTAACATGGTGGAACAGTACCTGTGCACACCCCTCCACGTACTGACTGATGGTTCGGCCCCATTCAACTTCTGGGTCTCCAAATTGTCCACGTGGCCAGAGCTAGCCTTTTATGCCTTGGAGGTGCTGGCCTGCCCGGCGGCCAGCGTTTTGTCTGAACGTGTATTCAGCACGGCAGGGGGCGTCATTACAGACAAACGCAGCCGCCTGTCTACAGCCAATGTGGACAAGCTGACGTTCATAAAAATGAACCAGGCATGGATCCCACAGGACCTGTCCATCCCTTGTGCAGATTAGATATTAACTACCTCCCCTTAACAATATATTATTCTACTCCAGGGCACTTCCTCATTCAATACTATTTTTAATTTCATTTTACCATTATATTGCGGGGCAACCCAAAGTTGAATGAACCTCTCCTCTGTCTGGGTGCCGGGGCCTAAATGTGTGACAGTGGCCTGTTCCAGTGGTGGGTGACGTGAAGCCTGATTCTCTGCTATGACATGAAGACTTATTCTGTGCTGACATGAAGCCAGATTCTCTGTTACGCGACCTCTCTCCTCTGCCTGGGTGCCTGGGCCTAAATATGTGACAGTGGCCTGTTCCAGTGGTGGGTGACGTGAAGCCTGATTCTCTGCTATGACATGAATACAGATTCTGCGCTGACATAAGGCCAGATTCTCTGTTACGGGACCTCTCTCCTCTGCCTGGGTGCCTGGGCCTAAATGTTTGACAGTGGCCTGTTCCAGTGGTGGGTGACGTGAAGCCTGATTCTCTGCTATGACATGAATACAGATTCTGCGCTGACATAAGGCCAGATTCTCTGTTACGGGACCTCTCTCCTCTGCCTGGGTGCCTGGGCCTAAATGTGTGACAGTGGCCTGTTCCAGTGGTGGGTGACGTGAAGCCTGATTCTCTGCTATGACATGAAGACTTATTCTGTGCTGACATGAAGCCAGATTCTCTGTTACGCGACCTCTCTCCTCTGCCTGGGTGCCTGGGCCTAAATATGTGACAGTGGCCTGTTCCAGTGGTGGGTGACGTGAAGCCTGATTCTCTGCTATGACATGAATACTGATTCTGCGCTGACATAAGGCCAGATTCTCTGTTGCGGGACCTCTCTCCTCTGCCTGGGTGCCTGGGCCTAAATGTTTGACAGTGGCCTGTTCCAGTGGTGGGTGACGTGAAGCCTGATTCTCTGCTATGACATGAAGACAGATTCTGCGCTGACATAAGGCCAGATTCTCTGTTACTGGACCGCTCTCCTCTGTCTGGGTGCCGGGGCCTAAATGTGTGACAGTGGCCTGTTCCAGTGGTGGGTGACGTGAAGCCTGATTCTCTGCTATGACATGAATACAGATTCTGCGCTGACATAAGGCCAGATTCTCTGTTACGGGACCTGTCTCCTCTGCCTGGGTGCCTGGGCCTAAATGTGTGACAGTGGCCTGTTCCAGTGGTGGGTGACGTGAAGCCTGATTCTCTGCTATGACATGAAGACAGATTCTGCGCTGACATAAGGCCAGATTCTCTGTTACGGGACCTCTCTCCTCTGCCTGGGGGCCTGGGCCTAAATGTGTGACAGTGGCCTGTTCCAGTGGTGGGTGACGTGAAGCCTGATTCTCTGCTATGACATGAAGACAGATTCTGCGCTGACATAAGGCCAGATTCTCTGTTACGGGACCGCTCTCCTCTGTCTGGGTGCCGGGGCCTAAATGTGTGACAGTGGCCTGTTCCAGTGGTGGGTGACGTGAAGCCTGATTCTTTGCTATGACATGAATACAGATTCTGCGCTGACATAAGGCCAGATTCTCTGTTACGGGACCTCTCTCCTCTGCCTGGGTGCCTGGGCCTAAATGTGTGACAGTGGCCTGTTCCAGTGGTGGGTGACGTGAAGCCTGATTCTCTGCTATGACATGAAGACAGATTCTGCGCTGACATAAGGCCAGATTCTCTGTTACGGGACCGCTCTCCTCTGTCTGGGTGCCGGGGCCTAAATGTGTGACAGTGGCCTGTTCCAGTGGTGGGTGACGTGAAGCCTGATTCTCTGCTATGACATGAAGACAGATTCTGCGCTGACATAAGGCCAGATTCTCTGTTACGGGACCTCTCTCCTCTGCCTGGGTGCCTGGGCCTAAATGTGTGACAGTGGCCTGTTCCAGTGGTGGGTGACGTGAAGCCTGATTCTCTGCTATGACATGAAGACAGATTCTGCGCTGACATAAGGCCAGATTCTGTTACGGGACCGCTCTCCTCTGTCTGGGTGCCGGGGCCTAAATGTGTGACAGTGGCCTGTTCCAGTGGTGGGTGACGTGAAGCCTGATTCTCTGCTATGACATGAAGACAGATTCTGTACTGACATCAAGCCAGATTCTCTGTTACGGGACCTCTCTCCTCTGCCTGGGTGCCGGGGCCTAAATGTGTGACAGTGGCCTGTTCCAGTGGTGGGTGACGTGAAGCCTGATTCTCTGCTATGACATGAAGACTGATTCTGCGCTGACATGAAGCCAGATTCTCTGCTATGGCATGAAGAGACTGATTCTCTGCTGACATGAAGTCAGATTCTTTGCTATGGCATGAAGAGACTGATTCTCTGCTGACGTGAAGCCAGATTCTCTGCTATGGGACCTCTGTCCAATTGATATTGGTTCATTTTACTTTTTTTTTTTATTCATTTCCCTATCCACATTTGTTTGCAGGGGATTTACCTACATGTTGCTGCCTTTTGCAGCCCTCTAGCTCTTTCCTGGGCTGTTTTACTGCCTTTTTAGTGCCCAAAAGTTCGGGTCCCCATTGACTTCAATGGGGTTCGGGTTCGGGACGAAGTTCGGATCGGGTTCGGATCCCGAACCCGAACATTTCCGGGAAGTTCGGCCGAACTCTAGTTGTGGGTTCGGTGCGGGTGCAAGGCAGAAGATGTAGGAGCAGTGGCCGTCGTGTGATGCAGGAGTCAGTTGTAGAAAATAAACGTCTCTCTTCACTTAAGTGCAGATTGGGAGCTGTAGTACATCAAATGGTAGCAAAATATAGTTCCAAACAAATGTCCCTGCAAATCTTCTCAGACAGCAAAGTATGGCTATAGACCAGGATGGGGATTATAGTTCTTTCCTCTCTCTCTCTGCACAATCTAAAGCTGGCAATATTATTATTGCAATAGTGGCTGTAATTTTCAACTGAGGGGTAAAGGATTAAGATATGACTGGCAAGGTTGTGTCCAAGTGTGAAGGATGCTCTATCAATGTCCCTCTGACTGCAGTAAAGTCTGTATCAGCCTTAAGTAGCACCTTAGTGACTAACTCCAATACTTAGCTTTGCAGATAATGGACCTTCCTGGTTCTTTCCTTCTCCCTGGAGTACTGTAAAGAAGTGATGGCTTTCTTGATGCAAATATCCTCAGAGATAGTGATTCTGAGGTGTGAGCACATGTAGAAGACTCTCACTTCCTCTAACCCTAGACAACTAACGGAGCTAGAGCTGGACCTAAGTCCCTCCTCTAACTTCCTGTGGGTGCTGAGTAAAGATTGTTAACGGTGACTGATCCATAAAGAGATGTGCTGGGGTATCACACGGCATTTACATATCAAATAAATAAATATATAACAAGAGCCCTATTCTGGGGTACTGCATATGTGTTTTCTTACAAAGAATTTAATCTCACATACTCTATATAAGACACTTTCTTGTTCCGCGATCCACTGGGGCCCCCAGGGGTCCTCGTGGGGCTCGGCCTGCGGGGGACCCTGTTGGAGTAGCAGGATAGGTCACGCATCTGCCTGGGGAATCTTCGGTAGTGCGTCCGCATGGTCGCCGGAGGGGAAGACCGCCGGGGTCTCTGAGGCAGATTGACCAGACTGGTGGTGGAATGCAGCGGCCGGTCCTGTCTCCGGTATCACCTGCGTGTTCTGTTCCGACGTCCGTGCCAATGCGATTGTGTATTCATGCTGGGCCCAAGCGTCTGCGTGCACGCTCGAGAGGAGGTGCGCAAAAGGATATGTGGCCGAACGTACGCGCATCTTATTCGCTACGCCGGCCACTGACGGATTAGAGGGCAGGCATGGGTTAAGTGACTAAGGACCAGCCTAGGCCGCACAAGTGTCAGGGATTAGGATCATTATATGACCTATGAGGAATAGACACATGGCATTCTGTGGTTGGCTAGCAGGTACTTAAAAGGTGATCTCCCTGGCAGGTCAGTGCCCACTGTTGTTTTGACAACCCGGGTGTATGTTGTGGTTCATATTCTCCCACACTTACCTGTGCATGACCTCTGCCTTTCTCGATTCATCTCTAGAGACTGCCTCTGGATACTCATCTTTGCTGAACAGTTTGTCTCGTGTATGACCTTGGATCGGACCCTGGAAATCCTGACGTCTCATCCCTAGGTACCACATTACACGGACTAATACTGCGCATAAAAACTTTGGCCTGGTGACTGGCTGTCCCCTTGGTGTTTCCCTGCACAGGTTATTATTCGGGTTGGTTACCTGTATATGCTTACTGGTTTGGACTGTACTGCCTTTTATTTAATAAATCCACTTTTGTTTAACCTCTGTCTGGTTGCTTGGGGTTCTGCACCATTACACTCAAATTTTTTTATTAAAATTCCAAGAAAAGGATCACTATGTGTGCATTTTTCACATAAAAAAATAACAGATCTCTGACAGAACTGACACAAACGGTTGCAAAATGAGCACAATGGTTGCTCAAAATAAAGAATCAATTTTTTTCCTGTTCTGATGGACCAGAAGAACGGAAAACAAAATGGTGATGTGAATGAAGCCTAATGGTTTAAATAATATAGTATGCATTTCTGATATGTTACTCATCCTTAACCTACCAGACATATAGAAATTCCTAACCCCAGGATGAACAAACAGCCTTCAGAAACAGACCATTGGGGATAAATGTAGGATACATTGTTCTTTTCTGAAAATAAGCAATAGCAAATGAATTCAAGAGCGGTATGCTGTCCTCAAGGAATATAAAGACTGTTACTTCAGAATCAGATATTCCCATAGCAACCAGTTATTGTTTTTGTAACTTCTAAAAACCAAATAATTGCATACACGCTGAATAAAAAATCCATTATGTGCCTGAACTCAACTAGTTGTGCTCCAAAATTTAAGGGGCTGTCCAGTGTCTCAAAATAAATAAATCAGTAAATAAATACAATAAAAAGAGCAGCAAATGCTATAAAATAAAAACATTATTCATCTCTTCAACCCCCTACCGATCCACCACCAACAGTCCAACAGGCGCCTAGGTCTTTGTTTACAAATGATGACTGCTGCAGCCAATCAAGTAGCCTAAGTTGTCACATGCTGTACTACTGGCATCATTGTTTGGTGCTCATTTTAGTTTATTTTGCAGATTTCCTCTCTCTAGGGTGTCCTAATGGCATGGCTTTTCTGGGATATCTCAAAGGTTTGTCAGGAGTTCCCCAGAACACAGAACCAATACCAGTCACTTTTACATTAGATATAACAAACTGAATTAAACACTCAGTACATCACTGCCAGAATATAGTGCTAGGCACCAATGCTTTGTCTGTCCTTATAACCAAGCTTCTTTGATAAGAATAGGAGAAAAAAATGTTCGGGAATTCCATCCAAAGTATCAAGGGCAAGGATCACTGTGGCGGTGACTCATTCACTTTTATGACCAGTATCTAAGACCCCACAGATGCTTTACTCTAGATCAAAGGATAATTGTCACGACCATGGTCATGGTCGTGACTCTGGATCCGCAGGCAGTTGCCTGCGGTTTGGTTTTATTGTTCAACCACTGGTGAGTGCTGTTAATATGTTGCCTCACGTGTGGTTGCCGCTGGCAACATGATTGTACTTGGCAGTATAGCAGCCTGAGCTGTTGCTAGGCAACTTGCTGTCAAGTGCATGCGGTTACACCTGGTTGGGTGTGTGTGTGTGTGTGTGTGTATGCACTTTCTATGTCTGGTGTGCACGAGGTTTATGTTTGTGTGCACTGTGACACTTCCCTTCACTGTGGCTGCCCGTGGCAACGTTTGGTATTGTGTAAATGTGGTGGCAGTGTCTCGGCCTTCTGGCTGACTCCCAGGACATGGTTGCCACGCATGTCGTTGCCTGCGGTAACAGCTGCAGTGTGATGTTTATTTGGACACTTCCCCTTTAAGTGGCCTTTTCCCTTGCCTGGTGTAGGAAGGGTTAACTCCCTTCTTAGTTGATGAACACTGGGTGTGTGTGTGGCTGTGGCCACTTGGGGCTATTTTGCGCCTGCCGGATGCCAGACTCTGGGGGGTACTTCAGCCATGGTCTGCTGGACTCATCCTCATACTTTATACCATCTGCCAGTGAGGGCCACCCTTGTGGTCATACTGTCACGGCTGAGGATGGGGAAAACCCTCAGCCGTGTGATGCCAGATGTTATACATTAAGTTGATGTTGTATACCTTTTGTTTTATGCAGCTATGGATCTGGGTTCCTGTGTGTGTGTTTGTGTGTTGGCTGTGTCCATTTAAGTATGGTTTGGACATCAGCGTGTCAGCACAGGGATCCAGTCAGCAAGGCTGTGGCAGGTAGGTGGAACTAGTGCAGTTCACCTGCCATATCCATAGATCTGTTTTTGGTACCCCTTTTCCTTGCAGCTTGGCCAGTGAGACTCCTGTTCCTCCGTGCCTAGGAGGAACAGGTCGTCTTACCCTGCTCCTTGTTCCAGTTCAATCCTGAGGGCTAGCAGGGATTATTAGGTTCCGGTGTATGAGCCCTCCCACCATCAGGGTTGGCTCATATGTTTAGGAGTCAGGGTCAGATTAGGGACGCGATAGGAGGTGACCTGCTCCCTAATTCTGTCGTCCTGGCCGAGCAGCCACTAACATCATCTAGCATCGCATGGCTGAGGGTTTTCCCCATCCTCAGCCGTGACAATAATATGTTTGAATAAAATGCATGATCTATGCACTGATTCCTTAAGTCATCGCTATACTTGATATGTTTCTCCATACAAGTAAAGATACTACTATACAACACACAGGATTTCCAAGTCTCTTGGGAGGCTGGATCAAAATCAGGATTCTTGAGCACTAGCTTCACTTAGCTCTGCAATTCTCTCTAAAGCACTTTCTTAATGATAATCTGCACATATTAGACAAAATGACTTTACAGCGCTTGTATTGGAAACTCAGAGCTATAAAGGTTAATTACACTTCACCCAGCAAAAAGATGGAAATGAATTGGTGCCAATGTCTTTGAAAAGTCCTTTGGGCAGAGACGGCATAGGGCCAATCAGAGACTTATTCCACTTTTTAGCTTAGGACTCAACCACATGCTTTCCTAGCCTGATTGTTAGGACCCCCAGTGGCACTGAATTCCTCACAAAATTACAATATATTATGGTGAATATTTCACCAAAAAATTATTTTGAATGTAATCACTTAATTATTATTTTTTTTTTTACTAGCATTAGTCATTAAACAGTAATCAAAGAAAATCAGCAGCAATGGCAGAAATTTTGTTTTACTGAAAGAGTAGTTGAGGTTTGGAACAAACATACAGCGAATTGAAACATGCCTAGGATATCTATATATCTATCTATCATATTTTTCGCCCTATAAGACGCACTTCTTTTTCCTTCAAAGTGGGGGTAGAATGTAAGTGTATGTAATGGGGTAAATACGAATGAGTGCTTCCATTATGGAAGTGCTTATTAGTACAGGAGGACTGGGATGCGGTGAATGCAGCACTCCCCGGGCTCTGTACTCACTACTTCCTGGTTCTCGGGCACTCGCTGTGCTGTGACTGTGCACAGTGTAAGGACATCAGCACGATGTGACCTCACGCTGTGCGGCGTCCGGTCACAGCACAGTGTGTGGCAGGAAGAGCCGGAGCAAGAGAGGTAAATTGATTTATTGTTTTTGCCTGATGTGAAGTCTGAATGGGGGTCTTAACATTGGGGATCTGATTTGAGTGTTTGAATAGGGGTCTGATTAACATGCTGGTCTAATCTGAGGTCTGAATGATGGCCTTAACATTGGAGGTCTGATCTTAGTGTCTGAATTAGTGTCTTATTAGCATGGGGATTTGATATGAGGTCTGAATAGGGGTCCTAACATTGGGCGTCTGACCTGAGTGTCTGAATGGGGGTCTTATTAACATGGGGGTCTGATTTGAGTTCTGATTGGAGGTCTAATTAACACTGAGGGTTTGATCTGAGGTCTGATTAACATTGGGGGCCTGATTGGGGCTTTGAGCTGAGGTTTGATTAACATTGGGGGTCTGATTGGTGCTTTTTAGTTGAGGTCTGATAAAAAAATATATATTTTTTTATTTTCCTGCTCTAAAACCTAGGTGCATTGTATAGGATGAAAAATACCTATCTATCCTAAGATAAAAATAGAAAGAAAATAATACAGAATAAGGACAGACTAGATGGAGCATGTGGTCTTGTTGGCCATCATTTTTCTATGTTTCATTGTTATTGATTTGAAGTGCATATTGCAAGAGGCATTTCTGTCTTGGTACTGGTTCACTCCACCAAACCCTACTTCCCATCTACCCCCTGACGTCATCTAACAGGATTTCACCAAATTGTAAGAATGTCAATGAAAATTTTATTAACAGCCAAATGTTCCACTTGTGTCATCTCTCCATAACAATTTATCACCTACTCATTGGATAGGTGATAAGAATCTGATAAGTTGGTGGGACACCCTTTTAAGGGTTCATTCACATGACCGTATGTATTTTTCAGACCGCAAAATGCAGATCCTCCAAAAATACAGGTGATATCCATGAAGCAATTCACGCAAATGGATAACCGCAATTAAAACGTAACATTTAATTAAAGCTACGTTAAAAGATATGGGCCCATGAGTCAAAAGTTATTTCTTTTTTTAATTTTTTCCTTTTTTGAAAAAACATGTAGCCTAGAGCCTAGGAGATGCGACAACTGGCTACCATAAGATAAATGTAATATAAAGGTGACAGAGGGTAGAGAAGAATAGATATTTAAGAGACAGTGATACTGGGTCGCTAGCCCTATGTGTCCCTGTGTCTACCCAATAGACCCTCTAGATGATCCTTGAAGTCCGTCTTCCAAAGTGACAGTGACTGCCCAGTTTTGTCAAGTAATATGGAAACAGAGACAAGAAGAAGGGTATCATAAGTAAAATCAACACAATTGTACCAACGCGTTTCATTGGCTTCCGCCAAATCCTCAGGGGACCAATTCCAAAAATTATATTATTATACCAGGAAACCCAGTCAGGGGTCCCTGGAACATTCACGAGGCAATATACAATGTGTACTTAGCGTTCCAATAGTTCCTCAATATGGCTCAGCAGTGGATCTTCTGCGTGTGGCAGCAGGTGGTGTAACGTCCTGCCTATGGCCGCAGCATGATGTGACGTCCTGCCTATGGCAGCAACCATGAAGCATCAGTTTTTTTGGGGACCCATTGTAACAATGTCCCATTTTGCGGACAAGAAAAGGACATGTTCTATTTTTTTTGTGGGTCTGTGTAACGGACGTATGGATGGGGACATCACATAATGTGTTGTCTGCATTTTTTAATGATCCATTGAAATGAATGGGTCCACATCCAATCTGCAAAAAGAAATGTGGATCAGATGCAAATTAAAAATACTGTATTTTTCATTTTATAAGACGCTCTTTTTTTCCCTCCAAAGTGGAGGGAAAAAGTCACTGCGTCTTATAAAACAAATGTGACGCAAATTAGGTGGCTCAGGAGCTCTCACTAACAGCTTCTGAGCCTGCCATTAAACTATTGGGAGGGTTGGCAGCTACATTGAAGGCTTCTGCCTCCATCCCGTGCTTCCTTAACAAGACCGCACCAGGGATGGGTGGGCTGGCGGCTTCACTTATTGTGAAAACTTCTCCCCCCTGTCCCCTCCTCCAGCTGCTGCCGGGGGACCCCCGGGCACCCCGCCACTGACCTGAGCTCCAGGGTCATGTGTGCACTTCTGCTTCTGTGTGCATTTCAGGCTAGATGCCTGTCACACTGTGCGCTCCAGCTCCTCTGTCATTGTGCCTGCCAGCCCTGCTACTCTCTACACCACTCATGTACTGCAGTGTATGAATGGAATCCTATGGATGAGGGGGGGTTATAGTCATATTTCATATAAACACAATATAAACACAATGCCAATTACAGAACAGTCCCTGGACAGTGTTCATATTTAATCTGACTATAACTCCCCTCATCCTTGAGAATACACCAATGTACAGTACCTACAGTACATTAGTGTTGAGCATGAATATTCGAATAGCGAATTTTTATCGCGAATATCGGCACTTTGAGAATTTGCGAATATTTAGAATATAGTGCTATATATTCGTTATATTGAATATTCAATTTTTTTTTACATCTGAACACATGATTCCTCTCTGCTTCTTGCTTGTGGGCCAAAGAGAAGGAAGCAATGTCAAGTTCACAACAATACTTAGTGCACCAATCAGTAATCTGTAGGCAGACCTGCTAAAATGTGAAGTTGCGAAAAAAAATAGTAATCACTGCCGATTAGCGCAATTGTGAATATATTAGAGCACTTGACTCTATCTGCATATAAAGCTATTGTAATGACGAAAAAGGTTTTTCCAGCACTACTTTATCTTGAGTGATATTTTTTCTTTATTTTCAGTGATACAAAAACGGCAGTAAAACTTCACAGGTCCTGGTTCAATCTACGCGTTTCAAACAGGTAAGTTCTTATTCATGCCAGTAATGAATAAGAACTTACCTGTTTGAAACGCGTAGATTGAACCAGGACCTGTGAAGTTTTACTGCCGTTTTTGTATCACTGAAAAAAAAAATATATATATCACTCAAGATCAAGTAGTGCTGGAAAACCCTTTTTGATATTATCAAGGTCTAACCTACATTTCCGTGCACCTGGGGTGAAACACGTGCATCATTACCAAACAAGGGTGAGCTGGATATTTATATTATCTACTAAAGCTATTGTAATGTTCTGCTGTGTCAACCATTTTCTCCAGTCTCAGGAAACTTATACCAGCTTGAAAAATGTAGCCAAAGTGACCCACGCCTGTATTTCGCATTACGAATTCGCATTACACGATTTTTACATTGCAGATTTATCGCATTCAATAAAATAATCGCGAATTCTCAAAATTTGCAAATTCTCAAAATTCGCGAATATATGATGAATATTCTACAAAATATTCATGAATTATCACGAATTCTAATATAGCCCCTGCCACTCATCACTACAGTACATCAGTGTATTCTTTAGGATGATGGGGGTTATAATCACATAAGTGTCATCCACAGATCCCTCATAACAGTGCGTCATCCACAGATCCCCCATGACAGTGGTATCCACAGATCCCCATAATAGTGTCATCTACAGATCCCCCATAACAGTGTCACCCACACATAACAATGCATCATCCACAGATCCCCTCCGTAACAGTGTCACCTACAGATCCCCCATAACAATGCATCATCCACAGATCCCCTCCATAACAGTGTCATCCACAGATCCCCCATAACAGTGCGTCATCCACAGATCCCCATAACAGTGTCATCCACAGATCCCCCATAACAGTGCGTCATCCACAGATCCCCTCCATAACAATTTCATCCACAGATCGCTCATAATAGTGTCATCCACAGACCACCATTAGTCCAAAACCCACCAAAAGCACACCTTTTGGTTCAAAATAGATTTTTTCTTATTTTCCTCCTCAAAAACCTAGGTGCGTCTTATTATCAGGTGCATCTTATAAAGTGAAAAAAACGGTAAATTTTTTTGAATGAGGCCTAAGCCTCAGGCACAAGGGTAGGGTTAGTGTGAATTTTTCTGTTGAAATTACATTGTTTTATCTTATTTGTTTCTGCTTATGTTGGGCTATTTTGTTTTTATAAAAATGTAAATAATAAAAAATAATTGATACTGATGTAAATATAGGTTTTCCTGTTTCCGGAAAAAATATTTCAGCATGCTCCATTGTATGGTCTGCTCTAAAGGTCTTGTAACCTAGGACACCATACAATGGCAATCCGTCCAGCGCTCCACAGCTGCTGTAATAAGTATTGCTCTTGTAGAACAGCTATTCAGTATACATTTCCTACAAAGTGCAGACATTATAGCTCATGTTACGCCACATTGGTTTATTAGGATTTCTATTAAGTCATCAGACGGTTTCTTCATAATCTTCTCTTGATTGCTTTCTAGTCCCTCCTTATGAATTGCTCATTTCTACCAGTTTATGTGTTTTCTTCTTCCCCCCAAGTATCGACCAAATGAGGAAAACTAACAGCCTGTTTGATAAAGCTACTCAGAATGAGGAACTTGTTCGCTGCCTTCACCTTGTACCTTCTCAAGGTTGATTTTATAATTTCCCATTTGCAATATAAATACATGGGAATGAGAAGGGCCAGCAATACACTTCCTTTAAGGGGATTTATAGTCAAAATCTGCATTGAGCCTGTAATTGTTGAGAGGTACCTTTTGGTAGAAAATGTCTATAACTAATGATAATAGATTTGACTTGACAGCATACAGAATGGGACTGTCCATAAATATGCTTTAAAGCAGCCTTTCTTATATGCCTGGGACAGCTAAATAGTGCGCCTGCAGAATAATATGCATTACTACTGGCTCACTGCTCACTTGGAAGCAGTCAAACACATTGGAAGAACGGCAGAATTTCGTGCACCACTTTACCACTTAACTCAAACACACTCGCTGATATTTTGTAATGCAATTTAACATAGTTAGAAGCCATACTGTGCCCAGAATATGACAAAATGTGCCTAAAACGCACATATTCAAATCTCACTCATTGTCTGCAGCATACTCACCGATTGGCCAACTCGTTATATTAATAGTTTTCTCTTTTATGGCACCGAATTTTTAACATATAATATATTGGCTTGATTACAGATCTGATGGATCTACTTCTGTACTGTAAAATCCAGTTTCATAATAGGATAGATTTGTCAATTCCTGAAAGTTTTCTAGGTTTCATTCATTTCTCCAGGTTTTCTTTTGTTTTATTTAAAGGAGCCATGCACAGATGAAGGCAATCAAATAGCATTACACAGCGCTGATGGAAACCAATGGGCTGTCTGCGTAACGCAACCCTATTACATACACGCCTACTAGGGCACAAGAGAAGGAGTTGCCTAAAGAAATGGATCTCCAGCATGCCAAGGCAGAGATAAAACCCAAATATCCTCTCAAGACATTAGAGCATAAAAGGGAATGTGTCATAAGAAAATAGCCTATTGTTAACATAAAGTTTTTATGTTAACTTTTTGTTATGTTTTTTTCATGTGCCTTAAAATAAATAAATAAATAAAATCATGCAGTTTTGAGATTGGCCACTAAAATATGTCAAGCCTTGTTCTTTGAGAGCAGCTACATGCTTAGTTATAGACAATGGACAGAAGGGAACCTCAATGACTCAATGATTTTCTAGCCATGCTCTGTGACCTGTGCTGAGGTCAGGATGGAGAAGATAAGCTGCGATATCACCTACTGTGAATATAGAGGATCCTGTGTTATCTATATAGAGATGATATCTGTCATTGTAATTCTGCCTGTGATTATAATGGGATGACTTCTGAAAATGTATATATACAGAATAGAAAGTCTTGACTTATTTTAGGTCAGTGCGAAAATAGCTGAATGTTAGGATTTCTTTTTTAAATGGATAACGGCATGGAAAAAAAAAAAAATATATATATGCTTAACTTAAAAACATTATTCAATGTCATTTTCTGATGACACTTTCCCTTTAAGGTTCTAATGTCTTAAGAGGATATTTGGGTTTTATATTTGCCTTGGTGTACTGAATGGCCATTACCTTAGGCAACTCATTCTCTTGGTCTCCACACTGAATAATACCCCACTCGTTAAAAAAGTCCATTGACATAAAGCTGATCACCAGGTGACCCCCTGCGATCAGCTGTTTTCTGTGAAGCACTTCATACTCTCCATTAAATAAATATGTTATCTGTGTAATGCAGGACAGATTCTCCAGAGTGAGAGATACTCTTTGTAAACTCTGTAGGGCCAGATTCATCATTACATGACGTCACTTTTGTGACGTGAAAAAGTCACAAACTGCAGGTTTGCGACTTTTTCAACGGCAAGTGCCGTTTCTCCACCAGCCTCGCCACTTTCCCAAAAAGGGGATGTGTGATGGTGAGGAGGGGCAAACGGTCTACCACATTTATCATCTTCTACTCCAGTTTCCTAGAGTAGAATAATACTGAAATCTACTCCAACCGGTGGACTGCAGGATGCTGCACCTAATCTCCACTTAAAAAATGGCAAAAAATCTTATTTTACATTGTTGGATGTTAACAAGGTTCCAAGTAGAGCTTCAACATGCAACAAGAAGAAATGAGAGTTAGACAAAACATATTTTGAGCATTCAATTAATTGAAAATAACGATTAAACTGAAACAGGCTGTTTTTCAACTGATCCAAATTTTAGGACCACATGCCTTTAAAAGGCCAAATCTGTGCAAAGATGTGGATTCATTGTCAGTTTCTGTCAGATAGTCAGATGTTGTGATGGCAAAGGCAAAAAAAACTCTCCCTTTTTGAACGTGGTCGGGTTGTAGAACTGCATAAGCAGGGTCTCTCATAGTGCGCCATCGCTGCTGAGGTGGGACGCAGTAAGACAGTCATTTGGAATTTCTTAAATGATCCTGAGGGTTATGGAACAAAAAAGTCAAGTGGAAGACCCAAAAAAATGAGCCGGAGGATCCAATTGGCTGTCCGTCAAGACACTGGACGATCCTCGACCCAAATTAAGATCCTTACTAGTGCTGACTGCAGCCCCATAACCATCAGACGGCATCTGAGACTGAAGGGCTTCAAAAACAAAAAAAGTCTTCAAAGACCTTGTCTCCTTGAACGCCACAGAACTGCTAGTTTGGACTTTGCAAGAGAGCACCAAACATGGGACATTCAAAGGTGGAAGAAAGTTTTATTCTCTGAGGAGAAAAAATTTAACCTTGATGGTCCTGATGGTTTCCAATGTCATTGGCATGACAAGCAGATCCCACCTGAGATGTTTTCTACACGCCACAGTGGGGGGGCGCCATAATGGTCTGGGGTGCTTTTTCCTTCAGTGGAACAATGGAGCTTCAGGAAGTGCAGGGGAGTCAAACGGCCGCTGGCTATGTCCAGATGTTGCAGAGAGCATTCCTCATGACTGAGGGCCCTCGTCTGTGTGGTAACGACTGTTTTTTTTTTTAACAGGACAATGCTACAGTACACAATGCCCACGGACAAGGGACTTTTTCCAGGAGAATAACATCACTCTTTTGGCCCATCCTGCGTGTTCCCCTGATCTAAATCCAATTGAGAACCTGTGGGGATTGATGGCAAGGGAAGTTTACAAAAATGGACCACAGTTCCAGACAGTAGATGGACTTCGTGCGGCCGTCTTCACCACTTGGAGAAATGTTTCCACTCACCTCATGGAAACGCTTGCATCAAGCATGCCAAAACTAATTTAAGTGATAAACAATAACAGAGGAGCTACTCATTACTGAGTTCATGTTTGGAAGTTGGATTTCTGTTTTGGGGGGGGGTTATTTTTTTTTTGGAGGTGTGGTCCTAAACTTTTGATCAGCTGAAAAACAGCCTGTTTTAGTTTATTTGTTGTTTTTATTAAACTGAATGCTCAAAAAATGTTTTGTCTCACTCCCATTTCTTCTTGTTGCATGTTAAAGCTCTACTTGGAACCTTGTTAAGATCCAGCCATGCTAAATATGATATTTTGCCATTCTTCAAGTGGCCTTAAACTTTTGATCAGGACTGTATATAAAAATGAGTTTCTGTCTGGACGTCTGTCTGTCTGTTTTTTATGCGCGACCAAATGACTGGATCGATCTTTACCAGATTTGGCACACAGGTACATCAGGTGTCCGGGAAGGTTTTAGACTGAGTCTCAGCTCTCTAGGGTGTACCGTTCCTGAGATATTCCCAGTAAAATGACCGGCATTAGCCAATACAAGCCTGCAAGTCTTTCACCCATATCCCAAATTCCAAACACACGATCACAGGGCAGGGACAACTATTAAAGGGGCAACTGCTGTGGAGGTCAGTGTTAAGGCAGCAGGCCCCTGAGGAGGTCACTGTCAAGGGAGTAGGGTGCTGTGAAATTTACTGTTAAAGGGGCGGGCTTCTGTAAAGGTCAAAGTTAAGGGTATAGGCTGCTGTGAAGATCCCATTTTAAAGTGGCGGGGCACTGTGGGAGGGTTCAGTGTTAAGGGGTGGGGAATTGTGGAGTTCAATGTTAAAGGGGCAGGGTGCTGTAAAGGTCACTGTTATGGGGGATACTGTCGATATCTTTTAACGACACACAGAAACATTAAATGAAATAGAGGAAATATACCCATGCGAAACCGAGTCCTTTTACTAGTCTCATATATATAAAAATTTGTTTCTGTCTGTCCCAACGTCTGCCTGTTCTTTATGCGCGACCAAACAACTGAACCGATCTTCAAATTTGGCACACCGGTACATCAGGTGTCCGGTAAGGTTTTAGACCGGGTCTCTATGATGCACCGTTCCTGAGATATTCCCAAAAAATGACCTGCATTAGCTAATACAAGCCTGCAAGTCTTTCTCTTCATATCCCAACTGCCATACACACGGTCACATGTCCCTTATCAGCCAATAGAAGCTCGCAGGCCCTTAGTCTCCACATACGCACAGTTTTACTCCAGGTTTCCATAACAACCCAGACATTTTTCTTCACTGCTTGACAATATGTCTCACGATACATAGGGCACAACTACACTTCGACATTGATGTCGCACAATTTTTTTATAATGATAGGCTATGGTGTCGCACTGCGACATGCGACATGCTGCGACTGACAAGACAGTCACAGAAAAATCCATATTAGATGGATTTTTTGCGAGTGTCATGTCGCAGTCGCAGCATGTCGCAGGGCGACACCATAGCATGTTGTGCGATATCGATGCGACAAAATGTTGCGCGACACATGTTGTCATGTAGCCTTAAAGGGGCAGGGCACTTTGGAGCTCATTCTTAAGGGGGCAAGGGCCACTATTAAAGGGGCAGTTCCTGTGGAGGTCACTGTTAAGAGGCAGGGGCCACTAATAAAAGGGCAGCTGCTGTGGAGCTCACTTAAACATCAGCGTTTTCCAGCAGCAAAATAAAGTCCCGCCTGGACTGGAACTGTGCAAAATGACTCCCATCCTCTATACACTCCAGCACCAGGATGGGAATTACACTGCTGAGACTAACAATCTTAGTGGCATGTACCTACCCTATATTACTCTTCTTGCTGGACACTTACTATATATATATATTCTAAGATGGTTATAACGGAAAATAATGGAATTTGTAAGACGGAAATCAAGACGGAAACCTTTAGAGGCATTCCGTTTTAATCCATCATAATGGAGGTCTATGAAGAAGCAGAACGGATACATCTGGTTTCCATTATCCAGGATGGAAAAGTTCTGTCGTTCTGAATTCCGTCTGAAAAATTCCATGTTATAACGGAAAAGAATAACTGAATTTGTAGCATTGATGTGAACCCACCGTAATAATGGTTTAGAGGAAATGTGGTGCCAAAAATGTAATCTGCCACTTAAAACCAGATAGCAATACATATCTTTCTTGAATCTGTTTCTAGTTTCAGATTTAAATATTTATTTATTTTTCTTGAACACTATTATAGGGGTTGCCGTTTTGCCTAAGTTGTTCTTAACAGCATTGAGAAAGAAAAATGCTTTATGGTAACCACATGGGCTATAGACACAGTGGTCAGGAGGAGACCTCATTAACTTCTAAGGGAGAGTTTTCTAGGCCTGTTCTGTGATCTGTGCTGAGGTCATTGTACAAGGAACGAATAGATAAGCTTTCACAATGGAAAGAAAAGAAAAAAGATTGCTGTACTCACCAAAAATTACTCTTTGCAGCTTTATTCACATAAAAAGGTCAGTGTCATGCGGGCAAAACACAGCTAGAAGGCAACAGCCGTTTCGCGCTTGTTGCGCTTTTTCAAGCCCTTGAAAAAGAGCAACAAGCACAAAATGGCTGTTGCCTTCTAGCTGTGTTTTGCCCACATGACACTGACCTTTTTATGTGAATAAAGCCCCCGGAACACGAATGTGTGCTTCCCGTTGCTGTATTGCGGACCTCATTTGCGGATCCGCAATACACGGGCACCGTTCCGTGTGCTTTCCGCATCATGGATGCGGACCCATTCACTTCAATGGGTCCGCAAATCCAGAGATGCGGAATGGTACGGAACGGAAGCACGGAATGTAACCCTACGGGAGCACTACAGAGTGCTTCCGTGGGGTTTAATCCCGTACTTCCGTTCCGCACAAAGATAGAACATGTCCTATCTTTTTGCGGAATGGCTGGATCACGGACCCATTAAAGTGAATGGGTCCGCGATCCGATGTGGCTGCCCCACGGACAGTGTTCGTGCATTGCGGGCCGCAGCACGATCATGGGGCGCACACGTTCGTGTGCAGGAGGCCTAAAGCTGCAGAGAGTATTTTTTGGTGAGTGCAGCATTCTTTTTTCTTTTCTCTATTTTGTTGCAAATACTACTTGTTTTTCATGCTGAGCACCACCACTACTCACATTCGATCAGTGCAGCACCAAATTAAATCCCGCACCTACAGCAGTGCTGACCGTATCCTTTACATATACAAGCTTTCACAATCACCTACTGTAGATTATGTCTTATCTATCATTCTAATCCTGCCTGTAATGATATCACCGCTGTGTATAGATAAGCAGGTAACTGCAGTAAAGTGATCTCTACAGACCAAGAAGTGGCGCCTATCATTAGACTAGTGGCCAGTGTGAAAATTGTAGGATTTAATTGTTTTTGTTTAACTATATATAGTGACAAGTAAAATTAAAAATAACATCAACAAAAATTCTTTAAAAATATGTTTAAGAGTACTTTCACACTTGCGGCAGAGGACTCCGGCAGGCAGTTCCATCGCCGGAACTGCCTGCCGGATCCGGCAATCCGGACGCAAACTGATGGCATTTGTCAGACGGATCCAGATGCGGATCTGTCTGACAAATGCATTTAAATATCGGATCCGTCTCTCCGGTGTCATCTGGAAAAACAATCTGTATATATTTTTTGTTGCATTTTTAAAGGTCTGCGCATGCACAGACCGGAAAACCAGATCCGTTTTGATGGAACACTTGTGTTCAGTATTTTTGGCCAGAGAGGAAACTGCAGCATGCTGCGGTATTTTCTCCGTCCAAAAAACATAAGCGGGACTGAACTGAAGACATCCTGAGTCATCCTGAATGGAATGCAAAATGCATTAGGATAAAACTGATCAGTTTTTTTCCGGTATTGAGCTCCTGTGACGGAACCCAATACCGGAAAACAAAAACGCTAGTGTGAAAGTACCGTAACATAAAAACGTGATTTAAAGAATAGGTCATTTTCTGATGACATATTCCCTTTAACTTATAACTCAAATCTATGTCACCTCATAACTGGAGTAGATTTTACTTTTTGCTACACAGAGGGGCAGAGGTGCGCCTAATTCGTTATGAGACCTCTCACTCCAATGCAAACTAATTCAAAGACTGGCATATGAATGTCCTGGCCTGATAAATCCTCTGCATTATTTTTACTCTTTGTGACACTTTAAAAAAAAAATAATAATTATTAAAAAAATTATATAGGAATATCTATTAAAAATAGCTAAATGTCTGACTTTTTGCCTATAGCAGCCAATCGCAGTGTTATACTTAAACAAACCGGCCATTTTCAGTTCTTGTTGGCCATCAATATCTGATCAGTGGGAGTCTGACACCAGCACCACCACCGGTCCGCTGTTCTGCAGTAGCTCTAACCCTGAAAGTTGCTACTGGAACTATACAGCTCCATCCCTTAGGCAGTGGAGAGAAAGCTTACTGCAGCACTGCCCCCATTGAAATGCTTGAGTGCAGCATTGCAGTAACCTCCATCCACTACATCCGGGGTACACAACGTTTTCTGTTTGGGGGCCACATTGTCAGACTGAACCAACAACAAGGTGTATTAACAACTGAAATACTATATTTATACCATATTGTACATACTATAAATGTCTTGTTACACTTCCAGGATTCCCATCTAATGGGAGACTACATGAAGAATATATGTGAGCATCCACAAAACATAGACATACAGATCTGTCACCAGATGGTTGAGGTCCACACAGAATGGTATCAAGGCCCGCATGTGACCCCTGTGCCACAGGTTGTGCAACCCTGCACTGCATAATAGCAGGACTGTGTAGTTTTGGTGGACTACCACCAATCAGATATTTATGGACTATCCCAGTGATGGCTAACCTCCGGCACTCCAGCTGTGATGAAACTACGACTCCCAGCATACTCCATTCATTTCTATGGAGTTCTGAGAACAGCCAAGCAAGTGTACATATTGGGAGTCATAGTTTTACTGCTGGAGTGCTGGAGGTTAGCCATCACAGGTCAATCCTAAGTATTGCTCATCAATAGTAAAATCGTGGACAACCCATTTAAGGCTTGAAGAATGTGGAGTATTAAAAGGTTAAGGTGTGGTGAAGTCACACCTAAATATTCTGTCCTTAAACAGAGGCTTTAAGGGCAAAATTAAAAATTTGGAAATTTGCACATAAATGTAAAGTTATTCATGTATTTATCTCAATTCCTTTAGGGCTGTTTCACACGAGTGAGTCCATTGCGGGAATCACGCTCCGTGTGTGAGTGTGATCCTCCGCTCTGGACTTGCAGGAGCGCTGGCATTATCATGATTTATAATGCTATGTGTCTCTGCTTGGCCTTTTTTCCACATAATCATAGTGACATAAAGCTGTCAGTATGATTCTGTAGAAATAAGGTCAAGCAGAGGCACATAGCATTATAAATCATGATAATGCCGTGCGCTCCTGCAGGTCCAGAGCGGAGGATCACACTCACACACGGAGCATGAATGGACTCACTCGTGTGAAACAGCCCTAAAGGAATTGAGATAAATACATGAATAACTTTACATTTATGTGCAAATTTCCAAATTTTTAATTTTGTTTATTTTACAGATGTATACAGAAATCCTAAAAGGCTAATAAGTGTGATGTGGGCATCTGTCCTACCTCAACTTTATGCTCTCAAGGACTGTAATTGTGCTGATTGGGTAAAAGCAAAATACGCTATGCCTGTCTGTGGTTTTAAAGCTTAAACAACTAGCCGTTTTTCATCCTCCACTGTCAAAGAAAGAAGGAAATGATATCTATTACACTCCCAGTTAGTCTTCACACCCCTCCATCCCTCCTTAGGGGATTAACTAGAAACAGTAAAGGAGATATAGCACCCACTTACTAAAAGCCTCCCAACCTGTGGATACTTCGGAAATAAATAACTCTAAACTGTGCACAGTGGTTAATCCAGATACAGAGCTGATAATCCCTCTTGGCCTAGTTGAAAAGAATGAAAAGAAGCATTTTTTATTAACAAAAAAAAAAAGGTGAATTAGCCTTCCTGTGATCAGCCATCTCTCTCAGAAGTCTGTGCGTGGCCGCTGCCAAGATCATGGTATGAATTAAGTGTACAGCAGCGTACTGGTATACTCTCGAGGCCCGTATTCTACTATGAATCAGATAGCATACCAAATCCCCATCTTACATTGTGTCGTTACCAAAACTAACTAAAGCAAGAAGTTATTTCTAAGCACCTTTGGCTCCTACAGGCACTCTAATAACTTGAGGAGTTATAAACCTAAAGTCTAGAGTTTATACAGTAAATAAATCTGCTAATATCATACAGACGTGTGTATGCAAACATTTTCTGGAGGTTTTATGATCTAAGCTAATGATCATAGTTTCTTGTACATCCATCCAGCCACTCTAGCTCTCATTTTGAAATTAATTTACAAGACCCGTACACAAAAAGATAGGCACCTAAGGACCACCCACTGGCTGGCAATTTACACTTCATCTCAGACCTTGGAACTGATCATGAACAGTGTCTTCTAATAAAACCTGTCTCAGAAAATCACAAGAAGGTCTGTACAAACTGCAACAACTGTTTAATCCTAGGTTGAGACAGCTGGTGGTCAGGTTTCCTAATTTCAGATACTTATGGAGTCACTTATCAAACTGGTGTAAAGAAGAACTACCATCATTGCCCATAGCAACCAATCAGATTCCACCTTTCATTTTCCAAAGGAGCTGTGAAAAATCAAAGGCGGAATCTGATTGGTTGCTATGGGCAACTAAGCCAGTTCTACTTTATACCAGTTTGATAAATGACCCCCTTAGTTTAGAAAAGAGGTAAAGAAACTGCTGATAACTTTAGAATATGGCTTTTATCTTTGATAAGATATATTACACATTTTCTTATAAACTCCTGTACTAGTAACTTATTCAAAGTGAAACTACAGCGATCATTTAGGTTCTATTGGGCCCTTTCGCAGCGCAATAACAGAAAATGGTGTACTTGATGTTAAAAGCTATTTCAACTGTGTTGCCACACCTGACCAGTGTGATGACATGATGACATCACCAAGTCAACATGCAAGATTTCACACGGTATCTTTAATCATGACGACCCTGTACGTTTTTCTTTTTTTTATTAACTGGATTAACCTTTTAAAGGCATTAATTTTAATCTCAGATGCTGCAAACAGTAATGAACGCAGCATCTGAGGGGTTCAATGATGGGGTGCGGGGCGATTGCTGTTCCCCGTCATTGCCCGCTACATACAAAGGAATACATCACAAATGGAATTTCTTTGTGAAACAGCCGACTCTAATTTTTCATAACTTCACTCATCACTATTGTGCATGGCTATTAGAATCCAATTTAAATAAATAACTGTAATGATTGGTTCATTCCTAAAGAAAGGCCCAACCAGATATTTTTTAACGTGGTCCCAAGACATAGGTACATTTAGCTAATTCCAGGGTTCATTCTCTGGATAACAAACTGTTGAGGAACCTGATCAAAATATGAGGGATTAGAGATACAGTTGCTATGGGTGAAAGCAAGCAAAAGCCTATATAAACATGCAGGGAAGAGTAACATGTAGAGGGATAAAGGAGAGTCAGGCATTTCACAAGAAGACAATTGGCATCAGACAAAGACAGATGCTGCACCAGTGCTAAGACCTGACATTGTCAGGAAGCCAGGGGTCAGTAATGGAAATATAGAGTCAGAAATGTGGTACAGTGGTTGTCAGAATCATATTCAGATAAGCCAAGGTTCAGTAATGGTGATGTAGCAGAGTTTGTCGCAGTAGTGATAGTCAGGAGGTAAGTGAGATGACCATATTAAGTAATGATGAGGAAGCACAACCAAGTGCTGTGTACAGTAGGATAAAGCATAAAATAAGGCTACCTGGCACCAGAGAAGCTGGCAGGGAGAACGGTAACAAGAATGCAGTCAATGGCTCTCCAGGCCTACTGAAAATGTGAGTAGTATTTTTATTCTAGGGTAAAATGATGTTCTACAAATGATGTATTTGGGATAGACTGCTATTAGTATGAGATACAGAAGGACTAAATTTTGATGTAAATCCTCTACAAAAGCGTATAGCACCTGGCATTCCTGAGCATCCCACATCCAAGTACTGACCAATCCTGCTTATCTTCCAAGATTATACTCTATACATGCAGAAATAGTATCAGGGTATATATCGACTCAGTGGTGAGATTTGTTCAGGATCAGTCATGGATTAGGGTCCCTACACACACACAGTTGGTAGATTAACCACATGCGCTTTTTTTTTTTTTTTTTTTTGGGGGGGGGGCAGGTGCTAAAAACAGCACTATAAACACTAAAGTGCAGAAAAACATTAGCAAAAACCTATGGTATGTGTGAATACAGCATTATTCTACGAATAACCGACGAGGTCAGCTGAAATAAAATCCAAACCACTCTTCTTCTGTCACTTAAAATTCTAACTAAACATGGACTAAAAGTAAAAAATTAACTTTTTCCACCTTTTCACCTATACCTTATTCTGGATTTCCTTTCGTATTGCGGATACAACTCTAAATACCGTACAAGCTTAAAATAGAATATATAACATAAAATGTTTTAACTGCTGTCAAATTCAGTATTCATAGCAGCTTTCCGAAAGCACGTTACCGCTTGCTGATTAAAAGCTGTGCAGCTCCATAATATCATCTAACATGGCAAGCAGAAAAGCATGGAACGTTACAAGCCTCAAGGGAAGCCATTTTATGCATGTCTCTGCTGCTCACTTTCCTTACTCTCCCCCCTCATCCTCTGCTTTATCATCAGCCTATGAAGAAAAATGGGGTCCCATTGCTTTTGTGACACATGAATGGAAGGTCGGAAGAAGTGAAGCATCTCCTCATAATGCTATATTCGGTCTCCATGGTGACTCTCCCCTTCAGAAGGCCAAGTTATTTCAGTTTGTTGACAGGATGATTTGTTACAGAATTTAGAAAAATGTTATCTTAGACCTTTTTTGACTGAAACAGCTCATTTCTATTTTGTGCTTCCATTTCTGTTTGAATATCAGTCTTTTAGCGTTGTGTATGGCTGGAAGCTTTAGAGTCAATGTGTGGCTTTGATGGGTAAGTGGATATAAGCCATGGAATCAGACTGGAACCATGTAAAATGCTTTCCAAAGCTCCAAAATAGAAGTCAGCAGATCACACACGACTAGTAGGCCTCAGGGACCCTGTTTAGATGCTCCATTAGATGATGTATGGTGTATGGCACGCAATAGATCTATTTTTCTTTTGCCAGATTTTGAAAAGATGAGAAAAAAAATACAATTCTTGTCTGAGCCAAGATTTGGTGGTACTGTCCCTCCTTGGGGAGAGAGTGCCGTATTCAGCATGAGGAGACTTATAGGCCATACATGCTCCTCTGGAAAGAGATGCAAATGAGCTCTTAGCAAGCTCCTCCTCTAATGCCACCAGACAGGGGCGTAGCTATAAATGACTGGGCCCCATAGCAAAAAATGTTGATCCACTGATTTGAATGAACCAGTCCTACATGAAAAATGGGTGAGGATAGAATATGCTTATTTTTTTACTGAAACATGTTTTTTAAAATATGTAATTTATTTAAGCATATGTTTCAGATTAACCTAATATTTATTAGTGATGAGCCCAGGGGCAATATTCGAATTTGTGATATTTTGCAAATATTTGGGGGAATAATCACCATATATTCATGAATTTGAGAATTCGTTATCTCCAGTCATTATTTCCTTGATTGCGGAAATCGGCAATTGAAAAATTTGCAATAAAAATTTGCATTGCGAAAATTCGCAATCAACACTACTCCTAAAGTTAAAGATATTGCAGCCTTCTAATTGGCCCACAAGCTAGAAGCAGGGAGGGATCATGTGTACTGATTTAAAAAAATCTTGAATATTCGAAATTACGAATATATATCACTATATTCTAAATATTCGCAAATTCTCAAAGTGCTTATATTCGCAATAAAATTTTGCAATTCGAATATTCGTGATCAACACTGATATTTATATTGAGTACTTGGTTTTGCTGTTAGCCAGCAGGAGTCTATGGCCCAGACAACACGTATTTTGGTACACTAGATCCTACATCCCACATGTTGTCATGTAGGGTATCTGTGACAATCTTTTGGCCAGTATTATTCTCTCAGAATCTATCAGAACTTTTTTTTTGTTGCGAAAACTGCACAGAGGGGTCTCTTTCAAAAGAACAGCTTTCAGAGTTATTTCTTCCATGTCACATGTGTTATTATAGTTTAGCACTCCTTCTATGCAGATTGTGGTTTTGCAATCACTCCTGGACCAATGACTTGCCTAAATAATGTATAGAGGACAAACCATCTAAGCTATATATACAGTCGTGGCCAAAAGCTTTGAGAATGACACAAATATTAGTTTTCACAAAGTTTGCTGCTAAACTGCTTTTAGATCTTTGCTTCAGTTGTTTCTGTGATGTAGTGAAATATAATTACACGCACTTCATACGTTTCAAAGGCTTTTATCGACAATTACATGACATTTATGCAAAGAGTCAGTATTTGCAGTGTTGGCCCTTCTTATTCAGGACCTCTGCAATTCGACTGGGCATGCTCTCAATCAACTTCTGGGCCAATTCCTGACTGATAGCAACCCATTCTTTCATAATCACTTCTTGGAGTTTGTCAGAATTAGTGGGTTTTTGTTTGTCCACCCGCCAATTGAGGATTGACCACACGTTCTCAATGGGATTAAGATCTGGGGAGTTTCCAGGCCATGGACCCAAAATGTCAACGTTTTGGTTCCCGAGCCACTTAGTTATCACTTTTGCCTTATGGCACGGTGCTCCATCATGCTGGAAAATGCATTGTTCTTTACCAACCTGTTGTTGGATTGTTGGAAGAAGTTGCTGTTGAAGGGTGTTTTGGTACCATTCTTTATTCATGGCTGTGTTTTTGGGCAAAATTGTGAGTGAGCCCACTCCCTTGGATGAGAAGCAACCCCACACATGAATGGTCTCAGGATGCTTTACTGTTGGCATGACACAGGACTGATGGTAGCGCTCACCTTTTCTTCTCCGGACAAATCTTTTTCCAGATGCCCCAAACAATCGGAAAGAGGCTTCATCGGAGAATATGACTTTGCCGCAGTCCTCAGCAGTCCTTTCACCATACTTTCTGCAGAAGATCAATCTGTCCCTGATGTTTTTTTTGGAGAGAAGTGGCTTCTTTGCTGCCTTCTTGACACCAGGCCATCTTCCAAAAGTCTTTGCCTCACTGTGCGTGCAGATGCGCTCACACCTGCCTGCTGCCATTCCTGAGTAAGCTCTGCACTGGTGGCACTCCGATCCCGCAGCTGAATCCTCTTTAGGAGACGATCCTGGCGCTTGCTGGACTTTCTTGGACGCCCTGAAGCCTTCTTAACAAGAACTGAACCTCTTTCCTTGAAGTTCTTGATGATCCTATAAATTGTTGATTGAGGTGCAATCTTAGTAGCCACAATATCCTTGCCTGTGAAGCCATTTTTATGCAACACAATGATGGCTGCACGCGTTTCTTTGCAGGTCACCATGGTTAACAATGGAAGAACAATGATTTCAAGCATCACCCTCCTTTTAACATGTCAAGTCTGCCATTTTAACCCAATCAGCCTGACATAATGATCTCCAGCCTTGTGCTTGTCAACATTCTCACCTGAGTTAACAAGACGAATGATCTCAGCAGGTCCTTTAATGACAGCAATGAAATGCAGTGGAAAGTTTTTTTTGGCATTAAGTTAATTTTCATGGCAAAGAAGGACTATGCAATTCATCTGATCACTCTTCATAACATTCTGGAGTATATGCAAATTGCTATTATAAAAACTTAAGCAGCAACTTTTCCAATTTCCAATATTTATGTAATTCTCAAAACTTTTGGCCATGACTATACAGGCAATTCCATAATGTCTGTTTTTTTACAGTGAGGATTCGTGACAAGCATTATATGACAGTTTGTGCATTAGAAATGTATTTCTCAGTGGAGCTGTGTATTCATTTTTCATATACATGAGATGGACCTGCTCTGTAAAACCTTTAACACTTGTGGTGAACGTCATGAATTTAGATGGAATCCAGGAGAAAAAAAAAAAACATGGCATATTCCAATACTAAACATGCTGTACTGCAGAGGTATTATTTTTTAGAAGAATCACTCCTTGAGGAGAATACAGTGCCTCAAGGAGGCACCATGCAGTATCACAGGGTGTAATTCAGACCCATGGGGACGTTATGTGCCACCAAATAGACTTTGTATGAAGCTAAACACACAAAAATTTGATGTTTCTGATATTCTGATATTTTACAAAATTCTCATTTTGAGTCAAAAGTTTTAAATCAGTACAAAATATAAAGTGCATACAAAATATAGAGGCAGATCCTCCCTGTAGGAATTACCTATACCAAACTCACAAACTGCAATATATTTTTATCTACCGAACATGCAGCTTCATTACCAGCACAGAATAAGGAATCTTCAGGTTATCCAAGGATAAGATTTCAAAGTTATTGAGCAACAACGCTAGTAATAAAACAAGAGAAGCACTAGAAAGACAACCTGACCCATGAGTAGTAATGACCTATGGCTATCTGACCCATGACTACTTGTAATTGCTAATTTTTCCTGAAAAAAAAGCATAAGCAATTCTCAACATTAAAGTAGCACTCCCACAAAAAAATTATATTCTCGGACCTGTTAGGAAGGTACTTGATGTAATCTATGGTGAATGTAATCTTCTCATCAGTGACTGTATTTGTGAGTTATCCCCTCCCTTCTGAGCCTCAGCTGTGTTATGTGACCAACTCTCTGATTTCCAACTGACACAGGACAGGAAGTCAGTTACTGCTCTATTCATTCCTATGAGACTGACATTGAGGCTCCCATAGGAATACATAGAGAAACTGACTTCCTGTACACACATAAGATGCTGTGTTATTTGGAAAGTCTGATCGCTAGTCACATGACACAGCTGAGAATCAGAAGAGAGGGGATAACTCACAAAACAGCCACTGGGAAGAAAATTACCTGCACTACAGTTTACTAAATTGTATCTTTCCAACAGCTTAGAAGAATAAAAATGTTTGTGCTAGTGCCTTTAGAAAAACAGTAAATCAGTTGCTGTCGTCTATCAAAAATTATTGTCTCAGTCAAATCACCAGTAGTCATGTAAAGGGTTAACTTATAAAGATGCCTCTTTTAGGATATATGAAAGTATTAGAGGGGTCTCCCACTTGGTAAAACCATTGAACTAGGGCAAAGGGCAATCACAAGGGGCCGCTATCGCTCTGGTGGGTCTGTCCCTGCATTCCATGGTCAGCCATTCAATTAAATGATCAACTGGAAAAGATAGCTGATGATCAAGGGTTAGAAAATCTGGACCTTCTGTAATCAGCCGAGCAGCTTCCTGGCTTCTATTTAATGACTTTAGTGCAAATATATGAATCAAATGAGTTTTCAAGCCTTGTATGTAAATAAAGCTTAAATGGATTGTCTCATCAGAGATATTCCCCTTCTAAATGCTGGAACTCCATAATGATCATCTGAGTCAACAGCCTTTCAGGTGATTCACATAGCAGACTCGAGTCTACTAGAGTGCCCCCCACCTGTGATGTCCATATGCCCTAATACAGCAGATGAATAAGGGGTGTCTTCATGACTGCATAAAAAGTTATGCCGTTTTCGGGGGTTTTATTATAAATGTAGATAACAGGGTTTCTCTTTATTGACATTTCTTTGAAATGGTGAGACACAAAGTTAACAAAGTGATACAAAGTATATTGGACAGTTGCTTTTATTACAAGAGCATTATGCTTTGTTAACAGTAGAGTGAAAAACACTACATTTCGTGTGAAATTGATGGGATTTCCCAGGGCACATGTACGTATAGAGGTGTTAGTTATCATAGGACCTCAGTGCTATAACATTGTCCTCTACAAAGCCACCAGAGAATAAACAGCAGCTGTATCGTAGCAGAACTGTGTTTCTCATAAGCAGCATATACTCTATATAGCTTTAAAGGGGTTATGTCACGAAAAGTAATGCTATGCAAAGAATTTGCTTTTTTTAAATAAAAAAATATATTGTTTTTCTCCCCTACATTACATTTTCCTCTTTGGCATCGTCCTCTGCTGTTCATCCTTCTCCTGCATTCATTGGTGGACTAACATGCTCTGTGTTTTCCAGCCTCTGTTCCCTAAGCCTAATCTATTGTAACTCACCCTAAGGTCCTGCCCATAATGTGCTCTCCCTCCCTCTATTTTGGGTTCCCCTCCAGCGTAGTAATCTCATAGTGAGAAGCCCAGACACCTATCATTCATTCACCCATATTTCTAAATTCATAGAAATATATAGTTATATCTCTCTAGACGGGGGAGAAGGAAATTGTGACAGCATTACATACCATATATATATCTGTGACTGCATGGGACTGTTCTATGCAGGGAAGGAAGGGGTTAATTGCCATTCGCAGTACAGTCTTGGTGAAGCAGATGCCTCATAAGCTGCTGCCCACCCAACGGAATGGGAGGCAAATGTTTCAGATATATGATTACAAAGCTGGGACAAATAGCATGCTGCACTATTTTGTCTAGTAAAATTTCCGGTTTTCCTAATGGAACCCCAATGGATACTATTTTAGTCAATGCGGTCCATCAGGTGCCATTTTCTGCAGTCATTTACTTCCACTAATGGAACAGAACACCAGAAATTGAAGCACTAATGTGGCTCAGTTCATCAGGCTATGGATTTATGCACAACTATGAACCATCTGTGATATGTTAACTCAAAGTTACCACGATTCATAAAAATGCGCCCTCAAAAATGTTTAATGCCAATTTTAACTCTGTTATGCTGTACGTACCAAAACTACTTTAGTCAAGCACCAAGACCTAGTAGATGGTAAATCATGAAACATTTTGGACAAATGTTTCACCATCTTCATCCCACTATAACCATGCTGGATTAGTGGACTTTTCCCTGTATATTAGTAATTAGGAGAATGCTTGCAAAACAGATTGCCATTTTGGCAAACCGCGTCAACTGCATGGCCTGAAACTGGCACAGGCTTACAAATATGTCAGCCAATGAATAGTTACTGTATTTCTCGCTTGATAAAATTGTTTAAGGTCAAAGAAGATTAGCAGGAGAAATACAAATCCAGCGTAACTGATGCAATGCTAATCCTTTACTGCAGGACTGTCTCCAGAACACCCTGGTAGAGACAAGCACATAATGTATATTGTGTAAGAGGACCCCCTATATACAAGTAACACAGCACTGGAACATATGAGCATTTTCTGTATAACCCTTCTTAGTACATTTTGATGAGTTGTATTTGTACTGGGACAGATTTTCTAATCCTGTCCAAAAGGAAGGCAGTGGTAATTTAGACAGACAGAAAGATAGCTTTGTCTAAACTTACACCCAAATAGCTGCCACCAATAAATCTTGATTCAGACAAATGGAACTATTTTGCACTGTAGAGATTTTGGAAACTTCTGTCAGATGTTAATTAACCCTAAGGGTGGTCTCACACTAAGGCTGGTCTCACATTTGTGGTAATTTTCAGTGCAGCCTTTGATGCAAGTTTTGGACCTTCTTCCAGATCCATTATTTTTTTTTGCTTAGAAACTGCATAAAAACTGTATGTCACGGTGGGTAATATAAGGGAAGGAAACAGAACACGGCAAAGCAAACAAAATAACTGACTAGGCACCAAATGCAAAGGGGTAACCTCCTAGCAATCCCTAAAACACTTTCCCTAAGCTGCTGTTATCCTTATGTGCATATCTCGATGGTAGATATGCACATGCCCATGTACCTAAGGCTTTACACACTGAACCAAACCCTCAGCTGTAGGGAAGAGGGAAAGAGACACCCAGCTCCTTCAAGCAACTAAAGGAGCTAGCGTCACCCTAGAGGCCAAGTAAACACAGACACAGAAGAAAAAAGGGAAAAGGACTTATCTAGAGATGTGTTGGAGCAGACGATCCACCAAACTTCCAGAGCTCACACAAGGCAGAATAATAACCAGCAAAGGCTATAGGGGGAGGGAGGAATAAATAGCCTCACCAATTACCTAAAGAACAACACCTGGGAGGAGGTAGGATTCTGTTCAAACCCACAACGAAACAAACTGTCAGATCGAGTTACGTGCAGCAACTCTGACAGATCTCCTCAGAACACCCACAGGGCAGGGAGTGACTCTGTACCTTAAACTGCAAATAACAGAAATTGTGTTTTTTGGCTAAGGCTGCTCAGGCAGGGTACTGGCTCATCCTGCCTAAAGGCTCAAGCACACGAACATATTTTATTTCCGTGTCCATACCGTTTTTTTTGCAAACCGTAAGCAGAACCATTTATTTCAATGGGTCCGCAAAAAAAACGGAAGTTACTCCATGTGCATTCCGTTTCTGTATGTCCGTATTTCCGTTCCGCAAAAAATAGAACATGTCTTGTTATTGTCGCATTACTATTAGGGGCCAGCTGTTCCGTTCCGCAAAATATGGAATACACACAGACGTCATCTGTATTTTTTGTGGATCAGTTTTTTGAGGATCACAAAATACATACGGTCGTGTGCATGAGCCCTAAGGCTGAGTTCACACTTCAGTCATTTCATCAGTTATTTCCATCAGTTATTGTAAGCTAAAACCAGTAGTGAAGCCTACTCAGAGATCAGCGGTAATGATTTGATTTGCACCTATTGTGACGGTCACGTACACTACACACAGGAGGGAGGATAGTGACCACTGCGCTCCACCCTACCCCTGGCCCTGCCTACTTGCCTCGCAAGTCCTAATGAGAGGGGACAACTAGACGGAAGTCCCTAACTTAGGATACGTGCTGGGAAGACAGAAAAGACAAATAACGGAACGTGAACGGACCGGGTCAATACCTAGAGAGCTACGCAGTACTAAGGAATGAGCAAAGAATAGTCAGGAAAAGCTGAGGTGAAATACCAGGAGAGAAATTAAGTACAACAGGAGTCCGCAAAGAATCGTCAGGTGGAAGCCGGGGTCAGGATACCAAGAGAGATGCGCAGTACAGGAAAAGCAGGCAAAGGATCGTCAGGGAACAGGATCAGGTAGTATTCAGTAGTCCAACAAATAGCCAGGAACCTAGAATTAACAGGCAACCTGTGGCCAGCAGGTTGCCTGTATTTATAGTGGGGTCTGAGGGTCATGTAACGTGGCCAGCGTCACATGACCGACAGACAGACAAGTCGAGCACCGAGTGATCAGCTCGGCGCTCAAGGCAGACCTAGGAGCAGGGAGCCTCCCAGCTAGCAAAGCCGCCCTGGGAATGAGGCCAAACACAGATCCTCGCTCCTGAAGCTAAGCAGCAGGTCTGTGGCTGATGTGAGACGGAGTGCACCTTTGGCACCCCGTGACACCTATTCTGTGGTTTTGACTTAGCATCTGGTTATGGCTCACAATATCTGATAAAAATAAGTAACCAAATACTGGTGTTACCTCAGCTTTAGGCCTCATGCACATGACTGTAGGTAGCCCGTATTGCGGTCCACAACATACAGGCACTGGCCGTGTGCCCACCATATCACAGATGTGGACCCATTCACTTGAATGGGTCCGCAATCTGGGAGAAGCAGTACAGAACGGAAGCACAGATTCGACACCCACGGAAGAACTCTGTGTTTTCTGTAGTGTTTTCTGTCCGTGCCTCTGCAGCGCAAAAAAGTAGTGCATGCGGACAGTTGTATGCGGATTGCGGACCTCATTTAAGTGAATGGGTCCGCGTCCGGCGGGCAGGCACACAGTCAGTGCCCATGCAATGCGGACCACAAAGGCTAGGCCGGCACACGGTCGTATGCATGAGGCCTTAGCTGCATCCAAGGCATCACACCCAGCCAGCCAGAATCTGACTCCATATTGACATGGGGCAAGCACTCAGAAACAGCTGTCTGATGGATGTCTGACCTGGTTATTTTCCCTTGTCATGTCCCAAGACTTGTTAAAAAGTCAGACTGTGACTCACAGGGCGTCACATCACCAATGTAGCCTTAGTGAGGTGGTTCTCTTTTTTCAGGAGGTATCTCTTTGCTTATAAAGCCTCATTCACACATCCATGTCCATGCCTAAATCCGTGAAAAGGTGGTCAGTGATGCCTCCATAAAGAGATTTGTGATGGATCTGTGTTGGGTCCGTGTGTTTGTTTTTTTTGCTGTCCATGTGTCATCTGAAACCGAACAGCCCAAAAATAATTTTCAAAGCCTCTCTTCCTAATGATCTGTAAAACACGGGTGAAACACAGATGGCATCTGTGGTTTTCACGAACCCATAGACTCTAACGGGCGTTATGGATCCGTGAACGCGGACAAAATACAGCATGCATCTGTGCTAAAAACACGGACCTTGGTAAAAAAAAAACTGTGTGAATAAGCACATTAAAATGAATGGGTACATGCATGTGCTGTCTGTGGAGAACACATACTTTTTTAAGGTGGGGGTGTTCACACACAGAGAGTCTGCTGCAGATTTTCTACAGGGTAAAGTCTGCAATGAATTGGGAGGAAAACAAAAAATGGGGTACTTTTCATAGTGGCATGGCTGCCCAGATCATAGCAAGACCTCTTCTGCCTTCAACCATTGCATTGTGAAGGATGAAAGCTGCAGGTACCACCCAAACAAAAATTAACATGCTGTGGATTGAAAATGCCAGACAAGGAGTGAAGAAACCTCAGACCCTCAGCATGCTGTGATAAAAAAAAAAAATGCCACTAACTCCCCCAAACAAACAAACTTTAAGAGTTAAATATCTCCACAAATAAAAATGTAATTTAGATTAGGCAGTCTATTAGTAAACACTAAGGCCCCTTTCACATGGGCGAGATTTCCGCGCGGGTGCAATGCGTGAGTTGAACGCATTGCACCCGCACTGAATCCTGACCCATTCATTTCTATGGGGCTGTGCACACGAGCAGTGATTTTCACGCATCACTTGTGCGTTGCGTGAAAATCGCAGCATGCTCCCCTTTGTGCGTTTTTCACGTAATGCAGGCCTCATAGAAATGAATGGGGTTGCGTGAAAATCGCAAGCATCCTCAAGCAAGTGCGGATGCGGTGCGATTTTCACGCACGGTTGCTAGGTGACGATCGGGATGGGGACCCGATCATTATTATTTTCCCTTATAACATTGTTATAAGGGAAAATAATAGCATTCTGAATACAGAATGCATAGTACAATAGGGCTGGAGGGGTTAAAAAAAATAAAAACTTATTTAACTCACCTTAATCCACTTGTTCGCGCAGCCGGCATCTCTTCTGTCTTCTTTTGTGAAGAATAGGACCTTTGATGACGTCACTACGTTCATCACATGGTCCGTCACATGATCCATCACCATAGTGATGGATCGTGTGACGGACCATGTGATGAGCGTAGTGACGTCATCAAAGGTCCTATTCCTCACAGAACAAGACAGAAGAGATGCCGGCTGCACAAACAAGTTTAAGGTGAGTTAAATTATTACACACAGAGAGTCTGCTGCAGATTTTCTACAGGGTAAAGTCTGCAATGAATTGGGAGGAAAACAAAAAATGGGGTACTTTTCATAGTGGCATGGCTGCCCAGATCATAGCAAGACCTCTTCTGCCTTCAACCATTGCATTGTGAAGGATGAAAGCTGCAGGTACCACCCAAACAAAAATTAACATGCTGTGGATTGAAAATGCCAGACAAGGAGTGAAGAAACCTCAGACCCTCAGCATGCTGTGATAAAAAAAAAAAAATGCCACTAACTCCCCCAAACAAACAAACTTTAAGAGTTAAATATCTCCAACAAATAAAAATGTAATTTAGATTAGGCAGGCTATTAGTAAACACTAAGGCCCCTTTCACATGGGCGAGATTTCCGCGCGGGTGCAATGCGTGAGTTGAACGCATTGCACCCGCACTGAATCCTGACCCATTCATTTCTATGGGGCTGTGCACACGAGCAGTGATTTTCACGCATCACTTGTGCGTTGCGTGAAAATCGCAGCATGCTCCCCTTTGTGCGTTTTTCACGTAATGCAGGCCTCATAGAAATGAATGGGGTTGCGTGAAAATCGCAAGCATCCTCAAGCAAGTGCGGATGCGGTGCGATTTTCACGCACGGTTGCTAGGTGACGATCGGGATGGGGACCCGATCATTATTATTTTCCCTTATAACATTGTTATAAGGGAAAATAATAGCATTCTGAATACAGAATGCATAGTACAATAGGGCTGGAGGGGTTAAAAAAAATAAAAACTTATTTAACTCACCTTAATCCACTTGTTCGCGCAGCCGGCATCTCTTCTGTCTTCTTTTGTGAAGAATAGGACCTTTGATGACGTCACTACGTTCATCACATGGTCCGTCACATGATCCATCACCATAGTGATGGATCGTGTGACGGACCATGTGATGAGCGTAGTGACGTCATCAAAGGTCCTATTCCTCACAGAACAAGACAGAAGAGATGCCGGCTGCGCAAACAAGTTTAAGGTGAGTTAAATTATAATTTAATTTTTTTTAACTCCTCCAGCCCTATTGTACTATGCATTCTGTATTCAGAATGCTATTATTTTCCCTTATAACCATGTTATAAGGGGAAATAATACAATCTACACTACAAATAACCCAAACCTGAACTTCTGTGAAGAAGTTCGGGTCTGGGTACCACAGTCAGTTTTTTATCACGCGCATGCAAAACACATTGCACCCGCGCGATAAAAATTGAACATCGGAACGCAATCGCAGTCAAAACTGACTGCAATTGCGTACCTACTCGCGCGGGTTTGCCGCAATGCACCGGGACGCATCCGGACCTAATCCAGACACACTCGTCTGCAAGGGGCCTAAGGCCTCTTTCACATGGTCGGTATTTGGTCAGTATTTCATCAGTTTGTAAGCCAAAAGCAGGAGTGGGTCCAAAACACAGATGGGATGGAATTTCCATTACATTTAATCTCTATTTTTGACCCACTCCTGTTTTTTGCTTTCAAATACTGATAAAATACTTATGCAAAATACTGACCAAATACTGATCATGTGAAAGAGGCCTGAGAGCACAGCAAGCACAAACATCATTAAAGAAGCATTTCCTTCATATCATAAACTTTCATTCTGTAGAATATATAAAAAAATATATAATAATAATAATAATAATAATAATAATAAACTGTAGACTGGCCAATAGTGTTTATAATAGGAATACTCATTTAACTCCTAATAGAGATGTCCATATAGACAAGGCATACCACAGGAATCTGTAACACTACCATACTGTGAAAATTAGATATGGTACTGGTAACAGTTACTATGTAGCATTCAATTCACTGGCAAAAACATGTTCATAGCTCCATAGATGCTTGTCCGAAGGAGCAATTACATTACCTGTCACTGCTGTTCATTAGATAAAACTGTGCACAAAGACGTTGTAAAATCCTAACTGGAAGAACATGTCTTTTTTTACTCAAAGCTGACCTGTCAATTGAAATCATGGCAACTTCTGAAAATATAGTGTAAATGCCTGTAAAAAGTAGGGAAATAGCACAATTTGCGAATGAGTGTCTGAATTTTACAAATACTGCAGGTTCAGTAGATCTGCTCACCATGAATGGAGGTTCTCTTGATGCATATGACAAACTGCCCTGGAGTATGCAACCCTATGACATACACATATGTTGCCAACTGACTTGCATTGTCAAAAAAATGTGCATCACGCTTTTGGCATATGTCAGGTCCAGAATCTATATATTCCTGCTCAAAAATGACTACACTATGTTTACTAGGTATATGGTATCTCTCCTAATACATCAAAATCTCAAAACAAGACCCGGAAAAATAATGAATTATCATTAAAACATAACTTTTTCTGATTATGATTTAAAAATACAATGTATACTAGAAACTGCTGTGAAAATGGTATGACGTTACCGTATGCACCTATGAACGATAATTCCCCGAAAAAATGGAATGGTCTTACCAGATCTAGGAACACGGACTATAACTTGTGTCTATATAGTGCCGTCCTTTGCTGATGTTGAAAAGGCGAATTCTTGTGTCGAAATTGCTTCCAAGGGGACTGGAACTACATGACCCTAGGTGAAAACTGTACCTAAGAGAGGATAAAGGGCTAATGGTCCCTGCCTAGCAATATACAGAGCACCTGCCCTGATAGGGGCGACCACGTCAGGAACCTGTCCCTGATTGGGGCCTAAAACCCTAATTCTGTCCCTCACTTAGTGTCCTGACATGCCATGTTTCATCCCTGAACGGGACTCCTCAGGAGATATATGCGTGAAGGGTATACTATCAAAAACAGAATTAGAAAAAAATATATAATGGTTACAATATAACATTAGGCACTCCTGAATTGTTATCCTGAGGAGCCAAATAATTGTGTAACAAGGTGTGCGCAGAGATGAAACACTCACCTATTAGCAAAAATAATGTAGACGGAAAGAGGACACTGGTCAATGTCCCAAACTGAGGCCCCCAAAGGACAGTGGTCCATGCCTTAGTAAAGGTAAATAAATGGTGGGGAAGTGTCGCCAATAATTCCTGATCACCGCTGGTCTGAATAGGGAGGTGAGCGCTGTCTTTGGCGCTGAGCTCCCTTTTAAATGCTCCCTAATCAAGCCCTGGCTAAGCCACACCTCATCCTACCCGCATGTGAAGAGCACGCCAAGATTGCGTGCTTCACAACAGGAGAGGAAGAGGAAGTCATGTGATGGATGGGGCTGGAAGAGACATAACAACGTGTATATCCCGAACATAGACAAACACAAGGTGTGAACCAAGTCTAAAAGCCGCTCTAATGAGTATCAGTTTAACTCTATGTGAACAACTGCTATTCTTATGGGCTCGACCATTGCTGGCAAAGTAAGTAGGTCTCCTCTTTCCATATATACAGTACAATATTGATATAAACATAAAGTCACCAATTAATATTGAAAGTGAAATAATGCCCCTGTACTATGCTTCAGATCAGTCCCAGGCATGCTATGGAAGTTTACCGGTACAGGGCCTGGACTGCTAAGAGATTATGAAGGAGGTCCATCTATAGTGCAGGTAGAACTGTATAGTAGATATAAACCGCTCACACTAAGATCTTTTAGAGCATGTGGTTGGGCTGATTCTGACCATCTAGGTCATTACTTTACTTTTCTAAGAATGATCTGAAACAGTTAAACATGCAATTTAATGAGGAATCCATCCAAAAGGTTATAGTCACAATTTAAAGGACCTGAATTTTGGTATTCAATTAAGTAATCCTCATTTTAGTCTAGAATTCTTTGTAGTGTTTTCTAAAGCTACAAATAATGGTTTCTGTAGTTTTCACTGAGTGTCAAATTCCCGGCCTAGTGGTTTTCAAGTACATTTTTATGGATTTATTTTTAATAGGACATTATGAATTCTATTTATGTGTTAATTCCTCTTCACATGGAGGGACAGGAAAGCTGCTGTAGTTTAAATTATATCAATAGTAAGAGGTAAGGATGTTTAATTAGAAATTAGTACCTTAGGATGATAACATGCTATTAATCTATGGTATCCTTATCCTGTTACATCGCACACATACAAAACATATTCACATTTAATTTTAGGGTACTTTCACGCTAGCGTTATTCTTTTCCAGCATTGAGTTCCGTCCTAGGGGCTCAATAACGGAAAATAACTGATCAGTTTTATCCTAATGCATTCTGAATGGAGAGCAATCCATTCAGGATTCATCAGGATGTCTTCAGTTCAGTCTTTTTGCCTTTTCAGGACGGAGATAATACCGCAGCATGCTGCGGCTTTATCTCTGTCCAAAATTCCGGAACACATTGAAATGCATTAATTTCCGGATGACACCAGAGAAACGGATCCGGCATTTCAATGCATTTGTCAGACGGATCATGATCCTGATCCGTCTGACAAATGCCATCAGTTTGCATGCGTTTTAACGGATTCGGCAGGCAGTTCCGGCGACGGAACTGCCGGCAGGAATCCTCTGCCGCAAGTGTGAAAGTACTCTTATTGGAATGTTTGTTGTCATTGTTGCACGTACAAAACACATCATCATCAAGGTCCAATAGGTTGTTTGTGAATTAACCCATAAGAAATTCATCATAGTAGTTAATGATAGGCTACAAAGTAATTTCCAAATGAAGTTGTCTTCTGCTAGACCTCTTAGGTTTACTGTTGTCTGGAGACTCTTCTGGTACTCTAGTGCGCTAGTCTGAATGTTTAGGTGAGTGGGCAAACAATAAGGGCTCAAGAAGTTGAGATGTGATTTTCAATGCTAGACCTTTACATTTTAAGAAGGAATTGACAAATAAGATGAGATTTTTGGTTATGCCAAACAAATGTAGAAAAATAAATTGGATTTGAAAAATAATATTTAGAGTACCTAAGAAACACAAACTCATTTTAAATTCCACAGCTTGCAGAATGCTATCAGTAACATCTGAGATGCCTGTAGGTATCTGGCCCTCTGACCTCCTGCATATTTTTCAGCAGCAAGGGGACAATAGGCACTAGAACCTTTATTAGTCGCATGACTTTTAAAGATCCAATAAATTGGTAAATAGGTAAAGCAAAGCCAAGGAGCCTTAAAGGGGTGGCCCCACTTCATAAAATAGTTCCCATCTTGTCACAATAAGTTTTGATAAACCTCCTCCTTTTTCCAATTTACTTCATTCCTTCATTCCCCTCTATAGAATGTCAGGAGTTATGGCCACCACTACAATCCAGTAGCCTTTGCCACGCTTGCACACTGGCAGATGTGGTTCTGGCCACCTTGCATCACAACTGGTAGTAATTGAGATGCAGCTCCAGGGCATGCGTAGTA
This sequence comes from Bufo bufo, assembly GCF_905171765.1. NCBI lineage: Eukaryota > Metazoa > Chordata > Amphibia > Anura > Bufonidae > Bufo > Bufo bufo. The sequence goes on along the minus strand of NC_053394.1, from coordinate 241,284,019 downwards.
GCCCTAGAACTGTTCTACACAGCTACTTCCCGGCACATTGGAGCAGCACACGGAGGGAATGTATTACAGATCAATGGCTTGGACAATAGACCTGGATCATTAATTCCTGATGTCAACCTCTGCTTGATGGAACGTAATAAACTTCCAAAGCTTGCGCTTTAGCCCTGGAAATTTACAATAGAAGCAAGGCAGGGTGATCGCAGCTGTCACACATTATCAGAGGCCAGACAGTGCACTTGCTCCAAGGCACTGTTTTTTCTATACGTAAATGTGGAGTTAACAATGTGTACTTCAAAAGCTGCTAGTATGAATCCTTTACTACCAGGAGAGGGAATGCACAGGAGCAGGCTTGACCGTGCCATCAAACTAACAGTGACCACCTCCCGATGCAGCAGAAAGTTCTTCTGGTGAACAGGGGCAGCTGGTAAGACAACCCCTTTAATGACCATATAGGAATAGTAAACCTAGAAATAAATGTGTTGTGTCAATGTCCATCTAGTACAACACTAAGATTGTATAAAAATTACTGTCTGAATCAGACACCTCAACAACTAAGACATGATTTAATAACGCAGGCTTATTTACTTAATGATAGATGACTTGGCGTGATAAAGGGATTTTCTACAGTCTCTAAAATACAGTATCTAATATATAAAGCTTAGTGTATGTGTGTGTGTGTGTATGTCCGCTAAAGGAATCCACACCGTTGCATTTACAATCACAACATTTGGCACACAAGTACATCAGGTGTCCGGGAAGGTTTTAAACGAGGTCTCAACTCTCTAGGACGTACCGTTCCTGAGAAATTCCCCAAAAATGCATTAGCTAATAGAAGCTTGGTCACATGCCCCTTATCAGTCAATAGAAGCTCGCAGGCCGTTAGCCTCCACATACAGTTTTACTTCAGGTTTCCATAACAACCCAGCCATTTATCTTTACTGCTGTATGAGAGCTTTAAAGGAAATCTGTCACCAGGATAACTGCTATTGAAGTAAAGCCATGGCCTAATTGCACTTAGTACCTTATTTCAAGATGTGCCTTTGTTCCAGCAATAGATGTTTTTATCCTCTGAAAATCCAGTTTACTTGAAATGCAAATGAGCCAGTAAGGTGCCGAGAGGGGCGTCACTCTTGCCGGAAGGAGCTCAGACACGCCCCGTGCCACAATGTGACCACCCTCAAAAAACAAACTTAAAACCCTGCCCCCAGGTACCACTAGGCCACACCCCTGATCCGGTTAGGCCATGCCCCCTCCCACTCCTTAGCCAACAGGGATTGAAAAAATGAAGTAAAAAAAACAAATTCTAGGTCCCGCTAAGCCACGCCTCCGATTCAGTTAGGCCACGCCCCTCTCACTTCTTAGCCAACAGGGATTGAAAAAATGAAGTTAAAAATCAACTTCTATCAGCTGCAGGGGTGGGAGGAACAATGACTTTCTTCCTGCAACTCACACTCAGACAGCACAGTGCTGCTGTCTTAGACTGAGTTGTTCATTAGGACATCCTTGTGTCCGTCCAGGCCCTACGCCAGATAGAGGACAGGGAGTCTGAAAGCCGGACTGTCCGGCCTAAAACCGGACCTCTGGCCAGCCTAGGGGCAGGCTGTTGTGGAGGTCACAGTTAAGGGGATGGCCCGCTATGGAGGTCAGTGTTAAGGGGCAGGTTGCTGTAAAGGCCACTGTTAAGGAGGCGGGCCCCTGTGGAGGTCACTTTTCAAGGGGGTGGTGTGCTGTGAAACTCACTGTTAAAGGGGAAGGCTGCTGTAAAGGTCAAAGTTACGGGGGTGGACTGCTGTGGAGGTCCAATTTTAAGGGACGGGGAACTGTGGGGGGGGTCAGTGTTAAGGGGTGGGGGGCTGTGGAGGTCACGGTTGAGGGGACGGGGTGCCATAGATGTCACTGTTTAGTGGATAGTGTTGATATCTTTTTACGACACAAACATTAAATGAAATAGATTAAATATACCTGAGCGAAGCCGGGTCCTTCAGCTAGTTTATATAATAAATGGCACATATCATTCAGACACACACAGGTTATGGTTAGCACACTCAGTAACCTGAAGGGAAACTTAATCAATACTGGCTGAAAGTGTAAGTCCTAATAGGTTTGATGAAGGGCTTAGATGTCTACTGTCTCTATCTGGTGCTGCCATAAAAACCATTGTTCTAATTAATATAAATTAAGATAAAAGAAAACAAAAAATTACAAAAGCGTAGGTTGCACTCGGTTATAATAACACGTTGCCCCTCTTTGGAGCCTTTAGTCACTCTTTGTATTCCTAAGCACTGACAAGCTGCTTTCATACAAAATACTATACATCCTCTAGTCCTGTACTGCCCTTTAAAATGAATCATCACTAAGCCGTAGATTGAAATCCTTGTGAGCTAATCTTTAGTCGTAGGGATGCTACATCTGTCAGTAGAAGAGAACAGCCTTGATATAAGGTCCACTATAACAATCCTGCTGAAGCAACTTTGTAAATAGTGTTAAATAGTGTTGTGCGAACCCGAACTGTAAACTTCGGGTACGTACCGAACTTTGCGAGTTTGGGTACCAGGACCCGAACACGAACTTTGCCAGAAAAGTTTGGGTTCAAGTTCGGTGTTCAGGCATTCAATAAAGCTTTTGAAAGGCTGCAGGGCAGCCAATCAACAAGCTTTTCAGCTGTGGGCACTTAGAAGCCATCACAGCCATGCCTAGTAATGGCATGGCTGTGATTGGCCGGTGCATCATGTGACCCAAACTCTATACAAGCAGGATCAGGTGTAGCACCTCCCATCAGCTTTGAGTAGTGCATGGATAATAAGCAGGAAGCTGAAGCGAGGGAGAGTGTTAGGAATCTGGTTGTCAAGAACTTAAGCAGGGAGGAATCATGACTTCAGATGGAAAAAAAATGACAAATATTCTAAAAAAACGAATATACAGTATAGCACTATATTGAATATAGTGCTATATATTAGTTTTTTAGAATATTTGTTATTTTTCATCATCCATCTGAAGTGCACAGTACACATGATTCCTCCCTGCTTAGGGTGTCTGGTTCCCAAAAAAACTGTTCTTATCTGTCCGGGCTCCCTAGGATTTCAGCCCGCTCCAGTCAGTGCCCGTTGCCGTGCGCATGGTGCATCCCTATCACCATGGGAACACCTCAGGGTTAGAATATACCATCGGATCTGAGTTTTCCCGATCTCACAACAGCGAATAGTCGTGTTTACTTCAGATGGAAAAAAATGACGAATATTCTAAAAAACAAATATATAGCAATAGTGCTATATATTCATTTTTTAGAATATTTGTCATTTTTTCCATCTAAAGTCATGATTCCTCCCTGCTTAAGTTGCTTGTGGGCCATGACTCATTGGCCCACAAGCAAGATGCAGGGAGGAATCTTGTGTTTAGATGGAAAAAATGACGAATATTCGAAAAACGAATATATAGCACTATAGTCAAAATATTTGCAAATTCTCAAAGTGTTGATATTCGCGATTAAATTCGTAATTCAAAAATATTTGCGCTCAACACTAGACATATACCCATTTTTGGTGAGACACACGTGCACTGCATATGTGACAGGGAAATCAATATAGTTAATCCGTCTGTTAGTTCGGTTGGTGACATATTCCCATTTTTGGTGTGAGGTACACCTGCACTGCATACGTGACAGGGAAATTAATATAGTTAATCTGTCTGTTAGTTCGGTGGGTAACCTCAAAGAATGAGTAGAGCATTAATTAAGGGACGTGGCTCTGGTCGTGGTGCTGCTGGTGCTGGTGGAGATCCTGTTGCAGGGAGAGGACATGGTCGATCTGTGCCAGCTACACGCCCAAATAAAACACCTTAGGTGCACGTAGGCGACAGGACGTTCAGCTTCATTTTGTAGGCCCGAATACCGGTATATGAATGGTGAGGACAGAACAAGTAGAGGAAATAGTAAATTGGATGGCTGACAGTGCCTCCAGTTCCTTCACATTATCTCCCAACCAATCCCCTGCTGAGACCTCAGAGTTGGCACCTGCAGCCCATGGGCATCTGTCTTTACCCCCTTGCAAATCAGCCAAGCAGTCTGAGCCCCAAGTCATGCAGCAGTCTCTTATGTTTTTGATGACTCTGCTGGCGGGGTATCCATGGGCCATCCACATAGCCCTGCCCCAGAAGTGGAAGAGATTGAGTGCACCGATGAACAACCACTTATGTTTCAGGATGTGGACATGGGAGGACCACCACAGCACGTCTCTGATGATGCTGACGAAACACAGGTGCCAACTGCTGAGGCTTTCTGCCGTGTGCACACCGTCAAGGAGGGCAGGGGTGAAGAGTGGGTGGAAGATGATGTGGAGGATGATGAGGTCCTAGACCCCACATGGAATCAAGGTCACGCGAGTGAAGTGTGCAGTTCGGAGGAAGAAGTGGTGGTCACACAGCACCAGCTGCACAGCAAATGAGGGAGCAGGGTGCAAAAGCAGAGCGGCCGTCCCCCAGCCAGTATGCCTGCTACTGCCCACCTCACCAAGGGGCCGAGCACACAAAATCCAGCTTCAAGGAGTTCCCTGGTGTGGCAGTTCTTCAGACAATGTGCTGACAACAAGACGTGAGTGGTTTGCACACTGTGCAATCAGAGCCTGAAGTGAGGCATAAATGTTCTAAACCTGAGCACCAGCTGCATGACCAGGCATCTATATGAAAAGCACAAGCTGCAGTGGAATAAACACCTGAAAAACCACAAAAGATATCCGGCTTCTCTTGCTCCCTCTTCTGCTGCAGTCTCGACCTCTTCCCCCCTTCTGGAGTGACAGTGGCACCTGCCACCCCGCAAACAGAGTATGTGGCAACAACACCACCACCTCCACCACTGTCATCCAGCAGGTCCACACTGTCCCATGGAAGAATTCAACTGTCTATCCCCCAAACATTGGAGAGAAAGAGGAAGTACCCCCCTAACCACCCGCGATCCCTGGACCTGAATGCCAGCATTTCAAAATTCCTGGCTTTTGAAATGCTGTCATACCGTCTGGTGGAGACAGACTTTTAAAAACCTTATGGCGGTGGCTGTCCCACAGTACGTGGTTCCCAGCTGCCACTACTTTTCCAGGTGAGCCATCCCTGTCCTGCACAACCAAGTGGCGGACAAAATCAGGTGTGCACTGTGCAGCGCCATCTGTGACAAGGTTCACATAACTACCAATACATGGACCAGTAAGAACGGGCAGGGATCTTATATCTCCCTAACAGCACACTGGGTAAATGCAGTGGCGGCTGGGCCTGAGGCGGATAGCAGTTTGGCGCATGTCCTACCGCCACCGAGGATTGAAGGACATTTCTCATTTCCTCCTGTTGCCTCCTCCTCCTACTCCGCTTCCTCCTCTACCGCCTCCTCATCCGGACAGCGTAACACCTTTACCACCAACTTCAGCACAGCTAGGAGAAAACTACAGCAGGCTGTTTTGAAACTCATCTGTTTGGGGGGGAAAACCCACACCGCAGGAGCTGTGGACGGGCATGGAACAACAGACTGATGAGTAGTTGGTGCCGCTGAGCCTCAAGCCTGGCCTGGTGGTGTACGATAACAGGCGAAATCTCGTAGTAGCTCTAGGGCTAGCAGGTTTGATGCACATCCCTTGCCTGGCGCCTGTGCTGAATTTGGTGGTGCAGAGGTTCCTGAAAAATTACCCCGATATGTCAGAGCTGCTGCAGAAAGTGTTGGCCGTCTGTGCGCACTTTCGGCGTTCTCAACCTGCGGCTGCTCGCCTGTCTGCGCTGCAGCATAACTTTGCCCTTGCCGCTCACTGCCTCATATGCGATGTACCCACAAGGTGGAACTCCACCTTGCACATGCTAGAGAGACTGTGCGAGCAGCAGCAGTCCATAGTGGAGTTTTAGCTGCAGCATGCACGGGTGAGTCGCCCTTCACTACCAACGAATCAGCCTCCATGCATGACGTGTGTGCCGTGTTGCGCTGTTTCGAGTACTCCACCAACATGGCCAGTGCAGATGGCGCAGTCCTCAGCATTACTATCCCACTTCTATGTCTCCTTAAAAAAACACTTTGGGTGATGATGGAAGAGGATGCGGCACAGGAGGAAGAGGAGGAGGAAGAAGGATAATTTCAACAATTATCAAGCCAGTCATTCACAAGTGGTTCGGAGGGTGGGCTCCTGCACCAACAGAGGCCAGGTACACAACAGTCCAGCACAAGGCAAAGGCAGCTGGGGCACCGCCAGCAGCTCTGAAGGGAAAGTTAGCATGGCTAAAATGTGGAAAAGCTTTGTCAGCAAGCCACAACAACCAGCACCACCAGCTGAAACGGAACGTCTTAGCAGGAGGCTGCATTTTGCCAACATGGTGGAGCAGTATGTGTGCACATGCCTACACGTACTGAATGACGGGTCTGCCCCATTCAACTTCTGGGTCTCCAAATTGAGCACATGGCCTGAGCTTGCCCTTTACGCCTTGGAGGTGCTGGTCTGCCCTGCAGTAAGTGTATTGTCCGAATGTGTGTTTAGCACGGCAGGGGGGTAATCACAATCAAGCGCAGCCATCTTTCCACAGCCAATGTGGACAAGCTCACGTTCATTAAAATGAACCAGGAATGGATCCCACAGGACTTGTCCGTACCTTGTGCTGCGTAGACAAGTATACCATCCACACCCAGCCATTGTCATGCTCCAGCGCACTTTCTCTTTGCATTCTCTTTTATATTTCCCAATGTTTTGGGGACTTCCCAAATTTATAAAAATAAATAATGAAAAAAAAAACAGTGTTAGCTACCTCCTCCGCTTCCACCTACTCCCTTACGTCCGCCGCCTCCTCAACCTTCTAAATTTTTTTTTTCCTTCTAAATTTTTTTTTTCCTATTCTATGTTAAGTCATTTCCCTATCCACATTTGTTTGCAGGCAATTGTCCTGCTCTTACCCCCATTTTGCTTCCCTTTGCAGCTTTCTAGCCCTTGCTACGACTATTTTACAGCCATTTTAGTGCACCAAAGTTTAGGTCCCCATTGACTTCAATGAACCCAAACTTTGACCCGAAGTTCGGCCGAATCCGGCGAACCTGAACATCCACGGGTCCGCTCATACCTAGTCTTAATTTTAAACAAGATCCTGCATGTTAGTGTACTTCATATGTCCTCTACTTCTTGTTAGCTTACCCATATTAGTAAATGTGCTGCCATGTGGAGCTCTGCCAGGTGTTACAGTATATGTGGCAGATATTGTCATTATAACCTTGCCTTCATAATATGCATTGCATACCTTGTGATGAAGTAGGTTACATTTTTTGTAGAATTACAAAAAAAAAACTTTAGTATGTGACATTGGAAGCCTAAGGAGGTGCATTAGAAAGCATCTCTAGAGTTCCTTACAACAGAAAGCAGCAATGTGGCTGTGTGAAAGATATATTGGGAATTGGATAAATATTAGTAGCTTTGTAATGTGCTTCTTCCTAAATTGGGATCGAAACAGACGAGGGGGCAATCAATTATCACATATATAGACAGGTCATACATACTGCATATACCGTACTTATCAGATATTGAGGTGTGGAAAGAGAAGAAATATTTTTAGCCCAAAGCAGAGAATAACTTTCCTTGGCTCAGATTTACATAACTACTGTAAGTAGATATTTTTTATTATTATTATTATTATTATTACCCTGTATACGTGTCTGTTAGTAGCTATTTCAGGTTTGGTTTTAACATGTTTTTCTTTTCTTTTTTTTTAAGGTTCTAGACTAGTAATGAGCGCCAGTGACCTATGATGAGGACACTGCTGTACTCACCAATGTCATCCGTACAGCGAGAACATTGTAATGCTTTCTCAATTATGAACAATATGAGAGAGATTAACAGCATGCTGGAGAATAGGAGGAAGAATGCTGCCGGGAATACACAAAATCTTCACACCAGAGACAGGTGCTTTTGTTGTGCGTGATGTGCACTTGCATATAATGATTGATTATGCATATGGCAGAGTGTACAGCCTCTCATACATCCATGTGCCAGACATGTTTGTGGAATATTATGTCTTTTAAGGGTTAAACTGCTTGAATAGAGCCCATTGTTGCATTATTCACTAGAAATCTTAGCTGCTGCCCTCTAGTGGGCAGTAGTGCATCCTACTGTATCTAAGGCACAATTTCCATATCACATCTGTAACTGTGCAACTGTTTTACTTTTGCTCTATTTTTATTCCATGTCCTTTGCTATGATTTCCTTTAGACTTTATACAGATTTAGAAGTCGTGCTATAATCTCTCTACAATTCCCTGCATTAAAGAGAAGCAATTACCCAGATTTTCTAGATGCAGAAAAACAAATAATGCATTTGGTGGATGTATTTCTGAACACCATGGAATTTATATCAGGGAAATCAAGGTTACAACCTCATTTACAGCAGATTATATTAGTACTCACCCAGCTTTCCCAGAAACAGCTAAGAAATGACTTAGGTGAAGAGGAAACTTAGTAATTTAAATGTTGTAGTATTTTAGCACTTTAAGGAGTATTGCTTTAAAGGGGTTGTCCAGGCTTTTAATATTGATGACCTATCCTCATGATAGTTCATCAATATCAGATCAGTGGGGGTCCAACACACGGAACCTCTGCCGATCCGATATACGGAAAGCCCTTCTCTCTTCCTGCTGCTGCTATGTCTAAGAGAGAAGGGAAAAGGCAAGTGCACACTGTGTGTGCTGTCTCCTCATATAGCTGATCAGGGGGGGGGGGGGGGGGGCCGGGTGTCGGACCCCTGCCAATCTGATATTGATAACTTACCCAGAGGATAGGTCATCAATAGTAAAAGCCTGGAAAACCTCTGTAATTTATGATATACAGAAAAAAATATATAAGCAAATAATATTTTTGTTCATAGATTCGAAAAGATCAACATAACATGGTAGATTCTATGTATCATTTTTTTTACCAATTTATTTTTATTACTCCAATGCATGGGACAAAAACTATGAAGCAATTTTGTAAATAATCTTGACTAAAAATGACCTATTATTTACTGTTCTTATGCAAATCTATGGCCGGGCGGGAGGCAGGGGGGGTATACAAGTGTTTTGTATGCCAGCCTTAATAGCAAATTTGCTGGTGTACAATATGCAACTTGCTAAATGAGATGGGCCATGGAGGTCACTGCCAGGACCCGCCATCTTCTCTCATCCCTGCTCACTTTTTGTAAAAGTGGTGAGGGAGGTGGAAAAGGGAAAATGTTAAATTTTTGGTGCTAAACACCAGAAAACAGCAATAAAGTTGACAAAGTTCCCCCTATGGGTCTTCTGCAAGCATACTAGCTTCTATCTGCTCCCTACAATTCTTTGAAGGGTGTAACCATGAAGCCTTATAAATTTGCATACGCCTTGCAAACATTATTATTTTAGTTGCACTACAGCAATAAAATTGCTGGAAAAAAAAAATTCACAGTCCTTAAACATGGACTAATATTTTAGACATCTCGGTTTGTCTCATCGCGCAATCAGTTTGTGAAACCTCTGTAGTCAATTACTACGGAGTCTATAATGAAGCTAGAGGGGAGAACCGTAACACCTCTTCTAATAACGCAAGCTTGTCCCCTGTGCGAACACGTCATTAGCCATGCAATGAGATGCAGCTTTGGATCTGGCTTGGCCCATAGCCAATGCATTGCTGCATGTTTGGAAAGAAGAACGCTGGAAGTACTGAGGAGGAGAAGAGTCTGATCTGATTTGAATATAAGTTAGTGTGAAGTAAAAACCTCATTCGCCATTATGTGACCATTTTTGGTAGGTATGTGTACAGTAACATCTCAACAGGAGGAACATAGGATACAGTCCATCAACTGAACCATAATTTTTAGGTAGTGGTTGTTTGGAGGTGAGAAAGATATGGGGGACAGTGATCCATCTCCGTACAGCATTGAAATGTATGGGCTCCGGCGAGGCAAAGTGAGTTAACACCAAAGTTTTGTAAGATTTTGGTGAATAACTTTGGGATTATTAAACTTTAAAACCATTTTAAAACATGGATCCAAAGTTAGGTTCGGTACCGAGGTACCAGTGGATGTTTTAAAATGGTTTTGAGGTTTAAAAATCGATGACCGAAGTCATTTCAGTGATAGTTCACTACGCCTCACCGGAGCCCATAGATTTCAATGCTGTAAGGAGATGGATCTCTGTACAGCCTTAAAACAAAGTTTGGAGCAAATCGACTTTGGATTTAGAATTCGAAGCTCGATTCGCTCAACACTAATAGGGGACATTAATTATGGCTGGCGATTTAGACGCCATCTTAGTCCCTCTGCGCTGCAGGTGGTTGCACCAAAGTTATGTGGAGGAGCAAGCCTCTACATAATTTGGCACTTCCTCCAGCAGGCCATGCGTCATACTAAAATCTATACCAGCTCCCTTGCTGGGAGACTGCCAGCCTGCCCTCTTCCCTGGCCATATCACGCTCCTTTTTCTCAGCAAAAAGTCACTGATTTTGTCGTAATGTTTTTTTTGCATGCCGTATAATTCATAATAAATGTCCTCCATATTCTTTATTTACCTCATTGTACACATTAACACTTCTTCACTTATTCCACTACCTCAGATAGGTAGTTAGTGTACCTTAGGTTATTAGTATAACTAGAGATAAGCAAATTTCATATTTTAAAATTCGTTCACACTTTGTTTAGTGGTAAAAGGTGAACTGCGTTATGGATTCCGCTGCCACGGACCATAACGCAATTCTAAGACGGAATTCATAGCGGAATGCCTTTAGAGGCATTCCCTTATTAATTCCGTAATAATAGAAGTCTATGGGCTGCAAAACAGATCCGTCCCGTTTCCGTTATGCAGGAGAGGACTCCTCTGCATAACGGAAACGGGACGGATCTGTTATGCAGGCCATAGACTTCTATTATGACCGAATGAATAACGGAATGCCTCTAAAGGCATTCCGTTATGCATTCCATCATACAATTGCGTTATGGTCCGTGGTTCCGGAATCCATAACGCAGTACACCTTTTACCACCAAACGAAGTGTGAACGAATTTCATAAATCACATAGGTATAGTACATAGCATAAAAGCACTTACCTATGAATGTAAATAAAGCACCATAACCTGTATATACTGAATGGTACAGCTGGAAGATACACATTTACAATCTAGAGGTTAACTGTTCTGCAGTTACATATATTGACAGTTCATATTTTGCACACTATAGCACACAATCCCAATACACAGACTTTCTCAATGTAAAAAATTATAATTGTACTTTTTTGGAGAAAGAAAGTCTTTTTTTCATTTTATTTCACTACAGTCAGTGCATTTTAATATATAACGGTCTCCATGGATCACATTTTATTTGCATAAGCCTGTGGGTAATCAACTTAAAATATTCATTATTCATTTTCAGTTCAATTTTTTTTAATTATGTAAAGTGCTAAGCTGAACTTGAGTATTTTATCATGTCTACAATTGACTAGTGACTTGTGACACGCAGCTGATGTCATGTAAATGAACTACCGTAATATAATCAGGTACTACAGTGACATAATGACTGGAAATCTGGCATTGTCTTATGAACCGTTAGTCAAGTTCTTGAAATAAAGTATGAACATGTATATCTCATGTACTGTATATCTCATGTATAGTCATACAATGAAATGTGTATTTGATGTCTTAGCCCCACCACGTTGTAATGACCTGTAGACCATGGCATCCACTGAATATGAGACCCCAATTGCCTTTCCTCTTGTACCACTCATGTACAGATAATATATAAAATATTCATCTGGGACCCGCTCCTATCGCCAGAATTGGGTTCCTGAAGTAAACAAAGAGCAGCCATGCGTGACTAGCAACCTTCTATGAGCACCACTATGGGAATTCCGAAAGTAGCTGAGTGCCAGCACGGCCATTTTTAGCAGTCCCATAGCAGTTAATGGTGTGGTGGCCATTCTTGCGTGGTGCTCAATCCATTCACCACTATAAGAGTCCCGAAAACAATTGAGTGCACTCACTTGGATATTTTCAGAACTCCCATAGCAATGGATGGAGAGAATGTTGTGTACATGTGGTGTGCTCTCCTTCACTTCGGGGTAAGGGGGGTCTCATTCTGAAGAAAGGAGCCAGTCCCACAGGTGGGACCCGCATCTATCTGACATTGACAACATGTCCTAAGGGTTAATCCTTCAATGTCAGAAGTGGGGCATATTGGTCTGGAGCAGGCATGCTCAACCTGCGGCCCGCCAGCTGTTGTAAAACTACAACTCCCACAATGTCCTGCTGTAGGCTGATAGCTGTAGGCTGTTCGGGCATGCTGGGAGTTGTAGTTTTGCAACAGCTGGAGGGCCGCAGGTTGAGCATGCCTGGTCTGGAGGATACTTCTATCCCTTCAATATAAAGCAGTACTCACATTTACTAATACTGGAAAAGTCTCAAAACATTGTGCAAATTTGATGCATGTTCCAATGTGACTTAAAATACAGCAGGACAGATTTACTTATCCTAAAGATGGTGTAGGCTTAGAGAGGCTGCCTAGACCTGCACTTGATTTATCACAGGGGCTCAGTCTGGATGATACGTCTGGATGGGATAGATACTTTTCTCTGATGCTATACCAACTACTGGGTGACCTACTTTGATACAGATTTTTATACCAGAACTGTGGCACAATTATGGCGCAAAATAGTGCATCTTAGACCCCAACCCCTTACCACAAAGCCCAGACCAGTTTTAGTTAACCCCACCCCCTCGTTGAGCATGTTGGAAAAAGATGTAGAACCCATAAATGCGCCAAATAGCATAAAAAAAAATTGCATACGCATTGGTTCAGACGCATTAGTAAATCTTGGCCAATATCTGCATTTTGCACAAAAAAGTGCAATCTACTGGGTCAATTACTTTTTCAAATAATATGCTATGTTAACGGGACTTTACACTGCCCAAGCATGGGCCCGATAATTGGTAACAAGTATTTGTAGGAACAATCGTTAGCAATGATCTGCCGGGTAAAGGGGGCCGATTACCCGTTGCCTGGCAAGATGCTCATTCATCTGGTAATAATATTATTTGTGCAGTCACCTAAATCATCATTTGCTGGCGGCAGATGGTGGCGACTAAACAGCCTCTGCTGCCAGCAAATAATGATTCTGTATGAGGAAGAGCGATGGCATTAGCGATCACTCCTACCCATACTGTAGAGGAGATCACTGCATGTAAATGTAGCCATAACTCCACTGACGAGCAGATGATTGTCGGGAAGGAACGCTTTCTTCCGGACAATCATCTACTCGATTGAGCAATGCAAAGGCGCCTTTAGAGTACTGGGGCATTGTAATCACAGTTTAAGATCATTATCTAACATAAAGAATGTAAATTTAAATGAAAATAGTTCATCACTATTATTTATATTAGAGCTGACATTTAAGTGCATTGTCATTATTATTTGATATATGGTTTATAGACAGTACAATACTTAAGTGCTTTTCACCATGTACAATAGGTTTTAAGTACCACTGTTTTCTCCTAAAGAGAGCACCAGAACTGGAGTAGGGAATCATATAGGCCAGGCAATGATCATTGGGAAAAAGAATATTCAGGTGATCTCTCTTCCAAAAGAAAGAAAGCTTTCTCTGTAGTGCAAGATAGTGGAGGCAACTACCTCATAGTCAATGCCCAACTCTTTTACAGTACAAATTATACTTTTGTTTGATAAAAAAAATATATATGACTTACCTTTCTTACACAATGTAGTTCATGGTAGCCAGTTATATTATTATTGAAAGTAGGAGAATTATTTAATTATCTTGCTATTTTTTTATTTTTCAGGTAACATAGTATATTAAAAAAATAATAGCATCACACCTGTCCATGGCTTGTCTGTTATTGCAGCTCAGCTGCATTAAAAAGAATTGGGCTTTGCTACAATACAACTCAACCTATGGACAGGTGTGGCGTTATTTTTGGAAGAGAGGCAAGGACAGGTGTGGTGTTCTTTTTAAGAGAGGGAAGGGAAGATCCAAGATCACCAATTTCTGACAACTGCTGTCAGACAACGTAATCTTGCCCCAACAAACTGAGATCAAGTATCAAATGAACTTAAATAATTTGAAGAGTAGAAAGTTAATCAACACATGTATTCTGAAATTTTATAGCTTAAAACATATACATTGGAATTCAGAATCCATGAAAAACATATACAATGAGAGCATACCCACACAAACTCTCCTTTAACCCTATTTGAGAGGCAAGGATATACTGCAGCTCAAATCACAACCATTTATTGACCAGCTGTACTTTGTAATGTCTAAAGAATGATTAAATGCAACAAGGAGATCAGCAATTGATAGATCACAGGCCATTTAAATAAACATGGTGTCAGGAATATTGGAACATGTGAAAACATGTCGAAAGAAGGAGAGGTGGAAGATATTGCATAACTGATGTCAGTATAGAGAACAGATTTGTATATTTTTAAGTAGAGATAATTGAAATTTTTGAAATCCATTTCTTGTTCTATTCATTGAGTTTTTCAAAAAATCTTAACTGCTCTAATTGGCCTAAAAATTGCTATATGACACTTGAGGTCTTTTAAGATTTTTTAGATCTTGTTGTTCTCTCTTTTAAAAAAAATGTAAATTTATTTTTGCTCTCGTTACCTATTCTTAGGAAAAAGAAGGTGCCCTACCAAGAGGTGGCAGTGAAGACAGAGATGATGCAACTGAAAAGCTTTTCTGGGGTCACAAGGAACAGGAGGTATGCTGTGACCCATGGCTCCAAGACATGGTGTGGACTCCACATCATCCTGCTGTGACTGAGATGAAGAGTTAGCCATCCAGTTCATAATCTCATCCTCTTTGACCTCAATAATAATGTGGCACCTATGGGAAGCAAGGGAGATCTGTGGCCTACTACTACTTCTTCTACTACTGTCCAGATGGGTCCTGCTGCGGTTTGCACCACTACCCTACTGACTCTCAGATGACAAGGCATGGATCTTAAATTTTTTACTCTTCCATTTACTAGACATTTTATTATGAGGCCTATAAATGAAAAGTCAAGGGTTTACTACACAGATTATTAAACGGTACTAGCAAAATTACAAGTGTTTTTTTTCTCTGTAATTTAAAGACACAGAACAATAAAATGCCCCTCCCTTTCTTCAAAGACACTGCACACTAGTATTGACATTGTATTTATGAAAAAATGTTATATTAATATAGTTATTATAGAAAAACACATTTAATAATGATGCATTGCACAGTAATATTGATGCAATGCAATGGATTAATGGTTAACTGGTGTATAAATGCTGTTATTAAAACACAACATGTTCTGTAATAATGCATGGGATCTTGATGTAATACAATGTGGTAACATGCAACTAGTATGTAAATGCTATTATTGTCGCACAACACGTTGAGTAAAAATGCACGGGATCTTGACTTACTACAATGCATTAATGGTTAAGTGGTATATAAATGCTATTATTGCAGTACAGTGTGTTCAGTTGTAATGCACAGGATCTTAGTACAATACAATGCATTAACATTCAACTGGTATATAAATGCTATTATTGCACCACAACACGTTCAGCGATAATGGACAGTAATCTTGACACAACGCAATGTGTTAATGGTATATACTGTACATGCTGTTATTGCTGCACAATGTGTTCCGTAACAATGCGCATGATCTTGAAACAATGCAGTCTGTTGATGGTCAACTAGTATATAAATGCTATTATTGCTGCACAATGTGTTCGGTAATAATCCAGGGTAATGTTGACTCAATGCAATGTGTTAACAGTTAACTGGTATATAAATGCTGTTATTGCAGCATGCTATGGTTTTTAGGGAAAAAGAGGCAATTGCTCAGAATTGACAGCAGAATGTATGCTATTGTTGCTATGAACTGTAAAAAAAAAAAAGCTGGCTGGCGGTTCATACTGAAAACTTTGAGTTTCTTGCAGGATTTTTTAATATCGAACTTCACAGCAGGCTGTATGAAACATTTGAGATGGTAATCAGTCCCTCGCTCATTCCCCAGAGTGCACCTATAATGTCCCTATAGTGTCCCTAGTAATTGTCTTGTGCCTGGAAGTGCTTTTTGTCAGACACAGCAACAACACATCCTGAGAACAGAATGGCGTCTGGCTCATTCTAAGCAGCAGAACCTGGCTGAATAATGCCCTTTACTGGCTGATCTGTCAACCTCCGAGCCAATCAGAACAAGCCTTTTCCTCCCTCCGTACTGTGGTCATTCGATCCTTCATAATTCTCCTTCCTGTAATTTTTTCCACAAATTTCCACAGTAAAATGATACTGGGTGCCGTTTTTGCGCAATCTGCAAATCACCAAGACTTCTGATTTGTTTGGAGGATAAATTTTTGTGAAGTTTGTAACAAATCTGATTTGTTTACAATCTATTCCCTCATTTTCGATTGCCAGACCTCCAAAGAGGTTCTCAGCTCATCTGATTATTGTGATAAAAAAAAACTGTTTTTGGATAGAAACTAGGGCGACTACACTGAAAAATCTGTTGTCAGAAGCATTCCCCATATTAATCAGTATTTGTTTTCCAAACTACTTTAATCCTGACAACTGGCAACATATCTAGATAATCACGAAATTGAGATAGATTATATCCTGACATCTTCTTTTCATGTTTCCTATAAGGGTATATTGACATCATATAGGATGATCCTCTGCTTGGGAACTCCTCTGTAAGGCAAAGCAATTTGCTGTAGCAACTCCACTATTGCCAACCTGAATGTTTTTTTTCTTTATAGCTCAGAATAGTAGTGTCATTTACTGTGAACTGTAAAATAATGAGAAGTACAATAATCTGTACAAGCTTCCAACATAAGATTAAAACAAATGTATATATATATTGTAAGAAGGTAGCTGGAATCATCGTGGATGGAAGGTATGTGTCACCAAAGTTCCTGGCCTTGGTGAAGTAAGAGTCTGTATTTTATGTGTCAGCAGCAGCTATTGCTAATTGACACCTTGAGAGTTATCATGGCTGTCATAGCTGATCCGGAACGGCTCTTACTGGGAGTAGGCAAAGTGCTGGGTGGGTGACTACTCCCCATGTTACAGGCCGGATTTTGCCAGGCATAAAAACCAGCCAGCATTGACAGGTGTGTGAATTTACCTCCCTCTGACAGTGGCGCTCAGGAGTCTGTGTGCTGTGAACTAAAGGCTGTGCTGGGATTTGAGATTTGAGCCGGGCTGGAGGACTCAGGCCCCTCTAAAGGAGAACAGGCCACCTATTGACTTGATGAGGCTGAACTGCTAACAGGGTGTGAATTAACACCCAGGTGAAAAGGTGACTTTTATTGTTTATGGACTTACACCAATGTGTGAATAAACAGAGCTGTTTGAAGGTTCAATATTCTAGGCTCAAAGTGTCACACTCTAGTCAGCTAATTAATCCATATCTCCTGAGAAAAGGGTACCTCAAAATTGTGACCTTGGAGTTTCATAAGCTGTAAGCCATAATTATCCAAATTATAACAAATAAAGGCTTGAAATATCTTGCTTTGTATGTAATGAGTCTATCTCATATATTAGTTTCACCTTTTAATTTGCATTACTGAAATAAATGAACTTTGCATGATATTCTAATTTTTTGAGTTTCACCTATATATATATATATATATATATATATATATTGTGGGGTTTCACTCTGGTAGATAGGGTAAGCGGGTGCAGTACAGAGGCAAAATACAAGTTCTTAACTCAAAACGTCAGTGTTTATTCACACTTGAAGCAATTGCACAAAACATCACTTAAAGAGGACCTTTCACTAGATAGAAAAATCTAAACTAAGTATACAGACATGGAAAGCGGCGCCCAGGGATCCCCCTGCACTTACTATTATCCCTGGGCACCGCTCCGTTCGCCCGGTATATTCACATGTTAGGCTCCACCTAGTGGAACCTGCCGGCGTCTCCTTCTCCCATGCTGTAGCGCTGGCCAATCGCAGCGCTCAGCTCATAGCCTGAGAGTTTTTTTTTTCTCTCAGGCTATGAGCTGAGCGCTGCGATTGGCCAGCGCTACAGCATGGGAGAAAGAGACGCCGGCAGGTTCCACTGGGTGGAGCCTAACATGTGAAGATACCGGAGCCTATACCGGGCGAACGGAGCGGCGCCCAGGGATAATAGTAAGTGCAGGGGGATCCCTGGGCGCCGCTCTCCATGTCTGTATAGTTAGTTTAGATTTTCTAATCTAGTGAAACGTCCTCTTTAACTTTGCAATCTTGTTGTTTCCACACAATGGAAAGTTCATATAACACAAGTCACCTTGCTGGCAGTTTTGCCTCCAGTAGTCCACAGCAGGCTTTAGGGGGCCTGTTTCACCAGCGTGCATCTCTCAGCCCTCCAGCACAGCACAAAGCCTCAGATTCCAAAAAGATAGAGACATCTCTGCTGAGCCCAGCTGCCTTTTTAAGGACAGCCAGGTGCTGCCGAAACCCGGACCAGCACTTAAATTCCGGTCTGGTATTTAACCTCACCTGGCTGGAAATCAGCCCAGCTGCACATACTGGGAGGAAAATACCTGCCTTGCCAGACACAACCCCCTTACTGTGTCACTATATATATATATATATATATATATATATATATATACTATCCAGGAATTTACCAACGGTTGCCAACTCTGATCAGTTCCCACTGTAGAAGAGGCCCAACCACATTTTCCCATTGTATGGTTGAATGTCATTTTATTGGTAAAAACAAGCAATCACTGGGGGGTTTTAGAAGTCAAACTCATAGCCACCTGCTGCTTGCTTAACCAACCTAATTTAAAGAAGAGGAAATCGCAATAAGATGAAGTCCTTTATCACCTTAAGGACCTTGCAATTTTTCACCTTAAAGAAGACCTTTCATGACTCCAGACATTATGAAACAACTAGCAGAATATGTAAGGGTCCAATAACAGCAGAGAGCGTCACAGCCAGGGCTTCTCCCTGGCTGTGACGCTCTCCGCTGTGATTGGATCGCGCAACAGCCAAGGAGAAGGAGACGCGAATTGAGAAACAGGGAAGTCTCCTCCTCCCTGTACTGATACTATTCATTAGCATACCAGCCGGGAAAACTGCAGGAGGGCACAGCGGGCGGATGGAGCTGCGCCATGACAAACTAGTAAGCAATATTACATTCCTGCACAGTGCCATACATATCCTGCTAGTTATTTCATAATGTCTGGACCCATGAAAGGTCCTCTTTAAGGACCAAGTCGTTTTTTGGAAACTTGACATGTGTCACTTTATGTGGTGATAACTTCGGAATGCTTTTACTTATCCAAGCCATTCTGAGATTGTTTTCTCGCGATACATTGTACTTCATGATGAAAAGCTTGAAAAATTATAGATAGATAGATATTTGATAGAAAGATAGATATTAGATAGATAGATAGATAGATAGATAGATAGATAGATACAAATAAATAAACAGAGAGACAGATAGATTTGACCAAAAAGTACTCTCGGACTACATCTACTATCAAACATCAGATTCTAATCTTTACAGCTTATTGTTCCACAGCAATTTTGATTGTACAAATATCTAAATATCTAAATAGCTGAATAAATAAAAAAAAGCATAAAATAAATACAAAAAGCACTAACACTAAGCCAAAAGCAATCTGTCTGAAGCTGTTGACATCAACATGTATACATATTTTTTTGCTAAACTATTTCAGAAGCACACTGTTTATATATGCGGTAACCTTATGTGACCCACCACTGTCACAGACACAGCTTTTTATTAACTTGCAGCACCAGTTGTGATATTCAGAAACTGATACAGCTTTAATAGCTTTTGTGCAGAAATATTCATAGCGCAATCAACACAAACAGAATCTCGTACTGTTACTACTTGCTTATAATATCAGAATAATATCTATGTACTCACTTACACGGTAGTCCAAGCAACCATTTTGAATACATTAAACTGCTAGGTGAGTCAATTAGAATTGAAAAGTGCATTATGTTTGCACAGCGAGCATGCTCACAGCTTCAGTGGCCATGAATGCATTTCCCTTTATATCTCCCAGCAGCATTATAACTGTGTGGCCATAGTTGAAATGTGAGAGAATTACCTGTAAATGCTGTACCTTATATGATTCAAACTGACAGGCACCATCAACTGAGAAAATCAATAATATACAGCATGAGCAAATGTGTGCATTTACCTAAAGGCTCCTTTTATACCACATTTGAAGCATGCAGTTGAGGTATTTTCCCCTCCACCAAAAATATATATGCCTTCTTCTCTGTGGCTGCCATTTTGAACTTTTTAGGGAATCTGAATATTTGGGAGGAGGGTTATTACCCTCCAGAAATGTGTCCAGGCCCCTCTTGAACTCCTGGGGATAAATAGATGACGGGAGAGATCTCTGTAATGACCCCTGATATATTAATACATAGTTATTAGATCTCTCCTCAGTCGTCTTTTTTCTAAAGTGAATAACCCTAATTTTAAAAATCCTTCTGGGTACTATAGTCCACCATTCCAGTTATTACTTTAGTTGCCCTTCTCTGAACACTCTCCAGCTCTGCTATGTCTGCCTTGGTCACAGGAGCCCAGAACTGTACACTGACTGACACTAGTTTCTACAGCTTAGTTTGCTATTCACTAAAATTCCAAAGTACTTTTCCATTTCAGTGTTAGTATGTACGGGTGACTTGCATTATTCCTTCCCGTGTGCATAACCTTACATTTGTCAGTGTTAAACCTCAACCACTTCTCTGCCCAAGCCCCCAATCTATCCAGATCCTCCTTTTGCAGTATACTGTCCTCTTCCGTGTTAATTACTTTACACAGTTTAGTGTCATCTGCATAAATTGATATTTTACTATGCAAGCCTTCTACAAGATCATTAATAAATATATTGAAGAGAATAGGGCCCAATACTGACCCCTGAGGTACCCCACTAGTGACAGTGACCCAATCTGAGTGTGTACCATTAATAACCACCCTCTGTTTTCTATCACTGAGCCAGTTACTTACCCACATAGACGTTTTCTCCCAGTCCGAGCATTCTCATTTTATATACTAACCTTTTATGTGGCACTGTATCAAATGCTTTGGAGAAGTCAAGATCTAGAACTTACCTCCTCGTAGAAACTAATAAAATTAGTTTGACATTACCGATCCCTCATGAAGCCATGCTGATATGGCGTTATTTGCTTATTTTCATTGAGGTACTCCTGGATAGCATCTCTTAGAAAACCTTCAAAAGGTTTGCGCACAACAAATGTTAAACTTACCGTCCTATAGTTTCTGGGCTCTGTTTTTGACCCCCTTTTGAATTTGGCACCACATTTGCGACGCGCCAATCCTGTGGAACACTCCCTGTCAGTATAGAATACTTAAATATGAGAAATAAGGGTCTGTCTATGACATTACTTAATTCTCTTAGGATACGGGGGATAAATTCCCCTTATAGCTTAAGACAAACCCACCTCATATATTCTATAGTGTCATAGTTAGCTTCAGCTGTGTGCCAGTGTATAGGAGCCACCTTAACTAAACATGAGAATTATATGTAGCATTACTCTCCACACTGTAGAAGTGCAAAGAATGACAAAAAAAAGGGAATTGGATCAGCATCAATTGGATCAATAAAGTTTTTTTCAATTTTAACGGAGTGCCGTATCTAGCCACGCATTTTCCAAGTGCAAGTAATAGGTAATAGTAAAGCCTAGGTTCTCACAACTGTACTAGCTTTGAGAAGGAGTTGTCCAAATCCCCCTGGTACATCAGTAAATTACAATGGCAAACAATCATTTAGTTTATTCGGTTGGTATTCAGCACACATACACTCTGGGTACAATGCTGTGATATCAGGGCAATTTCAACTACAACCCATACATCACATACAACAGTGCCGAATACTGCCTTTTTTTACTGCCAGAGATTACAGTAAACATATTATTCAGAGGTTTTAGATTCCTTTTCAGCTTTCATTATTAAATACCTTAAATTTTATTCACAAAGCAAAAGAGTTTTTTTTATATATATATATATATATATATATATTGAATATTTGAAAGAAACGCTTCATACCAATATAATGAAAAATCTACAATCATTTCCTGTAGCGCATGCAAGGTGATGAAGAAAATAAATGGAATTGATAGGGAAACTGCAAAAAGTCCATTGTAAATGTAACGGCAGGAAAAATATCTTTACAAGAGCTGGATGGCGCCCATTAATATTAATAAGTACTGCTGGACTGGGAAGCGTGAGGTAAACAGACATCAGTGACAATCTTCTCGAACTCTCTGTCTACATGAGCTACAAGCTGATAGCTATCAGACGCCCTGTTCAGAGATACACATTTAGGAATGAGCATAATCCTAGGGAACACATCGCTGCATTGAGTTTGGCAGTATGGTTAGTAATTTTAGAATATATCCCTCTCCTCTGTGGTATTACACAAATTAATCATGTAGCTCCATGTAATATGTATTGCTTATTTTCTGGTCAGACCATATCTGATGGTGTCTTAATCTATGTCCCACACCTCAATACCTGCAGTCACCAGCCCCCATTTCCAAGTACAGTTGAACGCTTCACTGCAGCCTTCAGGGCTCTGCAAGGGTGTGCCTTGCCAAACACAGCCAATCATGAGTCGTTGCACATTTCAGCGGTATTCTGATTGCTGCTGTAATATAGAGTGCAGTTTCTCAGTGACCAGTATTAGTGGACATTAAGATGCCGGCAGCCACTCAGGTATGCTAGTAGGGGGAAGGTCTTCCTCACCCAGTGATGTCATGTAGGTCACATGGTCTTTCTGAAGCTCTGTCCTATTCAAGTGCATGCAATGTGTGGCTAGAGAGAAAGGTGTTCATAGGGTGAATAAGTCAGGATGTGCTGCTCAAAAGAGTATATAGTCTGCTCACCTGTTTGCGTTGTGCTGTCCTGGGCACAACCACAGTAAGAGCGAAAAAAAAAAGAAGAGTTGCTGGTTGGTGCAGCTGGAACTATCGAGAACCTTTGGGGCAGGAGCCAAGCCACCAGTGGGATGAGGTATATAATATTGGAAGTTGGCTCAAATGGAGTTGTTAAGCTGATCGTAGATAGTGATAGTTTTTATTGTTAGTTCAAAAAAACATGTTTCGGGGAACGTTTTGGTACCCCTTTATCAAGTCTGTGTAGATGGCACGGAGGATAAGCTGCTGGAGGGTGCAATGTGCTGCAGAAGCACGTGCAGCATCCGGGATTGTCGGCACTCAACTCCAGTTGAGCTAACTTCCAATATTCTATTCAAGCGAATGGGATGGAGCGGCAATACCAAGCATAACCACAATACAAAGAGTGGTGCTGTGCTTGGTGTACAAAGAAGAGGCCACAGCAGTCATTCAAGCACTGCGACTGCCTCAAAAAGCTAATTGGTGAGGGTGCCAGGAATAGGACCCCCACTCAGTTTTTGACTGAAGAAAATATCTGAAACCTGACCGATCGGACACAAACTAAGCACAACTGATGTTCACAATAACACATTAAAAATGGGATTAAAACGGACGTACTAAATAATTTTGTTTGTTTCTTTGTAGCATAGTATGCACTAACTGGAAGTCAGTATTTTTGCTGTTTGCTGAGAAAACTAAGTTAAAACAGGGATTTCCCATTGGGATTATTCATGAGGGAGATGAGCAGACTCTGCTCTGAATCAATTTTAGTTTCACTGTTTGCAAAGCAGAAACCTGAATATATTCACTGCCACTTAGAGGCCAACGATGCAGGATGACAGTCTATCTATTCACATCCAGAAATGGCCCATAACGAACAGTAGGAAGGCTAATGGCGCATAGTGATATGTGCCACCAGCCCTTTTGGGCCTAGCTACCAGACATAGATGTATGAAGGTTAAGCTTGTGGTGCTAGCTACATTTGAATTTATTTTTGCTACATTTAGGACACCTACACATATTCATAATATTATAATTTTAAAAAGATTCCATGAGCATATTTGAAATAATTTAAAGGGGTTTTGCTATCTGAACATCTATGGCATATCTGCAGGCTATGCCATAAGTGTCCAATAGCAGCAGGTTCCACCAAATGCCTCAAGAATGGGGTCCTGTTGTGTGCCACTGGGAATGTCGAGGATGCCAAGAACAGATGGAGCCACTGTTATTTTGACTGGCTTAACGCGTTAACACAAAAAATCACATAACAGCAATACAACAAATCAAGAGTGATCGACCTGGAACAGCTGGTGTCATAATAATGCTGTACGCATGTCTATTTCTGATCAGTACTATGGGACTGATGCAGATAGCAAAACACACTTACTCGACTATTTTAGGAAATCCCATAGCAGTGAATGGAATGAGTCTTCTCTCTGTTCCCAGCAGCACACAATGGGGGCCCCATTTACAAACAGGTGTATATCTGGCGCACATTCTGTTGCATACGACTTCTTCCCCTCTCAGGCCAGGTGTAAAAAAGGGGACATGGCATGGGCAGGGAGAGGGATGGGCGGATCTGTACCTGGTTTAGGCGTAGAAAATCATCTAAAGGAAGCTGTCTTACATTTACAATTGGCAGTGGATTTGCCGAAGTTATGTAGAGGCCAGCACTTCTACATAACTTTGTCGATTTACCGCCAAGGCAAGGGGTTATTAAGACCGACGTCTAAAACGCCGGTCTAAATAAATGTGCCCCATAGTGTTTTGGTATGTGAGGTATTCATGGGGTCGTTTATCAAATTGGTTTTACGTAGAACTGGCTGAGCAACCAATCAGATTCTACCTTTCATTTTTCAAAGGAACTGTCAAAAATGAAAGGTGGAATCTGATTGGTTGCTATGGGTAATTAAGACAGTTCTACATTACACCACTTTGATAAATGACCCCACGAGTGTTTGCAATAGCATGCCCTGGTTATGAGTTTTTTCTGGTGTTTTCTCTATAGGACTTAAAAGTTTTACAAAATTAAAAAAACGGCGACAAAAACACAGGCAAAAACACTAAAAATGCTTGCGCTTTTCATACTGGAAAAATATGTGTAGTATCCGTTAAAATGATGTGGGGGGGGGGGGGAACCAAAAACCCACCAGTATACAGTAAATGAATATGCTCTATATAGTAGTGACTTCAGACATCCATTACCTATGTTTCAAATCCATGTCTATGAAGGGGATTTAGAGAACATATTTAGTTAAAAACATAAGGTGAACATATATTTAAAATTCTCCTCCAGTTCAACCATTGTTTCCCAAAGGACAGAAAACATGCAACTTATCAGATCAAGGGAAGTTTTTAAGCTGTCAAAAATATCTGGATAGACTTTTAGTCATGGATGCCAAATTATTATTTTTAGTGGCCTAAACATAGTAATTTACATAATTGTTGATTTCATTGATAGAAAATCCTTTTACAGTTTTGCTTTCTTTCTCTCATTTAAAAGCAGGAAAGCCCAAATCATTTCAAGAAAATTAATCTAGCACTAGGCAGATATAATTTCGCTTGAAGTGGGTGAAAGGTTTGGAGCTGTTTATATGCAATAACTGTTCTCTGTTCTTGCAGGGCTAGGTTTTAATCACCATTAGTTCTCAACCACCTTGACAAAGTGATATCAGCCCACAACTGAATGCCAATGGATCATTTCACTTCAGAAGAAAACAAAAGATCACCTTGGAAAAATGTGTACATTCTGTAAGTGTAATCCTGCATACTGTATATTATTAAATGAAGAGCCATTTATCTGACTAGCCAGTAGAGATGAGTGAAGTTTTGAAAAATTTGATTCGGCAACTTCCCTGAAGTTAGTCAAGAAATTTGATTTGCTGTGAATTAATTTGTCACAAATTGCTATAAATCAGATATGGCCACACAGAACAGCCGTGCTGTAATGAAGAACCGCGTGGCCAATTAGCCCACAGCTATGTAATGGTGCACAACACCAAGCAACCAGACAGAGGTTAAACAATAGTGGATTTATTAAATAAACGGCATTACAGTCCAAACCAGTAAGCATATACAGGTAACCAACCTGAATAATAACCTGTGCAGGGAAACACAGAGGGGACAGCCAGTGACCAGGCCAAAGTTCTTATGCGCAGTATTAGTTCGTGTAACGTGGTACCTAGGGATGAGACGTCAGGATTTCCAGGGTCCGATCCAAGGTCATACACGAGACAAACTGTTCAGCAAAGATGAGGTATCCAGAGGCAGTCTCTAGAGATGAATCGAGTAAGGCAGAGGCCATGCACAGGTAAGTCTGGGAGTATATCAACTGCAACATACACCCGGGTTGTCAAAACAACAGTGGGCACTGACCTGCCAGGGAGATCACCTTTTAACCTCTTAAGGACACATGACGTACCGGTACGTCATGATGTCCTGGTACTTAAGGACACATGACGTACCGGTACGTCATGTGTTGTTCCGATCACTGCCGCCCGGCCGGCAGTGATCGGAACCCGGTGCCTGCTCAAATCATTGAGCAGGCACCTAGGCTAAATGCGCGGGGGGGTCCCGTGACCCCCCCATGTCGGCGATCGCGGCAAACCACAGGTCAATTCAGACCTGCGGTTTGCTGCGATTTCTGCAGTTTCTGGTCCCCGCGGTCCCTGACCGCGGGGATCAGAAACTTTATATGCCTAAAATAACGTTTTATTAACCCCCCCTGCACCCCCGAATGATTTTATGGTGGCGGGAGGTGCAGGGGGAGGGTTGCGGGCGGTGTGGGCGGTGCGGGAGGCGATCCCCCGCCCGCCTCCCCTTGTATAATCGTTGGTTTCTAGTGGGTATACCAGGGTGCCAGCACATTGCTGGCACCCTGGTATAAACGGCTGACATCTGCGATGCGATGTCAGCCGTTTAACCTTTTCCATACAGCGGTCCGTACGGACCGCTGTATGGAAAAGGTTAACAGCGCAGGGAGCTCCCTCCCTCTCCCATCGGGGGGCTGCTGTGCCTTTGCAGCCCCCCGATGGAGAGGGAGAGAGCCCCCAGACAGCCCCCCGACAGATCCCCTCCTTACCCTTCCCCGTCTGCGCAGTTCTGACCAGTACTGAGCAGACGGGGAAGGTTCCCATGGCAACAGGACGCCTCTCAGGCGTCCTGCTGTCCATGGTGCTGAACAGATCTGTGCTAAAAGGCATAGATCTGTTCAGACAAAGTGTAAAGTACAGTACAATATATATATTGTACTGTACTGTATTATACAGACATCAGACCCACTGGATCTTCAAGAACCAAGTGGGTCTGGGTCAAAAAAAAAGTGAATAAAAGTGAAAAAAAAGTAAAAATCAAAAAACACATTTATCACTGATTAAAAATGAAAAAAATAAAATTCCCTACACATGTTTGGTATCGCCGCGTCCGTAACGACCTGATCTATAAAACGGTTATGTTACTTTACCCGAACGGTAAACGCCATAAAAATAAAAAATAAAAAACTATGATGAAATTGAAATTTTGCCCACCTTACTTCCCAAAAAAGGTAATAAAAGTGATCAAAAAAGTCGCATGTACGCCAAAATTGTAACAATCAAATCGTCATCTCATCTCGCAAAAATCATACCCTACCCAAGATAATCGCCCAAAAACTGAAAAAACTATGGCTCTCAGACTATGGAAACACTAAAACATGATTTTTTTGTTTCAAAAATGAAATCATTGTGTAAAACTTACATAAATAAAAAAAAAGTATACATATTAGGCATCGCCGCGTCCGTATCGACCGGCTCTATAAAAATATCACATGATCTAACCCCTCAGATGACCACCGTAAAAAAATAAAAATAAAAACGGTGTAAAAAAAGCCATTTTTTGTCATCTTACGTCACAAAAAGTGTAATAGCAAGCAATCAAGAAGTCATATGCACCCCAAAATAGATGCCAATCAAACCGTCATCTCATCCCGCAAAAAATGAGACCCTACTTAAGATAATCGCCCGAAAACTGAAAAAACTATGGCTCTTAGACTATGGAGACACTAAAACATTTTTTTTGTTTTAAAAATGAAATCATTGTGTAAAACTTACATAAATGAAAAAAATTGTATACATATTAGGTATCGCCGCGTCCGTGACAACCTGCTCTATGAAATTACCACATGATCTAACCTGTCAGATGAATGTTGTAAATAACAAAAAAAAAACGGTGCCAAAAAAGCTATTTCTTGTTACCTTGCGGCACAAAAAGTGTAATATAGAGCAACCAAAAATCATATGTACCCTAAACTAGTACCAACAAAACTGCCAACCTATCCCGTAGTTTCTAAAATGGGGTCACTTTTTTGGAGTTTCTACTCTAGGGGTGCATCAGGGGGGCTTCAAATGGGACATGGTGTAAAAAAAAACTGTCCAGCAAAACCTGCCTTCCAAAAACCGTATGGCATTCCTTTCCTTCTGCGCCCTGCCGTGTGCCCGTACAGCAGTTTACGACCACATATGGGGTGTTTCTGTAAACTACAGAATTATGGCCATAAATAATGAGTTTTGTTTGGCTGTTAACCCTTGCTTTGTAACTGGAAAAAAAATATTAAAATGGAAAATCTGCCAAAAAAGTGAAATTTTGAAATTGTATCTCTATTTTCCATTAAATCTTGTGCAACACCTAAAGGGTTAACAAAGTTTGTAAAATCAGTTTTGAATACCTTGAGGGATGTAGTTTCTTAGATGGGGTCACTTTTATGGAGTTTATAATCTAGGGGTGCATCAGGGGGGCTTCAAATGGGACATGGTGCCAAAAAAACAGTCCAGCAAAATCAGCCCTCCAAAAACCAAACGGCGCACCTTTCACTCTACGCCCTACTGTGTGCCCGTACAGTAGTTTACGGCCACATATGGGGTGTTTCTGTAAACAGCAGAGTCAGGGCAATAAAGATACAGTCTTGTTTGGCTGTTAACCCTTGCTTTGTTAGTAGAAAAAATGGGTTAAAATGGAAAATTAGGCAAAAAAATTTAATTCTCAAATTTCATCGCCATTTGCCAATAACTCTTGTGCAACACCTAAAGAGTTAACGACGTATGTAAAATCAGTTTTGAATACCTTGAGGGGTGTAGTTTCTTAGATGGGGTCACTTTTAGGGAGTTTCTCCTCTAGGGGTGCATCAGGGGGGCTTCAAATGGGACATGGTGTAAATAAACCAGTCCATAAAAATCAGCCTTCAAAAAACCAAACGGCGCAACTTTCACTCTACGCCCCGCTGTGTGGCCGTACAGTAGTTTACGGCCACATATTGGGTGTTTCTGTAAACGGAAGAGTCAGGGCAATAAAGATACAGTCTTGTTTGGCTGTTAACCCTTGGTTTGTTAGTGGAAAAAATGGGTTACAATGAAAAATTAGACCAAAAAAATGAAATTCTCAAATTTCCTCCCCATTTGCCAATAACTCTTGTGCAACACCTAAAGGGTTAACAACGTATGCAAAATCAGTTTTGAATACCTTGAGGGGTGTAGTTTCTTAGATGGGGTCATTTTTGGGTGGTTTCTATTATGTAAGCCTCGCAAAGTGACTTGAGACCTGAACTGGTCCCTAAAAATTGAGTTTTTGTCAATTTCTGAAAAATTTCAAGATTTGCTTCTAAACTTCTAAGCCTTATAACATCCCCAAAAAATAAAATATAATTTCCAAAACAATTCAAACATGAAGTAGACATATGGGGAATGTAAAGTCATCATAATTTTTGGGGGTATTACTATGTATTACAGAAGTAGAGAAACTGAAACTTTGAAATTTGCAAATTTTTCCAAATTTTTGTTAAATTAGGTATTTTTTGGTGCAAAAAAAATAATTTTTTTGACTTCATTTTACCAGTGTCATGAAGTACAATATGTGACGAAAAAACATTCTCAGAACGGCCTGGATAAGTCAAAGCGTTTTAAAGTTATCAGCACTTAAAGGGACTCTGGTCAGATTTGCAAAAAATGGCCTGGTCCTAAGGTGTAAAAAGGCTGTGTCCTTAAGGGGTTAAGTACCTGCTAGCCAATCACAAAGTGCCATGTCTCTATTCCTCATAGGTCATATAATGATCCTAATCCCTGACACTTGTGTGGCCTAGGCTGATCCTTAGTCACTTAATCCATGCCTGCCCTCTAATCTACTAGAATTTATGTACAGGTATTTTCCCCGTCAGCGGCCGGCGTAGCGAATAAGATGCGCGCACGTTCGGCCGCGTATCCTTTTGCGAACCTCCTATCGAGCGTGCACGCGGACTCTTGAGCGGCCCAGCATGAATGCACAATTGCGTCGGCACGGACGCTGGAATGAAACCCGCAGGTGATACCGTAGACAGGACTGGCCGCTGCATGCCGCCACCAGTCCTGTCAATCTGTTTCCGAGACCCCGGCGATCTTCCCCTCCGGCAACCATGCGGACGCACTACCGCGTCTGCCCACAAAGGAGTCGGAACCGAAGACTCCCCAGGCACATGCATGACCTGTCCCGCTACTCCAACGGGGTCCCCCGCAGGCCGAGCCCCACGAGGACCCCTGGGGGCCCCAGTGGATTGCGGAACAGGAGACTTTTAATTTAGTAATGAAGACCACACTGTATAGCAGGTTTTCATTGCTAATGGCCGCTCTGCACCTTTAATGCACCTTTAAACAGAGGCTGTTGCCAGTATGGGGTTTGGCTCGTTAGGTTGGGGACACAATATGCATATTATTTCTGTTCTTGACAGTAAACGCCAAATATTAGTCAGCTCTGACTTTCACAACCCCAGCACTCTACTGCCCTACAGGTGGGAACCCTTATTATCTGCTTTTCCTCCTTTTCCACATCATCTAATATCAATGAGAATATGTCATCAGGAACATTCAGCGCCTCCTCTTGCTGACTTTTCTAGGACATGGAGACTTTGACAGATGATTAGTAGTAAAGCCAGCCTAAGGGGTGCAGTCTGGATGGTATTAGTTGGCACACTGGCACTGGAGTAATAAAGGCTTCCATCTTATTGGAATTGAATTACATATCTTAATTTATGGCTGATGTAGGAATAAGTATGCTAAATGTAGGAATAAATATATAAAACTGATGCAGAATAAGTCTCTCTGCAGTCTCCCTGCAGTCTCCCTCTCCAATATTCTTTTATTAACATTGTCTCTAGCACATGAGCAGTTACCACATCTCTCCCTATGATCAGCTCACAGGACAATGGTGGACACTTGTTGTGCCTTTTCATAGGTAAATGCATTGATATCCAATTCATTCTAGTCAAGATGGATGTTCATTTCCTTTAAGAGCCATGCTCGACTATATTTACAATTTTGTATGTCTTGAGTAGGCCAAAGTAAGGTCATACAAAGGTTTCTGCTCTTTAATGTTATTCTTCTCATGAATGTACCAGTCTGAGAAGATGCCTTCTTGTCTACTTATAAATTTATGACGGGAGATAAAGATAAGCTCTATGCAGCTGGTGATAATTACCTATACAATTAGGCATTTATTAATGAAGCAAAATATATAATATTCATGTATTCATTTAATGAGCCTTAGTTAGTCCTTAGCATAAGACAATCAGTAGGACATATATATATATATATATATATTTGTTTATATTATATTGTTATATGTTACGAAGACAACATGTATCCAGTATATTGTATATATTTCTCATTAGGAGAATATATGTCTCTAAAAGAGTGTCTGTGAAGATGTGTGTTTTGTAACAATTATTCACATCTTTGGTATGAGAGGAGGTACTGATATCTCTGTGAGAAAACAAGGCCATTCAAGTTATTTATGATCCATAAATCAACAGTGTGAGAAAAATTCAGAGAGACGCCTAGAGGTCTGTCTCTAATTGCTACAAGTGTCAGAATTAATCCCTATGGCTTTGAATTAAAGCTTTTAAGGTCAAATGTATATTCAGACTTACATAAGTTAACCCTTTATACTATGATGCAAATAGCTTACACAGCAGTGCCACCTAGGTATGAGTAGGTGACATTACAACAGTAGCAAAAGTGCATTCTGGGTAAGGTTATGATGTCACATTTTTTATCTATGGTCACGCCCATCCGACAATGATTGGAAAGTTCCAAACTAGGAAGGTGTGTCTAACTGATAAGTTTGTGATCATAAACCATACACAGGAGGAGAAAAAAAGGAGAAAAAGAGAGAAAAGGAGAGAGGAGACAAGTAATGCTCCCTAGAGGGGTCTATCAAGATGAAAGCCATGGTGAGATGTGCTATGATGGACCACCCAGCTTTCCTAGGAGCAGAAGTGAGATTCCTACTAGGACTTGGTAAGAGACACAGAAAATGATATTTCATTTTATTAAGACTAATTTGATAGTGTGGGTGAAATTATACCATCTAGATTGGTGAATAAATAAATAATTAAATTAATTGATCATCTCCATATTGAGATGTAGTCTTAGGATATTGTGAGGCTTCATTCTACCTGCAGAAGAATCTAGACTCATAATCTAGTAAAGCATTAAATAATTGCTTATATATATATATATATATATATATATATATATATATATATATATATATATATATTGATAGAACATTCTTCGCCAAGCTACGTGATGGATTCCCACAGGAAAGACTTGTTTCAAGTCCTTCCCATTTAAGATCCTAGATCCCTGTTATTTGTCTTAAAAGTCTTACCAAAGTTATGTATGTGAAAATAGTCCAGGATGGGGCGGAAGGATACAGTTATCTCTTCTAAGTTATATCCTTGGATGGATTTGCCCATCTTGAAGTCATGTGATGTGTAGTTGGTTAGAGGGGGGCAGAATGTATTTAGCATTCTATAATGATGTCTAGGATTAGACATGCGCATCCTGATATCATGAGGTTTTCTCTGAACAGAAGTAATATATAAGTAAAAGTATATAAATTATGTTCCTACTTTGATATCCTAATCTTATAATAGCTTGGTTATAATGTGACAAGTTATTTCCACTCACATGTATTGTTAAGCTTGTAATGCTTTATATTAACGCTATATATATTCATTAGCATGTATCATTATGTTTATTTACTTATATATGTTTATAACCTTGGAACCAATAAATCTGCATATTTTTTTTTAATACCTGTGTATTATTGTATAATGCAGAACTACATTTTATCATTAACGTCATCTCACGTCAAAAAGAACTTATTTATCTGAGGAAATAGTCGGACTCAGATGTGAATTGTATCAATTAGGTTGTCTACAATTCACCAGGTCATGATTTTAAGAATTTATGACAAATTTAATAAATTTTATTTTTTTATGGTTAATTATTTTTATGACCATAATTAATAATTCTTAATTGAATTATTACCCCCCGACAGACTGCGCGGGATGAGAGGATTTATCAGGCTGTGACATCACAGGGGGTGGAGTGCTGTGGAGAGAGCACTGATGAGGATCCATATTTGGAGTTGGACCTGCTGAAAAAAGTAGTGACCCTGAAATCTGACGGAGCAGTTTCAGAATGCTGACTATGCTGTAACTGATGCTGCTGATGGGGCCTGGTAAAGAGAGTGCTTATTTTGGGAGAAGACATGGTCCTACAGTAGTTGCTGCAAGTGGTTACAGAGTACATTCAGCCTAGACATTGTAGAGTGGGTAGTTGATAGTGGATTAAATTAGTGACCCGAGACAGTGACACAGCCCGCCTTTTGAGCCCTGCTACTGGGCACTGCAAACTATAGATTGAGACTGTACTCATTACAGTTGGTGACCAGTGGTTGTAGTTACATTGTGAATTGTACATAGTGACTGTAAAATGCTGCCTGACATCACAGAGGCCCAACTGTTTGCTTCAGTCAGGAATACTGGCTGCCACAAACAGTGACTATCTTCTGCTCAAGAATGTGAATGAGAAGGGGGCAGCAATGAGGACTCATCCCTGCTAGTGACGTGCCTGCGTTCTAAAATGTTCCCCTTTAAAATATATAAAATGCACTAAAGTATACTACAATAATAACAGTTTAATAAGGATACTTAAAAAGCATCCAAGAAGGAGCTGTACTTAAAGCATCACTGTATGAATCTATATTGAAAAGAAAAGAATTAGCTTTGAAATTACATAATAATAATAATAATGCATTGGAGAAATCATGTCGTCTGTGCTCTCTGAAGAAATGTGCATTCATCTGCTGAGCTCACAGCCCTGTTGGGGCTTCCTGGGACCACTCAGGTACTGTGCATGTCTGTTTGCTCCATGCAGATTTGAAGAACATTGCATATTTATAACCTCCGATGTAAGAATAATGCAGATTGCTTTGTCGAATATAGGACGCAGAGCGCTACGCCAGTGGGGGGAGCGAGCTCCAGATACAATCAGCAGTCACTTCTTTTATTTCAAACACTAATGTGTTATGTTACATAAGGCTATGAAAAAATATTATAAAACATCTGTTCCTTTATTCCGACAGATGCTTCCAATTACATATAATCCTTGCAAGGTACTGGAAAACAAAATGTAATCACAAAATGATTGTCCGATATGGGCACCTCCACGGGTATAATTAACTGACCTCATGCCAAAATTGCCAGTGGTTCTAATCTAGTGGATATTCTTCTGATCTACATACTTAGCATGAGCCAAAAATGAAAAATACTGTATACGATGGGATATTAAGTACTCATTTGCCTTAACTGTAACTTTTACATGCTAATACTGAATGCGAGCAGTATTTTTCTACACTTTTATCTATGGAGAAATGAACGTTTAGTAGAAGCACCGAATGCACACAAGATGTATCCGTTATACCTTTCTACAAACCTCAATGTAGAGGGTTAGGGTAAGGTCAATTTCAGTTTTTCTTTTTTTTCAATCTATTGGGCAGTTGTCAGTATAGCTCTGCCTCATTGGGCAATGACATTAATACACTGTAAAATTGCAAACGCCATTCTTAATTATATGAGTACGCACTTAATGAAGCATTTCAAGGTTGGATATTCAATACAGACCTAAAGCACTCAATACTACATGATCATTTGAGTTGACTTTGCTCCTTCTGACATCAATAAATGTGATTATAGAATTTTGCTCGAGGGGAAATACTGAAACCTAAACAAGACTCGATTATAATGAGCGTCAATTCAGTGTCAATAAAGTTATTTTGTTGTTAGGCATAAAATTGTGAATATATAAAATTCTGGGAAGTGCATAAAATCTATAATTACGAATATATGAGTCACAAAAACATATAGACCCGAAGGGATGAGAAAAGCAAGGTTGGTTTCTTCTCAAATTGCCTGTAAATGAGCCTCTGTACCTCTACAACCTTTCACTGAGCTAGGTATTGTACACTCAAGAGTTCAGCTTATTCAAGCAAGCCACAATAAACTTTGCCTCCTATAAGCCTGATTAACACCCTGCCCCCTGACTGTATACAGATGAAATTCCATGAACGCAATGTAATATCTAGTTGAGGCACGTATCAAGCCCTCTACTCCCCTTTGTTTTCCGTGTGTGACGTCGCATGGGTTGAGCATGCGTGACAATGTTACATGTCGTCATGCCAGCCTGGTGCATGCTGGCACAGTGAATCCAGCAGGAGGGAGGGGGGAGGGGGGTTGGTAGAGGGTTGTATTCTGTGTCTGCATGGTGGGTTGAATGCAACTGTCAATCATGAGGTGAGGAGAGGCGGGGTTACAGAATGGAGAGAGCAGTAACTGGGGTGACATACCAAGTGGGAAAAATTTTAATGAATACATTGCAGACTTTTCTAAAAAGAAGCAAGGCTTTTATACTACCTAATGTCAGTACTACTGAAAGATACTGGTGTTGTATGTGAGTAAATACGTGTGACACGTAGGAGTCAGTTACCACAAACCTGGAAATAAAACCTTCTGACTGTGTCGAGGAGAACCTGTCAGCTGAAAGAAACGTCTGGTCCTTGGTCCCATGTACATATGTGGCCCCAATTGGAGAAATAAAATGTAGTAGTTTATCCAAATTAGACCCTAAGTGCAACAAAGCCATTGCTGTTGCACCTTGTTGCACTTGAAGCTCCAGTCAGGGCTGGAGATTTCTGGGAAGATAGCCAGCATAGATTTCATCTGCCCGGAGATCTCCAGCAATGTACCGCACAGCCATGACACATCTATGCTGCCTCATCCTGTCAGTCAAGACGTGGAAAGTGACTGGAGCTTTGGTGCAACGGCAATGTCCCCGTTGCAGCTAAAAACTAATTTGCATAATCTGCAAAGGCTTATTTCTCTGAACTGGAGCAATATATCAACATGGGACCAAGTGTGCTTCTTTCAACTGAGAAGCACACTCCTACACAGTCCGAAAGTTTTACTTCCTAGCTTGTGGTGACAGATTCCCTTTATAGGGCATCTGTCAGCAGATTTGTACCTATAAAACAGGCTGACATGACAGAAATTATAGCACAAAGTTTCCATAGACGCATCTAAAACATTCTTGTTTGATCACCCATCTCTAATATTATCTCTTATTAATCCTCCCTCATTTCCTAATGACCTAATATTACTCCATATTAGCACTAACATATTAGCCCTTCACACATTCCTTCCCTTGGAGGCCAATGAACCTCTGCAAATCTGGCAGAAATTAAATGTGGCATTCTCACTTTGAGAAAGTAAGGCACCCTTCACATGGGCGTCGCGGGTGAGGGCCGGATGCATTCAGGGTGCATTGCGGGAAACCCGCGCGAGTGGGCACGCAATTGCAGTCAGTCTTGACTGCGATTGCGTTCCGTTGGTTAGTTTTTTCCGCGCGAGTGCAATGCATTTTGCACGCGCATGAGAAAAAACTGACTGTGGTACCCAAACCCGAACTTGGACTTCTTCACTGAAGTTCGGGTTTGGGTTAGGTGTTCTGTAGATTTTATTATTTCCCATTATAACATGGTTATAATGGAAAATAATGGCATTCTTTAATACAGAATGCTAACTAAAATGTCTATTGCGGGTTAAAAAATAATAAAAACATAACTCACCTCATCGACTTGATTGCGCAGCCGGCATCGTCTTCTTTCTTCCTCTTTCAGGACTTGCAAAAGGACCTTTGAAGACGTAATCGCGCTCACCATGTGACGTTAGTGCAGGTTCTTCTGAATGAAGATAGAAGGATCTTCTATCTTCATTCAGCAGGACCTGCGCTGATGTCACCGCGCTCACCACGTGGTGAGCATGATTACGTCATCAAAGGTCCTTTTGCAGGTTCTGAAAGAAGAAGAAAGAAGACGATGCCGGCTGCGCGATCAAGTGGATGAGGTGATTTCATTTCTTTATTTTTTAACCCCTCAAGGCACATTTTACTAAGCATTCTGTATTAAGAATGCTATTATTTTCCCTTATAACCATGTTATAAGGGAAAATAATACAGTGAATAGACTTTAATGGGGTCCGGGGTTCCTCATCCCTATCATCTCCTAGCAACCATGCGTGAAAATCGCACCGCATCCGCACTTGCTTGCGGATGCTTGCGATCTTCATGCAGCCCCATTCATTTCTATGGGGCCGCAATTGCGTGAAAAACCCAGAATATAGAACATGCTGCGATTTTCACGCAACGCACAAGTGATGCGTGAAAATCACTGCTCATCTGGACAGCCCCATTAAAGTGAATGGGTCCGGATTCAGTGTGGGTGGAATGCGTTCACCTCATGCATTGCACCCGCGCAGAAAACTTGCCCGTGTGAAAGGAAAGAGTTGTTTTCAAGCCTAGAGACTTGAGGAGAGAAATGAAACTGGCAATTCAAGCCCAAGCCCTATGCACTGAATAATACTTCCTTTCATTTCAGCTTTTTGTGCATGTCGATTTTTGTCCTTGTGTGCCCCACATCAGTTCACACAGATACTGCATGGCCACAGCTTTACATACAGAAAAAGGAACTTGAACGAGAGCAAAATTAATTTTGTTATACATAGTTTAGACAAATATATCCTCTACGCAAATCTAAGCTAGTGTGTCATATAGATCAACCAAGGGAGAGCAAAATCCTGCGCATTTACTCCTTTTTTCTCATATTGGAACTTGATTGACTTTTTGCTTCAACCACAATATGTATCTTTATATACAAAGGAGAGACGGAAACTGAAGTCTTTTTTGTTATTGTTGTCTGGTCCATGCATCCTTTTAAAGATGTAAATAGGTCCAGTCAGAGTGGGTGTCTTCCCTCTCTGTTCAATATAGAAGTATTCAATACCTGCACACGCTGGGATATTGTGGTTCTAGCTAGGTATCTATTGCTCATTGGCTTCAGGTTATGCCTGTGAATAATAAATAACAGGAGCCCACGTGTACTATTTTCTGTTTTTATTACCATTGGTAAACTTCTGGTGGTATTTCATGAGGCAGAAAGCCCCCTTGCAGAGCTGAATTTGTCATTAGGCACCTGATGATGGGGGTATAGGAACAGAGATTTTGGGGGCAGCAAAATAATGAGTGCATTTATTTTCTTTTTTTAATTAAAAAATTAATTAAAAAAAGTAGCTGTCACCACTAAGCAATAATATGTATGTATGTATGCATTTGTATGTGCATAAATGTGAGACTGTAGTGAGTACCTACGGTATGTGAGTGCATGTATATGAGAAATATATGTATGTGGCAAGTGTGCATAAGTCATCATGTCTGTAAAAAATTTGTGTGCATGTATGCATGTCATTTCCTGATAAGAGTGTATGAGCGTGTGTACTGAATCATTAATGGAAAGGGGCATGCTCAAAATAATAGCAGTGAGGAGTTACATTGGCGAAGTCATTCATTCAGTGGAAGAACATGTAAATTTTGGCGTTCAGTGTCAGGGGGGGAAGCAGCCAATGGCAGGCGGGGATGTGGACGAGCCTCCTTAGCATCGCGGGTGACACTGGGGAGGCTCCCCCCCGCCTGCCATTGGCTGCCCCCCCCCCCGATACCAGATGTTTTCATCCGTGTGCAGGGAGAAGCATCAGCGGCAGTGCGGGCACCAGGAGCTGCACAGGGAGCGGGGTAAGTATATTACCTGGGAGGGGCCCGGCACATGGGGGGGCTGTTTGAGAACTTAGATAACCCCTTTAAGTTAGGAGGGTGGCAAGTGTTGCACATGTTGGTTATAGTGCATTTCCTTCTGAAGTACTCGGGAAAATGGGTTGCACCAGACATTGTTCTGATAAAGAACATAAGTTGATTAAAAAGTTAATTGGAGAGGAAGAAACATATAGAGGAGTGCAGCAAATTATAGGCTTCCCAGCTAAAATGATCTCAGATGCCTTGAAGCGTCAACTAAAACCTGAAATGAAGAAAGCAGGGAATTACTGTTTGAATGGATCGAAGAATAGCCAAAATGGCAAAGGCTCAGCAAAGAAGATCTGAAGTTACCAGTAAGTACAATTAGAATATGATTAAGTAAAGCCAAGTTACTGTTTGCAAAATCCAGTTGTTGAAAAAAGACATGTACTGAATAGGTTAAAATTTGCCAAGGAACACATTCACTGCCCCAAAGAGAAGAGACAAAACATTTTGGGGATTTAAGAAATATTTTTTTTTGGGTCTAGTGACCACGGATATGTCAGACGACGCCCAAGCACTGAATTCAAGCCACATCAAAATATCTAAATAAATGAGATCATGTTGCCCTATCCCTATCATAAAGAAGAAATTCCCTTGAATCAAATGGGTGTTTCAATATGACAATCAGTCAAAACACACCTCTAAGCGATGAGCATCTTGGTTGCGCACAAACAGGATTGCGGTAATGATGTGGCCAACCAAATCCCTTGATGTTAATCCCATAGAGAATTTGAGGGTGACATAAAAATGTGGGGGCACGTTTTAAACGCCGATCTTAATAAAGCCTCCATAAATTTGGCGCATCCAGCGCCATTTTTAAGTGTAAGACAGCTTCCGAGCTGTCTTACATTTAGACCTTTTTTTACGCCTGAAACAGCCGTAGAAAATGGTAAATGAGACCCCCGTCCCCTTCCCCGCCCGTGCCACGCTAACAATTTTAGACCTGGTGTGAGCGGGGCGAAATCGCAAATAGCTTTATTAAGACAACAGATCCTGGACATACATAAAGGCACTTTATCACATTATTTACAAATAGTCATTCAGTCACAACTGCCTTATTTTCACATATGTCCTTGTTACTTATTGTTAAAATATAACTTTTAATTATCACTATATAAAATAACCAATAGACCAATTAAATCTTGTTAAAACTATCGGTGTGTCGCATTCTTTTCCGTTTATTTCTTTAGCGTATAAGCCCTGTTATCCCTACAGTGCTACTACTAGCTTGGGACTGTGAGGTGCTGATCCTTGCCCTCTAGTTTCAGCTCACTCTTATCTACATGTATCTGTGTCCCTCATTGCTGCTAACTTGTTAACTAAATCTTGTACTCCAAGATGCTTCACTCCTGCTCTAAAAACCCTCACACACTGCCCCCAAAAGAAGGGCAATGTTTGATGGTTTTTAGAGCAGGAGTGAACCATCTTGGAGTACAAGATTTAGTCAACAAGTTAGCAGCAATGAGGGACACAGATACATGTAGATAAGAGTGAGCTGAAACTAGAGGGCAAGGATCAGCACCTCACAGTCCCAAGCTAGTAGTAGCACTGTGGGGATAACAGGGCTTATACGCTAAAGAAATAAACGGAAAAGAATGCGACACACCGATAGTTTTAACAAGATTTAATTGGTCTATTGGTTATTTTATATAGTGATAATTAAAAGTTATGTTCTAACAATAAGTAACAAGGACAGAATAAGGCAGTTGTTAGTCTGAATGACTATTTGTAAATAAATTAAATCGCAGATAGCTGCACAACTAACCGTTGCACCGCCATCTGCATCTCAAATACGGCTAATTTAGGCGCATTTCAATATAATAAATGAGTCTGTGGTTTATGAGGCAAAACCCCCAAAAAGCAGAAGAACTGTTCAATGTAATCTAATCATCCTGGACTGGAATACCTTTACAGAGGTGCTAGAAGTTGGTTGACACCATGCAAAACAGATGTCAAACAGTTCTCAGAAACAATGGTGATACCACTAAATATTAGTTCAGTAATTCAAAGTAAGATAAAATATCAACATTTTTACAGTTTAAACATTACATTTTTGAGTTTTCAATGAAAGATGCTGGCACTGCTATCTTGCAAAATATACATGTCCTATTATTGTCCATTTTGCAGACAAGAATAGCTAGTTCTACTGAAGGGGGTATACAAATTTTGGATCTGCATTTTGCAGATCTGTGGTTTGTGGACTGCAGATATGGTCGTGTGCATCCAGTCTCCATTCAAAGGCAGCATTCCATTCAATCAAAGGTACCACTCCACTTCAAGAATGGAGTGTGTTCTTTCACTGGAAGACTGCTGCCAGGGCCAATAAGATTTTGAGGTGCATGAAAAGGGGCATAGATGCCCGTGATGAGAACATAGTCCTGCCACTTTACAAATCCATAGCAGTGATGAGCGGCAGGGGTAATATTTGAATTTGCGATATTTCACAAATATTTGGGCAAATATTCGTCATATATTCGAAAATTCGAGAATTTGTGATCTCCAGTCATTATTTTCTTGATCGTGAAAATTTGCGAACAACACTAGTCCTAAAGTCAAAGATATTTCAGCCTTCTCATTGGCCCACAAGCAAGAAGCAGTGAGGGATCATGGGTACTGATGAAAAAAAATCTAGAATATTCGCGATTACGAATATATAGCACTATATTCTAGATATTCGTGAATTCTCAAAGTGCCAATATTCGTGATAAAAATTTGCGATTAGAATATTCGCGATCAACACTAATCACTAGTCAGACCACACATGGAGTACTGTGTACAGCTCTGGGCTCCAGTGAACAAGGCAGACATAGAGCTGGAGAGGGTCCAGAGGAGGGCAACTAAAGTAATAACTGGAATTGGTGGACTACAGTACCCTGAAAGATTATCAAAATTAGGGTTATTCACTTTAGAAAAAAGACGACGGAGAGGGGATATCTAATAACTATGTATAAATATATCAGTGTTCTGTACAGAGATCTCCTCCCATCATCTATTTATCCCCAGGACTGTGACTGTGACGAGGGGACATCCTCTGCGTCTGGAGGAAAGAATGTTTGTACACAAAAATAGAAAAGGATTCTTTACGGTAAGAGCAGTGAGACTATGGAACTCTCTACCTGAGGAGGTGGTGATGGTGAGTACAATAAAGGAATTCAAAAGGGGCCGGGATGTATTTCTGGAGCGTAATAATATTACAGGCTATAGCTACTAGAGAGGGGTCGTTGATCCAGGGAGTTATTCTGATTGCCTGATTGGAGTCGGAAAGGAATTTTTTTTCCCCCTAAAATGAAGAAATTTGGCTTTTACCTCATAGGGTTTTTTGTCTTCCTCTTGATAAACTTTGCAGGATAACAGGCTGAACTGGATGGAAGTCTTTAGCCATAGAAACTATGTTACTGTGTAAGAATGGTTGACATTGTTTACACATATAGTAACAAGAAAATGTGAGTGACAGACCATTTCCTTTTTAGCTGTTCAAAAATTGATGTTGAGGGAAGTGATATTCAATTAAATAGGGCAAAATATATCTTAGTTCCTAAAGATGCATGAGATGTACATATGACCCTGTCCTCTCAGGTGCTTGAGTCAGGGTCCTCTGCAGCCACTGCTCTTAATATGCTCAATGACTGGACATTACTTGTAGCTTAGTCAACAAGAGTTAAGTAGCAACATGAGAAATGTGCTCTAGTTTAGAATTAAAGACGGAAGAATATTCCATCCTCCAGCATCAGGGGAAATAAAGTTCAGCAGCTATGTCAACGTTTGTCCACACGGCATAAACAATGTAAAAGCCGAACTTTTTAGAGAATTGGACTTGGGCTACTTAGTCAAATCCATCATGTGGTTTGTTGAATGCTCCTTGACAGCAGGCTTTGCCTGTTATAAATTGGCGATCCTGTGCTCAAACATTCACCCCCGACAAATTAAATGAGAAAGTGCCTGGTTCTGTCAAGGATAGTAATGAAGTGGGAATTTATTCTGTTTCTGATATTTACGCAGCTTCTGGCTGGGTATTCTCAAACTATTGAACTAAACAGCTAGACATCAAGTTTGAAAATCTCAAACGTGGAGAAAAAGTTTTAGGACAAGAACAGTGAACAGTGGTAAACTTGGCAGCCAAAAGAGTTGGGAAAATTCTATAGCAGCTCTATACAATACAGGAGGATAAAGGGGCATTCCAGCTTTTCGATATTGATGATCTATACTTTATGTTGTGCCATTCCTCTACTATTTCTGTTATATATTTATGAATGAATTACCATTAGTCTGCAATAATTTGGTGCTACCAGTAAAGGATGTGTCCCTGCACAGTCTGACATCATCCAATTAGTGCAGCCTGTGACAGACTGTGCAGGGACACTTCCCCAACTGGTAATACCCAGTTATTGCAGACTACTGGTAATTCATTTATAAATATCCAATAAAAAAATATAGGAATGGCACAATATAAAGGTATATGAAAAAATGTTCTTGAATTGTTATTAGACTAGTTTCACACTTGCGTTTAACTTTTCCTGTATTGAGGTCCGGCAGAGGATCTTAATACCGGAGTAAAACGCTTTCGATTTGTCCCCATTCATTGTCAAAGGGGACAAAACTGTTTGGTTGCATTCTCACACCAGACAGAAAAGCGCAGCAAAAACGGATCCGGTATGACACACAATGCAAGTCAAAGGTGCAGGAACTGTTTTCTCGGACACAATAGAAAACTGATCCGGCACCCATCGACTTACAATGGTTTAATGCCAGATTTGTCGTTGCTATTTTAAAGATAATACGACTGGATCCATTCATAACGGATGCAGCCAGTTGTATTATCACAAATGGAAGCGTTTTTGCTGATCCCT
Source organism: Bufo bufo (assembly GCF_905171765.1). Classification (NCBI taxonomy): domain Eukaryota; kingdom Metazoa; phylum Chordata; class Amphibia; order Anura; family Bufonidae; genus Bufo; species Bufo bufo. Next base: position 241,240,254 of record NC_053394.1, on the reverse strand, counting down.
GCCAGATCAGGCAAAAACACAAGTGTGAAAGTAGCCTAATAAGGGAAATGTGAGTAGTTAACGCAAAGAAACATGGTAGATTTTTTTATTTGGCAGTTTTTTTAATTAAAATTACCTATAAGTAAAGTTTTTCATATCATAAGTATGACATGAAGCAAAGATAACAAGCTCAGACTAGCTGTATGGAAAGTGGAAGAAATAACCGTCTCCTTATTTAGTGTTAAATGACCCTTGAAGATGTCAGGAGTTGTATCTGACCCAGCAGCAGATCGAGAATGCAGGAGTGGAGCAGAGCAGAACAGAACAGAAGATATCATGTATACACAGTGGTAAATCAGTGTCTTATTACGTCTGTTGGTCTAGGTGCCCTTAGAAGAAGTCTCTATCTATAATTTGGCAGTTAGAACTACTGTATCTCCATTGAGATAGAATAGCTCCGCCACCAGTTTTCCTTCATTTGCAGTATTGACATAGACAGCTTACTTACACTAGCTGAGTCCAAATGAGAAGGGTAACTTGGCAACTGTCCTCCTTAGTCTGCGTCCCCCCAACATTTCAAGACCTCTACTATGTCACCATCTAAAGGTTACCAAGACTCGCTAGCTGCTTTAATTTTAGTGGTGAGGTTAAGAACAAGTATGTGACACAGAGTGCCTGTTCTTAATATATAAATATTTGTCACATACTCATTTTAGACTTTTTTTAAATCAAAATATTGTCTGATCTCTAACCAGGAATGTTCCACAGACAGAGGGAATTATAGTTGGAAACAACAAAACTTATTTGATTGTTCTTGAAGCAAGTTACTTCCCTGGAATAGATGGCTTGTCACTTTAAACGTTAACTGGGTTAAAGGCTTCACATCAAAGAAAAATGGACATAGTAGGCTAAGTGATTCTTATCTGCCATCAATTTCTGTGTGACCATTTTGTCAAATTCCAGGCTTGTCACAGTGTGTCAGCTATAACGAGGGAGCTCTACATTTGCTACCTGCACTGATGCAGAAACAGAATGTCTTTTGGAAGAAACAACAAGCTATTTAGTCTAAAGAAATGGTTTACATCATGCGTCCGCTGTGCATAGATTAGGAAGACCCATTTAAATGCTTTATTGGTTTCCCAGCCAAATAGGGGCAATTTATTGCTACCAGCCACTGTTAGCTGCGGATGTTTGTCTTACATTTCTAAAGACTTGCCTGTAGGAAAAATAAATGTAGTACCAGAATCAAAACCATAGATAATGTCACAGTGAAAGCTGAAAATATACACCGAATAATAACTACTACAATTATTCTGATAGTAAAGAAAGCAAGCTGTATACTAATATATGGTTTGCTACAGATCAAGGAAAGCATCACCATGTTAGAGCATTACATTATCTTAAATCAGGCTGTATAAATAGTTCCTATTAAAGTTACATTATTGGGGTAAATTATGCCTATACATTCAGGGTTGGAATGGCCCACAAGAGTACCAGAGGATCCTCTATTAGGCCCACCCAGGACAAAAAAAACACTTTTGGAGCTGCCTTTGGAGACAATAAATTGCCATTAGTGTTGATGTCTTTGATTAAAAACTTATTAGACTTTATCAATTATATTAGTGTTGGGGCCTAAGATTAATGTCCTCTGGTGGACCCAAGGAATCCCAGTCCGACCTCGCATACAATGACCTCCTGTGCCAGCTTAGGAAGATAGGAAACAATGCAAGAAAGTGAGTCCTTTGACCTACAGAATCTAAGTTCTTAAGAATTTTTGAAAGGGCTCAGAAAGTCTGATAAATGTGGTGGGATTTTTATGGCCCCTGTCAAGCATTTTGAAGGGTTTTTTAATGAGTACAACTACAGCCTTTAGTTAAGAAATATTCAGTTATTTTACTGATATAAGTAAATGTAATGAACCCTGTCCTAGGAACGATTCAAGGACATGAAAAGCAACAGACCGTGCTCCCGTGGTTTCCTCTACACAGCACAATATGCACATATGTACTGTAGTACAGCAGTCAATATGCAGAAAATATCACGGCATCCATGTGTCCCTATTATTTGAAGTGTGGTACCTCTGTAATATGGGACATGCCATGGCGATCAGCTAACTTGAGATAGCTGGTTTTGTTGGAGGGGTAGCTGATTTTGTTGAAGGATGTTGCCATTACCTGAACACTGAACTGATTCTGTAGGGGATATGTAATATAGCTGGCAATAATGTAAAAGTAATCAATATAATGCATGGAAACCTCCAAAAACTGCCACTGCTGGTTGGCAGCCCTCTGCCCTGGATCATAAAAGGTGATCTGCAGAGGAAGACATTAGGGCTGTAATCGGGCTTAAGGACAGGAATTGTCCTGATACAACTCATTTAAATACAGTATATGTCAGCTAACAACATACGGTAATATATTCTTTCCTGCGTAGCAACCTACTACAGGAATGCTCTGAAATAGTGGTTCTAAGGCTATTTTCACAGTTGCGGCAGTGTGATCCGGCGGGTAGTTCCGTCATCGGAACTGCCCGCCGGATCCGCCGATCTGGATGTGACTAAAAGCATTTGTGAGACGCATTCGGATGCGGATCCGTCTCACAAATGCATTGCAAGAACGGATCCGTCTCTCCGCTTGTCATGCGGACAGACGGATCCGTCTAGTAGTTTTTTTTTTTTAAATTTTTACCGGTCTGCGCACGGCATTCCGGTATTTTGAATGCACTAATACATTCCTATGGGGAAAAATGCATTCAGGCAAGTCTTCAGTTTTTTTCGCCGGAGATAAAACCGTAGCATGCTGCGGTATTATCTCCATCCTGATCAGTCAAAATGACTGAACTGAAGACATCCTGATGCATCCTGAACGGATTTCTCTCCATTCAGAATGCATGGGGATATACCTGATCAGTTCTTTTCCAGTATAGAGCCCCTGTGACGGAACTCTATGCCGGAAAAGAATAACGCTAGTGTGAAAGTACCCTTAGCTCTTCAGAAATAGGAAAATCAATGATGTAAAAATGAAGGTTTTGTATACTGTAATAACAGATGCTATCTAGTAGTAATATAGTAAGATAGTAACATAGTTTATAAGGCTGAAAAGACATCTGTCTACCCCGTTCAGTCTGTTATTCTGCAAGGTTAATCCAGAGGAAGGAAAAAACCTTCATGAGGTAGAAGCCAATTTTCCTTATTTTAGGGGAAAAAATTCCTTCCCGACTCCAATCAGGCAATCAGAATAACCCCCTGGATCAACGACCCCTCTCTAGAAATCTAATAACTATAACCTGTAATATTAATGCACTGCACATAGGATTCTTGATTTGCATATGCAGACATGAGAACCTATGCATTGTGTAAAAAAAACATATAATATACGTACATCTTCTAGATATGGCTGATCTATATATGCAGTCTGGTGTGTAATTTACATATTCTTTTCTTAAATGAAATATCTATGCAGAAAAGCATGGTGGGTTTGTTGTTGTGAACTCAAAAGACCATAGACGAAATCATGGCTTACAACAGGGCTGAGCTGCAATACAACACACAAGTCTTGGAATTCTGTCTACTTTTATGACAGCAAAGGAGCAAGGATCCATCATTGCCTAACTGAGCCGATATACCATTCAGAGGTCTGGGAAAAACTGATCACATCAGCAAGAGCTGTAACACTGACCATGCTGGTGGTCATCCAGCTTTTCCAGTTGTGTCCAGCCATTTTTTTTATGCCTGAGCTGAACACATGGGATGACACTTTTGTGTTATCAGCTTCCATGGCCGGATATAGCCGCAGAAAGACATCGCATGCTGTGGCTTTCTGTCTGAGACACTTGGCATTACTACAAGTGTGCCAGATGTCATAAATGAACCTGTCAAAAACCTGGGACCAATTCAGGCATAATTATTTCATCATTTTCCTTCAGCCTTATTGAGTTACCTCTTAGCTAAACGGCATGGTCAATAATAAGGACCATTTCAGCTTTCCTCGCGTCTGTTTTAGTCAGTCTCTGTTCACACATTGTTACAGGACTACATTTGGCACATGCACACAGTGTATCCATGGGTTCCCTTAACCAGGCGTATTTCAAGAGTGTCTATTTGGCATAAGCTGGGTTAATATGTCTCCATCAGAGGTTGCACTGCATTTTTTCTGGAAGAGCAAAAATACTCCTCTTAGCATTTTTGAGGAGCATTAGGAGGAGGAGTATGAAAGTTGCAGTAATTAAAAAAATAATAGGCAGGCCTACATAACATTAAGAGGTTACTATTTATGCTGGTAAACAATTACTAGTACTCTAGAACTGTCTTCCATTCATCTATAGCAAATTTAGACAATTTTAAAATTACATTAAACATAAGACCACTGCCACCACAAAAGAGTCACATTGCTTCCATAAAAGTGCCACCATATCAGAGCCATACACCGTTCTTTCATAAGAGTGCCCCATAACAGAGCCATACACAGTGCATCCATAACAGTGCCACTGTAACAGTGCCATACACAGTCCTTCCATAACTGTTCCACCATATCAGAGCCATACACCGTTCTTTCATAAGAGTGCCCCATAACAGAGCCATACACAGTGCATCCATAACAGTGCCACTGTAACAGTGCCATACACAGTCCTTCCATAACTGTTTCACCATATCAGAGCCATACACCGTTCTTTCATAACAGTGCCCCATAACAGAGCCATACACAGTGCATCCATAACTGTTCCACCATATCAGAGCCGTACATCATGATTCCATAACAGTGCCCCATAACAGAGCCATACACAATATTTCCACAACAGTGCCCCATAACAGAGCCATACACAGTGCATCCATAACAGTGCCACTCAGTGCCATACACAGTCCTTCCATAACTGTTCCAAGATATCAGGACCATACATCATGATTCCATAACAGTGCCCCATAACAGAGCCATACACAGTGTTTCCACAACAGTGACCCATAAAAGAGCCATATACAGGTCTTACATAATGACGGCCCATAAAATAGCCATACACAGTGCTTCCCTAAGGATCAATTCACACGTCCGTATGTGCTTTGCGGATCCGCAATCGCGGACAAGAATAGGACATGTTAATTTTTTTTTGCGGAACAGAAGTGCGGATCCAAAAATGCGGACTGCACATTCTGGCACCATTGAAAATGAATTGGTCCGCACCTGTTCCGCAAAATTGCGGAACGGATGTGAACCCATTTTGCGGACGTGTGAATGGACACTAACAGTACCGCCATAACAGAGCCATACACAGTGCTTCCATAACAGTGCCCCATAACAGAGCCATATACAGTTCTTCTATAACAGTGGCCCATAACATAGCTAGACCAAGAACTTTTATATACAATGCTCACATAACACTGCCATACACAGTACTTTCATATGCAGTTGCCCCATTATGGAATCAGATGCGGTACCTCCATATGTAGTGCCCCTATAACAGAGCCATAAACAGGGCTCCCACCACATAGCCAGATGCAGTGTTTCCAAAACAGTTCACCTACAGCTGAGGCAGTTGCATTGCCCCATAACAGGGCCAACCACAATGTTGTCAGTGGCAGTGTCCCCATAACAGTATCACCATGAAAATGATACAAGCTAAAGAAGAAAGACTCCATTTACAGTACCCCCACCAAGAACTAGAGTCCTCACCTTCTTACTTTGGAGACTACAAAATGTTCCATGAGAGTAGGCAGGTGTGCCTGTCAATTCCTCAGCAGCTCCTCTCAAATGTCTCCGTGGATGTCTGAGCAGACAGCTAACGTATGAGGTGAAATGTTGGCCACATTCACTGTATAAATCTCAATGAAACTAGAGCAGTGCAAGCCCATCAATACAGTCCCTATACTGGTCAACTAGAGGAGTGATCCATTCACAGAAGAGGGCTAGTATACAAACTGTAGGAAATCTTGGTCACAGAAAAATCTGGATCAGATCAATGGTAGCCTTCAGATGTCCCCGTAAAGGAACGAGTGAGTGTTGTACAGTTGTAGACAGTGTATACTGATGTTCTGCTTTACTACTTCCTGTATAGATGCGAGCAGTAGACTCACTATTAAAGTAATTCCTCTGACTCCTAAAATTGGAGACGCTGTCAAACTCAGCATCAACTGAGTTCAGGGGCAAATCCATTTTGCAACTTGGTACAAAAGTCTGACCACTTACCCCAACTACATAAGTTGTTGTAACCATGTGTCCCAAATCATTATAGAAAGAACCCTTTAGCGACCGGTTTCTCATCAGTCAGATCCCTCATCCTATGAAAATTCATGACTTACTCCTAAAATAGTTTTATTGCTGGAAATACACAGTATGAGTCATACACTTAGTCATAGTGAAACTCCTCATCTGAAGGTAAAGGTCTTACAGATAAGACTTCAGAATATGGAATATATTCTTTAGCAGAGAAAGAATTTACAAGACGAAGACATCTCATGTTCCCTGTTTTGCCGTCTCCAATGCGAAATGCGGTAAAGTACAAATAACCAATCATAGATTTTCTGTAGTTATAGCAACCAATCTCCAAAGCTTCTGATGTGTGGTGATTAACCTGTTACAGATGCCACTCGGGTCCCTGGATACAGCCCAAACTCCCTTCAATATGTTTATCTGTTTGTAGTGAAATCTGTGATTAGCTGAAGTCAATAGCTGTAGATCAAAGCAGAATGGGAATTGTCAGAATCTGAAGAGGATAAGCGTCCCTAAATATTTTCCGGTTATTAATGCACAACTGAAAACTAATTGGGATTCACAATAAGATGCATTTGCTACCAAAAACGACGGTGTACCTCTGTTATATCCGCTTCACTGTTCTTCATTACACTGCTAGAATGTTTAGGCCTCATGCAAATGACTGCATTTTTGGTCACATCACACACAGCACACCATATGTCCGTTCTATGGTCCGGCAAAAATGTAACATGGCCTACATTTGTTCGTTTTCAGTAGACGGAAAAAAATATGGTAGTATGCACATGCTAGGTATCCGTGTTTGGCAGGTCGGCAGTTTGTGGACTGCAAAACACATATGGTTGTGTGCATGAAGCCTAACTTTAACTGTAGGTTTAGAGACTCGCTTGTGATGCTGCCAAAAGCCCCGTTATCAATTATGTTGCCGAGGTTGGCAAATTAAATGAGTGTTCACTGACTGTTGATCGTCAATGGCTGCCCAGTTTACGTCAAACCACAAGCAACAGTTAAAAGATAGAAGTCGGTTGATTGTTGAACATCAGTTGAACAACAATCATCTAATAAAGATTTTGGCCACATAAACGGCCAGACACATTTTAGTCCATGTTCGCCATTACAGTTGTGGCAAATGCGAATACATGTTCAAAGAAACTGGGCAATGGGTGATAGATCCTTCGGGGAACGTTCTTTCAAAGAAATTGCTTTCATTCACAAACAATCATTCTTTGAACAAAGACAGGGCCACTGCATTAGAATTCTACTTGGCTGTTTTCCCCAAGAGATGTCCCCTGGGGTCAGACATGTATTATTTACCTTGTGGACAGGAATTCCTTTAGTTTAGCTTCATTAGAGTGATAACAATGGTTGCAAATGTATACACACCTGTAAATATTTCAATGGGAAGCAGACGCTGCAGTCTTAGAAAATGTTGAATTGTCAGCTAGATATATAACAGGTTCAATGGCGATTAAAGTCACAAACAATTCTTTCCTCGATTGTCATTTCTTTTGACAAATAATAAAGGTTACCTGCCATTGGACAAAGCTAGAAAATACAAAACGTCAAAAAAATGGCATAACCTGTTCTTTTCCAGTGAAAGAAAAGAAGCATTACAAGATGGAAAGTTTGATTTGCTTCTGTATGGGAACAGGTATTTCCACAGGATTGTCTTAATCATGGATTAGACTGACAAACAGAATCCACAATCACGCTGTTGCTTTCTCAGTGGCAGTCCCACATAACTCCCGGTTTCATCTAACAAGACATGAGGAGGTACATTGTTAAAAGAGCTCACCCCACTGGGCAATAGCTTTTAACAACAGCAAGCTTGAGAGAAAATCTGCAGTTACATGCGATCCCCTGACCATACACAGCCGGGAGCACACTTTTCTTTTTTGTTGACAGTGCCAAAATACAAGAAAAATTGCATATTTATAGAAGTGCGGCACTGAACAAAAAACTTTTGAATTCAGCACCGGGAAACATAAAATACAAGCTTCACCCTTGACGTCATGTCTAATGATCTGTTGAATACATGTCAGGATTAAGTTTTATTATTAAGTATAAAAACCCTAAACTTTAGAAGAGCATTTGTGCTCTTTAGAACGGCATTGTGAATTTTGTAGACAAGTCTGTTGGATAAAAGTGGGGAAATTGGAATTCCACAGCAACCATGACATTTTTAGAATGCTTCCATTTACAACGAGAGCCATTATATTGTTACATTAGGGGATAACCCTCATAGAGTAAAAACTTCTTGAGTCACTTGGCCTTGTTGCCACTCAAGTATGCGTTCATACATAGAAACTGGGGTGTGGAAAAATGGCAGCAGGTGCACAGGACTGATGAGACTAAATGGTAAATATATGGCTATAATAGAAGGCAGTTTGCTCACTAAAGGGATGTAGAGCCCCACAATACTGAGTGTCTACAGACAACAGTGAAGCATGGTGGAGGTTCCTTGCAAGTTTGGGGCTGCATTTCAGTAAATGCAGTTTGGGGATTTGGTCCGGATTAATGGTGTCCTCAATGCTGAGAAGCACAGGCAGATACTTATCATGCAAAACTATCAGGGAGGCATCTGATTGGCTCCAAATGTCTGCAGCAGGACAATAACCCCAAACATACAGCCAATGCCATTAAGAATAAGGATAGGTGAAGCAGTTTGGACTGAACCGAGTTTTTCCAATCTTTGCAGGTTCGTTTCAGACGAATCCATTAAAACAGCATATAGCACCATTTTAGGGCATATGTGGGCAGGTAAAAAGCACTAGGGAAGAAGGGTTTTCACATGACCCTGAGAGGAAGTGGAGGAGAGGGCTTGCCCTACAGTACAGTAATTCACATTTGGTACTGTAGGTTAGCGAAAACTAGGTGACAGACGAAAGGCAGTATGACTGCAGGATTAGAATACACAGAGTTTCTTTGTAACCTGTTGTCATGGAGACACACAATTATATAAAGGCATTGTGGTAGAGGCTAAAGGCAACTGAGGGCTTAGGGCAAAGGAGGAGCGCCTAAACCCCTGCCCTAAGCTGGCTGAGTTGTGCCGGGAGCGAGGAGCGTGGGTAAGCCTAGAAGTGGGCATTCCCTGAAGGGGACTGAGGAGAGAGAAAAAAGAAAAAAGAAAAAAGAAAAAAAAGGGGGGGGGGGGTGGATGTGATCCGGAAGCGCCCAGAGGAGACGGGAGCCGGCGCTCATGAGGGGACATACGCCCCTCCCACAAATCCAGGCTGACATTTCAGCCTTCCAACTTGTAGATACATAACTATAGGATTTTTAAAATAAAAAAATCTAACATTTAAAAAAGTAGCTCCAATTCTTGAATGCATTTGAACAACTACAAACTTGCTATGAAGGTATTCATAACTCTATTCAAGGTATCATATTAAACTACCAAAATGCTATAACACAAAAATAAAAGAAGCATTAGGCACCGATCCCCTACCGCTGCCGTTCTGTGCTTGCCACCTCCTGGCAGGTCTACATTTACTGTGTGGTAGGAAATGTTCCCTCAGCCAATCACTGGCTACAATAGTGACCCATCTGAGCCACTAATTGACTGAGCATTTCCTCCCATTACCTGTGCATTGAGATAGAACTAGAAGTGGACCCCAGAGTGGAATCGGTAAGTGCCAGAACAGCAGTGGCAGGGGATTAGTGGGTGAGTAATGTTTATTTGATTTTTTAACCCATTTGTAAACAAAATGAATCCTGTAAGACAACCACTTTAATACTTAATGCCCAATACTCCTTTTATTTCTCTTTCTAGTTATGTAATGCTTGATTTTTTAATAATACAAAATTAAGAGAAAGCGTGGCTGAATTGTGATTTAACTTAAGAATATCATAGCAATTATAGAAGTGCTTGAATTACTGCAAGCAATAAAATATCTGATTATAAAAGGTCACAAAGAGGATAGTGTGCATGTCCTTCTTGATAGCAGTTATTAATGGGATGTTAAGACTGACTTCCACTTTATCTTCATCAGCATCGTGACAGAGTATAGGCTTCTCAACTCCTCCTATTACTGTTCTCATTAATTTTCATTTTAAAATCTTAAGAACGCTGATAACACTATTGTTAAGACTGAAGACTCTAAAGAACATAAGCCAGCATGGAGGAACTCTGTTACCATGTACAGTATAATCTTCTTGCCCTGCCTTCCTCACATAAAGACAGGGCAACATACTGTATGCCAACCTATAGAGCTCATTCATTTCCATGCAGTTTGGAAACTAAATGCTATAGTTAAAGGCTATAGACACCTTCATGGCATTTTTATGATTGCATTTTACTCATTTTGGGCAAAAAAACATATTTAATTTTTTTCAATTGGCCTGTATTAAATTTTTTTGCTTTTCCTGAGACACATGGGCTAAGAATAGGTCTGTTTGCAAGCTGTCACAGACTATTTTCTTTGAATCCCGTCATCTGATGGATCATGTGTAGCTGTTTTCTCTCCTGACCTCATAAACACTCATTATAGATCAATTGTCCTCAAACTGTTAAGAATATGGCTTAAAGGGAATGTGTCATCAGAAAATTACCTATTATTTAATATGTGTTTTTATGTTAAACCATATTTTTTAAATACTTTTTAGTAGTTATTTTTAATTTTCCATGTCCATATCCTGCTTATCATGACAGGCAGGATTAGAATAACAGATAGCACCTCTATATACAGATAACATTGGATCCACCATTCACAATAGGCGATTGTAAAAGCTTATCTACTCCCTGACTTTTTCACATGTCACAAGCATGCCTACAAAACTCTCCCATAGAAATCAATGAGGACCTCTTCTGACCATTGTGTTTTTTGCCCACATTGCTGCTGTAATGCAGTTTTCTAAATGCTCTCTAAATTCTGTTAAGAACAGCTTGTGCAAGATGGCAGCCCCCATAATCATGTTCAGAAAATAGATTTAAAAAATGGATATGTGTCTATCTTGTTTTAATTGATATTTAAAAAAAAATTGGGACAAGTTGTCTTTAAATAAGTGTTTATTAGGTCCGGAGATCAGAGATAAGAGCTACACATGAGCTGTCAGATGATGGGATTCAAATAAAACTGATTGTGACCGCTTGCCAGCAGACTGATTTTCAACCTCTATATCTCAGAAATGGACAAACATTTTTAATAAAGACCAATTTAAAAATAAATTTTAGGCTAAAAATTAGTAGAACATAATCATAAAATATGCCCTGATGATGTACATAACTTTTAAAGAAAATAATCAAGCATAACAATTTGTGATTGTTGTGATCACTCCACAATGCAGTTGTTATCTTGTTTATGAATCCAAAAATGGATGAGAATAAAATACAATGTAATAATTTGCATCAAATACAGCTTGAAACAGAACACACAGTTTAAGGCCATGGTGCTTTGAGGAAAAGGCTTATATCTAGCTACGGAAACTGATGATTCTGATGATTCCTTCTCCCAAGCTGTCAATGACTTCTTCTATCAGTGACCACTATGTCTACATGTAATAGACACATTGGGGCACATTTATTAAGATTGGCATTTAAGGCAGCGAACTTAATAAGCCCTATACCTGGGAGTGGATCTGCTGGAATTACATAGAGGCACTGGGCTCTTCATAACTTTGGCGGATCCACCGCCGCTTAGACGTGGCATGAGCAGGGAGAAGTCACAGATTGCATCGCAAAGGACCTTTGCACCACAGTCTGCGCCAGAAATACGCCTAATTTTGGTATATTTCTGTTTAATAAATGACCCCCATTCTAAGTATGCATTATTATGATCATGTCTCATGACAGTGTTGCTCAGGTATATTATTATTGTGTGGTACAGACAAGCAGTGTAGTTTCCAAAGCTGACTCCCATGTGGCTCATGACAACTCTGCTCCATCATCATAGCCAGCTCAGGCTTAAAGGGAGTCTGTCACCACTATATGGCCATATACAGCACTTACATGGCGCTGTAGCACACCTATACAGGATTCTAATGGCACCTTTGTTATTTTCTTTAGACATCCAGAAGCAGGAAAAACGACGTTTATTTCATATGCAAATGAGCACTCGCAAGTGCCCAGGGGTGGTGTTCCGTGTGTAGGTGCCCAGGCTGCTCTGCCTTATAAAATATTTCATGATCTATAGCGCAGCAGAAGCTGAATAAAGGTCTGCTTAACAAAATAGCACTGCATGTAACAGCATGACCGACAAGCTTTAGTAATTATTGATATCAGGCAATGCTTTCAGATCAATAGCTTGTCAATGCAATATTGCCCTGAGCAGCCGCTGCTCTTCCGCAGTCATAATAGCGAACAACTTGACTATGTGCTAAGAACGGTGTATGGAGATTGTGAGCGCTGCTGAAGATGTTATTACAAAAGTCAAATAGATTATTAATGTTCTATACACAACCATGAATGGTATAGTCAGCTGTATGCTTATATGTACACCATATGCCATTCATTTACAAATAAGCACAAATGTTCCGGATGTCTAAAGAAAATAACAAAGGTGCCATTAGAATCCTGTATAGGTGTGCTACAGCGCCATGTAAGTGCTGTATATGGCCATATAGTGGTGACAGACTCCCTTTAAGCTATGACCTACTAAAGGACAATGGAGAATCTCCATAACAATGAATTTTTAAGCAAATGAACCAGTGGGCAACAAGAGCTCCATAAGTCTAGGCAAAATCCCCTCAAAATATCTAGCCAGTGGTGTACATAGAGAAGTAAGGGCCCCATAGCAAGGATCAGACCAGGCCCCCCACACTGGACAGAAGGGCTTCTGCCTAAACCCTTTTCAATGACCCTTGGGCCATTTTTCCACTACCTCATTTGCTAAAAGTTGTTCCTTTAGAGGGTAGAGTCCTGACCAAGTTTTCACCCTCAGTAAAAGAGGGGATGATCCCAACTAAGAGTGTCCCCCCCTCTTGCCCATGGCCCCATAGCAGTCACATGGTCTGCCGCTATGGTAGTTACGCCCCTGGGTACAGCAATAAGTGCTTCCTTCCACTGGAGCAGATTATTAGATCCAACCCATTTATCTGCAAAAGTAAAAGCATTATCTCTATGTTGGAGCCATTTGTTGAATTTGGTGGTCTTAAGTAGTAATAGTGGGTGGTAGGACTCACAGAATTCAATAATATATCCAATATCCCAGAATGAAAACTCAACACTTTACCGTGACATGCTTGCAAAACCCTTGACAGATACATGCAGCATAAAAAAATCTCTGAAGTATTGATAAATTCGTTTTTTTTGTTTTTTTTTCAAAGCTGATCATCTTGCATTACTCATCTTGGGACATGACGAGACAAGAGGAACAGTAAAGAAGTACTGGAGTAAGGGAAAAAAAATCTGTTGAGCTGTCTGACAGATTTTGCCCTAGACTCCTTCTCTTCTGTTTCTGTGAGACATGCCTCTGTATGAAATGAGTATCACATAGAAGTTTAATATCAACCTATAGGCTTCTATGGGTGTTGTATAATGGGTCTATTGAGGTTTCAACTTGAATGGACCCATAACATTTATTCCCAATTGAATCGACACATGAAAATGACTACAGTTCACTCCAATGTACTGTACTCCATCCCACACCAGATTTCATATACCAAAGTGGTCAAGGATGATGAGCTATGAGAAATTTGTAGCGTACCTACTGTATACTGTTTTAGCTTTGTCTTCCTGACATATGTTCTTGTTTCCTAACAGTTAGATTTTCATCTTTTAAGCCAAGTTTTAAGTATACTTTCTAATCCATTGCATCCTCTACCCCACCTCTTCTACACAACCATCACAAATGCAAGAAACTTGGCTGTAAAATAACATATGTTTATCATATAAATGTCTACATCAGGGATGGCCAACCTGAGGCTCTCCAGCTGTTGCAAAACTACAACTCCCAGCATGCCCAGAGTGCCTACAGCTATCAGCCTACAGCGGGGCATGGTGGGAGTTGCAGTTTTACAACAGCTGGAGAGCCGCAGGTTGACCATCCCTGGTCTACATGGTAATCGCCTTAAGGTAAAAATATGCTTAAGGTATTCTGATTTTCAACTACTATTATATAACACCAACATCTGTGCTGATTTGTAAATGAATGGCATATGGTGTACATATAAGCATACAGCTGACTATACCATTCATGGTTGTGTATGGAACATTAATAATCTATTTGACTTTTGTAATAACATCTTCAGCAGCGCTCACAATCTCCATACACCGTTCTTAGCACATAGTCAAGTTGTTAGCTATTATGACTGCGGAAGAGCAGCGGCTGCTCAGGGCAATATTGCATTGACAAGCTATTGATCTGAAAGCATTGCCTGATATCAATAATTACTAAAGCTTGTCGGTCATGCTGTTACATGCAGTGCTATTTTGTTAAGCAGACCTTTATTCAGCTTCTGCTGCGCTATAGATCATGAAATATTTTATATGGCTGTAATCAACATAAAAGTATTTACCTTTATGATAAAACAAACTAGAGTAAACCTAAGGCTAAAGAATAAAAATATCATTGACTAGGACAACATGATATTGTAACATTAACAACATAATAGTAACAACATATTGTAACATTAACATTTTAAGATATTGCTCACCCTAGTCCAGTGGTGTCAAACCTGGCTTAATAGCTATAGGGGACTACAACTCTCAGAAAGCCCTGACAGCTAATGATACACTAACTGGTCATCCTAAGATTTCCAGAATTAGGTACTAGGACAGAGAGGCCCAACCTTTGGCCATCCAGCTGTTGCAAAACTACAACTGCAAGCATGCTCGGACAGCCTATAGCTTTCAGCCTACAGCAGGGCATGGTGGGAATTGTAGTTTTACAACAGCTGGAGGGCCGCAGGTTGAGCATATCTGTACTAGGGCATCTGCATAGACTTGCAGAAGGCCAGGTCCTTGAAAAAACTCTTTTTGCCAGAAATCAGAGGCATGTGGAGGTACAGTACGGGTGTATAGGCGACTACAGTGGTCGTATATTTTCCTATCAAAACACTGCATAACTGGCCACAGTTACAAAACATTGCACATTTGGACTTATATGGAATACAAATGAAAACTGGGTTCACAAATCAAATGAGAGTGTAAAGATAAATAACCATTAACGCAAAACAAAGAATGAATGTCCCCTTGTTTGTCGTTAGAGTCAAGCGAATTGATTAAAAATGAATAAAAGTTGACCCACATTTTGTGAAATTTCAGGTTGCATGCAAATCCTAATTTTTCTTGATTCGATTTAGGTAAATCTTGGGTTTTTGAAAAAGAGAGGAAAAAAAAAAGTGAGAGACAAGAGAAAAATGTTCTAGTCCTGGGAGATCTCAGAGTGTCGGATATTCAATTTCAGGCCAATTGGAGCACTTTTGATTCAGGTAGGATCGATTCGGAACCAAAATAAATTGAATGGCCGATTCAGCCAAACTAAGCCAGTATCGAGCTTTGAGCGATTAGCTCGTCTCTATTTGTCACAGAAATATCATATCTAGAGTATGCTATGATGTGATACATAAAAAAGGCACATGATGCTTAAAAAGGCGTCTGACGTATGTACTGTCCTACCGACAGTTATAGTTAAGATTTTTTTTTTTTATTGTTTTAGAGTGGCGTGTTGAGGATACTAAAAAAGATAGATTGATAGATAGAAAAAAAGAGAATACTGGGTCACTATGGCTTTTATACCGGTTCCTACGCCTCATTCAGCAATGCTGAATATTTTAGTTGACATCAACAGGAGAACTATACTATAGGGACTTGGAGACAGTCACCACTGGTACCAGTTTTCTCGGGAAGAAGGGGATACAAATGAATCACGCACCAATGCATTGACATTACTTCAGGTGTCGGCACGTGTGGACATCCGACCGGCCTATAGAATCAGACCTTTCATAGGAGCAATGAAAAATCATTAATGTAGTCTATGAGCGGCCTGACATTAACCTCAGCAGAAAAGCTATAACTTATGTGTAGACTCAATAACTCTCATCATACAACATGGTATGTAAAAAAGATGAACATTTGTGAGTCTGGCAAAGAGGACTTTGTCATTAGCATGGTGTGTCTTATGTACCAGGCTTTTTTTTTATCATAGATCTCAGCTTTCTTTACTTAGAAAGTTATATAAATGAACTACAAAATAGTAAAATGGCAAATTCAGCCCTTTTAGGTCTAACATCCAGAAAGATAGCCATAACTGCCTGTTATAGCTGTGGTTATCACTTCAATCCCACAGGATAATGGAAAGAAAGCTGCTTTTCTTCTTCTTCATCCAGCAGAAGGAGGTGAAGGCATCATGTCTGAAGGATCCCCAGGCTGATAGCACTACTGTATTTTAAGAAGTGACCTTGAACCAATCCACTCTCTACCTCTGGAGCAGAAAGAGCTTGGCGAGCACTTCGGAGACAATGAGGGATCCTCCAATGATTTATCATTTTCTACTTGCTCAGTGCCTATGTTTCCAATAACCTACCAAACAGGAATAATCAATGGCCGAGTCCCGGCAATTCATTAATGCAATCCTGCACTAAAAGTGCCACAGCAACACAAAGCAGGAAGGCACGGGCACACTCAGTGTCGTCAAGCCAGTTAACCCTTCAGAGACGGACAGTAAATAACTGGCAAGTGCCTGGTACTGGAGCAAAGACAATAAATCAGAATGCTGGAGTGTGCAGGATCCTCACTCCAGAATTCTCTTTTCTGGTAGCACAGCGCCCACTAGCGGCAGAAGAAAAGTTTCATTCAAAGCAAGAGCATATACAATGGCTCCTCTGTGACACACTGCCATTCTGCTACTTGGACCTTCTGCTTCATTCTGCAGCTGTGAATCCCCAGGAAAGTGACATGACGTAACACACACACACACACACACATAAAATCCCTCATCTATACAATCAAGGCCAATGCATTAGGAAATATACTGCATAAGCCTCTCCAGCTAAAGAATATGGAAGACTGGGTTTTTAGGAGAATACACAAGTTTTGGTAAAAGCTAATTGGCAATAATTTGCTTCATACTTGTTTTCTTCTATGCATGTAAGTGGCCATTCATGTGATATTACAGACTTACCTTCCTGGACAGCTTGGAAGGGGTTGTTGGGCTCTATAATCTTTATGGTGTGTCCAATTTTTTCACTTTGTAAAATATCGTCATTGAGGTTCAGATCTGACACGGCCAGCTGAAAGATTTCATTGTCCTTTGCTGCATTTTCTTCAAATATTGCACCTGTTGTGGAGAGATCCATCAGTGATCCACATCACTACATCAGATATGTGCAAGCTATATACAGTGGTGGGCTGCTGGCCAAGAGGGGTCATCTGATGCAACAGGGTAAAGCCTCCTGTGACCTCTTCTAGAAGGCCTAGCTGTCCCACTAGGAACTTATTAAAGTGCTGCTGAAGCCACTGACATATCAATGCCATTTCAATGGTTTCTTTATAGCTTTAATTGCACTGTTAAATATGGAGTACAAATACAACCTTCACACATTGCTACCAGGTTTCATCTAAAATGATTTGCATCCATGGAATGTATACCCAGATCTGGAATAATCTACACTTAGACACCATACCCTGATACAATCTGACAGTATTCTAAATGCAAACAAGCTTTGAATATGACATCCTCTGCATTCATGAATGGTGCAATGGCATTGCATGGAGCAGGTATACAACATGTGGACTGTGCACTCCATCTCTATATTAATGACCTGTTAATGCCTCCTTGGGGACTGAGGTTTTATTGAATGCGGCCTCTTTTCTCCATAAAGCATAGCTTATTCACTCTGTAAGGTGGATGAGAGAGAGGCATGGAGACAACAGGAGAAATATGGAGAGCCTAGCTGATTTCCTAAAGGGTGGGCACCTGACCACGAGAATCCAGAGGCAGTGACAGCCCAGATCTAGATGCCAACTACATACTTAGCACTGGCACAAGCTGGCCAAACACCCCGTGGATCTCATCTGTGGAGACAAATGTGTGGTAAGATTAGGAGAAGGTCTCATCACTGCACTTAAAGTACTATAGCTTCCTTCATCTCAGAAGAGTATGCATGTGGTAGGGGGTCTCCTCTATCAGGGAGGTCTCATCGGTTATGACAACTGTGAGATACTAATACACAGGAGTCTCATCATTGTAACCACTGGGCACTAGTAGTACAGGGGGTCTCCCTAATGATGGAGGTCTCATCAGTTATGACAGCTGTGGGGGGTCTTATCAGTGTTACCACTGTGAACATTAATAAGAAGGGGGTCTCTTCACCTCATAAAATTGTGCATGTTGTAAGGGGTCTCCCTAATGAGAGAGGTCTCATCAGTTATGACAGCTGTACAGTAATATTACACTGGGGTCTCATCAGTGTAACCACTGTGCACCAATAGTACAAGGGGGTCTCTTCACCTCACAGGACTGTGCATATTGTAATTGGTCTCCTCAGTGATGGAGGTCTCTCCAATTAAACATGGGGTCTTATTAGTGTAACCACTGTGCAGTAATATTACAAGAGGGTCTCTTCACCTCACAATACTATGCATGTTGTAAGGGGTCTCCTCGGAGCGGGAGGTCTCATCAGTTATGACAACTGTGCAGTAATATTGCACAGGGGGCTCATCAGTGTACCCACTGTGCAATAATATTACAAAGGGGTCTCTTCACCTCACAATACTGTGCATGCTATAAGGGGTCTCCTCGGAGAGGGAGATCTCATCAGTTATGACAGCTGTGCAGTAATATTACACAGGGGTCTCATCAGTGTAACCACTGTGCAATAATATTACAAGGGGGTCTCTTCACCTCACAATACTGTGCATGCTATAAGGGGTCTCCTCGGAGAGGGAGATCTCATCAGTTATGACAGCTGTGCAGTAATATTACAAGGGGGTCTCTTCACCTCACAATACTGTGCATGTTGTAATGGGTCTCCTCGGAGAGGGAGGTCTCATCAGTTATGACAGCTGTGCAGTAATATTACAAGGGGGTCTCTTCACCTCACAATACTGTGCATGTTGTAAGGGGTCTCCTCGGAGAGGGAGGTCTCATCAGTTATGACAGCTGTGCAGTAATATTACAAGGGGGTCTCTTCACCTCACAATACTGTGCATGTTGTAAGGGGTCTCCTCGGAGAGGGAGGTCTCATCAGTGTAACCACTGTGCAGTAATATTACAAGGACGGGCACACTACTGAGCTTTCATATTACAGGTGGATCTCATCACTGTAATATCAGGGGGTATTTTCAATGGAAACAAGGTGAACTGATATTAAGGGTCTCAGCAATGTTATATTACAAGAGGAGGGGGGTCATTTGTGCAAACAGACTATGCCAAGGTTAGCATACTGTAGAGGCTGACGGGCTTATTTCAGCCTGCAAACTTACCTAGTGGTACACTATTATACAGTGGCAGCAGCCTTCCTGCAAGCTACATCAGCTAATAGCTCCTACATCTGAGGAGGACAGGTTTAAAGTTCACCCAGTCTAATTTAATAGATCCGCAATGCTGTGTGCTTGGACAGGCTCCCTCCATCTCCTCGTGCTCCCGGCATGGCAAGGAGTCCTAGTCACTAATCCATGAGACTATGAGAACCCACCATCACCCCCTTCAGCCATTCCCCTGGGCAGACCACTTGCCCTTATGTCTTGCTTTCAGTCTAGGTATGCCATCTGCTGTATGTCACATCAGTATTACCTTGCTAGATCCATTGTGCCAAGCGCCTGGCTCTGAGCTAAGCTGCCACATCTCTGTCCCTGTCCATTTTGGGTTCGATATAATCTGCATTAGTCTCTGTATCTTCCCCATCAGCCTGCAGTTTCCTTGCCCGTCTCTCATCCATACACACATGCAGCCTGAGCCCCCCTCCCTTCTCCTGTTCCATCCCTGGAAGCTACATCTGCTAGAAAGCTGCACAGCGGGCTCTTCTTATTGGATCCACTCTACACAAGGCATGAAAGTTCCCTGCTGGTAGGTACCTATCCCATCAGCCAGACCTACATGCTCAGGATTACAGCAGCCTGGCTGCAGTCATTAGGAATGGCAATCAGTGCCTGTAAGAAGCCTCTGGCCTCTGCCCACCAAACTTGGAGATGACTTACAGTCTCCTGGGTTCGCTGTCCATGGTGCTGGCAGACAAGACACACAGTATGTACAAGTTTGCAATCACAGACCTCAGTATCTCTGGAGCTTCCATGCAGACCCTCTCCAAGCCCATGGGTGCCCAACACAGAATGCAAGCAACAGGATTAACCCTTTCACCTCCGGGCAGACACAAGTTTTCTGCAGCACATCTCAGTAGGAGCTGGTTGCAGCCCTGGGGTGATTTTAAGGAGCTCTCTCTCTCTCTACCCCATCCTAGAGATCAGCAGCATGATTGCTCCACAAGCTTACCAATGTGGATGATGGAGTCCGCCCGTACCGAAATGCACTGAAATATCCAGGGGAGAAAGCAGAGCATCAACACTTCCATTTCCAGCCTTTCAGACAGCACATCAGCTCGGATTTGGTGGTGGTACAGAGATAAGAATGGTGAAGATGCTCAGAGCAGAGACAAAGCAGGGTAGATCCTGGTGGGATGTGGAGTGCAGTCTGTCTTATGATGCTTAGACGGGGGAAAGCATAGACTTGCAGCTCTCTCCAACACTCTATGTGTGTCTGAGACCCAACAAACAGCAAACTGCGGAGGACCCCCTCCTCCTCCTCCTCCACCACGTGACTGCAGAGACTCACCACTCAATATAGTCTTGGTGAAAACACTGAGCGATGGAGAGATGAGCTCAGAGAGGGAACACAGGCGCATCGCAGTCAAAAGAGACAGGCTGGTCGCCTGTCTAAAGCCTGGACATTAGGTGGGAGAGAGCAGTGGGCTTGATAGATGCTGGTGACAAACATGAACTATGTGAAGGCATTGCCAAGGAAGCTACACACCAAGGACCCCCTGGATAAAGGTAGAAGTAGATGAAGGCTGGATCTGCAGATTATTCCATACAATATGTGCCATGTGATAGCTAGCCTCAGTGGGTGATTGAGAAGAGGACATGAACTGAAGAAGAGCACTTGAGGAACCTCATCAGCCTGGAGGACAGAAACTTGTGCCCCCACAGGAGTGGACTGCAACAGGGTGTCCTGTTAGATAGGATCACCCCATGGTTCAGTGGTGAAGACTGAGATTTAGAAAGGAGGAGGAAAAACCTTCTAAGGAACTTGTGGATTGCTACACACCGACGGGTTGCAGAACATATCCATATAATTAGTTGCCTGATCGCCCAGCTCCTGTACTAATTGACAAGGGGATAGCCTTTCAGCTGTAGCTGTTCCATGCTACAGAGCCTCCATAAAACATAATTAGGACACAGAAGACTAATTGTTTCCCTGAAAGCCAACTCATCCCTGATCGCTGCTCCTTTAATCCATGAGGGGCTTGAAGTAAGTCTATTTACTAAAAGTTCAGATGTCTTCTGCACCAGGGCACGGAGCGAGATCTGCGATCTTTCATCTGGTCGCTTTCAATGTATAATGGACAAGATTTCCAGTAACTGTAAAGAACTTTGCTTCTTCTCTGTCTCACAGTTGGATTTTTATGCTGCTTTTGATGTTGTGAACTCTTTATTGTAAGAAGGACTATCCCTTTCAAGCCGAGATCGTTTCAAGCATACATGTGAGTGTTCTAATAAGCTCCTCACATCATCAACAGGAAAGCCCGTAATTAATGCTTCTTAATCAACATCCAGCTATGATCTCTCTCATTAGTAAAATCACATCCTGCAGCCTGTGCTTCGGAAAGGCAACTGTGGACAGGAAAAAAATCTATCACTTTAAGATAAATTATCTGCCTACTACTTACATCTGCATCCTCTGGTTCCATAACTATAGTTCCCCAGTGGTCACAGAAGAAGGACTCTACAACTTGGCCAATGTTTCAGGTTGCAGACATGGCTGATCTAGGAGGGATGGGAAGACCCCTTCATCTTCCCCTCCCTTGTGGCCATATAAGTGTTAGTTTTATTACTCTTGTGCAGTCCATGAAATGATGTGCTGACTGCAGGGCACCATTCATGCAGGAAACCATTGCCTTCTACAGAGGACCATGAATATCTGCTGGTGCTGTAACTATGAGCTCATGGTGAAAGGGTCATTGAATGTAACAGCATAGTAATGTAGCAGGGGCTTCATGCACTTTATAGACCGATGCTGAACAAATAAAGCCTTCATCTCATGGCCAGTGGTCTTTTCATTTCAATAGCAGCCTTTTTAATACAATCATACTGTTAAATGAGGGTTTGGTACAAAACAAAGTGGTATACAATACCAATTATTGTACATTACATGGCTGTTTTATTGTATTTCGAACATGTGCATTGAAAATAGGTTTAAAATAACTTTATCCAGTGCATTTAGATCAATTTTTTCTGTCTCCAAAAGGTTATAGCATGGTTAATGTTATAGGAAAATGTAAGACAGTAGGTAAGGGCAAGGGCGCATGAAAGATACTAAATAAAAGTTATAACTCTTGCAAGTCTGGATCAAAAAAGCTATACCTTAACATATATGCATCTGCCTTCACTGTACAGCACAGGCTTTGTGCTCTTTATTACCAATACTCCATTGCAGTACAGAGAAGTACAATGGCTGTGATAGCTTTGAAGGCTAGAAAATCATCTAAGCTCAGTGATCTAGCATTCATAGCTACACCATAACCAATAACATGTTATAACATGCAGGAATTTATATATATATATATATATATATATATATATTTATATATATATATTTATATATATAGAGTAAAGAAAAATGGCAGCACTCCAAATTTGTGATGAAAAAAAGTGGACGGTTTATTCACCCATCAGACAGCAACGTTTCAGCTCTCTCAATGGAGCTGGACAAAGGCTCCATTGAGAGAGCTGAAACGTTGCTGTCTGATGGGTGAATAAACCGTCCACTTTTTTTCATCACAAATTTGGAGTGCTGCCTTTTTTCTTTACTCTATACACTTTTGGTTGGTCCTGTGTTTATATGTGCCCACATTTCTGAGAATATAATGTTATAATATATGCAAATGAGCCTCTAGGAGAAACTGGCATTTCAATTACACCTAGATGCTATGGTTTCTCTGCATCTGCTGCATCTTCTGCAGATTGAATGACAGGACCAGGCAGTATAAATGTGATTACTTCTGACCTTGTCAATTAAACTGCAGAGGGCGTGGCAGTTGCAGAGAGAGCAGAGCCTCTAGGTGTAATGGCAACACCTCCATTGCTCCTAGAGTCTCATTTGCATATATTAAAACAACATTTTTCTCAGCAATGCAGGCACATATGAATATGGGACCAACACAGAGGATTTTAACTGCCCAGTGCATAATGCAACAGGTCAGCCAATTTCATAGGTAAAAATATGCTTCCCCTTTGGGAAGGCACCTAAGCAATTTTGTTTCCTAGTTTGCTAGTTCTCTGTCAAGGTTGTTGTATTGTGTTTTCTACCCATGTGCCGACTGTCTTTCCTTTTACTGACCTTTTGCTACCTGCCCTTACTTTTGACTGTTTACCATATTGCACATACTACAGAAGCCCTGACCTTAGCCCGTCTACTAAAATGATTTTGTCTGTACCCTTGGTGCCCAGTACTGGTGTCTTTAAACCCCCCTGGATCAGCAGTCAATCACAGAGAGAATACTGATGATGATAGCAACCTAGTGACTTTCCTCCAGGAAAGTACAGATCATTGTACAGAGATTAAATTGTGTATACCAGGTGGCTGCCAGAATAACACCCTTAGGTCTCGCCCAAAGTCAAATCTGTTGATTGACACGGTGGTTCCACACCCAATTCCATAACACATACACAGAACAATAAACTCGCAGAAAAGTCATAGTTAAATGATAAATATCTGGCTACCTGTAGCAAGCATGGGTGAGCTTAAGGCCCCTTTCACACGTGCGTTGCGGGAAAATGTGCGGGTGCGTTACGGGAACACCCACGATTTTTCAGCGCGAGTGCAAAACATTGTAATGCGTTTTGCACTTGCGTGAGAAGAATCGCGCATGTTTGGTACCCAAACCCGAACTTCTTCACAGAAGTTCGGGCTTGGGATCAGTGTTCTGCAGATTGTATTATTTCCCCTTATAACATGGTTATAAGGGAAAATAATAGCACTCTGAATACAGAATGCAGAGTAAAATAGCTCTGGAGGGGTTAAAAAAAATTAATAATAATTTAACTCACCTTAATCCACTTGATCGCGTAGCCCGGCATCTCCTTCTGTCTCCTTTGCTGAACAGGACCTGTGGTGACGTCACTCCAGTCATCACATGATCCATCACCATGGTAAAAGATCATCTGATGGATCATGTGATGACTGGAGTGACGTCACCACAGGTCCTTCACCTGTAATTAATGCTCACCACAGGTCCTGTTCAGCAAAGGAGACAGAAGGAGAAGCCGGGCTATGCGATCAAGTGGATTAAGGTGAGTTAAATTATTATTATTATTTTTTAACCCCTCCAGCACTAGTTTACTATGCATTCTGTATTCAGAATGCTATTATTTTCCCTTATAACCATGTTATAAGGGGAAATAATAATGATCGGGTCTTCATCCCGATCGTCTCCTAGCAACCGTGCATGAAAATCGCACTGCATCTGCACTTGCTTGCGGATGCTTGCGATTTTCACGCAACCCCATTCACTTCTATGGGGTCTGCGTTGCGTGAAAAACGCAGAATATAGAGCATGCCGCGATTTTCATGCAACGCACAAGTGATGCGTGAAAATCACCGCTCATGTGAACAGCCCCATAGAAATGAATGGGTCGGTATTCAGTGCGGGTGCATTGCGTTCACCTCACGCATCGCATCCGCGCGGAATACTCGCCCGTGTGAAAGGGGCCTAAGATCTTACTCTATGCTGTTAATACAGTATATTAAAATCAGTAAGCTCCCTCCAGTGATTGCAGCAGATAGCTAAATGTATCTTTGTGCTGGAGATCTGGAACCCTTTATCATAAAAAAACTGAGCACCTAGACAAAGTATACACAAAAAGAAAAATTATGGTACTGTACTGTAATAAAAATGCCTCTTTCTTTACTTACCAGATGTGCCTTTCCACTCTACTGGCTATTGCACTTCCTGTATTACCCCTACAAAAAACTAATGTACATTGCTCAGAAATTTCAAAATGATGTGGCTTTCTAATCTATAGTGTGGAATGGAAGAATGTGTAACAACTCATTAAAAGTGTGTGACCTTCCCGGGCACCCCAATTAGAGATAGGCGAATCTTTAAAAAATGTGATTCGCTGGTTCGCCGATTTTTTTAGAAAAATTTTTGTTCGATCCGAATATATTCGCTGCAAATTTAGTTAAAAAACAGCTATTTCCTGGCTGCAGATAGCCTTTATAATGGTGTAGAACACTGTGCCTTGCAGAAACATGAATAGGGAGTCTGATGTGGTAGTGAAATAATACTGTGAGTCCGTATGACATGACAGGCGTTGCTCTTAGAATTACTGCACACTTCTCTTATTTGTCACGGGGCCAAAACTGACCAAATAACTCAAGTATAAACTCAGCCTTACAGGTCAAAGTTAGTGCCAAGAAAAAGTGCACTCCTTTTAAACTGTTGTCAGCTGATTCCACGTAGATGTCTACAGAACCTGTTCTATTAAACACTTATACAAGTAGAGCCCCCCAGACAAAGTGGAGAGGGTGTTAGCAGTAAGTTTGTGTTGATGTCACTGATTATTTTGCCCTTCCTCTGATCCATCAGAACAATAACGCCAAAAAAACTGATCCTGTCTGTGAGCATCTGCCTTCACTCGGTCAGCATTTCGTCAGTAATCCATCAGTATTGCTAATGCCAAAAAAAACAGGAGTGGATCCAAAAGAGAGATGACACAGGAATGGAATATTTGCATGTCTTCTGTGTTTCGTACCGACTCCTGCTTTTGGCTACAAATCATAAGCCAATTCTGATGGGACCATACAGGCCTTACAGCTACTACACAGAGAGGATTTGTTGTGAATCTAATTTTTCCTTCCTTCTGACAGATCAGAAGAAGGGTCAAATAAATGATGATGTCAGCCAAGTCAAAAAGGCAAAATAGTGGCCCAGTCATGAAGTGGGGAGGGTGGGAACAGCATGAGAAGTCCACAGAGTGACCCTATGACATAGTGGTGAGGTGGAAGCAGCATGAGGAGACCACTGAATTGCCCAATGACATAGTCTGGAGGCGGCGGCAGCATCAGGAGGCCACAGAGTGGCACAATGACATAGTGTGAAGGTGGCGGCAGCATCAGGAGGCCACAGAGTGGCAAGGTGACATAGTGTGGAGGTGGCAGTAGCATGAGGAGGCCACAGAGTGGCAAGGTGCCATAGTGTTGAGGTGGGTGGCAATACCAGTAGCAGCTGAAGATGGTGGGTGAAAGAAGGAGCACTTGGCATCAGATGTGTCGCATCAGGCGGGTGACAGCATCAGAATAGTAGCTGAGGCAGGTATTCAGAAGAAACTTGTCTCTTTTGTCAAAGTGTTGGTGTGGCACCATGGATGATCTAGTCTGATGCATCAGGCATTGGTAGGTGAAAATCCTGGCTCATCCATGCCTGATTTATCTTGACAAAGGTCAGTCTCTCCACATTTTGGACAGGCTTGTTCTTCTTGGGGTAACTATGGCCCCCGCAGCACTAAACACCCGCTCTCATGCCACACTACTGGCCGGGGAGGACAACTTTTCCAGGGCAAACTCTGATAGTTGCAGCCACAAATCCAGTTTCACGGCCCAGTAGTCCAGCGGATGTTCAATGTTGGGTGGCAGGGTACTGTCCAAGTATGCCACCACCTGCTGGTTCAGGTCCTGCTCCAGGTGTAGCTGCTGCTGCTGCAGATGAGTAGTTTCTTCACTAGGCGAGTGAAGAAAGCTGCTAATCAGTGACTCTAGACTCAAGTTGCTGCTGATGGAGCTGGAACTGCTCCTACCCCCCCACCCTGCCACAGCAGCCATGGCAGAGGAACATGGGCACAGAGGGCCCCCCTGGTCAGACCTGCGTGAGGATGGGCCATGGCGCAGATAGGCAGCGGCCAAACTGACTAAATTAGGATATCTCTTTAGCAATTAAGTTTGTTCTCCCTCTCAGAGGGTGTAAAAAATGCCCCAATTTTGGACTGGTATCGAGGGTCTAACAAGGTGGAGAGCCAGAAGTCATCCCTCTGCCGAATGGTGACGATTCGGCTGTCACTACGCAAGCAAGTGAGCATGCATCGGACCATTTGTGCAAAAGACTCAGAGGGACTCCCTGCCTCCATATACACTGCATATTGCCACGGTGTGTCTGGGTCCTCTGCGTCCTCTTCCTCAACGCCCTGTAGCTCCTCTGGCTGCTCCTGCTCCTACCTCTCATGTCACGTGTGTAGCAATACCACATCTTTCACTACACATTGCTTGTGCTCCAATGTCCTCCTTATCTAGTTCTGCCCCCACAGGGCTCATGTGGCCATGAAATTTAGGCGCCACGTCTCCAGTCCCCTGACTAGCCAGATTTACCAGCATTTGTTCAAGGACATGAAGCAGTGGAATGACATTGTTCATCCTTTAGTCCTTTCGACTGAAAAATAACGTGCCCTCCTCAAAGGGCCTGAGCAATCGGCAGGTGTCACGCAAGAGCTGCCACGTGATGACATCAAAGTTACACAAGGGAAGTACTCCTGTCCGCTTGGATCATCAAAAAATCATTTATGGCCTTTCTTAGTTTGTACAGTCGGTCCAACATATGAAGGGTGGAATTCCAATGGGTGGAAATGTCGCATATCAGCCTATGTTGGCGGATGCCGTTCTGTAGCTGAAGCTCAAGTAGGGTGTGTTTTGTGGTGTAGGAGTGGCTGAATTGCATGCAAAGTTTCCTGGCCATTTTTAGGATGTCTTGCAGATGGGTGGAAGACTTTAGGAACGGATTGACAACCAGATTGAACACTTGTGCCATACAAGGCACATGGCTCAGCCCTCCTTTACACAGCGCCAACACCATGTTCTTCCCGTTGTCGGTCACCATGGTTCAGATTTTCAGTTGTTGCGAAAAAAGCCAGGATTCGATTTCTTGATAAAGGACATGGAGCAGTTCCTCCCCTGTGTGACTCTGTTTGCCCAGGCAAATGAGGTGCAGAACAGTGTGACACCGCCGTGCCCTGCACATGTGGTATGCTGGAGGGGTACTGTGAATTGTCCCTGCAGTGGAGGCTGAGGACACGGGGGAGGATGAGGAGGCAGAGGCGGACATTGTTGCAGGACCAATGGCGTGATAACATGAAGGTGGAAGCGGCGTCACCTGGTCAAGTTGCTGGTGTGGCTCTGCGCAAACCACATTCACCCAGTGGGCCGTAAAGGACATGTATTCCGTAGTTGCTGCTCCACACGTCGGCGCTGCCATGAACTTTGGCAGACACCAACAGGCTCAAGGACTGGCTCACCTTCTGTTCTACATGTGTGTGCAGGGCTGGTACTGCCTTTTTGGCAAAGAAATTATGGCTTGGGAGTCTCCACCTCGACTCGGCACAAGCCATCAGTTCTCTGAAAGGTGCAGAGTCCACAACTTGGAAAGGGAGGGACTGCAGCACCATCGACTTGGACAGGAGCACGTTCAGCTTCTGCGCTGTTGGATGAATGTACGCATATCGTTGTCCCTTGGCAATCGCTTTGGTGATCGATTGCTGACGGAATTATTGACGAGGAGTAGGAGGGCGAGGAGCAGGAGCATCAGGACCAGCAGATGATGGGAAGGACAGACAGCTCATTTCGGTGAGGTGGTGGAGCCTTAACTGCCTGAAACCGGGTGCATGCCACTGGGTGATGCGGCGGTTGCTCCGGCAGGCTGGACTACTACATCGGAGCCACGGTTCTCCCAGGCCACTTCATGGTGACGCTCCAGATGTTGACGCAGGGCCGTGGTGCCAACATTGGTACCCTGGCCACACTTCACATTCTGACCACAGATTCTACATATAGCTATGTTCACCTCCTCCGTCGGCTTAACAAAAAACTGCCACACCGCCGAGTATGTGATTTTACCCCCAACACTATGCACTGATGTACTTCTACCACCGCTGCCTCCATAAACCCGTGCACCGCTACTTCCCGGGCAGGTAGGCTCCTGCGAAGCGGGTGGTCTACTCCGGGCACGTTTGGCTCCCAACCTCCCACTGCTGCCACCCTGCTGACTCCAGGCCACGCTAACAACTTGCTGGCTCCGCCGCTGGCTCATGGGCAAGCTGCCACCCTCTTCTCCCGATGATTATAAAGCTCCTTCGTCACCCGGCTCCCAAATGCGATCAGATACATCATCATCATCGAGTACTGCCTGCACGTCAATGATGTCCTCCTCAGCCGTCTCTGGGTCAGGAGCCTCTCAACACCAGCTCCTACACCACCCCTAGTGGAGGAAGCGGCGGAAGTCTCCTCCACATTTTGGCTTGCCAATAGCTGCTGACTATGTTCTAGTAGCTTGTCTTCACTGTATAGTGGAGCTGAGCCCACAGCATACAATACTTCTCTGTCTGAGGGAACATAAAAGGACAGAGGCAGGTTGAGTAAAATAGGGGGCACGGGGCCTACTCCCCGGCCATGTCAAATAAGCGTTGTGTCAGAGGAACCTACCAACTCTTGGCTGGGTGTGTTTGATATCACTTGGGACGAAGTGGATGATCGAGTCAACCATTCAAGAACCGCTGCATTGCTGGTCTAGACACGACCGCTAGTTGACACCGGGAGCCTAGGCCTCTCGCTGCAACCCCTGCTGTCACGCCCACTTACTCTGCTGCGACCTCTGGCTGTGCCAGAAACATTTTGGCCTCTGCTACTCCCCTGTGCAGGGCCTGGAACTTCTCTGTCTGACATACTGTTAGATCAAATAAATAAAAAGGAAATTAAAACACCCCAAAAAACTCACTTCAGCACACAACGACTAATAAGCCTTTTTTTTTTTACCACAAATACACGCCAAAAAGGGCAGTCATTTTCTCACTTTACCACGCAACGGCAAATACTTTTTTGTGCCACTAATACATGCCAATAAGGGCTTTAGAACATATAACTGTACCACTGAACAGCAAATAGGCCCTTATTTTATTCCATTTATACAAGCCACAAAAGGCTTTAGAGCATATAACTTCACCGCTGACCGGCAAATATATCTTTCTTTTTTCACTAATATACGCCACAAAAGGCTTAACAACAGATAACTGCACCGCTGATCGGCAAATATTTTTTTTTCTTTTTCCACTGATACATGCCACAAAAGGATTTAGAACATACAGGGAGTGCAGAATTATTAGGCAAGTTGTATTTTTGAGGATTAATTTTATTATTGAACAACAACCATGTTCTCAATGAACCCAAAAAACTCATTAATATCAAAGCTGAATATTTTTGGAAGTAGTTTTTAGTTTGTTTTTAGTTTTAGCTATTTTAGGGGGATATCTGTGTGTGCAGGTGACTATTACTGTGCATAATTATTAGGCAACTTAACAAAAAACAAATATATACCCATTTCAATTATTTATTTTTACCAGTGAAACCAATATAACATCTCAACATTCACAAATATACATTTCTGACATTCAAAAACAAAACAAAAACAAATCAGTGACCAATATAGCCACCTTTCTTTGCAAGGACACTCAAAAGCCTTCCATCCATGGATTCTGTCAGTGTTTTGATCTGTTCACCATCAACATTGCGTGCAGCAGCAACCACAGCCTCCCAGACACTGTTCAGAGAGGTGTACTGTTTTCCCTCCTTGTAAATCTCACATTTGATGATGGACCACAGGTTCTCAATGGGGTTCAGATCAGGTGAACAAGGAGGCCATGTCATTAGATTTTCTTCTTTTATACCCTTTCTTGCCAGCCACGCTGTGGAGTACTTGGACGCGTGTGATGGA
Organism: Bufo bufo; assembly: GCF_905171765.1. Taxonomy (NCBI): domain Eukaryota; kingdom Metazoa; phylum Chordata; class Amphibia; order Anura; family Bufonidae; genus Bufo; species Bufo bufo. Next base: position 241,209,172 of record NC_053394.1, on the reverse strand, counting down.
GCATTGTCCTGCATGAAAATCATGTTTTTCTTGAAGGATGCAGACTTCTTCCTGTACCACTGCTTGAAGAAGGTGTCTTCCAGAAACTGGCAGTAGGACTGGGAGTTGAGCTTGACTCCATCCTCAACCCCAAAAGGCCCCACAAGCTCATCTTTGATGATACCAGCCCAAACCAGTACTCCACCTCCACCTTGCTGGCGTCTGAGTCGGACTGGAGCTCTCTGCCCTTTACCAATCCAGCCACGGGCCCATCCATCTGGCCCATCAAGACTCACTCTCATTTCATCAGTCCATAAAACCTTAGAAAAATCAGTCTTGAGATATTTCTTGGCCCAGTCTTGACGTTTCAGCTTGTGTGTCTTGTTCAGTGGTGGTCGTCTTTCAGCCTTTCTTACCATGGCCATGTCTCTGAGTATTTCACACCTTGTGCTTTTGGGCACTCCAGTGATGTTGCAGCTCTGAAATATGGCCAAACTGGTGGCAAGTGGCATCTTGGCAGCTGCACGCTTGACTTTTCTCAGTTCATGGGCAGTTATTTTGCGCCTTGGTTTTTCCACACGCTTCTTGCGACCCTGTTGACTATTTTGAATGAAACGCTTGATTGTTCGATGATCACGCTTCAGAAGCGCTGCATCCCTCTGCAAGATATCTCACTATTTTTGACTTTTCTGAGCCTGTCAAGTCCTTCTTTTGACCCATTTTGCCAAAGGAAAGGAAGTTGCCTAATAATTATGCACACCTAATATAGGGTGTTGATGTCATTAGACCACACCCCTTCTCATTACAGAGATGCACATCACCTAATATGCTTAATTGGTAGTAGGCTTTCGAGCCTATACAGCTTGGAGTAGAACAACATGCATAAAGAGGATGATGTGGTCAAAATACTCATTTGCCTAATAATTCTGCACGCAGTGTATAACTGTACCACTGAACAGCAAATATATTTTTTCTTTGCCATTAATACACAACACAAAACGCTTTAGAACAGATAACTGCACCGATGAACGGTAAATATATTTTTTCTTTTTCCACTAATACTTGCCACACAAGGCTTTAGAACAGATAACTGCACCGCTGACCGGCAAATATATTTTTTCTTTTTCCACTAATACACGCCACAAAAGGCTTTAGAACAGATAACTGCATCGCTGAACGGCAAATATATATTTTTCTTTTTCCATTAATACACAACACAAAAGGCTTTAGAACATATAACTGCACCACTGAACGGCAAATATATTTTTTCTTTTTCAACTAATACACTACAAAAAGGGATTTAGAACAGGTCAACTCCCTAGACATACCCAAGAATCTTATGTCACGCTCATCCATAAAGAAGGGAAAGATCCCCAGAACTGCGGAAGCTATAGGCCAATTTCCCTTTTGAATCTGGATCTGAAGATTTGGGCCAAAATATTAGCAACCAGACTAGGCAAGTTACTACCCTACCCAGAACAGTCAGGATTCATCCAGGGGAGAGAAGGGAAAGACAACGCTTACACAATCTTCCATGCAATTCATGCAGCTAAAACAAAGAGGTTCCCGTTGACCCTGTTAAGCATAGACGCTGAGAAGGCGTTTGACAGGGTCAACTGGAATTTCATGAAAATGACACTTGAAAAATTTGCCGTACCAGAACCTTTTATACACTCAATATTCACCCTCTACCAGCAACCACATGCTAGATTGAAGGTCAACGGCACCCTGTCCCCGACCTTTGAAATAACAAATGGTACGAGGCAGGGGTGCCCACTGCCCCCCTCTCTATTCATCCTAGTTGTAGAAACGCTCATCCAGCTAGTCAGACAGGCCTCGGAAATTAAGGGAGTTGGTAGAGGTCAAGAAGATCTGAAATACACTGCCTTTGCAGACGACCTTTTATTTTTGGTGACCAACCCTGAGACAGGATTAGTACACTTATCCGAAAAAATAGAGATTTTCAGTCTGATTTCAGATTTTAAGGTCAACATCTCATTTTCTGAACCACGAGCAACTTCCCTACAGTCCCTCCTTCCATTCCATTGGACCAAAGGCCCATTAAAGTATCTTGGGATATCGATACCAAAAAACTTGGAATATTTATACAGATGTAATTTTTCGCCTCTTAAAAGCGATACCACAAGACTATTGCAGAAATACAATCTGCCATATCTATCCTGGATGGGCAGGAAGAATGTGATTAAAGCCTATGTTTTTCCCAAGATCCTTTATGTAATGCAAATGGTCCCGATACACTTACCAAAAGCATTTTTTCAGGAGATAAGACGAACCTTCTCAAAGTTCCTATGGAACGGGAGGAAGTCTAGACTCTCACATAATCTTTTAGTTAGACATAGAGACAGAGGAGGTTTGGGACTACCGGAAGTATCAAAATATTACCAAGCTATTCAGTTAAACAGATGGCTAGAATCAGTGGATACCAAGAGGCAACTAATAAGATGTACAAAACTTAATGCAACAAAGTGTAGGACCCGCACTCCATAGACTTCTCTGGTTACCGGACATAAGCCACAATAAGAAAGATTTGGACCCTCTATTGAAAGGGATCAGAGAGACATGGAAAGAGCTAAACAAAACACTAGCCCCCAACCCATCCCCACTCTTGCCAGCAAATCTCATCCCTGATTTACTAGGAAAAAGCAGAGACATTCACCCGGAGGTCTGGTCATCATTAACACAAGCTAGACTAAGGGACTTACTCCCTGACACAGAAGCAGCTATATTGAGTAGATTACCGGAGCAAATTAAAAATTCTTCGGGCTTCTTCCTAACGAAATCATACTTAAGTGCTGTGTGCGGTGGACTGGATAAGAGGTACAGCCCAGGTAGGTCTTTAACTGACTTCGAAAAGATCTTACTTTCGTCACTTCCTAAGCAGAGGAAAATTGCATCACTCTATGCTTTGGTGGGAGCCGAGGGCGAGGTGGAAAAACCTTTATACGTCAGGGAATGGGAAAGAGAGCTTGACACTATCTTCTCGGATCAGGAACTCAAGAAGATTCTAGCTTTCTCACATAGAACGTCACCATGTATACGCTTACAGGAAAACCATTTCAAGCTTTTATCCAGATGGTACAGAACCCCAGAGTTCTTACACAGGTGTGGTGTGGCCCCCGATCGGCTGTGCTGGAGATGTGGCGGAGGTGTAGGATCATTATCTCACATATGGTGGTCTTGCCCACTGATTATACCTTTCTGGGAAAATGTCACTAAGATAATTAATAAAGTTGCTACCCCTGAGCTCAGGATCACATTAGAAATGGTTCTCTTTTCTCTACCAACCGACCTATATAGGCCATCTAAACGTAATTTAGTGACCCATCTCATATCGGCGGCCAAGGCCATAATACCCCTCCACTGGAGGAACACCAATACTCCCTCAATACAGTAATGGAAAGCTAAAGTAAATCAAATATGCCAATTCGAAGAAATGACGAGTTGGATCAACAGAAGTCATGAGAAATTTTTGAAAACCTGGCAACCTTGGATGAGGCTGAACGAGGGTGAGTGAAGTGGGCTTACTTTAGGGATGGTCTGAGGAAACGTGCAAAGTTGTTGGTCATTACCTAACCATCAGGGCACACTTTCACTAGGTTCCTCAGGAACCAGATAGGCTTACTAGTTTTAGACATCGGTGTATACCCCCCTCCTTCCCCCTCCCCCTCTATTTTCTTTCTTCTCTTTCTTCCCCAATTTTTCTGCTAAAAGTACTTTCTTTCCACAATGGTTTATGTCTCTTAGTACATTTATTTAATGTATAACTAGCTCACCAATAAGTAGTTAGAGTGGCCCAGAATAGTTAGGCTTATTATTGTCTAGATATGGGCATGATTATTCGGGTGTCACACATGGCTTTGCATCTCCTTCTTCATATGGCTACTATTCTTTGAATGATTTTGACATTGCTATGTGTATTCATTGTTTGTTATACCTGAAAATATGTAACTCTCTATTTATAGGTCTCAAATTAAGACCTCCAGGTTACTGTCTGTTTGTATCTATACTGAAAAAATTCTGAAAATAAAGAATTAATAAAAAAATAAAAAAGGGATTTAGAACATATAGCTGCACCGCTGAATGGCAAATATACCACAGAAAGGGCTGTAATTTTAGCACTTCACCACACAACGGCTAATAATCCCTTTTATTTCACTAATACAAGCCAAAATATGCTTTAGAACATATAACTGTACCGCACAACGGCAAATAAGACGTAGAAATATTTCCTTGTAATAAACCCTGTTAATGCCTGTTTCAAACAGCACTTGCACCCTAATAAGAACTGTTTACTGGAATTACAGAGCTGTATAATGGCAATTTGGATCCCCAGTCAGTGCTGCAAGGTGTAATCGGATTGTTCCTATTACCCAGGCTATGACCTCCCCGACTGGACCCTGTTCAACATAAATGCTGTGGAATGATTCCTCCCTATCCTTTCCCTAGACCTTGAATAATCTTGCCCTGCACTTGTAAATCATTTTTTTTAGCACAATTAAGTTTTTTCTAACACTGTCCTTAGCGCCTGCTGACGTCTCTCTCTGCACTAAGTACACTGGACAATGGCAGACTCTAAGATGGCTGCAGCTATTTATAGGGCTGTGACATCACAGGGCTAGCTGGCTGCTGATTGGTTTCATTCATGGCATTATGGGTGATTCCGCCTTTCTAGAGTTCCTTTCTCTGTGTCCTCACACGTGCAGCAGCCATTTTAGGAAAAAATGCGATTCGTTACCACGAAACGTGAGGAAATTCACCTTCGGTGCAAATCAAATTTTTCCTGAAATTCGGATCGAATTTCGTTAGCTTCAATTCATTCATCTTTAACCCCAATATACCTTTAGCTGCTCATTCATCAGGAAGAGTGATGTCAAACATGCGTTTAACATGAATAGTTAAAAGCCCCAGCTTCACAAATTATTTTCTGGTATTAGACTCTTATACTTCTCCACTATCAGTTACTTTATTGTTAACTATTTATATAGTCAGAAGCACTATGCCGTCCTCTCTGCGTGTGTTGCCTTTGAGGAAAAAGAGAAACTGGCAAAATACAACGCATAGAATTATTAAAGTTTAAAGTTTATTTGCTTCAGACAACCCTTTGTTTTATATGGCCTATGTTCAATATGCATCAATATCCATTAAACAAGATTAACATGGGCACCAAAGTTTGCATTAACAGCTGACTGGGATTTAGCAAGGTTTCTCATACATTATATGCACAATAAGTGTAATGTTATAGGAGCACCTATACATTAAGCTATCAGAGCTTTTATGACATCCCTTTCTAAATCCATAGTCATGGAGTTTGTCCCCACTGCAGCTGCATCCACTCTTCTGGCAAGGCTTTCTAGAAGATTTTGGAGTGTGTCTATCGAATGTCTGCCCATTCATCGAGAAGAACATTTATAGTTCAGACACTGAATGTTGGACAAGAGGGGCCTGGCTCGCAATCTCCATTCTACTTCATCCCAAAGGTGTTCAGTGAGGTTGAGGTCAAAGCAGAGGTGTAGCTAGGCTTTCCTGCACCTGGGGCAAGGACTAAGATTTTCAACAAATTTACATAAAGAGGGGGTAGTTTTTTGACACCAAGCCACATTAAGCCACTCCTCTAACTCTGCCCAATGCATAACTATACTCACCCTGTCCCAACTAATAAAATCTATCTTAGGGAAGACAGCAGTACCAATACTCCTTGCAATAAACGAAAGAACCAACTGGTCCTACCTCATCCAGGGTGTCTCTGGCATTGGCCTAATATATGCTAGATCCAGAACAAGGTCGCTATGGTGATAGAGAAAAAAATAAACAATATAAGGAAGCGATGGTGACTGTACCTGGTAAATACCTACGAGGGGGCGCTGTGCTGGCCATGTAAGACTGAGCCATCCCAATGAATAACGGGGTAATCTAGGACATTTCCCCTTCGTGCTACCACACAGTACTAATGCCCACATTGTGCTCCCTCACTAATTATGCCCACATTGTACCTCCTTTACAGCATAAATACCCACATTGTGCCCCGTCACAGTAATTATGCCCACATTGTGTCTACTTTACAGCATAAATGCCCACATCATGCTCCCCTTAGAGTAGTTTTGCCAACCTTGTGGCCCCTTCACAATAGTTATGTCATCCTTGTGGCCCCTCGCTGTAGTTATGTCTACCTTTGTGCTCATCATAGTTCTTATGTCTTCCTTATGGCCCCTCATTGTAGTTATGTCCACCTTTGTGCCCATCATAGTAGTTATGCCCATATTTATGCCCCTTCAAAGTAGTTATACCCACCTTTGTGCTCGTCACAGTAGATATGTTCTCCTTGTGACCCCCTTTGGCCCCTAGGGCCCTCTTCAGCTACATGAAAGAAAAAAAAAACACAAATACTTAAAGGGATTCTGTCACCAGGTTTCACCCCTGTCAGCTAAACATATGCTGATGTTCAGGGCCTCATCAGGATTCCTAATGTGGGCTTCTAAATGTGATCCGTAGCCTTATTTTGCTAAAAAACAGGTTTTACTAACCTGTCACTCAAAGAAATAAGGTGCCCAAGGGGATGTCAAGGGATGCAAGGTGCCGGCCGCACCCACCGCTGTTCGTGCCCAGCGCCGCCTTTCCAGACTTCTGCACCGCCTCCTAATCCTCTGTGCCGCCTCTCGCTCTCCCGGCAATGTAATATTCACGTAATGTACACAAAATACAGGCGTGGGTCACTTATGCTACATTTTTCGAGCTGGTATAAGTTTTCTGAGACTGGAGCAAATGGTTGGCATAGCAGAACATTAGAATAGCTTTATATGCAGATAGAGTGCTCAAATATGTTTGCGCTTGCCGATTTTTGGCACTATCTGCTACACTATAGATCAATCTAACCTACACTGACTATCTCCCCCTAACTATCTGAATTATATATATATATAAGTTAACTGTCTAATGTGATAACACAAAGCACAGAGCCCAGCAATGACACTGCTGTCTCTTCATAACTGCAATAAACTTTAGAAAATAGCTGCTGGGAGGTTCTTATATAGTAAGGGGCAGGCAACCTTATTGGCCCACAAGCTAGAAGAAGGGAGGGAGGATCACCTGATGAGTACTGTGTTATTAAAAAAATATTCGTCATTACGAATATATAGCACTATATTCTAAATATTTGTGAATTCTTGAAGTATCGATAAAAATTTGCTTTTCAAATATTCGCGCTTAACACTACTAGGCACAGAGTCTCAGTAAACCCTATTTTCAGACAGTTGTTTCACATTCAAGGGGTTAGCCTTAGGAGTGGTCATCAATATCAGATTGGTGGGGTCTGACTCCCGACACTCTCACCAATCCTCTGTTTCATGCTACCATGCTACCCTGGTGCCAAGAAATCTACAGTGCATGGGTCTTCTGCTTCTGCTACACACATTGTATAGTTTCCAGCTCTGTAGCTGCCTGGATAGGTTATGAGGACAGGTCAGAAACACCTGTAGCCTGGAGACCCCTTTCACTTACACTACATTTTCGTTTGAGTACCAACTATGCATGTTTAAGGTACTGTAAAATACTAAGCTAAAAAAATTGTTTATTTTTGAGGGGCGCTTTTTTCAAATGGATTTTCTGAGTTATTTTATTATTCTTGCAAAGTACTGAGAGCCTCTTCCCTCCCAGCCCTGTACAAGGTCTTTAAAGATGGCACCCGCTGTCAAGCACGTCAGGCACAATGGCAGGCAGGTGCCTGCTGTTTTAAACAGCAGACATCCGGGGATAATGTATGTGATGGATAACAACATCAACAAAAAATGTACGTCGAAAAGCAGGAGTTAGCACCCAATGGGGACCTACTTTTTCATTGTTTGTTGGGAACTTACTAATAAATGTCACCCATGGTACAAGCACACACTGTACATGTACACATACATATTGCCCACACATTACTTGCATGCTGAGCACATACATTTACATAGTGGGCACACAAATTACATACCTTTATCACCCCTTTTGTATTTGACCACAATACATGCCTGCTTCCTAAAGTCTGGATCTTTGTATCTTGGACAGCTTCTTCTTCCTCAGACCTCTACTGTAAGGCAACGGAGGAGAGGTAAGGAGGTTGCATGCACCCCCCAAAAAAAATAATTTCTCAACCTAACCCCTTCTCTACTGTTAAAGATATACTGGAAATGTTATATACAGCGCTACATATCTCTTACATCCAGTGGTGTCTCCTCTGATGTAGATATTCACTTTTATCATCTTCTCCTTTTGGACCAGACCTCCATGAAGATTTTTTTCAGCCATCTCTTGTCTCTGCAGACTTTGACAAACAGACTGTCACGGCCTCTGTTGTGTGCGCCATGACACGGTTGCCATGCATGCTGTTGCCTGTGGCAACGTGTTGTTGCAGCATGTAGGTGGCTCCTCCTTTCCCCTGGGTGCTTCCCTTTCTGGTGTCGGAGGGGTTAATTATCTGGCTCGCGTAGATTTAGGTGTGTCTTGGGTGTGGCCTCTTGGCTCTTTATATGTTGTGTAGTGAGAATGAGGTAAGTGGCCCTTCAGACTTTGTGTGAGCTGGAGTGCTGCTCCTATCCTGGATATACCATCTGTCCAGTAGGAGGGCCTCCTAGCTAGACATTAATGTCACCTTGATGTCTCCCCTATGTTCCCTATGTCTTTGCCTTTTCCTTGTATCTATGTTTGGTGGGGGTTATGTGCGGGGTCTGCTGTATGTCTAGTGGTCGTTACATGTCTGGCATGTGGTGCCTGTCTTCTTGCATGTTTGCTAGACATTTTCCCCTGTGAGTCGCATAACTTCCGGTAGGGGGTGTCTTGGTTCCCCGGAGGGGGAATCACAAGTCGGTGAATAGCTCTGCCTGGGGCCGCCATGTTTCTTGTCTGCATGGGGGTCCGGTTGTTGTTGTGGCCATGGCAGGTAAGTGCATGTTGTTTCTAGGCTCTTACTTGCCGATCCAGTGGCTGTTCACTGGCTGTCCCTTTCCTTGTAGCTAGGACTGTGGAGACTCCTGTTCATTTGCGTCTGGGATAAACAGGTCGTTTCGTGCTCCTAACCTTATTTCAGGGATCCTCAGGGTTACTCAGGGTCCCAGGTTCCTGTGTATGAGCCCAGATACCATCTGGGTCTGTTCATACGGTTAGGAGTCAGGGCCAGGATTAGGACGACTTTAGGAGGTGACCTGCTCCCTTTTCCTGGTGTCCAAGCCTAGCTGCTTCCCCATTTTCCTATGCTATACGTGAGGGAGTTTCCCCCACTCCCCACTGTAACAGTATGTCTAGCTAGGAGGCCCTCCCACTGGACAGATGGTATATCCAGGATAGGAGCAGCACTCCAGCTCACACAAAGGCTGAATGGCCACTGACCTCAATCTCACAACACAACATATAAAGAACCAAGAGGCCACACCCAAGACACACCTAAATCCACACCAGCCAGAAAATTAACCCCTCCAACACCAGACAGGGAAGCACCCAAGGGAAAGGCGGAGCCACCTACATGCTGCAACAACATGTTGCTACAGGCAACAGCATGCACGGCAACCGTGTCATGGCGTACACAACAGAGGCCATGACATAGACATCTTAGTTACCATTTTCCTCACACCTTCTTAACACCCCATCTTGCCACTCCCAATATTCTTCTCAATGCTTCTCAATACTATGCTGCAGAAACAGATAATCCCCCTAAAAATACTAGTGCCACACAGTTAGTGCCCTTTTCACTAATTATTGGCACATAGTGCCCTTAAAAATAAAAGAGTCCTGCAAATAGTGTCCCTGACATGAAAAGTACCTTAAATAGTATCCCACAAAAATAATTATGCTAGACAGATATTGTGCCATGGTGCCTCCCACAATAATAGTGCTCCCAAAAGTCCCACCAATAGTAATAATTCTTTGCCAGAGTTTTCCTTAGTGTTAACAGTGCCTCCAATAGTAATAATGTCCCCTATTGTGCCCCAGAAGTAATATTGCCCCAATAGTGCCCATACTAGTAATCACATGCCAAATAGTCCCCCAGTATTACTAAAGCCCTCTAAAACAAAACTTTGTAGTAATCTGATACCTTATAATGTGTGCCAGTTGAAAATAAAATGCCCCCTAATGTGTGTCAGTACAAAAATTACCCCCTTATAATGTGTTCCAGTACAAAAAATAACCCCTTATAATGTATGCCAGTACAAAAAACTACCCCATTATAATGTGCCAGTACAAAAAGTATCCCCTTATATTGTGTGCCAGTAAAAAAAAATGCCCCACATGTGTGCCAGTACATATTGCCCTTTTTTAGTGTTACCAGTAGAAACAATTTCCCCATAGTGCCCCCCCCTCCCCAGGTATAATAATGCCCTTGATAGTGGCCCAACAGCATACTGCCAAATAAAAATAACTAAAATAATTACCTCCATGTGGATTACAGGATGTGGTTTAGAACACAGGCCTGTTCCAGGCTGTGTCCTGAGAAATTTGGTGCCTGGCTCAGACGGCACAATGATGATGTCATCACACCACCTGAGCGAGTCTCTGATAGGCTACAGGCATTAGGCCTGAAGCCTATCAGAGGGAATGGCAGGACAGGAAGACATCACTCCTGTGCCCTGTCACAGCATTCAACTCTATCACCAAGAGGTGAGAACTTCTACAATGGAAGCACTTATTTCCCAGAACCCTTCCGCCGCCCCTACTTGCCCCTTGGTGACCCCTCCTGAGGCAGTAATCTCACATTGCCTCATTGGTGGTGCATCCCTGGTTGCATGGATGGACATAGAGAATGGAGCAGAAATCTACAGTGGTCATGAACTCTTCCAACATGGGACCTCTGTATGGTAGGATTTTCAGATCAGCATGCAGACTATCAGTGTGTGCCAATTAATTGTATAGCTGCCAACCTCTGAACTACTTTCAAATCAGGACCTGCTGTGAAGTCCCAGGTCAGCAACTTTCCACTGGTTTTACAACGCTGCAGCACCTGACTCAGACATCCTCCTAATGAAGTAATTTGCAGTGGCCCTGTCTGCTCTCCATAGTCACTGTTGACAGATAAAAGGTTATAGACCGGCAGCACTAAGGCTACTATAACATCTGTAGTACTGCTCTCCAGCAGGCTGTTCCAGCAGATAATGCCAGGAATCGACCATACCAAAACTGTTGCTTGTAGTGTTTTATTGTCCGGCTGAATCCCGGCATATAGTATCTCACAAAAGTGAGTACACCCCTCAAATTTTGTAAGTATTTTAATTTTATCTTTTCATGGGACAACATTAAAGATATGACACTTTGATACAATGTAAAGTAGTGAGTGTACAGCTTGTATAATAGTGTAAATTTGGTGTGCCCTCAAAATATTTCAACGCACAACCATTAATGTTTAAACCGCTGATAACAAAAGCGAGTACACCCCTAAGTGAAAAATTGCCAAATTGTGACCAAAGTGTTAATATTTTGTGTGTCCACCATTATTTTCCAGCATTTCCTTAACTCTCTTGGGCACGGAGTTCACTAGAGCTTCACAGGTTGCCACTGGAATCCCCTTCCACTCCTCCATGATGACATCACAGAGCTGCTGGATTCAATTGTGGAATGGATGCAGATCCATTCATACGGCTGTGTGAATGAGCCCTCAGTCTGCTTGTCTTTAGCAAACTGTCTGCAGCCTTTTTTGTGCGTCATCTTTAGAAGAAGGTTCCTTCTAGGAAGACAACCACGCAGACCAATTTAATTCCGTGTGCAGCGTATGGTCTGAGCACTGACAGGCTGACCCGCCATCCCTTTAACCTCTGCAGCAATGCTGGCAGCACTCATACATTTATTTTGAAAAGACAACCTCTGGATATGACGCTGAGCAACTGTACTCAACTTCTTTGGTTGACCATGGCGATGCCTGTCTTGTTAAACTGCTGTATGGTCTTGGCCACCATGCTGCAGCTCAGTTTCAGTGTGTTCGCAATCTTCTTATAGCCTAGGGCCATCTTTATGTAGAGCACCCAACTATTATTTTTTACTGATCCTCAGAGAGTTCTTTTCCATGAGGTGCCATGCTGAACCTCCAGTGACTGAGAGACTGTGAGAGTGATAACACCAAATTTAACACACCTGCTCCCCATTCACACCTTAGACATTTATGAGATACTGTATTTACCGGGGGGAGGCCAGATCTTTGCTAGATCCCATTATAGTCAATGGGACAGTCTATCGGAGAAACTAACGTGCAAGAAATAACATCATTTATTAAATTTCTTTACAAATTACTATCCCCCTCCTTCCTTGACACCCTAGGTACAGTACATGTTCCCATGTGTCTTATTGCAAATATGACCCTGGCTCTTTGTAGGACAGTTAAGTTCTTCCACCCTAAGTTACTAACCATTTCTTTATGGACCTTGCTTTTTGCACTTTGGCACAGTCATCCTGGAACTGGACCTTACACAAACTGTTCCCAGACATTTTGAACAATTGTATTCTGGAAGTGTGATTCATCACTCCACAGAACATATTTCTACTGCTCCAGAGTCTAATGGCAGTGTGATGTACACCAAGTTTGGAACTCTGCAGTTATTGTGGGGAATTTAGCTTGAGAGTTATGTTTTGCAGTAGTCTTTGTTGAAGTATGTTGCACCAAATTTATCAAACATCGCATGTGATCTAGAAATGTTAATCCAGTTTTCTACACTAGCCCATAATGGAGTGAGTTTCAGTGATAAAACTGGAGTGAAACTCATTGACATAACTAACCACACCCACTTTACTTTCCACTTTAAAAACTGGAGTCAATGGTGTAAAAATGCAAAAAGTCAAAGACATTTTATGCAAAATACTCAGAAATTCATGAAGCAACTTTTTGAAGCCATAATTCTAGAGTGCTTTAGCACTCTGCATCTATGTTCTTGAACTTTACCTGGTCTGCCACTTTGTAGCTGAGTTACAATTATACCACGTTGCAATAATTCCACTCACAGTTTATAGTGGTTGCATTGTAAGGGTATTTTTTTAAGTACTGATTAGTTATGTCCCTTTAATTCTCTTTCCTTTTATTATTACAATTCTGTGTGATGATATGCTTTGTAATGTAGTACCCATCCCCTATTGTGCTGATAAGACCACATTCCTGAGTGATCTCAGAGACATGCGTGCTGCACACTGGAGGAGGGTAAAAAAATGTAAAATCTATAGCACACATTCATTCAGGGCACTCCATTGAAGACTTCATTATATGTAGGATGTAAGTATTGATTTGCCCTATCTCCTGTACACTATGGGGTGTCGTCCATGTGCTATGACATGGCGACCGGAATGCCACCCCATATTGCATGGCCAGTGATGATTATTTACTTTTTACTATTCTGCATGTGATTTCTCTGTTTTATCTTATATCAAATCAAACTAAGTAAATAAGCTTATTTATTCTCAAATCTTTTGAATTTACATTACGTTAAACTTGGTGGCAGCAGTGCGATTTGAGCAAATGAATATGCTTATCGTTGATAGGGTATTACATAGAGAGAGGGTAGTTTGGACCCACCACTCTGAATGGGAACCCAGGCATTCACAGGAATTAACATTCTGCAGATGGATTATTAGGGTTACAAGTGTTGTGCAAATCTGCTACGAGCTGTTAGTGGGGCTGTAGCAGGCTTGGTAGAATCTAGCAACGTTCTTTTCAAAATTGTAGAAACAAGCAGATTTGAATGAAAATCTGTAATACTTTGAGAAGTTAGAGCTTGCAGATTGTGGACATCAGAGCTCCTGTGCAGTGATAATCGAGCACTAAAGTATTCGGGTGTTCGGCATGAACACATTGCAATATTCGTGTGCTCAGCCGAGCACCCGAGTATAATGGAAGTGAATGGGAGACAACCAGGCACCCCCTGCTCTGAAGAGGGGAGGTGTTGTCCGAGTTGTACGCCACTTTCACAGACTGACAAAAATACGCACAAAACCCCCCAAAAAATAAATTTTACAGGAAAAATAGTTAGGAAACATACTTTCCTGTATATTCAATTGTATATAAAGTGCAAGTGCTGCAAAAAATTACAAGCAAGAGACACTCTGAAACAGCCTGTATATCACATAAAGGTGGGCCTCATTCACATCTTGGTACAATTGTTCAGGTAGTGGGACTCCTGCACTCATAAAGCCTATGCACTAAGTGAAAGGCCATCATGGTGAGGATTGTGTTGACCAAACTCTTGGCTACTGAGACTGGACTTGTAGGTGAGGGCCTTGTTGACTCTAGATAACTTCTAGGCGATTGCACGTCCCCGTGACGGCGACGATCCATTTGGATGTCTGTCCTATCAACTTTGGAGCAATTTTTCAACAAGGACCTTCTGGTATAGCACCGTTTGCTTGTCCTCTCCACCAGAGGAATGAGAGATGAGAAGTTATCTTTGTAGCGGGCGTCAAGAAAGGTGAACAACCAGTAATCTATGTTGTCAAAAATGCGTATAACGCATGGGTCGTGGGAAAGGCAGCCTAACATGAAATCAGCCATGTGTGCCAGAGTACCAACAGGCAAGACTTCGCTGTCGTCATCAGAAGGAGAGCTGACCCTGTAAAAGGTTATATGCGAGGGCCTGCAGGTGATCTGACCCTGTAAAACATTATATGCGAGGGCCTGCAGGTGATCTGACCCTGTAAAACATTATATGCGAGGGCATGCAGTTGAGCTGACCCTTTAAAACATTATATGCGAGGCCCTGCAGGTGAGCTGACCCTGTAAAAAATAATATGCGAGGGCATATATGCGAGGGCATTATATGCGACGAATAAGCATGTTGATATGATGGAAGAGGAGGAGTAGGATGAAAATAAGGAATATTCAACCATATACACATAAAGGAGGGCCTCATTCACATTGTGGTACAATAGTTTAGGTAGCGGGACTCCTACACTCATAAAGCCTATGCACTAAGTGAAAGGACTGCCAAAAATTACAAGGAAACGGCACTACAATACACCCTTTATTACACATAAAGTAGGGCATCATACACACCCTTGAAAAATTATGATTGGTGGCCTGATGGTGACCCTCAAAAACATTTGGAGCAAGGACTTGCTGATCTGACCATCTAAAACATGAGGGGTGAGGGCCTGCTGCTGAGCTGACCCTCTAAAACATTAGGGACGAGGGCCTGCTGATGAGCTGAGGCTATAAAACATGATATGCCAGTGCTTGCAGGTGAGCTTACGCTCTAAAACATTATATGCGAGTGCATGCTGTTCGGCTGACGCTATAAAAAATTATATGTGAGTGCCTGCAGGTGAGCTGATGCTCTAAAACATTATATGTGAGTGCATGCTGTTCAGCAGACCCTATAAAAAAAATGTGAGTTGAGGGCCTGCAGTTGAGCTGACCCTATAAAAATATTTGAGTTGAGGGCCTGCAGTTGAGCTGACCCTATTAAAAAAAATTGGAGTGGAGGGAATATATACAATCTGGATGAGGAGGTGGAGGAGAAAACAAGATTCAACCATATACTCTTTTTTTGTGGTGGAAAAGGTGGATGTGATTGTGAATACACTACAGTAGATTATACACTATGAGTACATTATACATGATAGTTTGAAATTGCCTTTATGTTCATCATCAGATCAGCTCTCCTCTGGTGGAGTTGAGCAGTCAGGGGCAATCCAGGCCTTGTTCATTTTTATCTGAGTCTACCTGTCAGCATTTCCAGTGAACAAGTGGATACACTTATCTGTTATAATGCCACCAGCAGCACTAAATACACGCTCAGACAAAACGCTGGCGGCAGGGCAGGCCAGCACCTCCAAGGCATAGAGCGCAAGTTCGTGCCACATGTCCAGCTTGGACACCCAGTAGTTGTAAGGCACTGAGGGATCATTTAGGACGCTGACACGGTCTGCTATGTATTCCTTCACCATCTTCCAAAACGTTTCTCTCCTTGTACCACTAGGCCGCACTTCAGGGTGAGGTCCCTGGCGGGGTGTCATGAAAGTGTCCCATGTCTTGGAGAGTGTTGCCCTGCCTTTGTTGGGTTGCCTAAGGAAGTACGGACACTGCCGGCCGCATTGTCAGATGGAAATTTTTGGAGCAATCTCTCACCACAGGAATGAGAGATGAGAAGTTCTCTTTGTAGTTGGGGTCAAGAAGGGTGAACACCTAGTAATCCGTGTTATCTAAAATGCGTATAACGCAAGGTTCACGGGAAAGGCAGCCTAACATGAAGTCAGCCATGTGTGCCAGAGTACCAAGAGGCAAGACGTCGATGTCGACATCAGGATGACTCCCCATCTCCTCATCCTCCTCCTCCTCTTTTGCCCATCCATGCTGAACAGATGGAATTAAAGCTCCATGGGTACTACCCTCTGTAGCAGAGGCAACTGTCTCCAGCTCCTCCTCCTCCTCCTCTTCATGGTCCAATTCATGCCGAGAAGACGATCTGAGGGTGGGCTGGCTATCACCCTGTGTAATGTTCTCCCCCATTTCCTCATCTACCACATTCAGAGCGTCGTCCTTAATTGTGAGCAGCGATCGTTTGAGTAGACAGAGCAGTGGGATGGTTACGCTGATAATAGCGTTATCGCCACTAACCATCTGTGTGGATTCATCAAAGGTTTTTAAAACCTCACAGAGGTCTGACATCAAGGCCTACTCTTTGCTTGTGAATAGTGGCAGTTGACTCGAAAGGCGACGACCATGTTGCAGCTGGTATTCCACAACTACCCTCTGCTGCTCAAAAAGCCTCGCCAACATGGGGAACATGGAGTTCCAGCTCGTGCTAATGTCGCACAACAGTCTGTGAGCTGAAAGCCGCAAGCACTGCTGCAGTGTTGACAGACCGGCTGAAGCTGTGGATGACTTGCGGAAATTGGCACATACACAGCGCCCCTTCACTAGTAGCTTTGACAAATTGAGGTAGGTTTTGATAAACCGCTGAATCACTAAGTTTAAGACGTGGGCTAGGCATGGGATGTGCGTCAGGTTTCTGAGCTCCAAAGCCGCCTGTAAGTTACGGCCATTGTCAGACACAACCATGCCTGGTTGTAGGTTGAGTGACGAGAGCCACAGCTCGATCTGGTCCCTTATACCCTGCCACAGCTCTGCGGCAGTGTGCTGTTTGTCCCCAAAGCAGATCAGCTTCAGCACAGTCTGTTGTCACTTACTTACCCACAGCAGTGCTACACTGCTTCCAGCTAGCGACTAATGGCTGAAATACAAATAAAGATAAACAGCCGTTAGTACGTTGCCTTTTTATGGTGCGTCGCGAGTTCCAATTGTGAAGTGGGTACTGTTCACTTATACCTCCACAACATTCACCCAGTGTGCAGTCAGGGAAATATAGCATCCCTGGCCACCAGCATTTGTTCATGTGTCCGTGGTTATGTGGACCTTCCCAGTAAGTGCGTTGGTCAGGGCACGGGTGATGTTCTGGGACACATGCAGTTGTAAGGCGGGCACGGCACACCGTGAAAGATAGTGGCAGCTGGGGACTGCGTACTGAGGGGTGGCCGCACGACATCAGGCTGCGGAAGGCCTCACTATCCACAAGCCTAAATGGCAACATTTCCAGGGCCAGTAATTTCGAAAGTTGCGCATTTAGTGCTATGGCCTGTGGGTGGGTGGGTATTTGCGCTTGCAATCAAATAACTGTGTTATGGACATTTGGATGCTGCGCTGGGACAGGGAAGTGGATGTTGTTGCTGATGGTTCATGCGAAGGTCCAGGTGTAGGGCGAGGGGCATCTGGGCCTGCGCCTTCGACAGGGGATTGGCCAACAGTGCGTAACACAGGGGAAGAGGAGTCAGTGGTGTGACCTGCAGACCCAGATTGTGGACCCAGGCATTCGGCCCACTTATTAGGGTGTTTGGATGCCATGTGGTTGATCATGCTGGTGGTGGTGAGGTTGCTAGTGTTCACGCCCCGAATCATTTTGGTAAGGCACAGGTTGCAAACTACCACTCTTTTGTCGTCTGCACTTTCCTCAAAAAAGCGCCATACTGCGGAACACCTACCCCTTGGCAAGGTAGATTTACGCATGGGGGTGCTCGGTGTAACGGTTGCGGGCCTGTTTGGTGTGGGCTGACTTCTCCCTTTTGCAACCCCACTGACTTTTCCAGCCTGTTGCGGTGCTGCAGATCCCTCCCCTTCTGTACTGCTGTCCTCGCTCGGCTTTTCAACTTCCCATGTTGGGTCAGTGACCTCATCGTCAGCCACCTCCTCTTCCACTTCCTCACTCTGCTCATCCTCCTTACTTGACCTAACTACAACCTAGGTGATTGACAACTGTGTCTCATCATCATCCACCTCGTGAATGAATGATTGCCGTTCACCACCGTCATCTTCTTCAGACTGTGCAGGCTCAAGATATTGGGAATCAGGGCACAGTATCTCAGGTCCCTGTTCAAGCGTGCTGAGTGCGAGGGCCAAATGTAATAGTGGCGCTGGAAAGAGTTCCTCGGAATATCCGAGTGTGGGATCGCTCGTTTGGCAAGCCTCTCCATGGTGGGAGGAAGGATGATCAAAGTGAGGATTCGGTTGACCAGACTCTTGGCTACAGAGACTGACCTTGGTGGAAGAGAGGGTGGTGCTTAACCGACTGGAAGCATTATCTTCAGCAATCCAATCGATCAACTGTTCGCACTGGTCCGACTTGGACAGTGTTGTCCTGCGCCGCCCAGCTAAATTGGACATGAAACTGGGTATGGTGGATGTTTATTTTTTTTCTGGTGCACTGGCAGCAAGCACAGTTTCATTGCGCCCAGGGCCACGGCCTCTGCGTGCACCATCAGTATCATGCCCACTTCACGGTCCCTTAGTGCTCGCCTTCTTCATATTAATGGTTTTGTCAGTAGATGTGGTGCAGATTGTTTTACAGTCCGCTAAAGACACAGTTTTCGGATGCAGGACAGTATATGTCACAGAAACCCACAGAATATGGACACTATATTATGCCCAAATAAGTTAAATTTGCCATAAAGAAACAGTTTTCGGATGGCGTACTGTATGTCACAGAAAACAACACACTATGGACACTAAATTAGGCCCAGATTATTAAAATTTACGCTAAAGAAATAGTTTTCGGATGGAGTACTGTACATGTCATGAATGTGTATTACACGCACACACTACAGAGACAGTAGATGAGGGCTGGCCCCTGATTATTTAAATTTACGCTAAAGAAACAGTTTTCGGATGCAGTACTGTATATGGCACGGATGTGTATTACACGCACATTCTACAGATACAGTAGATGAGGGCTGGCCACTGATTATTTAAATTTATGCTAAAGAAACAGTTTTTGGATGGCGTACTGTATATGTCACAGAAAACAACACACTATGGACACTAGATTTGGCCCAGATTATTTAAATTTACCCTAAAGAAACAGTTTTCGGATGCAGGACAGTATATGTCACGGATGTGTATTACACGCACATTCTACAGATACAGTAGATGAGAGCTGGCCCCTGATTATTTAAATTTACGCTAAAGAAACAGTTTTCGGATGGCGTACTGTTTATGTCACAGAAAACAACACACTATAGACACTAGATTAGGCCCAGATTATTTAAATTTACAATAAATGAAACAGTTTTCGGATGGAGTACTTTATATGTCACAGATGTGTATTACACACACACACTACAGAGACAGTAGATGAGGACTGGCCCCTGATTATTTAAATTTACGCTAAAGAAACAGTTTTTGGATGGCGTACTGTATATGTCACAGAAAACAACACACTATAGACACTAGATTAGGCCCAGATTAGTAAAATTTTCCCGAAAGAAACAGTTTTCGGATGGCATACTGTATATGTCACAGAAAACAACACACTATGGACACTAGATTAGGCCCAGATTATTGGAATTTGCGCTAAATGAAACTGTTTTCGGACGGAGTACTGTATATGTCACGGATGTGTATTACACACACACACTACAGAGACAGTAGATGAGGGTGGCCCCCTGATTATTTAAATTTACGCTAAAGAAACAGTTTTCGGATGGCGTACTGTATATGTCACAGAAAACAACACACAGAATATGGATACTAGATTAGGCCCAGATTATTGGAATTTACGCTAAAGAAACTGTTTTCGGATGGCGTACTGTATATGTCACGGATGTGTATTACACGCACACACTACAGAGACAGTAGATGAGGGTGGGCCCCTGATTATATAAATTTACCCTAAAGAAACTGTTTTCGGATGGAGTACTGTATATGTCACAGAAAGCCACACACTATGGACACTAGATTAGGCCCAGATTAGTTAAATTTGCCCTCAAGAAACAGTTTTCGGATGGAGTACTGTTTATGTCACAGAAAGCAACACACGATGGACACTAGATTAGGCCCAGATTATTTAAATTTACTCTAAAATAACCATTTTCGGATGGCGTACTTTATATGTCACGGATGTGTATTATACGCACACACTACAGAGACAGTAGATGAGGACTGGCCCCTGATTATTAAAATTTACTCTAAAGAAACTGTTTTCGGATGGAGTACTGTATATGTCATGGATGTGTATTAAACGCACACACTACAGAGACAGTAGATGAGGACTGGCCCCTAATTATTTAAATTTACGTTAAAGAAACTGTTTTCGGATGGAGTACTGTATATGTCATGGATGTGTATTAAACGCACACTATAGACAATAAATGTGGCGCTGATTATTTGAATTTACGCAAAAAGACACAGTCTGCGGATGATGTACAGTGTATGTCACTAATAGGTATTAAATAAAAATATCTTGCTTCTGTCAAACACACAAAGTAGTCCTTAAAAGGACTTTGGGGTCTTTGAAAACCTTTAGGCAGAAAAAAGAGCAAATTTCTCTCCCTGCGCTATCTGTCCCTTCCTCAGCACGGATGTCCCTGACATTAATTGAGCGCAGGTAAAAATATATTGCTGCTCTAAAACACACAAACACACACACAGTAGTCCTTAAAAGGACTTTTGGGTCTTTGAAAAGCTTTCTTAGATTAATAACTGAGAATTTCGCTCCCTACACTCTCTGTCCCTTCCTACGCTCTGCTCTCCCTGATTATGACTGATCCGAGCACGTGTCATCGGGTGCTATATAGCACCCAATGACACGTTCCGGCAAGCCAATCACTGTAATGCCTGCAGCCAACATGGCTACTGGCATTACAGTGATGGCAGTACTTACCTGCACGTTTATTGGCTGCATAGAAGCCGCGAAACATGCGGGAAGGAGACTCGAGCATGGCGCTCGAGCACATGCGGTACTCGGCCGAGTACCGCCATGTGCCGAGCATAGCGATGCTCGAGCCGAACCAGTATTTGGCCGAGCATGCTCCCTCATCACTACTCCTGTGGTATCAAGGGAGATTCTGATGATTTTGAAAACAGAGCAGTGTCAAGATTTAAGACAGAGCTAATTTGTGACACTTAGCTAGAGAAAGCTCCCAAGTGTCTGCAATGATCGGAATGGCACTTGTGTTAAATTTTCTGAAATTTTGGTACCATAATGCTATAGCATTAGAGATTAAATTTGTTTGTATCAAATATAAGTAGTAAAGGATGGTAAGTGTGATATATCAGGGACTGTGTCAGCTGATGAATAAGTATTGTACCTACTGTGTGCCAATAGATCTGTGGCTAGCACTAAGAATAGGAAGATGAAGGTGTTAGAAATATATCTCTGTTGAAATAGTTCTGGTTTCTAGAGTGTGAGAAGATATGTTAATCAGAAAGATTAAGTATTGTCTGTTATATGTACAAAATTGAATAGAGTTAAAGAAGAAATATGTCCTTGAAGAATGTTGTACCTTTAAACAAGGGTTGGTGTGTCTGGGCTGCTAAGGGTTGTAGACACAGATAGTGGTATTTTATGGCCCCATCCCCCTTCTAGTCTGGTTGAATAGCCCTGTTTTTCTCCCCATTTGCTGAGGTCTCAGGAAAGTTGGATGAATTCTTGAGAGATAAGAGTCAAGTAAGGAGGGGGGGGGGGGGGCGCTGAAGAAGATGTGTTAAGATACATATAGTTTGCTATAGTTTGCAAAGTCATATACATTCCTTAGATAAGGGATTTGGGATTCTGATTGCTTTGCTAAGAAGGATCTAAAAGTAACTAGTGGGGATTGGAGGGGGTATGAAGTATCAGACAGAGGAGTAAGAAAATTGAGTCTAGAATGTATTTATAAAACACAGAAAGGTGAAGATGATTTAATCATTTTTTCTTACTTTTTTCCCCAAGCAGGTAGTTGTAATGTGGATATCCAGCAGGCTGAATATTTTTAGACATTGGATATTGGAGTTGAGGGCTCTGGACACCCAAGTACAGCAGCCCCTTTCCTGGCAATAAAAGGGTTAAATTACAAACGTTTATGGCATGTAACCTTTTGGGTACTATGTTCAGCATGTACTGTACCTGTACCCCAGAAAATATCTGTAATGTACCCATAGATTTTTATTAGCTAGAAATAAGAAAAAAGTGCACCATCTAGGACTTTTTTTTTTGTGTATTGATATTGGGAGCGTACTATGGCCGGCTTTGTTTTTCTGGCCACTCCAAGGCTAATTTGGGGATTTTCTGACACTGTAGTTATTGCTGCCAGTATTGTCAGTATGTAAGGGCTGAACACAATGTCTATGGGAAAAAAATTGCTGCAGACAATACTTTGATATAAAGTTAAAAATGATGTAAGTTTTATGCATCACATTAATAAAGTATATGTAGTTCCATTACTTTTTTACTGTTTACAAAGAAAGCAGGGCATGCAGCATTTTCTGCTCCAAAATACTGTCAGCCAGGAGGAATGAAGTTCATTATAGAACAGTTTTTCTACAGATTTGATTAAATACCACACATTTACACAGAAGGATACAGTTCCTAAATAGAGATGGCCTTGCAGTTCGCCCGGCGGTCGTTTTGCGGAGAACTTTGCTCGTTCGCTGTTCGCCGAACAGGCAGACACATATGGCGATGTCCGCCGGCGCCATATTCTTTGTATTGTGCAGAACTTTGACCTATGACACATCCATCAGGTGGGACAGGACAGCCAATTGAGACATTTCAGCATATGGGCCCACACCCTTCCCTATAAATAAACCCGATCTGGCCACCATTTTACATTCAGTCTTTTGCCAGTGTAGGGAGAGGTTGCTGTGTGGAGCAGGGACAGACTTTTAGGGACACCAAACGCTAGCTAATAGGGCCACAAAAGTCATTTTAAGGACTGGTATAGGTGTGCTATTGATAGGTGTGACATACTGAGGGGTGTGATATACTTATAATATACTTTCTAACATAGAAAGTATATTATAGTGAATTTGTATTGTGCAGTCGTTTTGTACAGTTCTGCTGCGATACTGCAGCTACACAGAGGGACAAACGCTATTGGAAAAACTAATTAAAACTGGTGTAATATACCAGTTGCCCCCCCAAAAAATCTGATTGAGGCAGGGGTGTGATATACCTTGAATATCATTTCTATATAGTGCATTTGTATTGTGCAGCAGTTGTGTGCGGTTCTGCTGAGATACCGCAGCTATACAGAGGGACAAATGCTATTGGAACAAATAATTTCTACTGGTGTGATATACCAG
Source organism: Bufo bufo (assembly GCF_905171765.1). Classification (NCBI taxonomy): domain Eukaryota; kingdom Metazoa; phylum Chordata; class Amphibia; order Anura; family Bufonidae; genus Bufo; species Bufo bufo. The sequence continues at coordinate 241,185,627 of NC_053394.1, read as the reverse complement.
TTGCCCCCAAAAAAATCTGATTGAGGCAGGTGTGTGATATACCAATAATGTACTTTCTATATAGTGCATTTGTATTATGCAGCATTTGTTTGCAGTTCTGCTGAGATACCGCAGCTATAGAGAGGGACAAACGTCATTGTAACATCTAATTGCAACTGGTGTGATATACCAGTTGCCCCCCAAAAAATCTGATTGAGGCAGCGGTGCGATATACCTAGAATATAATTTCTATATAGTGCATTTGTATTGTACAGCATTTGTGTGCGTTCTGCTGAGATACCGTAGCTATACAGAGGTACAAACGACATTGGAAACACTAAATGCAACTGGTGTGATATACCAGTTGCCCCCAAAAAAATCTGATTCAGGCAGGTGTGTGATATACCAATAATGTACTTCATATACTGTATAGTGCATTCGTATTGTGCAGCATTTGTTTGCAGTTTGCAGCTGAGATACCACAGCTATACAGAGGGACAAACGTCATTGTAACATCTAATTGCAACTGGTGTGACATACCAGTTGCCCCCAAAAAAATCTGATTGAGGCAGGTGTGTGACATACCTATAATATAACTTCTATATAGTGCATTTGTATTGTGCAGCATTTGTGTGCTGTTCTGCTGAGATACCATAGCTATACAGAGGTACAAACAGGGCCGGACTGGCCTGCAGGGATACAGGGAAATTTCCCGGTAGGCCGGCAGGCCTGAGTGCCGCAAGGCCGTGGCCCTGGTGACAAGTGGGTGCGGCCGCGGCCGGCGGCAGGGCAGAGCAGGAGATGAGCGCCTCCATTGTGGAAGCGCTCATCTCCATAGTCATCTGTATTGCCGTCCTCAGGACGGCAATACAGATGCCTGTGCTGCGGCAGAGGAGGGAGAGGTGTGTCCCTTCCTGTTCCTCTGATAGGCTGCCGGCCTAGTGCTGGCAGCCTATCAGAGGCCGGTTCAGGTGGCGCGATGACGTCATCGCGTCGCCTGAGCCGTATAGCGAGGGACACAGGCCGGAAGAGGTGGCCTGCATCGCATCACATCGCTGGAGGTAAGTATAAGTGTTTTCTTATTTTTTTTTATATAGGTACAATACTGGGCAGGCACATGATAAGGGGGGGGACTACTGGGCTGGGCTGGCACATGATAAGGGGGGCTACTGGGCTGGGCTGGCACATGATAAGGGGGGCTACTGGGCTGGCACATGATAAGGGGGGCTACTGGGCTGGCACATGATAAGGAGGGACTACTGGGCTGGGCTGGCACATGATAAGGGGGGGCTACTGGGCTGGCACATGATAAGGGGGGACTACTGGGCTGGCACATGATAAGGGGGGCTACTGGGCTGGCACATGATAAGGGGGGACTACTGGGCTGGCACATGATAAGGGGGGACTACTGGGCTGGCACATGATAAGGGGGGACTACTGGGCTGGCACATGATAAGGGGGCTACTGGCACATGATAAGGGGGCTACTGGCACATGATAAGGGGGGCTACTGGCACATGATAAGGGGGCTACTGGTACATGATAAGGGGGGCTACTGGCACATAAGGGGGGCTACTGGCACATAAGGGGGGCTACTGGCACATGATAAGGGGGGCTACTGGCACATGATAAGGGGGGCTACTGGCACATGATAAGGGGGGCTACTGGCACATAAGGTGGACTACTGGCACATAAGGGGGCTATTGGCACATAAGGGGGGCTACTGGCACATGATAAGGGGGGCTACTGGCACATAAGGGGGACTACTGGCACATAAGGGGGCTATTGGCACATAAGGGGGGCTACTGTCACATGATAAGGGGGGCTACTGGAACATGATAAGGGGGGGCTACTGGCACATGATATGGGGGGCTACTGGCACATGATATGGGGGCACTCTGGCTACTGGCACATGATATGGGGGGCTCTGGCTACTGGCACATGATGGTGAGGGGGGCTCTTATTACTGGCACATGATTGGGGGCATCTATGGGGGCACATCTTACTGCAGATTATTGGGGGGCACTATAGGGGCATCTACTGAGGCTAAAAAGAAGGGGTATTTTATATGGGGGCCCTGTATAGGGGCATTTTATACTGGGACACATTATGGTGGGTACTATGGGGAAGGGGGGGAGCACTATGGGGGTCATCTACGGGGGCACTGAGAAGGGGTATTTTATATTGGCACATTATGGGAACATTAGCTCAACTGGGGGCATTACAAAGGGGTATGTTTTGCATATTATAAGGAGAATTATTACTACATGGTGGGCTTTATTACTCCCCGTTGGTATGACTCCCCACCTGCAGCACCAGCCTCTCCCTGCTCTGCTATCCCTCTGCCCCTTCTCCAAATCCTTATTATGAAATCTTTCTCATTAGGATAAAACATCAGCTCCGCCGAGCCCGCGGCCAAAGTTATGAAGTGGCGTCCGAGATCCCCAAGGGCCAAGTCAAGTAATTGTAAGTTTTTATGGGGGTTCTACAAAAGAGCTATCGTGGGGCAAAGTTCATATTCATGTTTACACATGTGTTTTAAAATGAATGCTTTCTCCTATTATAAACAAGTAAATAATGACGCAATGCTGTGGGGCTGGTTTTTATCCCCAGTCTGTCCCTGGGTACAAACGACATTGGAACAACTAATTGCAACTGGTGTGAAATACCAGTTGCCCCCCAAAAAATCAGATTGAGGCAGGGGTGCGATATACCTAGAATATAACTTCTATATAGTGCATTTGTAATATGCAGCATTTGTGTGCGGTTGTGCTGAGATTCCGTAGCTATACAAAGGGACAAACGACATTGGAAAAACTAATTGCAACTGGTGTGATATACCAGTTGCCTCCAAAGAAACTGATTATGGGGTTCTATATACTGTACATGCTTTCACAAATACTGCTCTTCTATAGGGACTTTGTCACAGGGTCATTTTGCAAATGACAGGCAGAGAAAGAGGCAGGCCATTCCGAAGAAGTGGTAGGGGTCGGACAGGTGCACCAGGAGGGAGCCTAAGTAGGAAGTTGGAGAAGGTGCGTGCGATTACGTCAAAGGACACACCAGAGTTGGATGAGTGGCTCACTCAGCTTTCCGTTTCTGCACCCTCATCCTTTGTATCTGCACCCTCCTCAATCTCTGCTGTGTGCACCCCCAAATACACCACCACCATAGCCCCTCCACTCGAGTCAGAGGAATTATTTTCCCATCAATTCCCAGACCCTACCAATGTGCAGCCATTCTTGGCATCGGATGAGGAAGAGGAGGTAGCAATGACCCAGCAGTCTGACGACAGTACCAAGATCAGCCCAAGGAGGGTGGTCCCCGCTGTTGCTGCCTACTTCGAGATCTCTAATGTCAGTGGTGGTGAAGGTGACGAAGATGACGTTTCGATTGACGTCACGTGGGTGACCACAAGAGAGGAAGAGGAAGGGAGTTCAGAGGTAGAGATGCAGTAAGCCGGATTGGGACTGATGCACACTGGCACAATATTAATAGTTTTTGTTTGTGACGCCAATTGCAATGTGCGCAGGTTATAGTCTCAGGGCCCTTTAACCGCCTCCGGACCGCCGAACGCAGGGATGCGTCCTGGAGACGGTCGATTCATTCCTCCTGGACGCATATACGCGTCCTCTCGCGAGACGTGAGATTTCCTGTGAACGCGCGCACACAGGCGCGCGCGTTCACAGGATTGGAAGGTAAGCGAGTGGATCTCCAGCCTGCCAGCGGCGATCGTTCGCTGGCAGGCTGGAGATGCGATTTTTTTTAACCCATAACAGGTATATTAGACGCTGTTTTGATAACAGCGTCTAATATACCTGCTACCTGGTCCTCTGGTGGTCCCTTTTGCTTGGATCGACCACCAGAGGACACAGGCAGCTCAGTAATAAGTAGCACCAAACACCACTACACTACACCCCCCCGTCACTTATTAACCCCTTATTAACCCCTGATCACCCCAGATCACCCCATATAGACTTCCTGATCATCCCCATGTCATTGATAACCCCCCTGTCATTGATCACCCCCTTGTAAGGCTCCATTCAGACGTCCGTATGTTTTTTACGGATCCACGGATACATGGATCGGATCCGCAAAACACATACAGACGTCTGACTAGAGCCTTACAGGGGGGTGATCACCCCATATAGACTCCCTGATCACCCCCCTGTCATTGATCACCCCCCTGTCATTGATCACCCCCCTGTAAGGCTACATTCAGACGTCCATATGTTTTTTACGGATCCACGGATACATGGATCGGATCCGCAAAACACATACAGACGTCTGACTAGAGCCTTACAGGGGGTGATCACCTTATATAGACTCCCTGATCACCCCCCTGTCATTGATCACCCCCCTGTAAGGCTCCATTCAGATGTCCGTATGTTTTTTACGGATCCACGGATACATGGATCGGATCCGCAAAACACATACGGACATCTGAATGGAGCCTTACAGGGGGGTGATCAATGACAGGTGGGTGATCACCCCATATAGACTCCCTGATCACCCCCCTGTCATTGATCACCCCCCTGTCATTGATCACCCCCCTGTAAGGCTCCATTCAGACGTCCGTATGTTTTTTACTGATCCACGGATACATGGATCGGATCCGCAAAACACATACAGACGTCTGACTAGAGCCTTACAGGGGGGTGATCACGCCATATAGACTCCCTGATCACCCCCCTGTCATTGATCACCCCCCTGTCATTGATCACCCCCCTGTAAGGCTCCATTCAGACGTCCGTATGTTTTTTACGGATCAACGGATACATGGATCGGATCCGCAAAACACGTACGGACATCTGAATGGAGCCTTACTGGGAGGTGATCAATGACAGGGGGTTGATTACCCATATAGACTACCTGATCACCCCCCTGTCATTGATCACCCCCCTGTCATTGATCACCCCCTGTAAGGCTCCATTCAGACGTCCGTATGTTTTTTACGGATCCACGGATACATGGATCGGATCCGCAAAACACATACGGACGTCTGAATGGAGCCTTACAGGGGGGTGATCAATGACAGGGGGGTGATCACCCCATATAGACTCCCTGATCACCCCCCTGTCATTGATCACCCCCCTGTCATTGATCACCCCCCTGTAAGGCTCCATTCAGACGTCCGTATGTTTTTTACGGATCCACAGATACATGGATCGGATCCGCAAAACACGTACGGACATCTGAATGGAGCCTTACAGGGGGGTGATCAATGACAGGGGGGTGATTACCCCATATAGAGTCCCTGATCACCCCCCTGTCATTGATCACCCCCCTGTAAGGCTCCATTCAGACATCCGTATGTTTTTTACGGATCCACGGATACATGGATCGGATCCGCAAAACACATACGGATGTCTGAATGGAGCCTTACAGGGGGGTGATCAATGACAGGGGGGTGATCACCCCATATAGACTCCCTGATCACCCCCCTGTCATTGATCACCCCCCTGTCATTGATCACCCTCCTGTAAGGCTCCATTCAGACGTCCGTATGTTTTTTACAGATCCACGGATACATGGATCGGATCCGCAAAACACATACGGACATCTGAATGGAGCCTTACGGGGGGGTGATCAATGACAGGGGGGTGATCAGGGAGTCTATATGGGGTGATCACCCCCCTGTCATTGATCACCCCCCTGTAAGGCTCCATTCAGACATCTGTATGTATTTTGCGGATCCGATCCATGTATCCGTGGATCCGTAAAAAACATACAGACGTCTGAATGGAGCCTTACAGGGGGGTGATCAATGACAGGGGGGTGATCAATGACAGGGGGGTGATCACCCCATATAGACTCTCTGATCACCCCCCTGTCATTGATCACCCCCCTGTAAGGCTCCATTCAGACATTTCTTTGGCCCAAGTTAGCGGAAATGTTTTTTTTATTTTTTTCTTACAAAGTCTCATATTCCACTAACTTGTGTCAAAAAATAAAATCTCACATGAACTCACCATACCCCTTTACGGAATCCAAATGCGTAAAAAATTTTAGACATTTATATTCCAGACTTCTTCTCACGCTTTAGGGCCCCTAAAATGCCAGGGCAGTATAAATACCCCACATGTGACCCCATTTCGGAAAGTAGACACCCCAAGGTATTCGCTGAGGGGCATATTGAGTCCATGAAAGATTGAAATTTTTGTCCCAAGTTAGCGGAAAGGGAGACTTTGTGAGAAAAAAAAAAATCTATTTCCGCTAACTTGTGGCAAAAAAAAAATAATTTCTATGAACTCGCCATGCCCCTCATTGAATGCCTTGGGGTGTCTTCTTTCCAAAATGGGGTCACATGTGGGGTATTTATACTGCCCTGGCATTTTAGGGGCCCTAAAGCGTGAGAAGAAGTCTGGGATCCAAATGTCTAAAAATGCCCTCCTAAAAGGAATGTGGGCCCCTTTGTGCATCTAGGCTGCAAAAAAGTGTCACACATCTGGTATTGCCGTACTCAGGAGAAGTTGAGGAATGTGTTTTGGGGTGTCATTTTACATATACCCATGCTGGGTGAGAGAAATATCTTGGCAAAAGACAACTTTTCTCATTTTTTTATACAAAGTTGGCAATTGACCAAGATATTTATCTCACCCAGCATGGGTATATGTAAAATGACACCCCAAAACACATTGCCCAACTTCTCCTGAGTACGGCAATACCACATGTGTGACACTTTTTTGCAGCCTAGGTGGGCAAAGGGGCCCATATTCCAAAGAGCACCTTTAGGATTTCACAGGTCATTTTTTACACATTTTGATTTCAAACTACTTACCACACATTAGGGCCCCTAAAATGCCAGGGCAGTATAACTACCCCACAAGTGACCCCATTTTGGAAAGAAGACACCCCAAGGTATTTCGTGATGGGCATAGTGAGTTCATGGAAGTTTTAATTTTTTTGTCACAAGTTAGTGGAATATGAGACTTTGTAAGAAAAAAATAAAAATAAAAATCATCATTTTCCGCTAACGTGACAAAAAATAAAAAGTTCTATGAACTCACTATGCCCATCAGCGAATACCTTAGGATGTCTACTTTCTGAAATGGGGTCATTTGTGAGGTGTTTGTACTGTCTGGGCATTGTAGAACCTCAGGAAACATGACAGATGCTCAGAAAGTCAGAGCTGCTTCAAAATGCGGAAATTCACATTTTTGTACCATAGTTTGTAAACGCTATAACTTTTACCCAAACCTTTTTTTTTTTTTACCCAAACATTTTTTTTTTATCAAAGACATGTAGAACAATAAATTTAGAGAAAAATGTATATATGGATGTCGTTTTTTTTGCAAAATTTTACAACTGAAAGTGAAAAATGTCATTTTTAAAAAAAAAAATCGTTAAATTTCGATTAATAACAAAAAAAGTAAAAATGTCAGCAGCAATGAAATACCACCAAATGAAAGCTCTATTAGTGATAAGAAAAGGAGGTAAAATTAATTTGGGTGGTAAGTTGCATGACCGAGCAATAAACTGTGAAAGTAGTGTAGTGCAGAAGTGTAAAAAGTGGCCTGGTCATTCAGGGTGTTTAAGCTATGGGGGCTGAGGTGGTTAAGGTGTTACAACTCACATAGCAGGTGAGGAATGCCAGAGTGGGGATAATGTCTCTCTGTAATGTCAACGGTGTCTCCTACCTTGGTATGGCTGGACTCCTGGATCCTGGCTCACATGCAATAAAATGAGTGTTGTCAGTAGGAGTAACTGAGCAATGAAGGAAATCCAGACTTGGAATAAAGTTCAACTTGTCTTTACCTAATGGCAGCATAATCCATACGAGTACAGCAATAGTCTTGGGTCCCAGCAGGTATTGGCAATATGTGGCAGGAATCAATAAATATTCTGCTTCTTATCATATGCCTAGTGAATCTGGCAGGTATCTATCTTCTGCTCTGTCTGTCTTCTGCTTGGTATGGGCCTGACTAGCAAGGGAGGAATTTGGCTTCTCCTGGTCTCTGGATAAGTTACTCACAGGACTGCTCGCAGGGAATGGTCCTTCCTGAAGTTTTGTAGTTCTGGAGGTGCTGCTTGCTGGTCCACAGTCGAGGCTGAAGGGCTCAGACTGGGAAGAGGGATATTTGGCCTCAGCCGAGGCTGGCTCCAGGGTTGGGATCCCGGTAACTGGGAGCTCCTACCAACACAGCCTTCCCCTAGCAGGGGGGGCTGGTACACACTAACTAGAACTTTCCTTCCTCCCCATGAGACAGGATATGGGCCAGCCCACTTCTGCTCAGAGAGGGGGGAGCTAGACTGGAATGAACTATTCCAGTCCAGATATACTAAACTGGCTGAGGTCCTGCAAAACATATTGCTGCCACCTACTGGTGTACATGGAAATTACAGCATAATATATACAACAGGCCTGGAAAATGCACATAATTGAGAATGCAGTGTTAGATTACACAAGATGACAATAAATGTACACCTAACATGTTGTAGCGGGGAGAAAGAGTTTAGTGACATACTCCGGGATGTTACATTCCCCTTTACTTTAAGGTAAGCCGTCCTCGGCTTATGCTTAGAAGGTAGAGAAAGAATCAGCTCTGGGGTATCCAATAAATACAAGTACTGCGGGAATTACATATATAGACATACATAGACAAAACATGAAACGGCTTTCCCCAGGTTCCTGCCCGCTAGAGTAAGGTGTCCAACACACAGTTTCCTTCTCTTGGTATAACCAGGTAACCTAAATACTGCACAAAGCAAAACCTTTACTGACTGACTTTGTATATCGTCCACCAATACCAAAGAAAGCATGGGGGTGTCTTTACTCTGTAATCCCACCATTATGTAATGGAATGCCCGCAAATGAAAGGGTGGCTTTATCCTGTATTCCCTTCCCTGCACCATAGCCTGAAAAAATTTGGCTTGTAACACGATCACTATGATGACTGTGGGGTAGCTAAAATATGTGGCTCTAAGGCTTGAGGCGCCTTACCTTAGGCAAAAGGCTCAGAAGGGGAGGTATTTATTGTCTCCGTATACTTCTGGCAAGTCACAGGAGGAGGGCAGTACGGTCCCATGGATCTCCTGGAAATGAGACACCTCAGGATGGGAACAATCCCGAACATTTAACAAGCGGGAAGGAGCAGCCTAGAGCTTCTAACGATTCCCAAAGAAGCAGGGGTACCTGTGTAACTACTGGATCTGCCAGGACTTACCACTTGGTCCTACCCTGGGTACCTATGGGTATATATCACCGGGTGTAGGCCATTAGTATTCAGCGTCCGTATGAAGACAGTCCGTACAAAAGGGGGAGAGAACAAGAGCTGTTAAATACGGCATACTTAAGTAAGTTACTACATTTTAAGTTAAGTGTAATGGTTAAGTGCAATCATCACAAACAGTGCATAAATTCACATTGCGGCACCTAGAAGTATAATACACACAATGGGCAGGTTATCTTAAATGTTACAGAACATGTAAACTGGTACAAGTCCAAAAATATTACAGTATGAAATCACAAAGAGCTCAGGTATTACATTTGAGTCTTTTCTTTGGGTGCAAGCTTTTATGTTGCAATAAAACATTTTTATAAAATAGTGCAAATTATTAGTGCAAGGATAGGCTCAACAATAACTTGAGTCCTTTTTCCTGGAAGTGCTTAAAGTTGTAGAATCCTCTGGAAACTGATAAAAGTCCATTGTAATCCACAGGGGTAAAAGTTAATTGTAATCCAAAGGGTTAAAATGTTTAAGAGCACCAGGCTATAAAGTAACCTGAGAAAGGGGATAAAACGCTGAACTTGGACAAGAGGGGGTTAAGTACTGATGGGGGGAGTCCTTACTGAGCATGACCATCAGGGTGAGGACAAAATGGGGCAACCTGAAACATAAAAACTTTAAAACACACAAGGCCAACAGGTCCTCACCCGTCAGGAATCAGTCCACGGAGTGGCTCCCAAATGTCACTGTTGTAGTAGGACACCTTTTAGAAGAAGGCATCCATGTCCTCGTCACTACTTGAGCTGCTGAAGCGCATAAGAGGACGCTCCTGCCTCTGGTGGTAGCTCATGGTAGCGGCGGTTATGGTTTGCCACTGCCCTCTAGTGGTTGCTGCAGGTACTGGATGAGCAGACAGCCTGGAAAATGCTGCAGTGACACGCTGTAGCCCGGAGTCTCCAGCCGGCACAGAGGGGCTCAGAACCTCTGGCTGAAGGGGCTCAGGAAGGGATGGAGCAGGTGCTTGAGGCTGCTTCCATGGCAGGATGTATGGCTGTACCTTGGGGTTGAATGTCAGTACTGAATTGTTAATTTGTCCTACCCTCAGGGTTGGTGGTGCGGCTAAATCGGGTATGAGAGGTGCAGGCTCAGGTTGGGGCTGCTCTCTGAACCGCATACGACCATCCGGGGTCTCTAGGAGACATCTCACCTTGCCCGCAGAGCCTGGGTCCTACTGCCAGGTCTCTGGGATGACGACAGGGGTGAGCGGCTTATCTAACAGGGTCATGCCCGCTGCTAATGGGCCCTGTATGGAGCGCATGCGGGTGTATTCAACTTGGTCCCCCATCGGCAGGTAGTGCCGTTTCAATGAACGTTGGCCCACGAATACTTCGGATCCTGAATAGTTGTCCTGCAAGAAACCGACTCCCCGTTCGACAAAGAACCATAACACAGTCCCTGTTCTCCTGGTTAATTTGGGATCCCCTGGCTGGGGGTCATCAATCACCTGCTTTACCCATTCCTCGATGGCCGACTTGTACTCCCAGGCCGTCTGGGCAAAAGCGGTAATCTCATGGGAACCTCAGGGTTCAGGCTCTTTGGCTTGCTAGAAGTGGAGCTGGGCGGCGAAGTGGGAACGCCAGCCACCTCCGCCGCACCAGTAGGTGACTGCAGCAGAGCAGGCCTAGGCCTGGTGGGGGTTGCTGGAGTCGCAGGACGTGGTGCAGGGGCAGATGCAGACCGGGCCGGGGCCTCAGGCAGCACGGCAGCTCCTACCTGTAGTTGCGGCCGGTTCCGGTGCCTCCTGGTTGTCGTCATGGACTTCAGTTGTCGTCTGTGGTGCAGGCTCGTCCATGGCTGGCGTAGCGAGGTCAGCGGCGTCCTCCGCGGGAGCAGGTACTGCGTCAGCGCCCATCTTGATTGGTGCGTCGTCTTCCGCACTGGTACTTGTTGTGGCGAAGGGATATGCATTCTCCGGGAACTCGATCAGGTCAAGGTTCTCCTCCACGGGGACCGGGATGTCGACCGCAGCCTTCTCCGGAACCTCAGGAATGCTGGCCAAGGTAGGTGGCACAGGCTCTTTGACAGCCCACAAATATCCACCACCACCGAGAACAAATAATAATCCCTGTCTTAGGTAAATACAGCAGCATAAAAGGCCTTTTCTGTCCGGTGAATGGCTAATGTTTGGGACCTCGGAGGAATTCAACACCTGTTGACGACGACCTCGTGTTATCGAATTTCAATTATTATCATTTGTTTTTTTTCCAAGAGAGTTGATGTTTTTAATCCAATTTTATATTTTTAGTTCTTTTAAACATATGTATTTGACATCTATTTGTACTGGCCTGCAGTAAAATTGATATCCAATGACCGTCTAATATACCTCCAGCCACATAGTTACTTGTTCTTTTCTGTCCGGTGAATGCCTAATGTTTGGGGCCTGTACTACACTGGCCTGCAGTAAAATTGATATTGAATGGCCGTCTAATATAACACCAGCTACAAAATCACTTGATCATTTATGTTCGGTGAATGCATAATTTTTGGGGCCTGTACTCTAACTGGCAAACAGTAAAATTGCTATACGGTGACCGCCTAATGTACCTCCAGACACATTATCAATTGTGCTTTTCTGTACGGTGAATGAATAATTCTTGGGGCCTGTAGTACACTGGCCTGCAGTCAAATTGATATTGAATGACCTTCTAATATACCTCCAGCCACATATTTACTTGTTCTTTTCTATCCGGTGAATGCCTAATGTTTGGGTCCTCGGAGGAATTCAATACCTGTTGACGACGACCACATGTTATCGAATTTCAAATATTATCATTTGTGTTTTTTTCAAGAGTGGGGATTTCGTTAGCCATTTTTTTCATCCAATTTTATATTTTTTGTTCTTTTAAACATATGTATTTGACATCTATTTGTACTGGTCTGCAGTAAAATTGATATCCAATGACCGTCTAATATACCTCCAGCCACATAGTTACTTGTTCTTTTCTGTCCGGTGAATGCCTAAAATTTATTTTTTCTAAGCTCCAGCAGGCCACATTTTTGACAGTTTCCCTTTTAGATGCATAAAAATGGCCCCTGATTAAAATACATATATTTTTTGGGAGAATTTTTGCCATTGATCCCCCTCTGGTATGTCACTGTCCATGTTGTGGGACTATTTGTGCACTTCTTGTAAGTATTTGGTGGCTGAAATAATGACCTGAAGGTTTTTCAGGTTCGTCCTGCCATTAAAGTGAATGGGGAACTTGCGGTTTGCGAACATTTGATTGCGTTCGCGCGTTCGTGAATCATCCCGGCCGATGTTCGTCCATCACTATTCCAAAATTTCAGGTGGCAAATACATAATAATTAAGGCTGTAATTTAATAGTTTTCCTAGGTTATTAAAAGCATGCCTTAGGCTTTAAAATGTGAAAAAGTAAAGTTTTAAATATATATTTCATTGCAATTCTACCCCATGAAACAGCTTTGTGGGTTCCAGTTGTTCATGTTGCAATACAGAAAGCAGCAGCAAACCTGACCAACCTTTGTCACAATCATGATTATTAATGCTATTACTACTGTACAAGCCCTCGGCTGTATCCAGCAACCCCGAAGAGTTGAATGGAGCAGCACTGAACGCACATGTCCGCTCATCCATTCAAACAGTTGTTTGTTGTTCTATTGATTGACAGGAGCCCAGCTGTCGAACATCCAACAATCAAATAATTATCTCCCATCCTGTGGATAGGGTAATCCCTTTAACTGAAGGAACTTGCCTATCATCAGATCCTTCCCAATATAACAACATGCAGTATTATAAGAAAATATTTTTCTATAATCCGAAGATTATTAAACAAAACACAAAATAATTTGCATTCATGGTGTGGAAATGTTCACAGATAGGTATCTGGATAACTGGCAAATGATTTTAGATCTCTGATGGCAGCTCTCATCAATTTCAGTGGGATCCATTATCAAGCTAATGTCCATGGTGGCTGTGATGCTGTACGTCTTGTGCCAGATTTATCACGTGTTTCGGACAGTGTCTACACAAAGTGGTGTAGTCTTAAAATATGCCAAATTGTACCAAACTGTGATGCAATAAAATGGTCTAAACTAAGAGGAGGTGAATGTAAAAGTGTCTAACATATCAAGTAAGAAGCACCAAGTCTTTTGCACAGCCTATGCCACTGTGATAAATTCCGCACATCTTCTATCACCTTGGTCCAGTTTTAAAGGTACTTGCCAGGCAATAAAGTTATACCCTATTCACAGGATGGGGGATAACTAACTTATCGTTGGGGGTCTGACTGCTGGGACCCCTATGGATCTCGAGAACAGAGGTCCCATGTCCTGCCCTGATTGATTGCCCTGCCAATCCATTAATTCTCTTTTGGACTGCAAGGTGACAGGGAAATGGGACTCCTGTTCTCAGGACCATTAGTTTCAATTAGTTATATACTATCCTGTGGATAGGAGATAGCTTTAATACTAAGCACAACCACTTACTGTAGGCCTTTCTTCTAAAATAACAAACATTTGGCCAAGTACAATAAGCAGATGATATCAGGAGTTGACCATCATAAAATGAAAGGAGTTGTCCCATCTAAGCCTTTCATGGCTGAGATAGGCATAATCCACAGTAAGCTCTGGCTGGCGCTTTGCTGTTTTCATAACTCTCATAGCAGTGAAGGAAACTACACAAACTGCATAACATAGCGACCTACACTGTAATTTGGGAGTTACTGAAACAGCATAGCTCATTTTCACTGCAATGGGAGCTACAAAAACAGTGAAGTAGTCGCTAACAGTGGAGCTCTGGAGCCTCTATTCTTATAACTCTTATGAAGTGTCATTCTTTTATTGTTCCTGTTTGAAGTTCTGAATGAATTATTAGCCGATTGCAATAAAGGTCCAGCTGGGTGTTACCAGTTGGGTATGGGGGGCCCTGACATTATCCAATCAGTGCTTCCAGTGTAACGCTACGCAGGAACACACCCCCAACTAGTAACACCCATCTGACCCTTCATCATAAACATCTAGCAATTCATGTATAACTTCTTGAAGGAATAATAAAAAAAATAGCATAACAGAGTCAAAAGAATAGATGCTCCAGAATTGTTATTACATGGGGAATGCAAGTAGTTACTAAAGGAGACATACAATCAGGTCCATAAATATTGGGACATTGATACAATTCTAACATTTTTGGCTCTATACACTACTACAATGAATTTGAAATGAAACGAACAAGATGTGCTTTAACTACAGACTGCCAGCTTGAATTTGAGGGTATTTACATCCAAATCAGGTGAACGGTGTAGGAATTACAACAGTTTGCATATGTGCCTCCCACTTGTTAAGGGACCAAAAGTAATGGGACAGAATAATAATCATAAATCAAACTTTCACTTTTTAATACTTGGTTGCAAATCCTTTGCAGTCAATTACAGTCTGATGTCTGGAACGTATAGACATCACCAGACACTGGGTTTCATCCCTGGTGATGCTCTGCCAGGCTTCTACTGCAACTGTCTTCAGTTCCTGCTTGTTCTTGGGGCATTTTCCCCTCAGTTTTGTTCCTTAAAAAACTCTTTGGTTGCTTTTGCAGTATGCTTTGGGTCATTGTCCATCTGCACTGTGAAGCGCCGTCCAATGAGTTCTGAAGCATTTGGCTGAATATCAGCAGATAATATTGCCCGAAACACTTCAGAATTCATCCTGCTGCTTTTGTCAGCAGTCACATGATCAATAAATACAAGAGAACCAGGTCCATTGGCAGCCATAAATGCCCACGCCATGACACTACCACCACCATGCTTCACTGATGAGGTTGTATGCTTAGGATCATGAGCAGTCCCTTTCCTTCTCCATACTCTTCTCTTCCCATCACCATGGTACAAGTTGATTTTGGTCTCATCTGTCCATAGGATGTTGTTCCAGAACTGTGAAGGCTTTTTTAGATGTCGTTTGGCAAACTTTAATCTGGCCTTCCTGATTTTGAGGCTCACCAATGGTTTACATCTTGTGGTGAACCCTCTGTATTCACTCTGGTGAAGTCTTCTCTTGATTGTTGACTTTGACACACATACACCTACCTCCTGACCTCCTGGAGAGTGTTCTTGATCTGGCCAACTGTTGTGAAGGGTGTTTTCTTCACCAGGTAAATAATTATTCGGTCATCCACCACAGTTGTTTTCTGTGGTCTTCTGGGTCTTTTGGTGTTGCTGAGCTCACCGTTGCGTTCCTTCTTCTTAAGAATGTTCCAAACAGTTGTTTTGGCCACACCTAATGTTTTTGCTATCTCTCTGATGGATTTGTTTTGTTTTTTCGGCCTAATGATGGCTTGCTTCACTGATAGTGACAGCTCTTTGGATCTCATCTTGAGAGTTGACAGGAACAGATTCCAAATGCAAATAGCACACTTGAAATGAACTCTGGACCTTTTATCTGCTCATTGTAATTGGGATAATGAGGGAATAACACACACCTGGCCATGGAACAGCTGAGAAGCCAACTGTCCCATTACTTTTGGTTCCTTAACAAGTGGGAGGCATATATGCAAACTGTTGTAATTCCTATACCGTTCACCTGACTTGGATGTAAATACCCTCAAATTAAAGCTGGCAGTCTGCAGTCAAAGCACATCTTGTTTGTTTCATTTCAAATCCATTGTGGTGGTGTATAGAGCCAAAAATGTTAGAATTGTGTTGATGTCCCAATATTTATGTACCTGACTGTATCAGGAGAGGTGACAGGATTCTCTTTAACTATTGAGCCATAGTTGCAGTCCACAGGAATACATTAGATTTATGCAATCTTGTGGACTTCGGGTGTCACTCAGTAGTTAAAAGCAATCAAAAGTGCTACAGAATGTCTTAGGCCCCTTTCACACGGGCGAGTATTCCGCACGGATATGATGCGTGAGTTCAACGCATTGCACCCGCACTGAATCCTGACCAATTCATTTCTATGGGGCTGTGCACACGAGCAGTTTTTTTTTAACGCATCACTTGTGCGTTTCGTGAAAATCGCAGCATGCTCCTCTTTGTGCATTTTTCACATAACGCAGGCCCCATAGAAATGAATGGGGTTGCTTGAAAATCGCAAGCATCCGCAAGCAAGTGCGGATGCGGTGCGATTTTCACGCACGGTTGCTAGGTGACGATCGGGATGGGGACCCGACCATTATTATTTCCCCTTATAACATGGTTATAAGGGAAAATAATAGCATTCTGAATACAGAATGCATAGTAAAATAGGGCTGGAGGGGTTAAAAAAAAAATATATATAATTTAACTTACCTTAATCCACTTGTTCACGCAGCCTGCATCTCTTCTGTCTTTATCTGTGAGCAATAGGACCTTTGATGACGTCACTACGCTCATCACATGATCCATCACCATAATGATGGATCATGTGATGGACCATGTGATGAACGCAGTGACGTCATCAAAGATCCTATTGCTCACAGATGAAGACAGAAGAGATGCCGGCTGCGCGAACAAGTGGATTAAAGTGAGTTAAATTATTATTATTATTTTTTTAACCCCTCCAGCCCTATTGTACTATGCATTCTGTATTCAGAATGCTATTGTTTTCCCTTATAACCATGTTATAAGGGGAAATAATACAATCTACACTACAACTAACCCAAACCTGAACTTCTGTAAAGAAGTTCGGGTCTGGGTACCACACAGGGCCGTCTTTGCCGCAGGGCAAAAGGGGCAGCTGCCCCGGGCCCAGTTGCTCATGGGGGCCCTGGCGGCTGGCCCAACTCGCGACTCTGACTCAGTCTCTCTAATAATCTAATATGCAGAAGCGCTGCAAGCGCAGCACAGACAGTCTACTCATCACCAGTCACCCACACAGATGTGACGTCTAGACAACTTGAACTTACAGCGCCGACCGCCGAAGCACTTCGGCCCCCCGCCCCCGTCACTCACGTCTCACGTGGTAAAAGGGGGTGTGAGTGTCTTGTGTGAGTCATCACCGTCCGCAGCCTGGTGAAGCGCCACGGCGGAGCAGGCACCAGCAGGGACTAAGTCCCAGCCTCCGGTCCAGAGGCTAAAGGGATTGGCTGGCAGTGGTGAGTGAGTCACACACAGCCTCACGTGATGTGATCATGTGACCACTTACCAGATAAGAAGTCCAGACCAGTCTCAAGTAGTCACTGACCTGCTGACCTGACCTAGTGACCTACCTACCTACCTAATAGTACAGACTACACTGCCGCGCCAGGAGGGGAGGACAAGACTGAGGAGGAGGTAAGCAAAAAGCAGTGGCACGCTGCGCATAGGCATTATATATATATATATATATATATAATATATATATATATATATATATATATATAGACTTTATTTTATATTTGAAGAAACCGGTCAGGACTCAGGTCACCAGATCCATCCGACCATTCATAAATTTGTGGGGGATTATTATAGAGAGCCCCAAGCGACAAGGGCAGGGGTTGGGTTCTTCTCTCTGTCTGACTCTGCTGCTGAACTGTGGCCTGGGGCCATCACTTGCCACATTTACTAATCTTTGCTCAGGAAGGGGCCCTCATGGTGTGGACTGGACTGGTCATTTTCACTAAGGAATAGTTTAACCATTTATGTGCAAAAGAGAAGATAAGAAGTCAGCTCCAATCAGATATCTGCACATAGACCAAGACTCTGGGTCTATGTGCAGATATCTGATTGGAGCGGACTTAGTGACCTCTTTTTTTCTTTTTTGCACATAAACGGTTAAACTATATTCCTTAGAAAAAATGACAAGTCCACACCATGAGGGCCCCCCCTGAGAAAAGATTAGTAAATGTGGCAGGTGGTGGCCCCAGGCCACAGTTCAGCAGACAGAGAGAACTCCTTTGTCTCTCTTCTCTCTAATAATCCACCAGTAATTTAAATAACCCCATTAGTGGGGGATTATTATAGAGACGGGAGACAAAGGAGTTGGGTTCTCTCTGTCTGCTGAACTGTGGCCTGGGGCCACCACTTGCCACATTTACTAATCTTTGCTCGGGGGGGGCCCTCATGGTCTGGACTGGACTCTGGGCCTATGCAGATATCTGATTGGAGCTGACTTAGTGACCTCTTTTTTTCTCTTTTGCACATAAACTGTTAAACTATATTCCTTAGAAAAAATGACCAGTCCACACCATGTGGGTCTATATTTATGAGGGCCCCCCTGAGCAAAGATTAGTAAATGCGGCCGGCCCCAGGCCACAGTTCAGCAGACAGAGAGAACCCAACTCCTTTGTCTCCCCTCTCTATAATAATCCCCCACTAATGGGGTTATTTAAATTACTGGTGGATTATTAGAGAGAAGAGAGACAAAGGAGTTCTCTCTGTCTGCTGAACCACCACCTGCCACATTTACTAATCTTTGCTCGGGGGGGGGGGGCCTCATGGTGTGGACTGGACTGGTCATTTTCACTAAGGAATAGTTTAACCATTTATGTGAAAAGAAAAAATAAGAAGTCAGCTCCAATCAGATATCTGCACATAGACCAAGACTCTGGGTCTATGCAGATATCTGATTGGAGCTGACTTAGTGACCTCTTTTTTTCTCTTTTGAACGTAAACGGTTAAACTATATTCCTTAGAAAAAAATGACCAGTCCACACCACACCATGAGGGCCCCCCTGAGCAAAGGGTGACACCAGCCATAGCAACGCCACTGCCTCTATCTGTAAGTCACTGGAGTGCACATTAGGCAGTGGAACTGTGAACTGTCTGAACGGCTGTACAGTCAGTAGTGGCATGTGACACATGTGGTAATAATAATGTGTCTGGTAAAGACCTGTGTCATGTCATGTGTGATGTGCATCCCAATTATGCCATACATACGTGTGCAGATACTGGTCCTGTACTCCTGTGAGGCTGCAAGGCAGGGGTGTGGTGTGGACCAATCATGAGACTGCATTGTGCTTAGGCCTCATGCACACGGCCGTTGTTTGGGTCCGCATCTGTTGCTCCGTTCCATGGCCCCACCAAAAAAATAGAACATGTCCTATTCTTGTCCGTTTTGTGGACAAGAATAGGCATGTCTACAATGGGCCGCCCGTTCCGTTACGCAAATTGTGGAAGGCACACGTGCGGCTTATGATTTTTGCGGACCGCAAAAAACGGCACAGTTGTGTGCATGAGGCCTTACAGTCCCTAAATAAATAATACTGCTTCTCAATGTGCACATATAATAAATAGCCCCATACAGTGTTCACCTAATAATAATATAACACCAACATTACATAATACTGCCACATAGTAGGTACATGCAGCACGCTACTATGTAATACCCACATATTACTGTCTCCATACTGTGTTAAAATGCTATATACTGGCCACCATCATGCCTATTGATCTAGACTAGGGAATGGGTAGGTTTATGATGTTTCCCAGCTACAGGCGTTTATAAGGCGGCATCCAGGGGGCCCAAGGAAATCCTTGCCCAGGGTCCAATCAATATTAAAGACGGCCCTGGTACCACAGTCGGTTTTTTATCAAGCGCGTGCAAAACACATTGCACCCGCGCGATAAAAACTGAACATTGGAACGCAATCGCAGTCAAAACTGGCTGCAATTGCGTTCCTACTCGCGCGGGTTTGCCGCAATGCACGGGGACGCATCCGGACCTAATCCGGACACACCCGTGTGAAAGAGGCCTTAGTGTAGGAATCTGCAGCAAGCCCCTGCCGGAGCTGGTGTAGAGGATGGCAGTGGTAGTGGCCTTTATGAATTGTGGTGATGTCATCAGGGGCCATGGAAGATTTCGTTGATGTCAGTGTGCTGCTATTTTAGATAGACTGTTAAACTCAGACACTGTACATTCATTACAGTGGCTATATTAACTTTAATATGAAATGTCATTTTCAAGTGTACTTCAAAAGAAAGGACGTCAGTGACCACCACTGGGACATGGAAGAAGCCAGGGGCAGCAGATTAGCACTAAACGTACGTCCAAGTTGAATAGTTTATTAATATAGGCATGATGAAAAGGTTTATCAGGATCCAGCTGAATTTAATCAAATCCTAGTAAAATAATGTGGTGGGTTTACTCCCATCTTGTTTTAAACCACAAGTACCGCAGTGGTCCAAATTGACTATGTCTGCACCTATCTTGTGCAATTTGACCCAATTGGGGTATCTTCCAGTTTTTGTCTGGCATCAAACTCTGTTTCCAAATAAGCCAACCAAATGGGGGTCCTTTACTCTGACTGACTGTTTTCCCCCTGTGTTTAATGGTGGTGTGTAAAAAAGTGTTAATAACCCAGATTTTCATATTAGAAATCCTGACACTTTTTTCTTATGAAAGGTATGTGAACCTCAAGTAAAAGGATTTCTTATGCTTTGAATATGATTATAGGTCTTTGCACATCGAAATGTGCTGCAAACTTTGAAATTGTGATGTGTGTACAGAACACTAAAGAAATATAGTTCCGATTCCGCTCTACCTTTTTTTTTTTATAGCAATAGTTTCCTGTTGTTTCACAGTTTTTATTCCCTTATGTGTATTTAAAATGTATTCACTTCTAGGCTTGGGTTCACTTTACTAAGGCCTCTTTTACACAGGCGTCGCATGTGAGGACCGGATAGGATGCGTTGCGGGAAAATGTGCGTTTTTTCCGCGCAAGTGCAAAGCGTTGTAATGCGTTTTGCACGCGCGTGAGAAAAAGCGTCATGTTTGGTACCCAGACCCGAACCCAGACTTCTTCACAGAAGTTCGGGTTTGGAATCGGTGTTGTGTAGATTTTATTATTTTTCCTTATAACATTCCTAATACATAAGTAAATTAGGGATGGAGGGGTTAAAAAATAAAAATAATTAAACTCACCTCATCCACTTATTCGCACAGTCCGGCTTGTCTTCTTTCTTCTTCTTTGAGGACCTGGGAGAAAAGGATCTTTGGTGACGTCACTGCGCTCATCACATGATCCATCACCATAGTGATGGATCATGTGATGGACCATGTGATGAGCGCAGTGACATCGCCAAAGGTCCTTTTCCTCCCAGGTCATCAAAGAAGAAGACAGAAGACGAGCCGGGCTGCGTGAACAAGTGGATGAGGTGAGTTTAATTATTTATGTATTTTTTAACCCCTCCATCACTAATTTACTTAGCATGTATCAATAATGCTATTATTTTCCCTTATAAGCATGTTATAAGGGAAAATAATAATGATCGGGTCCCCACCCCGATCGCCACCTAGCAACCATGCGTGAAAATCGCACACCGCGTCCGCACTTGCTTGCGGATGCTTGTGATTTTCACGCAGCCCCATTCATTTCTATGAGGCCTGCGTTGCGTGAAAAATGCACAATATAGAGCATGCTGCGACTTTCACGCAATGCACAAGTGATGTGTGAAAATCACTGCTCATTTGCACAGCCCATAGAAATGAATGGGTCCGGATTCAGAGCGGGTGCAATGCGTTCACATCACGCATTGCACCCGCGCGGAAAACTCACCTGTGTGAAAGAGGCCTAAAGGTTTCTCTTTTCTTCTCTTTTTCAAAATGCCTGTCAAAAGGTTTTCAAACTAGAGATCCAGCAGTGTTGGCTGTGAGAGTGCTCCGTTTTTTCTTGTCAGGTTTTGTTTCTCTGAGAATTGTCACATGTCCATTTATGAAAAGTCGCATGTCACCCCAGTACTGTCTCCAGTGTCTTTAGCTTCTGTGGACCTTTTCAAACAGCTTTACTCCACCACCTGAGCGGCGATGAGACAATTTTTATGACTTTTTAGGACTTTGAAAAAGTTGCAACATGATAAATGAGAATTAAAAACCATTATCAACAAAACCAAGCTCCTTTTCTATGACAAACTTGGATGCTTACACACGATGCTCTAAACACACCCAGTCGTTGCATAATAAGCTGAAGCAACCTAGACACGTGAAAAAGTTGCGAAATACGCCCAAATCAGGCACAACAACCTTAGTAAATTACCTTATCTGAGCCACAGTGATAAATCTGGTACAGGTCTAAGCAGCCGGTCTAAGTTTATGCCATTGTTAGGCTCCATTCACACGTCCGCAACATGTTTGGCGGATACACGGAGCCGCGGATCCGCAAAACACGGAAAGCGGCAATGTGCGTTCCGCATTTTGCGGACCGCACATTGCAGGCACTAATAAAATATGCATGTTCTTGTCCGCAATTGCGGACAAGAATAGGACATGTTCTATTTTTTGGGCGGAACGGAAGTGATGACCCGGAAGTGCGGATCCGCAATTCCGCGTCTGGGCAGCACATCATGCTGCCCCATAGGAATGAATGGGTCCGCAATTCCTTTCTGCAAAATGCAGAACGAAATTGCGGACGTGTGAATGGAGCATTAGGGCTAGCAAATCTGGACCATATTTTGACATCACCATTAGAGATGGCCTTGCCGTTCATCCGGCGGGTCGTTTTGTGGCAAACTTTGCGCATTCGTGATTCGCCGAACATACGAACATATGGAGATGTTCGCATGAGCTATATTCTTTTGCATTGCGCCAAATTTTAACCCATGACACATCCATCAGGTGGGACAGAACAGCCAATTGAGACATTTCAGCACATGGACACACACCCACACTATAACAGAACCCGATCTGGCAGCCATTTTACATTCCGTGTTTTGCCAGTGTAGGGAGAGGTTACTTTGTGGAGCAGGGACAGACTGTAAGGGACACCAAACGCTAGCTAATAGGGCCACAAAAGTTCTTTTAAGGACTGGCATAGCTGTGCTATTGATAGGTGTGATATACTGAGGGGTGTGATATATTTATAATATACTTTCTAACATAGAAAGCATATTATTGTGCATTTGTATTGTGCAGCAGTTGTGTGTGGTTCTGCTGAGATACTGCAGGTATATAGAGGGACAAACGCTATTGGAATAACTAATTGCAACTGGTGTGATATACCTGTTGCCCCACAAAAAAACTGATTGAGGGGTACGATATACCTATAATATACTTTCTAGCATATAAAGTATATAGTGCATTTGTATTGTGCAGCAGTTGTGTGCGGTTCTGCTACTATACCACAGGTATATAGAGGGACAAGCACTATTCAAACAACTATTTACAATGGGTGTGATATACCTGTTGCCCCAAAAAAACTGATTGAGGGGTGCAATATACCTGCATCCACAAAATACTGATTAAGGGGTTTGATATACCTGCTTCCACAAAATGCTAATTGAGGGATGGACATACCTGCTTCCACCAAATATTGATTGAGGCCTGCGATATACCTGCTTCCACAAAATATTTATTGAGGGGTGTGATATAACTGCTTCCACAAAATATTGATTAAGGGGTTCTATATACCTGTTTCTACAAAATACTGATTGAGGTGTGTGATATACCTGCTTCCACAAATAACTGAATAAGGGGCTTGATATACCTGCTTCCACAAAAGACTGATTGAGGGATGCGATATACCTGTTTCCACAAAATATTGATTAAGGGGTTCGGTATACCTGTTTCCACAAAATACTGATTGAGGGGTGCGATATACCTGCTTCCACAAATAACTGATTAAGGGGTTTGATATACCTGCTTCCACAAAATACTGATTAAGGGGTTTGATATGCCTGCTTCCACAAAATGCAGATTGAGGGGTGCGATATATCTGCTTCCACAAAATATTGAATAAAAGGTAATCTATATACCTGCTTCCACAAAATACTGATTAAGGGGTTTGATATACCTGCTTCCACAAAATACTGATTGAGGGGTGCGATATACTTGTTTCCACAAAATACTGAATAAGGGGTTTGATATACCTGCTCCACAAAATACAGATTGATGGTTACGATATACCTGCTTCCAGTAAATATTAGTTGAGGCCTGCGATACACCTTCTTCCACAAAATACTGATCACGGGGTTTGATATACCAACTTCCACCAAATACTGATTGAGGCCTGCAATACACCTGCTTCCACAAAATACTGATTGAGGGGTGCAATATACCTGCTTCCACCAAATATTGATTGAGGCCTGCTTCCACAAAATACTGATTAAGGGGATTGATATACATGCTTCCACCAAATATTGATTGAGGCCTGCGATACACCTGCTTCCACAAAATACTGATTGAGGGGTGCGATATACCTGCTTGCATCAAATATTGGTTGAAGCCTGTGATACACCTGCTTCCACAAAATACTGATTAAGGGGATTGATATACATGCTTCCACCAAATATTGATTGAGGCCTGTGATACACCTGGTTCCGCAAATACTGATTGAGGCCTGCGATACACCTGCTTCTACAAAATACTGATTAAGGGGTTTGATATAAATGCTTCCACCGAATACTGATTGAGGCCTGCGATACACCTGCTTCCACAAAATATTGATTGAGGCCTGCGATACACCTGCTTCCACAAAATACTGATTAAGGGGATTGATATACATGCTTCCACCAAATATTGATTGAGGCCTGCGATACACCTGCTTCCACAAAATACTGATTGAGGGGTGCGATATACCTGCTTGCATCAAATATTGGTTGAAGCCTGTGATACACCTGCTTCCACAAAATACTGATTAAGGGGATTGATATACATGCTTCCACCAAATATTGATTGAGGCCTGTGATACACCTGGTTCCACAAAATACTGATTGAGGCCTGCGATACACCTGCTTCTACAAAATACTGATTAAGGGGTTTGATATAAATGCTTCCACCGAATACTGATTGAGGCCTGCGATACACCTGCTTCCACAAAATATTGATTGAGGCCTGCGATACACCTGCTTCTACAAAATACTGATTAAGGGGTTTGATATAAATGCTTCCACCGAATACTGATTGAGGCCTGCGATACACCTGCTTCCACAAAATATTGATTGAAGCCTGCAATACACCTGCTTCCACAAAATACTGATTAAGGGGTTTGATATGCCAGCTTCCACCAAATATTGATTAAGGCCTGCAATACACCAGTTTCCACAAAATACTGATTAAGGGGATTGATATACATGCTTCTACAAAATATTGATTGAGGCCTGCGATACACCTGCTTCTACAAAATAGTGATTAAGGGGTTTGATATACCTGCTTACACAAAATATTGATTGAAGCCTGTGATACACCTGCTTCCACAAAATACTGTTTGAGGGGTGCGATATACCTGCTTCCACCAAATATTAATTGAGGCCTGCGATACACCTGCTTCCACAATATACTGATTAACCACTTGCCATCTGGGCCATTTGCCCCCTTCCTGACCAGGCCTAATTTAGCAAAACTGACATATCTCACTTTATGTGGTAATAACTTTGGAACGCCTTTATTTATCCAAGTCATTCAGAGATTGTTTTCTCGTGACACATTGTACTTCATGATAGTCATAAATTTTAGTCAAAATATTTCACCTTTATTTATGAAAAAATCCAAAATTTACCCAAAAATTTGAAAAATTCACAATTTTCTAAATTTCAATTTCTCTGCTTTTAAAACAGAAAGTGATACCTCATAAAATATTTGTTACTTAACATTCCCCATATGTCTACTTTATGTTGGCATCATTTTGGAAATGTCATTTTATTTTTTAGGACGTTAGAAGGCTTAGAAGTTTAGAAGCAATTCTTCAACTTTTTAAGAAAATTGCCAAAACCCACTTTTTAAGGACCAGTTCAGGTCTGAAGTCACTTTGTGGGGCCTACATAGTGGATACCCCCATAAATGACCCCATTGTAGAAACTACACCCCTCAAGGTATTCAAAACCGATTTTAAAAACTTTTTTAACCCTTTAGGCGTTCCACAAGAATTAAAGGAAAATGGAGATCAAATTTTTAAATTTCACTTTTTTGGCAGATTTTCCATTTTAATCCAATTTTTTCTTTAACACATCGATGGTTAACAGCCAAACAAAACTCAATATTTATTACCCAGATTCTGAAGTTTACAGAAACACCCCACATGTGGTCATAAACTGCTGTATGGGCACACGGCAGGGCGCAGAAGAAAAGGAACTCCACATGGTTTTTAGATGCCATGTCCCATTTGAAGCCCCCTGATGCACCCTTACAGTAAAAACTCCCAAGAAGTGACCCCATTTTGGAAACTAGGGGATAAGGTGCCAGTTTTATTAGTACTATTTTTGGGTACATATGATTTTTTGATCATTCATTATAACACTTTATGGGGCAAGGTGACCAAAAAATTGGTTGTTTTAGCACAGTTTCTATTTATTTATTTTTACAGCGTTCACCTGAGGGGTTCAATCAAGTGACATTTTTATAGAGCAGATTGTTACGGACGTGGCGATACCTAATATGTATACTTTTTCTCATTTATTTAAGTTTTACACAATAATAGCATTTTTGAAACAAATAAATTATGTTTTAATGTGTCCATGTTCTGAGAGCTATAGTTTTTTAAATTTTTGAGAGATTTTCTTATGTAGGGGCTCATTTTTTGCGGGATGAGGTGACGGTGTTATTGGTACCATTTTGTGGGACATACGCATTTTTGATCACTTGGTGTTGCACCTTTTGTGATGCAAGGTGACAAAAATTGCTTGTTTTGACACAGTTTTTTTTTTTTTTTTACGGTTTTCACCTGAGGGGTTAGCTCATGTGATATTTTTATAGAGCTGTTTTTTACGGACGCGGAAATACCTAATATGTATACTTTTTTTTATTTGTTTCACTTTAACACAATAATAGCATTTTTGAAACCAAAAAAATGATGTTTTAGTGTTTCCATGTTCTAAGAGCTATAGTTTTTTTATTTTTTAAGAGATTTTCTTATGTAGGGGCTCATTTTTTGCGGGATGAGGTGATGGTTTTATTGGTACTATTTTGTGGGACATACGCATTTTTGATCACTTGGTGTTGCACCTTTTGTGATGTAAGGTGACAAAAATTGCTTGTTTTGACACAGTTTTTTTTTTTTTTTTACGGTTTTCACCTGAGGGGTTAGCTCATGTGATATTTTTATAGAGCTGGTTTTTACGGACGCGGAAATACCTAATATGTATACTTTTTTTTATTTGTTTCACTTTAACACAATAATAGCATTTTTGAAACCAAAAAAATGATGTTTTAGTGTTTCCATGTTCTAAGAGCTATAGTTTTTTTATTTTTTAAGAGATTTTCTTATGTAGGGGCTCATTTTTTGCGGGATGAGGTGATGGTTTTATTGGGACTATTTTGTGGGACAAACGCATTTTTGATCACTTGGTGTTGCACCTTTTGTGATGTAAGGTGACAAAAATTGCTTGTTTTGACACACGA
Organism: Bufo bufo; assembly: GCF_905171765.1. Taxonomy (NCBI): domain Eukaryota; kingdom Metazoa; phylum Chordata; class Amphibia; order Anura; family Bufonidae; genus Bufo; species Bufo bufo. The sequence continues at coordinate 241,158,241 of NC_053394.1, read as the reverse complement.
GGGGTTAGGTCATGTGATATTTTTTTAGAGCTGGTTTTTACTGACACGGCAATACCAAATATGTCTATTTTATTTTTTCTATTTTCACATTTTTTTCTTTATTCCTTACTTGGGGACTTTTTTTTTTTTACATGTGAAACTTTTTTTTATTTTATTTTTTCAACCCTTTATTTTTTTTTTTTTTTTTTTACAAGACCTCTGGGGGACATTTGCTTCACTTTTTCTTTTTTTTTTTCACTGTTGATTTCTCCTGTAACTGAGGCTGACATAGTAGCCCCAGTTACAGAAGAAATGCACCCCCAGAGAGGCTGTACAGCATAATACTGTGCTGTACAGCCTCAGTGCAGGGCTGATCGAGGTCTGTGGATGACCTCACACAGCCCCTGCACTCTCCGGTCACGGCGGTCACATGACCGCCGGGCCGGAACAGGAAGCGCATAGCGGTTCCTGCTCTGCATACTCAGCGCTCGGTGAGCGCTGTGTATGCAGCGATCCAGAAGACAGGGACACCTGGGAACTGTCCCTGCCTTGTCTTAGGGTTGCCCTGCTGTCACTGACAGCGGGCAACCCGATCAGCAGCTGCACGATTAGCGTGCAGCTGCGATTTCTGAAAGGACGTTTTAAAACGTGCTTTCAGAAATAGAGGTCCACCAATAGTACGTTTATATCCTATGGGCGAATGGGAGGAGGTTAAGGGGTTTGATATACCAGCTTCCACCAAATTCTGATTGAGGCCTGTGATACACACGCTTCCACAAAATACTGATTAAGGGGAATGATATACCTGCTTCTATCAAATATTGATTGAGGCCTGTGATACACCTGCTTCCAAAAAATACTGTTTACGGGTTTTGATATACCTGCTTCCACCAAATACTGATTGAGGCCTGCGATATACCTGCTTCCACAAATACTGCTCTTCTCTAGGGACTTTGGCACAGCGACAGTTTGAAAATGACAGGCAGAGGAAGAGGTAGGCCGTTCCGCAGGGGTAGTAGGGGTCGGACAGGTGCATCAAGCCAGAGCTTGATGCACCTGGAAGTTGGAGAAGGTGCGTACGATTACGTCAAAGGATGCACCACAGTTGGATGAGTGGCGCACTCAGCCTTCCGTTTCTGCCCCCTTCTCATACTCTGTATCTGCCCCCTTCTCACTCTGTGCTGTGTACACCCCCAAAGACACCACCACCACCACCATAGCCCCTCCACTCGAGTCAGAGGAATTATTTTACCATCAATTCCCAGACCCTACCAATGCGCAGCCATTCTTGGCATTGGATGAGGAAGAGCAGGTAGCAGTGACCCATCTGTCTGACGACAGTACCAAGATCAGCCCAAGGAGGGTGGTCCCCGCTGTTGCTGCCTACTCCGAGATCTCTAATGTCAGTGGTGATGAAGGTGACGATGATGATGTGTCGATTGACATCACGTGGGTGCCCACAAGAGAGGAAGAGGAGGGGAGTTCAGAGGCAGAGACGGAGTAGCAGATAGGGAGTAGAAGGAGCAGAATCAGGCAGAACTTGCAGTGCACAGGAGGCAAAAAGCAGACTAAAAATGTATCTTGAGCGAGCCATCCACCATGCACGTTCACATCTTGCGCTCCCAGGACACCGGTACATGGCTACGCATTTTGGGCTTTTTGTAACTAGTCTGCTGCTGATAATAGTGTTGCCTTCTGCAGCCTGTGCTGTCAACGCATAAGTCACGGTAAGCCCAACACTCACCTAGGGACGACGGCCTTAAGAAGGCAACTGGCCTCCCATCACCGAGCCCAGTGGGAGCAACGCTGTCAGAACCCACAAAGCCAAACTCCCGGTGCTCCATGTCCTGCCTCTTCTCCTTCTCCTCCCATTTTTCCTCCACTCCACCTTCCACCCATGCCATCGTTGCGTTCATCTGGCAGAAGGCAGGCTTCCGTGGCCCAAATGTTCGAGCTTTAAAGGTTGATGACGCCGGTTAACCCACTTGCCCAACTGCTAGCCCGCCAACTATTGCCATATAAACTGGTAGACTTGGAGGCCTTTAGAAAATTTGTGGCCATTGGCACACCGCAATGGAAAGTCCACGGAATATTTCTCCCAGAAGGGCATCCCAGCGCTACATGGCCACGTTCAGCAGCAAGTGAATATATCTCTGGTACACAGTGTCGGTACCAAGATACATCTGACCACAGACACGTGGTCTAGCAAACATGGGCAGGGAAGGTACATAACTTTTACTGCCCACTGGGTGAACCTTCTGACGGCCATCAAGCATTTAACCCATGGCACCCGTGTGGATTTGGTGTTACAGCCATGGATTGCATGCAGGCCTGCCTCTTTTTCTCCTCCTTCTACTTTATTCTCCATCTCCTCGTCGGCTTACTCCTCCTTTTCCACTGCTACCGCCTCTTCCGTTGCACCTCCCAAGCTCCCCAGAACCTATTCAACATGCCAGGTGGGATGTTGCCATACTGTGCTGCGGCTGTTGTGCCTGGAAGCCAAGATCCACACCAGTCCTGCACTGCTTTCAGCTCTGCGGTCACAGACCGATTAGTGGCTAACTCCGCTCAATTTGACAGTTGGTAAAGTTGTGTGCGACAACGGTGCCAATCTGCTGAGCACGCTGAAACAGGGCAAAATGGCACATGTCCTGAACTTAATCGTGCATCGATTCATTGCCAAATACCCCGGGTTCCAGGACTTCTTGCGGCAGGCAAGGAAAATCGATGGCCATTTTAGAAGATCTTACACGGCCATGGCTGACGTTCATCGGCGACACAACCTGCCTGTCAGACGTCTGATTTGTGACAGCCCGATGAGCTGGAACTCCACCTTGTATATGCTTGATAAGCTGCTCCAGTAGCAATGTGCCATTAACGACTACCTGTACAAACTCTGCAGCAGGACAGGTTCTGGGGAGCTTGGTTTCTTTTTACCGTGCCAGTGGCTGCTCATGCGCGACGCATGCAGACTTCTGCGGATTTGATGAGATCACCAAACTAATCAGTTGCAGCCAGGGCACCATCAGTGACATCCTACCTTACACCTTCTTCCTGGAGCGTGCATTGCGTCGTGTCATTGATCAAGCTGTCAAGGAGCAGGAGCTGGAAGATGAGGAAGTCGCAATTCTGTATGATTTCCCAGCAGGAGTCTGAAGAGGAGTCAGAGGAGGAATTTAAACTTTTCGGGGATCCCTGGTGTTGTCCGGGGCTGGGGGCTGGAGACCAAGGATGACATTCTCCTGGGCGATGAGCTGAAGCCAGAGCGCTCCACTGCTTCTAATTTAGTGCAAATGGGGGCTTTCATGCTCCAGTGTTTGAAGAGGGACCCCCGTATAAAAACCATAAAGGGCAAGGACCAGTACTGGGTTTCAACGTACTTAGACCCCCGGTACAAACACAAAATGGCAAACATGTTACCAGCATCACAGAGGGCTGTCATAATGCAGCATTTCCAGGCCTTGCTGCGAGAGATGCTGCATTCTGCTGTTGCGGGCACTGGCAGAGGAATTTCCACCCACAGCAAAATAGGTGCGGGTACCAATCCTACCGCGCCTGCAAGAAGAGGGCGGTTTAAAGATGTGTTGGTCACTTCGGATATGAGATCGATCATTCTTGCAGCCAATCCATCGAAAGCCGCCCTCTGGATCCAGCCTCAGGGAACGCCTAGATCGACAGGTGTCCAACTACATCTGGTTAAATGCCGATGTGGACGCTCTGAGAAGCGAGAAACCCATGGACTACTGGGTGTGCAGGCTTGACCTGTGGCCAGAGCTGGCACAATTTGCTATGGAACTCTTGGCTTGCCTCTCGTCGAGTGTCCTGTCCGAAAGGACGTTCAGCGCAGCAGGGGGGATCGTGACTGATAAGCGCACTCGCCTAGCTCACACTACCTCACATTTCTAAAAATGAATGAGGCATGGATCTCGGAGGAATTCAACACCTTTGAGGACCATGTGTAATTTAATTTCCTCATGCCAGCCCACACATATCCACCATCAACCAGAACAAAGAATGGTCCTTGTCTTATGTATATACAGCTGCATAAAAGGCCTTTTCTGTCAGGTGAATGCCTAATTTTTGGGGCCTGTACTCCATTGGCCTACAGTAAAATTGTTATTCAGTGACAGCCTAATGTATCTCCAGCCACATAATCACTTGTTCTTTTCTGTCAGATGAATGCCTAATTTTTGGGGCATGTACTGGCCTACAGTAAAATAGTTATCCAGTGACCATCTAATATACCTCCAGCCACATAATCACTTGTTCTTTTCTGTCCGGTGAATGCCTAATGTTTTGGGCCTGTACTCCACTGGCCTACAGTAAAATTGTTATCCAGTGACCACCTAATATACCTCCAGCCACATAATCACTTGTTATTATCAGTCCAGTGAATGCCTAGTATTTGGGGCCTGTACTTCACTGGCCTACAGTAAAATTGTTATTCAGTGACAGCCTAATGTACCTCCAGCAACATAATCACTTGTTCTTTTCTGTCAGGTAAATGCCTAATTTTTAGGGCACGGTACTACCGTGGCCTAAATCCTTTTAGGCTCCAGCAGGGTACATTTTTGAGAGTTTTGCCTTTAAGACGCATAAAAATGACCCCTGATTAAAATTTAAAAAAATTGTGGGAATTTTTGCCATTGATCCCCCTCTGGTATGTCACTGTCCATGTTGTGGGACTATTTGTGCACTTCTAGTAAGTATTTGGTGGCTGCAAATATGACCTGAAGGTTTTTCAGGTTCGCCTGTCATTAAAGTCAATGGGGTCTGCTGCGAATATTTGATCGTGAACGCGCGTTTGCGAATCTTCCCTGCTGATGTTCGTCCATCACTAATCACCATGTGCTGGTCCAAAATCCGACTCTGATCTTTTTTTTCTTTTTGCAAGCTATTTTGCAACCCTTGGAATTTACTTACTTGAGGGTCAATGGAAAGAGTCATGAAAATGGGTATGTCTTGTTTCACATAGTGCTGTTTATACCTGGAAAAATAATTATTTGTAGCATTTTTACCTTAAAGTAATATACTACATAAAATATAGCATATGTTTTATTGAATAACAGGATGCTCAGCTGAATTGTATAGGCTCTTATTGTATGTAGCTCAAAGCAAAGCTATCAGTGAGCAGGGGGTTCAGCATTTTACTATACAGATTAAAATAGAAACTGGGGAATCTATGTTGGACAAAATTATCTTCTGTTTGCCTGGAGCATTAAGTGTCTACAGGTATTTGTGTCACATTCTCTACTACAGCCAATGGCTAATTTTTCTCTTACTGTGACTCACTGCTTTAATATATCTACTTTAGACTATATTGTAGTTACCATAGAAACATCCTTATAATACTGCCAGGATAAGAATTGGCATTTATTACATACATTAGGTTTATACCATTGTTTGGTAACTTAGAATTCAAATCATGTTCTTTGTAACATATACTGTACATTATTTATATGGTCAACTAATGTCAACTCCAAACTGAAGTCCTAGTATTACACTATGTTAACCTTGCAATATTCACTTTCTCTTTTTACTAGTCTTTCTAGATCATCCGCTAGTTACAGACTAGTGATGTTTGCTAGTAAAAAGTTTTCTCACCATGACGTAACAAAGAGGATAATATCTACCTGTTATTTACTTCATCAGACAAGAGTTGGTTGTCCTTACAACCCCATATCAATATAACTAAAGATGAGCTACTTGGTGGGAAGATTCAATTCAGGTGTGAATAATTTTGACCTGAATTGAAAGTTCTCAAATTGGCCTGTGTAATGCACATTGGGATCTCCTAGGACTCATAATTTTTCTCTCTTGTCTTCTCTTTTTTTATAGTTTTTTCTCTCTCTTCTTTGAAGACAGCATGAGTAATGTCAGCGTGACAGTGACATATATGGCTATGGGTAAACAAATGGTTGACCGTGTTAACAAAACCTGTTTAAGAAAACACAGCATTATTAGATTTGTCAGGCTCTTTATAGTTTATAAATGTTTCAAAAATTCCCGCTTTTTGGGGCAGATGCCTGCCGGTGTTTATACACACAGTAGTATCGGAAAAAGCAGTAACTTGTCCTGAACATGTGTCCAAAAATTATGCCTTAATGGAGCCTTAACTTTAGAAAATTTTAATCAGGTTTTTGGGACAAAAGGGGCAATTGGACAACATCTGTGACAAAAATATGACCTGCTGGTGATTAAGTAAAACATATTATTTATTTGTCCTTATTTTGTGTTATTACCTGCCAACAGGTTAAAAAAACAAAAACTATTGGATAACCTCTGCAGCCAAAATAGGCCCTGCCGGTGATGCAGTATAATGCAACTTATTAGTTGTACAAAATGTGCAACAATTTTTTTGATGCTTAAAATATTATTAGCCAGCAAATTTAGTTTTTTAGCTGGCTCCTGAACATGAAAAAACACTGTTTCTTTAAAAACGATGTGCAGTGCAGGAGAGGGGGTGTATGTATGAGAATAGCTGAAACCTTGTAAGACACATAAACTAACTCACCCTGTCCTATCTCTAGTACTAAAACCTGTTTTTCTATCCAGTAATTTAATCTACTGTACCTATCTAAAGCCTGTATTACACAGGCCCATTGAGCAAGTGAAGCATTTCCTCCTGGCAATCGCCTGCTAGCTAGCGGAGGAGACCACTGCTATTACATGCAGCAATCTCCTCTGCAGCATGGGGAGGAGTGATCGTTATACTATTGCTAGTTCCCATGATGTCTAGTGGTTTGCCGGCGGGAGATCATTATTAGACAGCACGATCCACTGCCCGCAAATGATGATTTTTAAGCGTGCTTAAAAATTACAATTGCCCGATGAATGAGCCTTTGCTCATTCATCAAGCAATCGGCGGCAGTATTACACTGCAAGATAATTGGCAAGTGTAATACAGCCTTAAATATTTCTTCACAATCCCAAACATATATAGAGGCGTAGGGTTATATTATGAGTTTGGAATTAAAAAATTATTTCAGAGGCATTACTGTAAGGGCCTTGTTCTGGAGCTACAAATGCAGGGACTAGAGAACAATATATGGGCTTGGGTAAGGGTATGTTCACAGTTGCAGTTCAAATCCAGAAGACTCTTCCCCTAGTCTGTTCTGGCATAAATGCTGCCTGTTGGCCAGGCAAAAAATGCTGCATGCACCAGATTTTGTTCCTCCAAAACCCGATATTTATGCCGGAAAGCGTCCGCATCTCTGTAGGATCCCATTATAGTCAATGGGGATTCAGCGGTGAATGGTTGAATCCGGCAATGCTTGCCAGATCTGCCAACTGCAAACATACCCTAAAGAATTGCTTGTGGGACAGAAACAAAAGGTCATAGACGGTACATACACAAGTCAGCAGCAGGGTACCACAAAGATCTGCATTAGCCCCCATTTCTCTTTAATCTCTTTATTATTTACTTTTGCATGATTGAGAGTAAAGTGTCAATTTTTACTGAAGACACAAAACTATGTAGGAGTTGTGCTTCCGTGGCACCCAATATCCCTCCCCCCCTTCCCCAATATAGGTCCCATTACAGTCTAGGGGCTTCGGCAGGGAAATATAGTATACAGCCATGCAAGATACAATAATACAATCCTCTACTGTAACAGCCTGCTGGAACTTTTTAGCACTAGTATGAAACTAGCCTAGCTAAAATGGCTCTAATAACCCACTATGGTCAATACTATGGTTGAACGAAGTGTGCTTCGGAGCAGAGATTCGAAGTCACTTCGTTTAAAACTTTGTTTGAATGCTGTACAGAGACCCGTTTCCGTACAGCATTCAAATGTATTGGCTTTGCGAAGGTGAAACTAGTTAAGTCTGAAGTCTCACGAGAACTTTGACATTTTAAAACTGCAATCCGAAGAAGTACCAGTCGATATCGAAGCAGACCTCAGATCCTTACATTAGCAAAGCCCTGTGGTGTAAATAAAAGAAGAGTAATACTCACCTAGGCCCATTCCCTTCATGAATGGAGAACATCCACATCTCTTCAGCAGGATTTGCATTGCAGTGATATTATTGCACCTGTTGGGCTGATTCTGAGAGTGCACATATCAGGGACACGCCAGGGAAGATACCTCGGCCTGTGTGCTATTCTATTCACACTAGCAGGCACGAAGATGTCACTGCATCACGCCTGCTGGGGAAAACACAGGCCAGAGAATGAGATCCATAATGATGACAGACATCACCTCACCTACCAGTGCACACACAGTAATCATTATTGCTGTGTTTGTGTATTGGCCTAGTGCCCCCTGCCGTCACTAAGGCTGTTATAGCAGTAGTTCCGCTCCTGTTATTCAATCAGTAAAAGAGGAATTTTTATTTAGATTTTTTTAACGATACTGTTCTGGCATCTACAGTGACGAACAGAAGTATTTAAACACCCTGCGTTTTTTAAAGTTCTCCCACTTAAAATCATGGAGGGGTCTAAAATTCACATTGTAGGTGCATTCTGACTCCGAGAGACAGAATAACAAAAAAATTCAGGAAATCACATTGTATGATTTTTAAAGAATGTATTTGTCTTGCACTGCTGAACATAAGTATTTAAACACCTGAGAAACAGCTGACATTCTGGCTCTCGAAGACCTGTTACTGTGCCTTTAAAAAGTCCACCTCTACACTCATTAATCTAACTTAGGAGCACCTGTCTGAGCTCAATCAGTCAGATGCCAACTACTACCATAGGCAAGACCAAAGAGCTGTCAAAAGAGACAAAATTGTGGACCTCCACAAGGCTGGAAAGGGCTACGGGGCAATTGCCAAGCAGCTTGGTGAAAATAGATCAACTGTTGGAGCAATTGTTAGAAAATGGAAGAGGCTAAAGACGACTGTCAGTCTCCCTCGGACTGGGTTCGATCTCACCTCGTGGGGTATCACTGATAATAAGAAAGGTGAGGAATCAGCCCAGAACTACAAGGGAGGAGCTGGTCAATGACATGAAGAGAGCTGGGATCACAGTTTCAAAGGTCACTGTCGGTAGAACACTACGCCGTCATGGCTTCAAATCATGCATTGCACAGAAGGTTCCCCTGCTCAAGTCATCACATGTCCAGGCCCGTCTGAAGTTTGCCAATGACCATCTAGATGATCCAGAGGAGGAATGGGAGAAAATCATGTGGTCATATGAGACCAAAGTAGAACTTTTTGGTCTAAACTTCACTCGTCGTGTTTGGAGGAAAAAGAAGGATGAGTTGCATCCCAAGAACACCATCCCTACTGTGAAGCATGGGGGTGGTAACATCATGCTTTGGGGGTGCTTTTTTGCGAAGGGGACAGGACGACTGCACTGTATTAAGGAGAGGATGAATGGGGCCATTTTATTGTGAGATTTCGAGTAACAACCGCCTTCCCTCATTCAGAGCATTGAAGATGGGTCGTGGCTGGGTCTTCCAACAAGACAACGACCCAAAGCACACAACCAGGATATCCAAGGAGTGGCTCTGTAAGAAGCATATCAAGGTTCTGGAGTGTCCTAGCCAGTCTCCAGATCTAAATCCAATAGAACATCTTTGGAGGGAGCTGAAACTCTGTGTTGCTCAGCGACAGCCCCGAAACCTGACAGATCTAAAGGAGATCTGTGTGGAGGAGTGGGCCAAAATCCCTGTTGCAGTGTGTGCAAACCTGGTCAAGAACTACAGGAAACGTTTGACCTCTGTAATTGCAAACCAAGGCTTCTGTACTAAATATTAACACTGATTTTCCCAGGTGTTCAAATACTTATGTTTAGCAGTGCAAGACAAATACATTCTCTCAGATTTTTATTTTTTTTATTAAATTCTGTCTCTCAGAGTCGGAATGCACCTACAATGTGAATTTCAGACCCCTCCATGATTTCTAAGTGGGAGAACTTGCAGGTGTTCAAATACTTCTGTTCCTCACTGTATCTATGTGACAAAGTATTGATCCAGCACCAGCATGAAAACATCTCCTATCATTGAAAAATCACATTTAAAAATTCCTGTCCTGCACTGCCAGGTACTTCCAATGCGTTTGGATCATATAGTTGATCTTACTCATGTTTTTTTTTTTAATGTGATTTTTCAATAAAAGGAGTTGCTTTAATACTGGTGCTGGATCAATACTTTGTTGTTTGGATTCATCATGTCGTTGGAGCAGGATCCGTTCACCGGATTTACCACCTGGATATAGCCAGTTGGTCTTTCTGTATCTCCATATATCTATGTACCACAGGATTAGCCTGTGTGCTAATAGTTTAAACTAGAGATGAGCAAATCAAACTTGACAAAATGGAATTTGATCTGAATTTCAGGAAAAATTCAATTTGTCCCGAAGTCAAAGCTTGATGGTAACGAATCAAATTTTTTCTAAAATGGCTGCTGCACATGTTACAAGTGAAAGTAAGAAGCCTGGGAACGAGGGATCCCCCATATTGGCATGCAGACAGCCAAACAGTAGATAGCCATGCACTGTGATGTCACAGCCCTATGAAAAGCCTCCTTATGCCCGGTCTCTGCCATTTTACAGTGAACTTAGTGCAGGGAGAGACATTTCAGGCCCTAGTGACAGTGTTTAGAAAATACACTGCTCAAAAAAATAAAGGGAACACAAAAATAACACATCCTAGATCTGAATTAATGAAATATTCTTCTGAAATTCTTTGTTCTTTACATAGTTGAATGTGCTGACAACAAAATCACACAAAAATAAAAAAATGGAAATCAAATTTTTTAACCCATGGAGGTCTGGATTTGGAGTCACACTCAAAATTAAAGTGGAAAAACACACTACAGGCTGATCCAACTTTGATGTAATGTCCTTAAAACAAGTCAAAATGAGGCTCAGTAGTGTGTGTGGCCTCCACGTGCCTGTATGACCTCCCTACAATGCCTGTGCATGCTCCTGATGAGGTGGCGGACGGTCTCCTGTGGGATCTCCTCCCAGACCTGGACTAAAGCATCTGCCAACTCCTGGACAGTCTGTGGTGCAACGTGACGTTGGTGGGTAGAGCGAGACATGATGTCCCAGATGTGCTCAATTGGATTCAGGTCTGGGGAACGGGCGGGCCAGTCCATAGCATCAATGCCTTTGTCTTGCAGGAACTGCTGACACACTCCAGCCACATGAGGTCTAGCATTGTCTTGCATTAGGAGGAACCCAGGGCCAACCACACCAGCATATGGTCTCACAAGGGGTCTGAGGATCTCATCTCGGTACCTAATGGCAGTCAGGCTACCTCAGGCGAGCACATGGAGGGCTGTGCGGCCCTCCAAAGAAATGCCACCCCACACCATTACTGACCCAATGCCAAACCGGTCATGCTGGAGGATGTTGCAGGCAGCAGAACGTTCTCCACGGCGTCTCCAGACTCTGTCACGTCTGTCACATGTGCTCAGTGTGAACCTGCTTTCATTTGTGAAGAGCACAGGGCGCCAGTGGTGAATTTGCCAATCTTGGTGTTCTCTGGCAAATGCCAAACGTCCTGCACGGTGTTGGGCTGTAAGCACAACCCCCACCTGTGGACGTTGGGCCCTCATATCACCCTCATAGAGTCTGTTTATGACCGTTTGAGCAGACACATGCACATTTGTGGCCTGCTGGAGGTCATTTTGCAGGGCTCTGGCAGTGCTCCTCCTGTTCCTCCTTACACAAAGGCGGAGGTAGCGGTCCTGCTGCTGGGTTGTTGCCCTCCTACGGCCTCCTCCACGTCTCCTGATGTACTGGCTGTCTCCTGGTAGCGCCTCCATGCTCTGGACACTACGCTGACAGACATAGCAAACCTTCTTGCCACAGCTCGCATTGATGTGCCATCCTGGATAAGCTGCACTACCTGAGCCACTTGTGTGGGTTGTAGACTCCGTCTCATGCTACCACTAGAGTGAAAGCACCGCCAGCATTCAAAAGTGACCAAAACATCAGCCAGGAAGCATAGGAACTGAGAAGTGGTCTGTGGTTACCACCTGCAGAACCACTCCTTTATTGGGGGTGCCTTGCTAATTGCCTATAATTTCCACCTGTTGTCTATCCCATTTGCACAACAGCATGTGAAATTGATTGTCACTCAGTGTTGCTTCCTAAGTGGACAGTTTGATTTCACAGAAGTGTGATTGACTTGGAGTTACATTGTGTTGTTTAAGTGTTCCCTTTATTTTTTTGAGCAGTGTACTTTATTAAAAAAAAAAAAGATGATTGAGCTGTTTAGGGAAAGATTATTCATAGTGTAGGGAAAGGATAGGGAGGCATTATCCACACTGTAGGGAGAGAGCAGGAACCAATAGGAGAGTGTAAAGCCTGCATAATAGGAGCTATTCTATTACAACTGCTGCACCCAACTGTTCCAGAGTCTGATATTATCTCATGAAGGGAATCCATCTTGTATCATTGTACTTGCTTAAACCTGTTTAGTTTGCTTGTACATATTTTCTGTTTCTCGAGAAATGAAACTTATCTCTTTGGCACTATGCCCAGATGTTTCCCCCAAATATGGAAGTTCCGCTTTTTGCTCTATTTGCCTGTAAGATAAAACGTGTTGATCTATGATAGGTTGAATAAATAACTTACTTTGATATGCTAATATGGGGGCGTAAACCCCTCTATATAATCTGTGTGTACTAATAATAAACTTTAGAGCATTCATTCAGTACATCATTGTTGTGTCTGTTATTCCCTACTGAGTGAAGCGCTCTCCTGACGTCAGAACAAGACTCAAACCAAGCCGATACTAGAAGTTCGGTACCAGGGATACCAAGTGGGACGTTGATATTTCCTATCAGTTTGAGGGCTCGTGTCCGGGATCGAGAAGGTCAGCCTCGGGTCAGGTAAGAAAGACATCTGTTATTGTCCTCTGGCCGATCCGAGGACCACGTCTCGATCTAGTAAGTAGAACCCAGAACTTCTAGTATAACTACTGTATCAGGGATACAGGGAACAGACTCCGGGAGTCTGGGGAGAAGTGACCCGGGGACTCCAGGAGTCTGCCGTGAGGATCACTCAGAGAAAATATAGTGTGCACTAGAAAATATTGTCTCAGGGAGACAAGGACGGAGCTTGGTTTGACTCTTTTTAAATTGTTTAGAGTATAAGAATATTAGAGTTGATATAAGGATACTGATGTCCAGGTGGTAAGTGTACGGACTGAAGTTGACTATTTGCATAGAGTTATAAGAACATTGTATTGTTGTTTTACTGTGTTGCGTAGGTCTGCAAGACGCCCCACCCACCCGGCTAGGAGCAATCCGTTGACCCGGGGATAGGTGAACGCAAGTGGCGGACCAAAACAACAAATTATATGTTTGATGAAACTCTCTGATATTTTGTGATCAGACCTGAGTCCTTCATCTAAGTTGACAGGATTTGTCGAAGCCTTCACGGTTCAGAATAGCCAGTCCTAGAGAAGTGGCATCATTAAAATATCAGACGGAATGGGGGCACAAGGGTCAAAAACAGATTACCCCAAACCTGAGACGGGAGAAACATGTAAAGTTTATGTTGCCTGGTGTAGTCCCACAAATTACTTCCTAGTTAACCCATGGGTAGACAATTTGGCAGGATGTGATATTAATGGAGAATTGAAAGTTAAAATGTGAAAAAGAATGTTACAGAGAAAGTGTGGCCCTGTACAGCAGGTCACCTGGCTGGCAACAGGTATGAAAATCTGTAAGAATGTGTGAAGTTAGAGCTTACAGACTGTGGACATCAGAACTCCTGTGATGTTGAGGGGGGTTCTAATGAGTGAGAAAACAGAGCAGTGTCAGGATGTTAATTGATGGCACTAGCAAGAAAGAAAGTGCCCCAGTGTCTGCAATCAGAAAAGCGCTTGTGTTAAATGTTCAGAAATGAACTGGTTAAGTTTTGTTACCCTAATGATATGTGTGTGTTTAAATAGGGAAGATCCGTAGCCCTAGCATTAGAGATTAGAGCAGTAAAAGATGGTCAGTTAATAAATATGAGTTTTGTACCTAGTGTGAGCCACAGAACACGAAGGTGTTAGAAAGATATCTCTGTTGAAGTAGTTCTACTTTCCAGAGTGTGAGAAGACGCAGTATTGTCTGGTGCAGTATCTGTACGCCCATAGGATATAAACGTCCTATGGGTGGATCTCTATTTCTGAACGCACGTTTTAAAACGTCCGTTCAGAAACTGCAGCTGCACGCTAATCGTGCAGCTGCTGATCGGGTTGCCCGCTGTCAGTGACAGCAGGGCAACCCTTAGAGAAGGCAGGGACAGTTCCCAGGTGTCCCTGCCTTCTGGATCGCTGCAGACAAGCAATTTTTGTCACCTTGCATCACAAAAGGTGCAACACCAAGTGATCAAAAACGCGTATGTCCCACAAAATGGTACCAATAAAACCGTCACCTCATCCCGCAAAAAATGAGCCCCTACATAAGAAAATCTCTCAAAAAATAAAAAAACTATAGCTCTCAGAACATGGACACATTAAAACATAATTTTTTTGTTTCAAAAATGCTATAATAAATTAGAAAAAGTATACATATTAGGTATTGCCACGTCCGTAACAATCTGCTCTATAAAAATGTCACTTGACTGAACCCCTCAGGTGAACGCTGTAAAAATAAATAAAAAGAAACTGTGCTAAAACAACCAATTTTTTGGTCACCTTGCCCCATAAAGTGTTATAATGAATGATCAAAAAATCATATGTACCCAAAAATAGTACTAATAAAACTGGCACCTTATCCCCTAGTTTCCAAAATGGGGTCACTTCTTGGGAGTTTCTACTGTAAGGGTGCATCAGGGGGCTTCAAATGGGACATGGCATCTAAAAACCATGTGGAGTTCCTTTTCTTCTGCGCCCTGCCGTGTGCCCATACAGCAGTTTATGACCACATGTGGGGTGTTTCTGTAAACCGCAGAATCTGGGTAATAAATATTGAGTTTTGTTTGGCTGTTAACCATCGATGTGTTAAAGAAAAAATTGGATTAAAATGGAAAATCTGCCAAAAAAGTGAAATTAAAAAATTTGATCTCCATTTTCCTTTAATTCTTGTGGAACGCCTAAAGGGTTGACAAAGTTTGTAAAATCGGTTTTGAATACCTTGAGGGGTGTAGTTTCTACAATGGGGTCATTTATGGGGGTATCCACTATGTAGGCCCCACAAAGTGACTTCAGACCTGAACTGGTCCTTAAAAAGTGGGTTTTGGCAATTTTCTTAAAAATTTGAAGAATTGCTTCTAAACTTCTAAGGGCTCTTTCACACTTGCGTTCTTTTCTTCCAGCTTAGAGTTCTGTCGTCGGGGCTCTATGCCGGAAGAATCCTGATCAGTTTTATCCTAATGCATTCTGAATGGAGAGAAATCCGTTCAGGATGCATCAGGATGTCTTCAGTTCCGGACCGGAACGTTTTTTGGCCGGAGAAAATACTGCAGCATGCTGCGCTTTTTGCTCCGGCCAAAAATCCTGAACACTTGCCGCAAGGCCGGATCCGGAATTAATGCCCATTGAAAGGCATTAATCCGGAACCGGCCTTAAGCTAAACGTCGTTTCGGCGCATTGCCGGATCCGACGTTTAGCTTTTTCCGAATGGTTACCATGGCTGCCAAGACGCTAAAGTCCTGGCAGCCATGGTAAAGTGTAGTGGGGAGCGGGGGAGCAGTATACTTACCGTCCGTGCGGCTCCCGGGGCGCTCCAGAGTGACGTCAGGGCGCCCCACGCTCATGGATGACGTGTCGCATGGATCACGTCATCCATGCGCATGGGGCGCTCTGACGTCATTCTGGAGCACACCGGGAGCCGCACGGACTGTAAGTATACTGCTCCCCCGCTCCCCACTACTACTACGGCAGCCAGGACTTTAATAGCGTCCTGGCTGCCATAGTAACACTGAACGCATTTTGAAGACGGATCCGTCTTCAAATGCTTTCAGTTCACTTGTGTTTTTCCGGATCCGGCATGTAATTCCGGCAAATGGAGTACACGCCGGATCCGGACAACGCAAGTGTGAAAGAGCCCTAAGCCTTCTAACGTCCTAAAAAAATAAAAGGACATTTCCAAAATGATGCCAACATAAAGTAGACATATGGGGAATGTTAAGTAATAAATATTTTATGAGGTATCACTTTCCGTTTTAAAAGCAGAGAAACAGAAATTTAGAAAATTGCAAATTTTTCACATTTTTATGTAAATTTGGGATTTTTTCATAAATAAAGGTGAAATATTTTGACTCAAATTTATGACTATCATGAAGTACAATGTGTCACGAGAAAACAATCTCTGAATGACTTGGATAAATAAAGGCGTTCCAAAGTCATTACCACATAAAGTGAGATATGTCAGTTTTGCAAAATTAGGCCTGGTCAGGAAGGGGGCAAATGGCCCAGATGGCAAGTGGTTAAGATGATTGAACGTCCTGTGGTGGGCTGATTCACTTCCCCTGCCTTAACAGAGAAACATTCCTAAGATAAGAGAAGCAGGCAAATAAAAAATGGGGGAGGTAATCATGCAGAATAAGTGATATGTGTTATATGTGTAATAACATTATACAAGACGAAGAATTGTTTAATAATTTTCTTTCTTCTTTCCCAAGCAGTGTAATGTGGGAATCCAGCTTTTAACAAAAATTATTATATATGTGCAACACTAACTAAGACCACATGGCATATAAGATGATTTGGGTTTAACAAAATTACTGTATGATTATAACATGTATATTGTCTTCTTATAAGAGTTGATTAATCACAGAGTGAAGACCAGAAGACATTGGAAAACACAGCACAACAGCGACATAGACTATCAGCAATTCTGGGTGTGGTGTGGCTATCTGTTTCCAGGAATGCTGTGTTTGTCTGTGCTGCAAGTTTTGGGATGAAACAAAGAAAACTATGTGGCTGGGTTGGAAGACATAAATGATTCATTGGAATGTGAATGGGTGTGGCTTTGAGTTGTAGTTGAGTTGAAAATGTTGGAAGACTGATGGATGTTTTTAAGCAGAGCTGTGTATGCAATTCATATTTTATGTATATGGGCGTGGTTATGAGCTGTTTGTGAAAAGGAGTACATGAAAATGTGAATGCGTATGGAGTACGATATTTGTTTTCATATAATATGCGCATTGAGAATTTTATTTTATTTTTCTTGGAAGATTTTGGGTTTTTATTGGTGCCAACAGTGTTGATTGAGCTGTACATTTTTTTTTTAAATTGAAGTCAATGAAAAGTTTCTTATGGGCCCTTTGTGTGTTCATGTCTGAATTGTCAGATCTGTTTATTTCAATGTTTGAAGTTACGTGTTACATGTTAAGTGTTGTGCTTAACATCAGGGCTCTGTTCTCATGGACAGCTGGGACACTACTGACGGACAGAAGGAGGACCACAGCGTCCGACTAAAAGGGGTGGACTTAGATGACTGAGAGTGGGAGGAAGGAGAGTAGGTTTTATGGTAGATAGCGGTGCAACCTCAAGTGTGTTAAGTAAGGATTTGTACAAAGGACCGTTGAGAAAATCTGAGCCCTCTATGGGAATTAATGGGGTATTGACAAAAACTTACAAAACTGACTCACTACCACTCGAGACCACGGACAGGGAATACATCACAAATCATGTCTTCAGCATTATGCCAGATTGCCCAGTCAGCCTGTTAGGGAGAGATTTGTTCATTAAGCTTAAATTACAAGTGACAGCCAAAAATCAGGGCATAAGATTACACTCAGACCTCATTCCAACCTCTACACCCGTGCCACTGATTCTTGCAAACATACAGGACCACCCAGAACTTAACAACATTAACCCTGCATTATGGTCCTCAAATAAATATGACACGGGGCTCATAGATTGCACACCTTACAAAGCCATTGTAGAACCAGGTGTCATCTCAGTGTTGCAGAAACAATACCCGTTGTGGTCGGGCACTCACGAAGAAGGACTCCTACCTGCTGGCTAGCTAAAGCGGTTAGAGTTATGCCGAAACCGTGACGTTGAAGGGATAGCTGAAGGAGGCCATCCCCTTGGTGGGAAGCTGAGATTGAGGGTGGGTAGGGTGGGAGAGTTTGACACGACGTTCATTGAAGGAGGGGCAGAGGTGCCATGATATAGGCAACCGTGCCCCTCCCACAAATACAGGCCAATGAATCGGCCTTAACACTTGTGGTTGTGCACTCATGAAGAAGGACTCCTACCTGCTGGCTAGCTAAAGCGGTTAGAGTTATGCCGAAACCGTGACGTTGAAGGGATAGCTGAAGGAGGCCAAAAAAGAACAACAATTTCTATCATATCGGAATGCTACAAACATTTATTCATAACATCAAATTCTGACAAGCAAGATTCATTTCAGTGTACGGACAAGGAATGTAGCGGCTGAAACAGGACCAACGCCAGCGACCTAGTCTTTTGATTATGTGTGCTGGAACCCGATTCCTTGACGCGGCGGATGCCGCCCCTATGCGAATTGAATGCCCGGATATTGAGGACGGGTCTACTGCCAGATTAGTCAGTAAAACACGAATATGAGTTATGAATTGGGGACAGGTAAGGTGAGTATTATTGAATGGTAGCAAAGGACTGCTGGGCGGCTTGTTTGGCAGAGAGGACAGAAGTTGTTGTAGCACGCGCACGGGACACCAATGATGAGAGGTCGGGAAGAAAAACACCTGGGTCGGGGGGCCTACCTGAGAGGTCTTGGAGGTGAGTAGAGAGAGTATGAAACCATCTCTGGAAGCCGAGAGCTGACCGAGAGTGACGTACCTGCTGCTGTTAGCCGGGGAAGTATACTCAGACGGCCTCAAAAACCCGTAAAAGGCCAGGTACATGGCAGCTTTTGTTATCAAACTATGCAGGGCACCGAATGTTTTTTTTGTCAAACAAGTCGGAAAAGTCGCGGAAAAGCTGGCCAGTGACGGGTAGCCGGCGAGTGCGTGACTCTCAGTCGCTTTTCTTGAGACCCCTCAGAGTAGCTTTAATGACATGGATAGAAAACAATGAACCTGGCTGGGTGAAACTCATGGCTCTAAAATGTTGCACCCCTGCGAGGTAGGACTTGACCGTGGCGTGGGATAGTTTCAGATTGGTGTGACAGTAACCTATGAACGCCAGGATGCATGGAACGAACTCGGTGTCACCTTGCGGATGAGAGTCCTGAATCTCTGGAAGGCTCTCCAACCTGTCTGGTAGACTCTGGCTTTACTGGGTGAGAGGGACTTGAGTAACAGTGACCGAGCGGTGGCGAGATGAGCGTCTATGGAAGGATTAGAGCAGCGTATGGACTGGGCTCCCGATGGAGTCTGCTTCTGGACAGATCTGTGAAAAGAGGGTAAATTAAAACGAGATAACGCGTCGGCTGCTGCATTGTGGTTACCGGCTATATGAGAAGCTATGCGACGAAACTGGTGTTGAAATGACAGAAGGACCAAGCGCCTAAGAAATAACTTGACATATGGAGACTTAGAAGACCCACTATTGAGAATCTCGATGACGGCTGCATTATCGGACACGAAGGACACAGTCTGACCTGACCAACTTTGACCCCGGGTATAGGGTGCTGCCACTAAGGGGTAGAGTTCAAAAATTGCTGAGGTACGGAAAAACCCAGGAATGGAACTAACTTCGGTTGGCCATCTGTCTGCTAACCAATGGTTGCCAAAAATAGCTGCGAAACCTGTATTGGCGGCGGCGTCGGACAAAATTACGGGGGAGTTGTCGGATATTGTGGGAACAAAGAGCGAGATGCCTTTCCATTGCATGAGAAATTGATCCCACATGTTTAAGTCAGCCATGACCATATCGTCCAGACCTATGCTGCTATCCTGGGAAGGGGCTGTAGTAAGATAAGAGCGATGGCTTGATCTATGGTGGCATATCTCATGCTAACCTCTTCTGATGGAATTAGAGAGTTGATGCTAGGTGTAGGGGTACCATGCGGGGCGGACAGGTCGATAATCAACCTCTCCTTGTTACTAAATTTGCCAAACACGACTCCTATCGGGCTGATTCTCCACCTATCAAAGGGTGGTGATGAAAAAGGACCTATCAGGAAACCTTTGACTAACTCCGCTGCTATCAACCTATCGGAGACATCAGGGTGTTGGTCAGCGGACTGTAGGTTCCTGCATTCGTGTGTGGAATCTGGAAGGGTCACCATCCCAGTGTGGAAACCGAACGTGAATCCTGTACTAAGGAACTTCACAAAGCCTGGGTCAGGATACCTGCGTAGAAACTGCTGCAACCGAACTATATTAACAACACACATGTAATTATTATCTACTTTTAATGAACAAACTACTTTAGGGTGGGCTCTGAAGCAGTTAGTACATATGTGTAGCAAGCGGCACTGACTGAAGTTACAGGATGCATAGTTGAAATTGTTACAGATCTGTGACCTGCCGAGTAATTTGATGGGTCTGCCCAGCTTGTCAACTAAACCAGAGGATCTGAGTGAATCGGACGGGCCGGGAACAGGACCTGTAGAACTAGACCCCTCACTCTGAGCGGCCTTATGACACCACGCCGTGGAATGGTCAATTGATTGGCACAGGGAGCATGAAGGCGCCTTAAGCCCGGCGAAGTGCCTACAAAAAATCTCTGTATCAATGTTGGCCCAGTTAGTAAGAAACTGGAACTGACTTAAGGTGGCAGCTGCCTTGGCCAAGAAAGAACAATGGTAGTCGTAGAAGGAACTACCACCATACTTGTACCCCAACTCCGTTATTCTGAACAAGTACAAGTCAAGTTCTTCCCTTCTCTCGGGACGAACTGAACAGATTACGTCTCTGTACGAACTAAATGCGAGCACAAATTCAGGTACCGTGAGCTTGCGGTTCAGCCTATGGTCACGGCCTTTCAGGATCACTGACACATCCCCACAGGCAATTACCTTACTATCAGACAGATCCCGGGTAGCGACCAGTAAGGATGCTAGATTGACATCTCTACCTTCTAGGATGTCCTTCTTTAGATTGGCAGGAACAAAAATGCGCCGGCATAATACTGGGCGCAGTCTCAGGGATACCTGCCCCTGTCGCCGTAGAAGTGGATGGAACAGCGGCATCGATGGTATGCGGAGTAGTGGCAGAATAACGAGACTCAACCGCTTGCAACCTGGTTTGCACATCCGTGACAGACGAAGTCAAGTTATTCAGCAACAGATGGATTTGTGTCAGCGAGTTCTGAACAGAGACCACGGAGACTTCTTCCTGCTGCTGAGGGCCTGAGTTAACGACCAAAAACCGGTATAACTCAGCCTTCCTAGCAGCAGCGGGATATGCAATACCCCGTCTGGACAACTCCGACATCAGCCTAGGGACGGTCCAGGTGCGAAGAGACGACACACTGCCGCCTTCGGACATCCTGGCAGGGTTCTGGTCGACCGAAGCCTCCACTATGTCTGAAGCATGTGACATACCCTGTGGATACAGTATGCATAAATCAACTCCTGACTGTCAACCGACACTGGGACGAAGTGACGTGGCTGTGAGTAGGCCGAGACCCATGCAACTGTGAAGAAAACGAGTGAAAAAAGGACGAGAGAACCTGAGCCAAGGAGAAGTGATAGCTGGACCTAGAACACCCCAGTGAATGGTGAGTCTGACCATGGCACAACTGACCCATTACCAGAAGGAGAGAATGGAATAGTACCACAACATAGCTACTGCCATACTATACCCTGATGGTTGAACAACGTGCAGAATGTGTATGAAGAAGGACGAGACAAATCCAGGAATAACATCACATGTAAGATCCTTGCTTACGTCATGGCGCCAATCGTAGAGGCGTGCGACCAACAATACAGATATCCTCTAACTAGCACTAAACAAGTATATCGCCCCTTCCCTAAAACTCCACCAATCAAGCATGAGTTACACTCTTATAATTATTTCTTTTTTTTTTTTTATATATATATATATATATTTTTTTTTTTATTTTTTTATTTTTTTTTCACCATTTTTTAAACACTTTTTTTTTTTTTTGTGGTCATAACCCCTGGTGGCCACTAGACGGAGCCAACACAGGGCACAGAACCATGGACTGCACTGCCGGCCACTTGCAGCATGGGCAGACAGCGGAGGAGACCGCAAGCAGGACGCTGAGGTGAGTGTGCGGTCGACATGACAAGGGCCAGTAGTGGCATGGGGGGCATGAGGGGAGAAGAACCAAACTACTGCTGCCGTGAGCCCTACCTAGCTAATGGCACAGCGGCCTGTGCCAGACATTAAGGGAGGAGAGACGTACGAATCGGGATCGCGCTGATCCCTGCACCCTACGATTCATGCCACGTGGGAGTCGGAGCTCCTGGCAGACGCTCCGGTGCAGTGTTGCCCCCTCTCACCTAGGGAGCCGGCACTGCCGGCCGGACTTGTGAGTCGAGACTGCAATGTGGCAGTCACTTACCTGATCTAGTAGCTTGCTTTGCGTAGAAACGAACTTCTAGGACCAGACGCAACTTCACACACGGAACGAGGCCAGCGTTTGACACAACGTTCATTGAAGGAGGGGCAGAGGTGCCATGATATAGGCAACCGTGCCCCTCCCACAAATACAGGCCAATGAATCGGCCTTAACACTTGTCCACAGAGAAAATTGAGGGCTTAAGGCCAATGATCGAGAAATTTTTAAAGAAGGGCATTTTAGAAGAGGTGATTTCACCCTTCAGCACTCACATAATTTCTGTGGCAAAAGCAGATGGTTCAGTTCGCTCTGTACAGGATTTAAGGGCCATCAACAACATCATTGTGCCTATAGCCCCTGTTGTACCTGACATCACTCAACTACTATCTGCCATCCCAGCAGACGCTGTTTGTTTCAGTGTGATAGATCTGAAAAATGCATTCTTTTCTATCCCAGTTGACAAGCGGACCAGACTACTTTTTGCTTTTTCCTTCGAAGGGCGACAATTGACCTGGGGCAGGAAGCCCCAAGGATATGCTGATTCACCTGTAGTGTTCAGCATCGTCCTCCAAATGGCTTTAAAACCATGGCATTCCCCCAAGGTTCTGTGTTGCAATATGTGGATGATTTACTGTTATGCAGTATGTCAGTGGAGGCCAACATTGAGGACAATGGTTGTTTGAATGTGGACACAAAGTGTCATTAGGGAAAATGCAATGGTGTAAAAAGCAAGTTGAATACTTGGGATTTGTCCTCGCAAAGGGAGAAAGGAGGATCCGTCAGGAGAGAGTCCAGTCTGTGGCGGGCCTGGTCACCCCGCACTCCAAGAAGGAAATGCTTTCCTTCCTTGGAATGATTAACTATTGCAGACAATGGATCCCTGACTGTTCCTACTATGAAAATGTCTTGAGGCAGGCAACATTGGAGGACAAACCAGATTTAATAAGATGGTCTTCAGAAATGAACAATGCATTTGATTATTTGAAATAAGGGATTGGGCCTCCCTGACTACAAACTGCTCTTCCACATGTTTGCACGACAAAACTGTAAAACCATGGCGGGCGTACTGACACAAGAACATGGAGGCAAGTTGCGCCCATGTGCATTTTTTTCGAAGGTAATGCCCACCTCTGTCCAAGGGATGCCGGCATGTCTGCGTTTTTTTGCAGCCTGTGCTATGATGGTAAAGTTAGCAACTCCTTTCACAATGGAACATTACACGATTTTGCACACCACTCATGATGTTGTAGGCCTACTCAAGGGCATCCACACTCAACACATGTCTGCACAGAGGCTTTCAGGATATGAGGTAATACTGCTCAGTGACCCCTCACTCGAAATCAAATATGCTTCCCACACCTCAGGTCCAGCACCAATACTAAATGCTCTCTTAGGCCTTAAAGGACAAGAAGATTGCCTTGCAGACACACATGACTGTTTACAGGTCCTAGAACATGAAACTTCTCCAAACATGATTTGTCATCCACACCCATTGAAGGAGCTCCAGAAGTTTTTGTGGACGAGTCATGTACCAGACCAAATGACACCAAATACTGTACAGGCTACGCCATTGTTATGCTCCTAGATGTCATCCTAGAGGCGAAACCCATAAAATTCCAGTCTGCACAGGCAGCTGAGCTCATTGCACTCACTAGAGCATGTATTTTACATGCTGACAGACCTCTCACCATCTATACTGATAGTAGGTACGCACATGGGGTAGTGTGGGACCATGGTATGATTTGGCAGAGAAGAGGATTCACGGCAGCAGATGGTAAGCTCATCTCACACTCACAGTTGGTCACAGATCTACTTGAAGCCATCAGACTACCCTCACAATTAGCAATTGTCCACTGCAAGGCACACACCAATGGCAAGGATCATGTCTCACAGGGCAATCCGCTGGCAGATAAAGTGGTGAAACGAGTGGCCAAATGCAATCCCACAGGCCTGTGTAACCATTGGGAGATGCCATGTTTGGCACCCCCAACCCCTGAGATGTCACAGATGATTACTAACCTTCAAAGATATGCCACTGAAAAGGAACGGCAAGACTGGTGTTATCCAGTATTGCAGAAAAATCCTAAGACAGGATTAGTCTGCAAAGAGGGGAAGCAATGCATTCCCCAACACAGTGCTTCCATCTTTATAGCACATTTACATGGGGTAGGACATAACAGCATACAAACAACTCAGTCATTATTGAGTAAAAATTTTTACATTACTGACATCAGAAAGTTATTTCCTACCCTCCCCCCAGTTATCTTAGTTAGATAGATTAAAAAGGCATACTGTCACGAGGGTGTCAAGAGCCACGTCTGACTCCGTTATACCCGGGGTCAGGAAGTCGCAGCGGGTGGCTGCACGTTCGATGTACAAAGACAGTGCTGTTTTGTAATGGCAGCTTTCTGGGTTTGCCTTGCAATCCTTTTTGGCTCACTCAGGGATCCGTAGCTTCTCCTCCTCAGCTGTTTCTTGTCCAGCAATCCCAACCTTCTTATATTCCCATCTCCCACTTCTCTGGTTGCCAGATATAGAGCTTCCTGCCTGGACTTCTATACTGACCCACTGGAGCTGAGTAGCTGAGATCCCTGGTTGTTGTTCCAGAGTGTTACCCTCCGGATCCCTGTTGGGCCTTGGTGGTCTGCTGTGGTCGCCCACCTGGGATTATATGTTTGTCTGTATTGTCTGTCCTCTCCTTGGTGTTTTCCTCTTAGTGTCAGTGGTGCAGACTAGTGATCCCACCGTCCCGTTCACTACACAGGGCTCATCTTAGGGAAAGCCAGGGTTTAGGCACGTGATCGGCGTACGGGTGAGGAACCCGTCTAGGGACGTCAGGGCAGTCAGGTGCCAGCCGCAAGGTGAGTCAGGGGTCCCCAGCTTTCCCTCTCCCTTGGACAGGGCCTTCCCATTTCCCTCCCTTTGCGTGACGCCGGTCATTACATTATATCCGGCCCTTATTTTGTGTAGGTAAAAAAAATAAAATAAAAATTCTTTCTACCTACTTAGAATCCAGTATGGATCCAATTGCTGCTTTGTCAAAGCAACTTAAAGGCGTCGGTCCTCCAGCAACAGCAGCAATTGCAACAGACCGCAAGCCCAGCGGTTGCTACAGGTAACTAGGTTGTTGCGGAACCCAAGGTTGTTCTTCCTGACAGATTTTCTGGGGGAAGGGACAAATTTGTGACGTTCCGTGAGGCCTGTAAATTATATTTTAAACTGTGCCCTTACTCCTCTGGTAATGAAGAACAGTGGGTGGGGGTTGTTATTTCCCTGCTGCAGGGGGACCCGCAATCCTGGGCGTTCTCTTTACCCACTGATTCCCAGGCTCTCCGGTCAGTGGATGAATTTTTTGGGGCCTTGGGTCTCATATATGATGACCCTGACCGAGTCGCACTGGCTGAATCAAAAATTACGGAGACTCCTACAGGGAGAGCGGCCAGTAGAGGAGTATTGCGCAGAGTTCCGTAGGTGGGCCACTGCTCTGGGTTATCCGAAAGGATTAAGGATGAGCTTGCGCTGTATGAGACTCCCTTTTCCCTTGATGCGGTGATGTCCCTTTCTATCAGAATAGATAGACGTCAGGGACAGATTGAAAAATCCGGAGCAATTGGTAACCCCTCTCAAGCAGCAGTTAGTCTGTACGGACTTAGACGAGCCTATGCAGCTAGGAGGAACTACTCGTCAGGTCCATCCTCCTGAGGCTCGCCGTAGGCGTGGGGTTTGTTTTTTCTGTGGGGAGAGGGGTCATTTTATTAATGTCTGTCCTTCCTTCCTCAAAAACAAAAGACCGTCGAAAAACTACTAACCCCAGGCTGTGTGGAGGATGTCAGCCGGGGGGTATACGTTTCCTCCATACGAACATCGCAATTTGTGTTGCCAGCGGTTGTTGTTTTTGGCGTTAAGACGGAGACTATTTATTTTTTTCTAGACAGTGGAGCAGGAGTAAATTTGATAGATGCCCATTTTGCCCACACTATGGGTTTGTCTCTCTGTACGCTACAGAGACCTATTCCCATATTCGCTATTGATTCTGCTCCTCTGTCTCAGAGAAACCTCACTCACATTGTCCATAACTTACACCTTCGGGTAGGGGACCACCATAACGAGTTGCTTTCATGTTATGTTCTGGAGGGGCTTCCCACTCCGGTGGTGTTGGGTCTTCCCTGGTTGGTAGCGCACAATCCAGTGGTGGATTGGCAGGCCAGGGAGATATTGGAGTGGAGTGAGCAGTGCAGAGAAAATTGCTTAAATGGCAATTGCTTAGTCGCCTCCATAGCTACCCTACCCACATTTGTTTCTGACTTTGAGGAAGTTTTTTCTGAAAAGGGTTGTCAGAAGTTACCACCTCACCGTCCTTATGATTGCCCGGTTAACCTGATTCCCGGTGCAAAATTACCCAAGACCAAGTTATATAATCTTTCGGGTCCAGAGAGACAAGCCATGAAAGATTATATCTCCGAGAGCTTGTCTAAGGGACACATCAGACCCTCTTCTTCACCCGTGGCTGCAGGGTTTTTCTTCGTTAAAAAGAAAGATGGGGGCCTGCGTCCTTGCCTAGATTTTTGCGAATTAAACCAGATAACCATCCGAGACCCATACCCTCTTCCTCTCATTCCTGACCTGTTTAATCAGATTGCGGGTGCTAGGTGGTTCTCAAAACTTGATCTTAGGGGGCCTACAGTCTTATTCGTATCAAGGAAGGAGATGAGTGGAAGACAGCCTTTAACACCCCTGAGGGGCATTATGAAAATCTAGTCATGCCTTTCGGTCTGACCAATGCTCCTGCTGTCTTCCAACATTTCGTTAATTACATTTTTAGTCATCTTATCGGCAGGTTTGTGGTGATATACCTAGATGATATTTTAATTTATTCGTCAGATCTGAAAACACATGAGGTGCATGTCAGACAGGTACTGCAGGTCCTACGGACGAATAAATTTTCTGCTAAAATTGAAAAGTGTGTTTTCGCCGTTCAGGAAATACAGTTCCTAGGGTATTTATTATCTGCTTCAGGTTTCCGTATGGATCCTAGGAAGGTCCAGGCAATTTTAGATTGGGATCTTCCTGAGAACCTCAAAGCACTGCAACGGTTCTTGGGCTTCGCAAATTTCTATAGAAAATTCATTAAAAATTATTCGGTGATTGTAAAACCCCTTACTGACATGACTAGGAAGGGGACTGATTTTTCTAAATGGTCTGACGCCGCTAAAATTGCTTTTTCCTCTCTAAAAGAGAGGTTTACCTCGGCACCTATATTAATCCAACCTGATGTCTCCCAGCCTTTTATTGTTGAAGTAGATGCGTCAGAGGTGGGAGTGGGGGCTGTGCTGTCTCAGGGTCCGTCTCCTGGCAAATGGCGTCCTTGTGCTTTCTTTTCTAAAAAACTATCTGCAGCAGAGAAGAACTATGATGTTGGCAATAGGTAACTATTAGCTATTAAACTAGCGTTTGAAGAATGGTGTCACTTTTTATAGGGGGCAATCCACCCCGTCACTGTGATTACGGACCACAAAAGCCTTCTGTACCTCGAATCAGCTAAGCGTCTCACCCCTAGACAAGCTAGGTGGTCGCTATTTTTTACCTGGTTTAACTTTGTTATTACCTATCGTCCTGGGGCAAAAAATACCAAGGCAGATGCATTATCGCGTTGTTTCCCTGGAGGGGGTAATGTGAGTGATCCGGTACCCATTCTACAAAGAGGAGTAGTTGTCTCTGCGGTACACTCTGTTCTGGAGGGGAAGGTGTTAGAGGCCCAGGGGGACGCCCGGTCTCTTGCCCCTCAAAGAAATTGTTTGTACCGTTGAACCTGCGTCTCGAATTATTAAAGGAACATCATAATTCAGCACTTGCTGGGCAACCAGGTAGTAAAGCAACCTTGGAGCTATTGTCTCGTCGTTTTTGGTGGCCAAGGTTGCGTCAGGATGTAATGGATTTTGTGTCTTCTTGTTCTACTTGTGCGCGCGCGAAAGTCTCTCATACACGTCCTGCAGGGTCTTTATTGCCACTTGTCATTCCCAATAGGCCATGGACACATCTGTCAATGGATTTTATCACTGACTTACCTTTGTCTGCGGGTAAAACAGTTATCTTGGTAGTAGTGGACAGGTTTAGCAAAATGGTACACTTCATTGCGTTACCCGCACTACCTAATGCTAAGACTCTTGCTCAGGTATTCATCAGTGAAATCGTGAAGCTTCACGGGGTCCCTTCCGATGTTGTTTCGGATCGGGGAACCCAGTTTATTTCTAAGTTTTGGAAAGCTTTTTGTTCCCGTTTGGGGGTACACTTGTCCTTTTCCTCAGCTTTCCATCCTCAGTCGAATGGACAGACTGAGCGTACCAACCAAAACCTTGAGACATATCTAAGATGTTTTGTGTCTGAAAACCAAGAGGTGTGGTCATCATATTTACCGTTAGCCGAGTTTGCCATAAATAATCGCCGTCAGGAATCTACTGGCAAGTCACCATTTCTTGGTGCATATGGTTTTCATCCCCAATTCTGTACTTTCAAAGAGGGGGGGTTATCTGGGGTTCCCGAAGAGGAACGGTTTTCGTCGTCTCTTTCATCTGTATGGCAGAAAGTGCAAGCTAATTAGAAAAATATGGGAGGTAAATATAAATGCATGGCTGATAAGAAACGGTCGCCAGGTCCGGACCTAGGAGTGAATGACTATGTGTGGTTATCTACTAGGAATATTAAATTAAATGTTCCCTCTTAGAAACTGGGTCCTAGGTTTATTGGTCCTTACAAAATAGTAGCCATCATTAACCCCGTGGCTTTTCGCCTGGAGCTACCTCAGACTTTTAAAATTCATAACGTCTTCCATATATCGTTACTCAAAAAGTATGTTCCACCTCTAGAACCATCACTGCTGCCACCCCCTCCTGTTATTGTGGATCGTAATCTAGAGTTTCAAATATCCAAAATTGTTGATTCTCGTCGGGTCCGCCGTTCTCTTCAATATCTGGTGCATTGGAGGGGTTACGGTCCCGAGGAAAGAATGTGGGTTCCAGCGTCTGAGGTAAACGCCGACAGGTTAGTTCGGGTTTTTCATGCCTCTCATCCTGAGAGACCTAGTCCTGAGTGTCCGGAGGCCCCTCGTGGAAGGGGGGTACTGTCACGAGGGTGTCAAGAGCCCCGTCTGACTCCGTTATACCCGGGGTCAGGAAGTCGCAGCGGGTGGCTGCACGTTCGATGTACAAAGACAGTGCTGTTTCGTAATGGTAGCTTTCTGGGTTTGCCTTGCAATCCTTTTTGGCTCACTCAGGGATCCGTAGCTTCTCCTCCTCAGCTGTTTCTTGTCCAGCAATCTCAACCTTCTTATATTCCCATCTCCCACTTCTCTGGTTGCCAGATATAGAGCTTCCTGCCTGGACTTCTATACTGACCCACTGGAGCTGAGTAGCTGAGATCCCTGGTTGTTGTTCCAGAGTGTTACCCTCCGGATCCCTGTTGGGCCTTGGTGGTCTGCTGTGGTCGCCCACCTGGGATTATATGTTTGTCTGTATTGTCTGTCCTCTCCTTGGTGTTTTCCTCTTAGTGTCAGTGGTGCGGACTAGTGATCCCACCGTCCCGTTCACTACACAGGGCTCATCTTAGGGAAAGCCAGGGTTTAGGCACGTGATCGGCATACGGGTGAGGAACCCATCTAGGGACGTCAGGGCAGTCAGGTGCCAGCCGCAAGGTGAGTCAGGGGTCACCACCTTTCCCTCTGCCTTGGACAGGGCCTTCCCATTTCCCTCCCTTTGCGTAACGCCGGTCATTACACATACAACATATACATGTCTACAACATTTATATAGAATCCTATTTTACATACACCATGCATGAATATTAATGCTTTGTATCCTGTGATTTAATTTCCAGACTCTAAGTTTGTTAATAAAGACTACGGTCCTTTCTAGATTGTTAACGAATTTTTAAATGAATCCTGAGGTTTCATAATTATCACTGCTATGTTTACCCAATTTTGAATCTCATGACTATCAATAAAGACTTCGGTCCTTAACGATCTAGGAATAAAGAGCCTCTCAAGACAAAATATTTTAGTACACAATAACAGGCAAATCTGTTTACAGTATTTTGTGCATGATTATGAATAATATGTACTCAATATTATGTTGATCATTGTATGTATACTTTGGAAAAGAAGAATATATTGACATAAGCAATTATTATGCCTGATATATGAAAAATTTTCAATAAAAACAAAATGTTACAAGAAAGTTAGTAACAGAATATGTACACAGGTAACATAGTAACATAGTACATAAGGCCGAAAAAAGACATTTGTCCATCCAGTTCGGCCTGTTATCCTGCAAGTTGATCCAGAGGAAGGCCAAAAACCCTGTGAGGTAGAAGCCAATTTTCTCCACTTTAGGGGAATAAAAAATTCCTTCCCGACTCCAATCAGGCAATCAGAATAACTCCCTGGATCAACGACCCCTCTCTAGTAGCTATAGCCTGTAATATTATTAAGCTCCAGAAATACGTCCAGGCCCCTCTTGAATTCCTTTATTGTACTCACCACCTCCTCAGGCAGAGAGTTCCATAGTCTCACTGCTCTTACCGTAAAGAATCCTCTTCTATGTTTGTGTACAAACCTTCTTTCCTCCAGACGCAGAGGATGTCCCCTCGTCACAGTCACAGTGCTGGGGATAAATAGCTGATGGGATAGATCTCTGTACTGACCCCTGATATATTTATACATATTAATTAGATCTCCCCTCAGTCGTCTTTTTTCTAAAGTGAATAACCCTAATTTTGATAATCTTTCAGGGTACTGTAGTTGCCCCATTCCAGTTATTACTTTAGTTGCCCTCCTCTGGACCCTCTCTAGCTCTGCTATGTCTGCCTTGTTTACAGGAGCCCAGAACTGTACACAGTACTCCATGTGTGGTCTGACTAGCGATTTGTAAAGTGGTAGGACTATGTTCCTATCACGGGAATCTATGCCCCTTCTGATGCAACCCATTATCTTGTTGGCCTTGGCAGAAGCTGCCTGACACTGGTTTTTGCTGCTTAGTTTGCTGTTTATTAAAATTCCTAGATCCTTTTCCATGTCAGTGTTACCGAGTGTTTTACCATTTAGTATGTACGGGTGACTTGCATTTTTCCTTCCCATGTGCATAACTTTACATTTATCAGTGTTAAACCTCATCTGCCACTTATATGCCCAAGCCTCCAATCTATCCAGATCCCTCTGTAGTAGTATACTGTCCTCATCAGTGTAAATTACTTTACACAATTTAGTGTCATCTGCGAAAATTGATACTTTACTATGCAAGCCTTCTACAAGATCATTAATAAATATATTGAAGAGAATAGGGCCCAAGACTGACCCCTGAGGTACTCCACTAGTGACAGTGACCCAATCTGAGTGTGTACCGTTAATAACCACCCTCTGTTTTCTATCACTCAGCCAGTTACTTACCCACATACAGATGTTTTCTCCCAGTCCGAGCATTCTCATTTTATATACTAACCTTTTATGTGGTACAGTGTCAAATGCTTTGGAGAAGTCCAGATATACGACATCCATTGATTCGCCGCTGTCAAGTCTAGAACTTACCTCCTCATAGAAACTGATTAAATTAGTCTGACATGACCGATCCCTCACGAAGCCATGCTGATATGGCGTTATTTGCTTATTTCCGTTGAGATGCTCTAATATAGCATCTCTCAGAAAACCTTCAAACAGTTTACCCACAACAGATGTTAAACTTACCGGCCTATAGTTTCCAGGCTCTGTTTTTGGCCCCTTTTTGAATATTGGCACCACATATGCCACGCGCCAATCCTGTGGGACATTCCCTGTCAGTATAGAGTCTGCAAATATCAGAAATAAGGGTCTGGCTATGACATTACTTAATTCCTTTAGGATACGGGGGTGTATGTCATCCGGTCCTGGCGATTTGTCTATTTTAATATTTTTAAGTCGCTGATGTACTTCTTCCTGGGTCAGACAGGACACTTTTAATGGGGAATTTATTTTTACATTCTGCATGTCATCTGACAGTTTATTTTCCTCAGTGAATACATTGGAGAAAAAAATATTTAACAGCTTTGCTTTCTCCTCGTCGCTCTCTGCGACTCCCCCCTCATTACTCTTTAAAGGGCCAACACCTTCAGATTTATACTTTTTAACATTTATATAATTGAAGAACATTTTCGGGTTAGTTTTACTCTCTTTGGCAATTAATCTCTCGGTCTCTAGTTTGGCCGCTTTTATTTGTTTTTTACATGTTCTATTTTTTTCCTTATAGTTTTTCAGTGCTTCCGTGCTACCCTCCTGTTTTAGTGTTTTATATGCTTTCTTTTTGTCATTTATTGCTTTCTTTACCGTTCTATTTATCCACATTGGTTTCTTTTTTTTCCTTAACCTTTTATTACCATACGGTATGTACCTCTCACAATGAGTTTTTCGGATGTTTTTAAAGATATCCCATTTTGTGTCTGTATTTGTGAGGACTTTGTCCCAGTTAGTTTGGCCTATGGCCTCTCTTAGTTGGCTAAATTTAGCTTTTTTGAAGTTTGGTATTTTTGTTCCTCCCTGTAGAAACGCTCTTTTGAATGATAATTGGAAGGTTATTACTTTATGGTCACTATTTCCCAGGTGTCCCCCAACCTGCACGTCTGTTGTTCTGTCAGGTCTATTGGTTAATACTAAGTCCAGTATGGCCGTCCCTCTAGTCGGGTCCTGAACCAGTTGGGAGAGGTAATTGTCTTTGGTTATTGCCACGAACCTGTTTCCCTTATGAGATATACAAGTTTCAGTTTCCCAGTCTATATCTGGGTAGTTGAAGTCCCCCATAATAACCACCTCATTATGATTTGCCGCCTCGTCTATCTCGTTTAGTAGTAGATTTTCTGTGGACTCTGGTATATTCGGTGGTTTATAGTAAACTCCTATTAGTAATTTATTGTTGTTTTTAGCTCCATGTATCTCTACCCACAGTGACTCCACATGTTCATGTCCCTCACTTATATTTTCTCGGACTGTGGGCTTTAGACAGGACTTTATATAAAGGCAGACCCCTCGCCCTCTCCGGTTTTGACGATCCTTTCTAAACAGACTGTAACATTGTACATTAACTGCCCAGTCATAGCTTTCATCCAGCCATGTCTCAGTTATTCCCAATATGTCATAGTCCTCCTCACACATCACTAATTCCAGTTCACCAGTTTTATTAGTCAGGCTTCTGGCATTAGTATACATACATTTGAGAGGTTTATGTATATTTTTTACCCTACACCTTTCCTTCTGAACTGTTCTTGTCCCTCCTTCCATTCCTCCCCCATTCTTATTACCTTGCCCCCGGTCTCTATCTGCACTATCTTCCCCTCCTATAACGTAATTACCCCCCCCCCCAGTCCCTAGTTTAAACACTCCTCCAACCTTCTAGCCATCTTTCTCCCCAGCACAGCTGCCCCTTCCCCATTGAGGTGCAGCCCGTCCCTACGATAGAGCCTGTAGCCGATAGAAAAATCGGCCCAGTTCTCCAGGAACCCAAACCCCTCCTTCCTACACCAGTTTTTGAGCCACTTGTTAATCTCCCTAATCTCCCATTGCCTTTCTTGTGTGGCTCGTGGTACAGGCAGTATTTCGGAAAATACTACCTTTGAGGTCCTTGCACTTAGCTTTTGACCTAAATCCCTGAAATCATTTTTAAGGACTCTCCACCTACCTCTAACTTTGTCATTGGTTCCGATATGGACCATGACCGCTGGATCATCTCCAGCCCCTCCCAGTAATCTGTCAACCCGATCCGCGATGTGTCGAACTCTAGCGCCAGGAAGACAGCACACTGTTCGGCGATCACGGTCTTTGTGACAGATTTCCCTATCTGTTCCCCTAATAATGGAGTCTCCCACTACCAGCACCTGTCTGGCCTGCCCTGCTCTCCTGGTTCCCTGCTTACTGGAGCTGACATTCCCCTGACTGGCAGAGGAAGTGTCTGGCTGCAGCAGTGCCGTCCCCGGACTGACATCCCCCTCATCTGCCAAACGTGCAAACTTGTTGGGGTGTGTCAGATCAGGGCTAGCCTCCCTGGCACTCTTCCCTCTACCCCGCTTTCTAACTTTTACCCAGCTAGCTACCTCACTCTCCTCAGCCTCCTCTCTGTCACCCTCCCCCTCATCTACCCCAAAGAGTGCTTGCTCGGTGAGAAGCAAACTCTTTTGCAAATTATCAATGCCTCTCAGTGTTGCAACTTGCCCATTTAGAGACTCGATCTGCGATTCCAAACGGGTAATTTGCTCACATCTAGAACAAAGATATACACCCTTGAACTCCTGTTCCAGGACTGCATACATCATGCAAGATGTGCACTGGACTGCGTTGTAAATTGTGCAACACATACTAAATGGGGATTACAACAGTAAAAAAGTAAAACAGTATAAATTATTTAGATCCTGTCTGCTGTAGTCGAAGGACCACGTAAAATTAAGCCAACAACACACAAGGAAATTATATCCAACCTTAGTTCCCAAACTCCTTTTCTTAAACTCCTGGTTTTTTAACTCCACTTAATAAGAAGCCACTTAGTAGAGCAAGCCTCAGAAAGAGCAGGCTCTGAAGAGTGTAAGTGGTTCAATTTATAGCACCTGGTTGCCCCAGGCACTCGCCTTAATTAGGTGCATTACATGTTTGAGGAACAACCCCAACAACCCCCTGAAGGTAGCCCATCAACACCTTGACTATCCCACTACTCCATTTACCCACCTACAGGTAGACTTCACGCATATTCCCAAGACTCATGGTAGACAGGAATATGCCTTGGTGATTGCTGAAATGTTCTCCAGATGGCCTGAAGTATTCCCCACCAAATCAGAGGATGCTAAAACAACAGCAAGAATACTTACCCAACAAATTATTCCTAGGTGGGGATGCCCTCTGATGATTGAATCTGACCAACGGCCAGCATTCACCTACAAACTCAACAAGGAAATTGCAAAATTACTACAGATAGAATGGAAATTTCACATTCCATATCACCCACAGAGCTCAGGAATTGTCGAACGCATGAACAGGACAATTAAAGATAAATTGAGGAAGGCCACTGCAGGTACCTTTGAAAAATGGAAAGAGACCCTACCCGTAATACTTGCAGAAATAAGGATGACACCTAATAAGAAGTTAGGGTTAGAGGAGTATGTCACCAAATTGATACAGGTACTTGATAAAACTGAGGAAAAAGTTGCTTGTAAGTCTCCCTCTCTTCCACAGGAACCCACCCACCAACACAGGGTGGGGGATGAGGTGGTGGTCGAAACACTGAAGAAAGGAAGAGCTCAAGGTGATTTCGCATATGGTCCACCCACTACCGTGGTCGCAGTTACCAGAACAGCTATACTGACCGAACAATCTCCGACGTGGATCCATGCCACACGAGTGAAGCTGGTAAAAGCAAGAGAGGAGGCAGAAATGGAGGCAGACAGCCTTGGCCTTGAAAAAGAACCAGAGGTACTAATGGGGGCAGACAGCCCTGATCTCCAACGAGGCCCAGAGGTACTAACGGGGGAAGACAGCCCTGACCTCCAACATGAAGATCCTCTCCCCCTGTTTTGGGAAATGGTCGAGCGCATTGATTAAGATTGCAATGGCCTCAATAACTTTATTGAGTTTACTAACCAATAGTAATAGGTGTAGTAGCATTATGTGTTATTCCTTGTGTGAGACGAATGCTTGAAAAGGGGATCTCTAATATGTCATTATATCAAACTCTCTTATCCCAGGAGGATCGAAGCCCAGAAGGGTATAAAAATCATCTAATATCATATAGAGAGAAAAGGGACAAGAAAGGAAAGAACCATGTAGTGTGATACACTAAAGGTTCTAAGAGGGGATTTGAAGGGAATCCATCTTGTATCATTGTACTTGCTTAAACCTGTTTAGTTTGCTTGTACATATTTTCTGTTTCTTGAGAAATGAAACTTATCTCTTTGGCACTACGCCCAGATGTTTCCCCCAAATATGGAAGTTCCACTTTTTGCTCTATTTGCCTGTAGGATAAAACGTGTTGATCTATGATTGGTTGAATAAATAACTTACTTTAATATGCTAATATGGGGGCGTAAAACCCCTCTATATAATCTGTGTGTACTAATAATAAACTTTAGAGCATTCATTCAGTACATCATTGTTGTGTGTGTTATTCCCTACTGATTGAAGCGCTCTCCTGACGTCCCCTCTTGAACTATTTTAGTGAATTCACTATCACCACCTCCTTAGGCAGAGAGTTCCATAGTCTCACTGCTCTTACCGTAAAGAATCCTCTTCTATGCTTGTGTACAAACCTTCTTTCCTCCAGATGCTGAATATGTTCACTCATCACAGTCACTGTCCTGGGGATAAATAGATGATGGGAGCGATCTCTGTACTGACCCCTGATATATTTATACATAGTTATTAGATCTCCCCTTTTTACTAAAGTGAATAACCCTAATTTTTATAATCTTTCAGGGTATTGTAGTCCAGCCATTCCAGTTATTACTTTAGTTGTTCTCCTGTGAACCCTCTCCAGCTTTGCTATGTCTGCCTTGTTCACAGGAGCCCAGAACTGTATACAGTTATCCATCTGACTACTGATATGTAAAGTGGTAGGACTATGTTCTCATCATACTGACTACTGATTTGTAAAGTGGTAGGACTATGTTCTCATCACGGGCATCTATGCCCCTTTTGATGCAACACATTATCTTATTGGCCTTGGCAGTAGCTGCCTGACACTGGTTTCTACAGCTTAGTTTGCTGTTCACTAATATTCCTAGGTCCTTTTCCATGTCAGCGTTACCCAGTGTTTTACCGTTTAGTATGTACGGGTGACTTGCATTATTCCTTCCCATGTGCATAACCTTACATTTGTCAGTGTTAAACCTCATCTGCCACTTCTCTGACAACGCCTCCAATCTATCCAGATCCCTCTGTAGCAGTATTCTGTCCTTTTCTGTGTCAGTTACTTTACACAATTTAGTGTCATCTGCAAAAATTGATTATTTACTGTGCAAGCTATCTTCAAGATCATTAATAAATATATTGAAGAGAATAGGACCCAATACTGACCCCCTGAGGTATTCTGCTAGTGACAGTGACCTAATCTGAGTGTGTAACGTTAATAACCACCCTCTGTTTTCTATCACTGAGACAGTTACTTACCCACATACAGACATAGAAACTGATTAAATTAGTTTGACATGACAGATCCCTCATGAAGCCATGCTGATATGGCATTATTTGCTTATTTTTATTGAGGTACTCCAAGATAACATCTCTTAGAAAACCTTCAATCAGTTTACCCACGACAGATGTTAAACTTACCGGCCTATAGTTTCCGGGTTCTGTTTTTGGACACTTTTTTGCATATTGGTACTATATTTGCACTGCTCCAATCCTGTGGAACACTCCCAGTCAGTATAAAGTCCTTAAATATCAGAAATAAGGGTCTGGCTATGACATTACTTAATTCTCTTAAGATACGGGGGTGTATGCCATCCGGTCCTGGGGATTTGTCTATTTTAATCTTTTTAAGATACTGCTGTACTTCTTCCTTGGTCAGACAGGACACTTTTAATGGGGAATTTACTTTAACATTCTGCATTCAATCTGTTTATTTTCCTTAGTGAATACAGTGGAGAAAAAAATATTTAATAGCTTTGCTTTCTCCTCATCGCTCTCTGCAACTCCCGCCTCATTACTCTGTAAAGAGCCGACTCCTTCAGATGTATACTTTTTACCATTTATATAATTGAAGAACATTTTAAGGTTAGTTTTGCTCTCTTTGGCAATTAAGCTCTCGGTCTCTAGTTTAGCTGCGTTTATTTGTTTTTTACATATATTTTTTTCCTTATAGTTTTTTAGTGCTTCCTCACTACCCTCCTGTTTCAGTGATTTAAACGATTTATTTTTGTCATTTATTGCTTTCTTTACAGTTCTATTTATCCACATATTTTTTTTTTTCTTGTTCCTTAACCTTTTATTCCCATTAAGTATGTACCTCTCACAATTAGATTTTAGGATGCTTTTAAAAATATCCCATTTTGTGGCTGTATTTTTATTTTTGAGGACTTTGTCGCAGTTAGTTAGGCCTATGGCTTCGATTCGCTCATCTCTATTCATGGCATTTAAATCTACCCACAAAACCCACAGCACAGAAAGCCGAGATGGTGAAAGCTGTTGTTCCTTATAGCTTAATATTCCCCAGTCAAGAGGCTCCTTGTGGTTGCTAAGTTGGTAATTGAAAAGGGAACTGTTTGAAAATGTTATCGTCTGATGCCCACTTGTGTTCCTATCTCAGTAAATAAAGTCTATTTTCATTTATTTCAAGCTATGTGTAGCTGACGTCTTTGAGAGAGGAACAAAACAAAAAACATGGTTTGTCTGCTAGTAGCATTATAGTAAAATTTGGACAATGCTTTTTTCCAATTTATAGGGCATTTTATATTACCTTCACCAAAGAAAATAACATTTAACAGATTTCTTGTGATGGAAAAAACACTAATAAACTGAAATATACAGTAACTATCATAAAATATGCAGCAGTTTCCACCCTTACTATTATATTAAAGGGGTTGTCTCATCATGGACAATGGGGGCATATCGCTAGGATATGCCCCCAATGTCTTATAGGTGCGGGTCCCACCGCTAGGACCCCCACCTACGGTATATTGAGAATGGAGCCTCGCGAGTGAAGGAGGGGGCACTGCGCATGCGCAGCCGCCCTCCATTCATTTTCTATGGGGCCAGCGAAAATAGCCGGCTATTTCTGTCGGCCCCATAGAAATCAATGGGAGCGGGGGCCGCACATGCGCAGTGCGCTCCCATTCACTTCTATGGGCTCCATTTTTTATATAGGTGTGGGTCCCAGCGGTGGGACCCGCACCTATAAGACAATGGGGGCATATCCTAGCGATATGCCTCCATTGTCTATGATGAGACAATCCCTTTAATGATGCTAATGTTGCAGCTTGACACCAGTTGGCTTTAGATCACATATTGACTAAGACATTACCTACAGGTATATGTTGGTTTATTTATACTCCACAGGTCTTTGCTTGAGTTGCATCCACATGGGATGTAAAATCAGAAAGAAAACAAATCTGCAACTAATTGCAGCAAAATCTGCCTAATTATTAATGTAATACTGATTTCCCTTGTAGGTTATACTAAGGGATAAGAATCAGTGTTGTAATGATAGCCTGTAAGGATGGTATAGAGCCCTTTGCAGAGATGTCTTCTCTCAGACTGGCTCCAGCCTTGTTGCCAGTGTCTGTATGTGATTTATATGCCATAGGCACCAAAAATAAACTCAGCATCATCATTTTATCATCCTTCTGACTACAAATCAAAAAAATGTTTGCCCTATAAGAAGCACCGGCCCATAAGACGCAACTATATTTTAGAGGAGGACAATAAGAAAAAAAAAAATTTCATTACACCTCAGGACAGACCACCAACCAGACCCCCAATATTAATCAGACCTCAGCTGACAGCTCCAATCAGACCCCCAATGTTAATAAGACCCTCAATCAGACCTCAGATCCGCCCCCCAGCCTCATGTATACAGTCTGCAGCCTCATGCATGCAGCACCCAGCCTCATGTATGCAGCCTCAACTTCATTTATGCAGCCCCAGCTTATGCAGCCCCAGCTTATGCAGCCCCAGCTAATGCAGCCCCAGTTTATGGAGCCCCAGTTTATGCAGCCCCAGATTATGCAGCCTCAGATCAGATAAAATAAAAAAACACTTACCTCTCCTGCTCCTGGATGCCGCCACTCTGCACCGCCCGTGATCTTCTTTCTCCTGCTGTCGGCTGTGCGGTGAACCGGTCCGCACAGACATTACAGAGTGCCTCACGCTGTGCTCAGCCTGCACAGCCAACAGCCGAGGACCAGGAAGCAGTGAGTACAGAGTCTTCACCGCTTCCTGGTCCTCTGGTACTAATGAGCGCTTCCATAATGGAAGCACTCATTAGTATTCACCCACAAGATGCAGGAACATTTTCCCCCCACTTTGGGGGGAAAAAAGTGCGTCTTATGAGGCGAAAAATACGGTAACTTACCACCTTTTGCTAGCTCCAGCTCAAAGATATTTCTTAAATTTGCTCTATCCCAAACCTTGAGTTAA
This sequence comes from Bufo bufo, assembly GCF_905171765.1. Lineage (NCBI taxonomy): Eukaryota > Metazoa > Chordata > Amphibia > Anura > Bufonidae > Bufo > Bufo bufo. The sequence continues at coordinate 241,117,829 of NC_053394.1, read as the reverse complement.
TCAAAATGCTTGCATTTCCTTATCATATTATGCAATTGCAACATTTTCCTCTGTTTCTTGCAGAATGAGCAAGAGGCAGGTACAGGACAGGCACAGAGGCAGTTCCTGGGCCATGCCAACTAACTGTGGTGTCAGAGGAACCCATCGATTCCTGTCTGTGTGTATCTATTGTCACTTGAGATGATGTTGAAGAACGAGTCAACTATTCCAGTACAGCTGGATTGTTAGTCAAAACACGCCCACTGTGTAACAGTGGAAGCTGAAGCCTGTTGCTGCGGCTGCTACCAACCTCCCTTCTTTTGCTGCTGCCCGTTCCTTTGGAGGACCCAGGCAACTGTCTGTTGGCCATAGTGTGCAGTAACTGTATCAGTAATGTAACGGATTAAATATGAATGCCGCATCAGTTGAATAATATGCACGCTGTGATATATTAGATCACCCTTTAATACTGAGGCACAATAATTCTATTTGTAAAATAACAGATTAAGGGATTATTCAGACGGCCATATGTTTTGTTCCGCACCCGTTCCGCATTCATTTCAATGGGACCGCAAAAGATGCGGACAGCACACATCAGGTCAAACAACTCGAGACTTGATTGATTCGCAGATTCTCGATTATTTGACCCGAACTAGGATTGAGTGCCAGGAGGACAAAATAGTGCATGGGCTGGCCATTTTTTAAAAAAAAAAGTGTATCCAGATAGGCAAAACTTGTGTGTGTCAAGTTTGCATGCAGTTATTGACATTTTTGCATAATCCCCTGATGCTTTGAAAATACATCGCTGTTTGGAGTTTGAGAGACAGCGGCTTCATAAAACACAGACATCTTCCACTGCACCTTGTTTGGCTGAACAGAGGTTTCAGCTACCTACATGTCGACTGGCCCCATAACTGAGATCTACTTATCCATTGGGTAGTTATTCAAGAGAATTAATAGATCTGTGAATAAAGACAATTTTGTTGAAAAAATATACTGTGTGTTGTTTCATTCCTAACTTTTTAAAATTCTTTTACTAAATAAAATGTAGCTATTTATGCTTATTTCATGCACATAATCAGTTGCACAACATGGTGTGCTTTTAAATTTACCCTTCTTGAACGCTCACACTAGGTGTTATAAAGTCAGAGTGGTGTGTATGGGTAATAAGGGAAGGGTCCGGCACGACTGTCTCAATTATTGTTTAATACACCCATTACAGTAGTAGATGATGATTGTACTGTCCTAATACTGCATGGGCCAGTGGCTGTGCCCATCTTTGCTAAACCACAACTGGCACAGGGGCATACTATGACTAGAGATGAGAGGATCGGAGCTGACAAAGTGGAATTCAATCCAAATTTCAGGAAAAATTCGATTCGCAACGAATGTGAATTTCCTCGCGCTTCGTGGTAACGAATCGCAATTTTTCCTAAAATGGTGGCTACACGTGTGAGGACATGAGGCAAGTAACTGTGGGAAGGTGGGATGACCCATAATGTCATGCATGCAGTCAATCAGCAGCCAGCCAGCCCTGTGATGTTACAGTCCTATAAATATGGTGGCCATCTTAGATTCAGACATTTTCCAGCGTTCCAGTGCAGGGACAGGCGTGAGAAGGCACTAGGGACAGCAATCTGAAAATCCTCATTGCGAAAAAAAACTGAAAAAAAAACTATTTTAAGTGCAGGGAAAGGATAGGGAGGAATCATTTCACAGCATCTTAGAGCAGGGAGAGTTGTCAGAAGGCGCTAGGGACAGTGCTAGTAAAGTGATTTAAAAGTGCAGGGAAAGATTATTTGGGGATCCAAATAGCCATTATACAGCTCTGTCATTCCAGAAATTTGTTCTTGTTATTGGGGTGCAAGTGCTATGTTGAAAAGGCTTTAGTGGCCTATTTCAGTACAAAAATAAAAATATATTCTCGGTTTACTTATACAGTTATATGTGTTGAAAGGGTTTAGTGGCCTATTTCAGTACAGAAAGAAAAATATTTACGCACTTCACTGTTGCAGTTATTTGTGGCGAAAGCGTTTAGTAGCCTATTTCAGAACAGGACTAAAAATATATACGCACTTCACTGTTGCAGTTATTTGTGGCAAAAGCATTTAGTGGCCTATTTTAGTACATAAAATACAATCAATACAGCTACCACAGGAGCTGTTGCTATTCATAGGACAGGATGTAGTCCTACAAGGCTACCACCATATGCAAAAAGACCAAAATCTAAAAGGGCAGTAGTAAAATATATCTATTCATCTAAAAGATCAAAAAGCCCAAAATGTAACTATGAAGCCACACCAATTAGGCAATAAACATCACAAAATCCATGTCGGACACGTGTATATTAAATCAGCCAGTATACTGTAGTATATACACTGCTTACCCGAATAAATGTGTAGGTAAAGGTAGAGGTAGACAGAACCAGCTGGTTCTTTCTACCTTTACCTACATATTTATTCGGGTAAGCGGTGTATATACTACAGTATACTGGTCGATTTAATATACACGTGTCCGACATGGATTTTGTGATGTTTATTGCCTAATTGGTGTGGCTTCATGGTTACATTTTGGGCTTTTTGATCTTTTAGATTAATAGTTATATTTTACTACTGCCCTTTTAGATTTTGATCTATTTTAGTACATAAAGAAAAATATATACCCACTTCACTGTTGCAATTATTTGTGGCAAAAGCGTTTAGTGGCCTATTTAAGTATAGAAAGAAAAAAATATACGCACTTCACTGTTGCAGTTATTTGTGCCAAAAGTGTTTAGTGGCCTATTTCAGTACAAAAATAAAGATACGTTTTCAGTTTCCTTCTGCAGTTATATTATATATATATATATATATATATATACGCACTTCACTGTTGCAGTTATTTGTGGTGAAAGCATTTAGTGGCATATAAAGAAAAATATATACGCTTTTCACTGTTGCAGTTATTTGTGGCAAAAGCGTTTATTGGCCTATTTCAGTATAGAAAGAAAAATATATACGCACTTCACTGTTGCAGTTATTTGGGCCAAAAGCATTTAGTGGCCTATTTCAGTACAAAAATAAAGATACATTTTCAGTTCACTTCTGCATTTATATTTGCTGAAAGTGTTTAGTGGCCCATTTCAGTACAGAAAAAAAAAATATATATATACGCACTTCACTGTTGCAGTTATTTGTGCTGAAAGCGTTTAGTGGCCTATTTCAGTACAAAAAGAAAAAGATGTACATGCTTCAATGTTGCAGTTATTTGTGGCGAAAGCGTTAAGTAGCCTATTTCAGTACAAAAATAAAAATGTATTCTCAGTTCACTTCTGCAGTTATATGTATTGAAAGCATTTAGTGACCTATTTCAGTACAGAAAGAAAAATATATACGCACTTCACTGTTGCAGTTATTTGTGGAGAAAGGGTTTTATGGCCTATTTTAGTACAGAAATAAAAATATATACGCACTTCACTGTTGCAGTTATATGTGTTGAAAGGGTTTAGTGGCCTATTTAAGTACAGAAAGAAAAATATATACGCACTTCACTGTTGCAGTTATTTGTGGAGAAAGGGTTTTATGGCCTATTTTAGTACAGAAATAAAAATATATACGCACTTCACTGTTGCAGTTATTTGTGGAGAAAGCTTTTAGTGGCCTATTTCAGTACAGAAAAAAATATATATACGCACTTTACTGTTGCCATTATTTGTGGTGAAAGCGTATAGTATCCTATTTAGGTACAGAAATAAAAATATATACGCACTTCACTGTTGCAGTTATTTGTTGTAAAACTGTTTTTTGGCCTATTTCAGTACAAAATTAAAAATATATTCTCAGTTCACTTCTGCAGTTATACGTGTTGAAAGCGTTTATTGGCCTATTTAAGTACAGAAAGAAAAATATATACGCACTTCACTGTTGTAGTTATTTGTGGCAAAAGCGTTTAGTGGCCTATTTCAGTACAAAAAATATATCCTCAGTTCATTTCTGCAGCTATAAGTGTTAAAGGGTTTAGTGGCCTTTTTCAGTAGAGAAAAAGATATACACTGCTCAAAAAAATAAAGGCGACACTTAAACAACACAATGTAAATCCAAGTCAATCACACTTCTGTGAAATCAAATGTCCACTTAGGAAGCAACACTGAGTGACAATCAATTTCACATGCTGTTGTGCAAATGGGATAGACAACAGGTGGAAATTATAGGCAATTAGCAAGACACCCCCAATAAAGGAGTGGTTCTGCAGGTGGTGATCACAGACCACTTCTCAGTTTCTATGCTTCCTGGCTGATGTTTTGGTCACTTTTGAATGCTGGCGGTGCTTTCACTCTAGTGGTAGCATGAGACGGAGTCTACAACCCACACAAGTGGCTCAGGTAGTGCAGATTATCCAGAATGGCACATCAATGCGAGCTGTGGCAAGAAGGTTTGCTGTGTCTGTCAGCGTAGTGTCCAGAGCATGGAGGCGCTACCAGGAGACAGGCCAGTACATCAGGAGACGTGGAGGAGGCCGTAGGAGGGCAACAACCCAGCAGCAGGACCGCTACCTCCGCCTTTATGCAAGGAGGAACAGGAGGAGCACTGCCAGAGCCCTGCAAAATGACCTCCAGCAGGCCACAAATGTCCATGTGTCTGCTCAAACAGTCAGAAACAGACTCCATGAGGGTGATATGAGGGCCCGAGGTCCACAGGTGGGGGTTGTGCTTACAGCCCAACACTGTGCAGGACGTTTGGCATTTGCCAGAGAACACCAAGATTGGCAAGATTGGCAAATTCGCCACTAGCGCCCTGTGCTCTTCACAGATGAAAGCAGGTTCACACTGAGCACATGTGACAGATGTGACAGAGTCTGGAGACGCCGTGGAGAACGTTCTGCTGCCTGCAACATCCTCCAGCATGACTGGTTTGGCATTGGGTCAGTAATGGTGTGGGGTGGCATTTCTTTGGAGGGCCGCACAGCCCTCCATGTGCTCGCCAGAGGTAGCCTGACTGCCATTAGGTACCGAGATGAGATCCTCAGACCCCTTGTGAGACCTTAGGCTGGTGCGGTTGGCCCTGGGTTCCTCCTAATGCAAGACAATGCTAGACCTCATGTGGCTGGAGTGTGTCAGCAGTTCCTGCAAGACAAAGGCATTGATGCTATGGACTGGCCCGCCCGTTCCCCAGACCTGAATCCAATTGAGCACATCTGGGACATCATGTCTCGCTCTATCCACCAACGTCACGTTGCACCACAGACTGTCCAGGAGTTGGCAGATGCTTTAATCCAGGTCTGGGAGGAGATCCCTCAGGAGACCGTCCGCCACCTCATCAGGAGCATGCACAGGCGTTGTAGGGAGGTCATACAGGCACGTGGAGGCCACACACACTACTGAGCCTCATTTTGACTTGTTTTAAGGACATTACATCAAAGTTGGATCAGCCTGTAGTGTGTTTTTCCACTTTAATTTTGAGGGTGACTCCAAATCCAGACCTCCATGAGTTTAAAATTTAGATTTCCATTTTTTTTATTTTTGGGTGATTTTGTTGTCAGCACATTCAACTATGTAAAGAACAAAGTATTTCAGAAGAATATTTAATTAACTCAGATCTAGGATGTGTTATGGCAAATGTCAATATTTTATTTGTAATAGAACGTAGATGACAGATCAAACGTTTAATCCGAGTAAATGTATCATTTTAAAGGAAAAATACGTTGATTCCAATTTTCACAGGGTCAACAAATCCCCAAAAAGTTGGGACAAGTAGCAATAAGAGGCTGGAAAAAGTAAATTTGAGCATAACGAAGAGCTGGAAGACCAATTAACACTAATTAGGTCAATTGGCAACATGATTGGGTATAAAAAGAGCTTCTCAGAGTGGCAGTGTCTCTCAGAAGCCAAGATGGGTAGAGGATCACCAATTCCCACAATGTTGCGCAGAAAGATAGTGGAGCAATATCAGAAAGGTGTTACCCAGCGAAAAATTGCAAAGACTTTGCATCTATCATCATTAACTGTGCATAACATCATCCAAAGATTCAGAGAATCTGGAACAATCTCTGTGCGTAAGAGTCAAGGCCGCAAAACCATACTGGATGCCCGTGATCTCCGGGCCCTTAAACGACACTGCACCACAAACAGGAATGCTACTGTAAAGGAAATCACAGAATGGGCTCAGGAATACTTCCAGAAACCATTGTCAGTGAACACAATCCACCGTGCCATCCGCCGTTGCCAGCTGAAACTCTACAGTGCAAAGAAGAAGCGATTTCTAAGCAAGATCCACAAGCTCAGGCGTTTTCACTGGGCCAGGGATCATTTAAAATGGAGTGTGGCAAAATGGAAGACTGTTCTGTGGTCAGACGAGTCACGATTCAAAGTTCTTTTTGGAAATCTGGGACGCCATGTCATCCGGACCAAAGAGGACAAGGACAACCCAAGTTGTTATCAACGCTCAGTTCAGAAGCCTGCATCTCTGATGGTATGGGGTTGCATGAGTGCGTGTGGCATGGGCAGCTTGCATGTCTGGAAAGGCACCATCAATGCAGAAAAATATATTCAGGTTCTAGAACAACATATGCTCCCATCCAGACGTCATCTCTTTCAGGGAAGACCCTGCATTTTTCAACAAGATAATGCCAGACCACATTCTGCATCAATCACAACATCATGGCTGCGTAGGAGAAGGATCCGGGTACTGAAATGGCCAGTCTGCAGTCCAGATCTTTCACCTATAGAGAACATTTGGCGCATCATAAAGAGGAAGGTGCAACAAAGAAGGCCCAAGACAATTGAACAGTTAGAGGCCTGTATTAGACAAGAATGGGAGAGCATTCCTATTTCTAAACTTGAGAAACTGATCTCCTCGGTCCCCAGACGTCTGTTGAGTGTTGTAAGAAGAAGGGGAGATGCCACACAGTGGTGAAAATGGCCTTGTCCCAACTTTTTTGGGATTTGTTGACACCATGAAATTCTGATTCAACATATTTTTCCCTTAAAATGGTACATTTTCTCAGTTTAAAGGGCTTCTGTCAGCCCATTAAACCGTTTTTTTTTCTTCTTTACTAATAATCCCTACACCGCGATCTCATCATACATAAGCTAATTAATGATTTTCGTTCAGTAGAATTTGTTAAAAATCGATTTTTATAATATGTAAATTACCTTGCTACCAGCAAGTAGGGCGGCTACTTGCTGGTAGCAGCCGCATCCTCCGATGGTAATGACGCCCCCTCTGCTTGTTGATTGACAGGGCCAGGGAACGGAATCGTTCTGTGCTGGCCCTACCTGTTTTGATTCAATATCTGGCGCCTGCGCCGCGGCCGTACCTCTCTTCAATCTGCGCAGGCGCACTGAGAGGCGGCCACTCACTCGGCCGCTCGCTCCTCAATGCGCCTGCGCCGGGTGTAGATGTGACGTCATCGGCGCAGGCGCATTGAGGATGGAGCGGCCGAGTGAGTGGCCGCCTCTCAGTGCGCCTGCGCAGATTGAAGAGAGGTACGGCCTCGGCGCAGGCGCCAGATATTAAATCAAAACAGGCAGGGCCAGCACAGAACGATCCCATCCGCTGGCCCTGTCAATCAACAAGCGGAGGGGGCGTCATTACCATCGGAGGATGCGGCTGCTACCAGCAAGTAGCCGCCCTACTTGCTGGTAGCAAGGTAAATTACATATTATAAAAATCGATTTTTAACAAATTCTACTGAACGAAAATCATTAATTAGCTTATGTATGATGAGATCGCAGTGTAGGGATTATTAGTAAAGAAAAAAAAAAAAACGGTTTAATGGGGTGACAGAAGCCCTTTAATTTTGTTCCGTGATTTATGTTCTATTCTGAATAAAATATTAGAAGTTGGCACCTCCACATCATTGCATTCAGTTTTTATTCACGATTTGTATAGTGTCCCAACTTTTTTGGAATCCGGTTTGTAATTCCACATGTGTTAATTCATAGTTTTGATGCCTTCATAGTCATGAAAATAAAGAAAACTCTTTGAATGAGAAGGTGTGTCCAAACTTTTGGTCTGTACTGTATATATGTACATGATTGCTGGTAGATGATTAGAATGGTATAGGGTATGAGGAAATATGTAAAAACAGAAGGAACGATAACATGATATGGCAAAACCTGACACGATTAGATAAATGAATGGGTACAAAAGTATACATGATTACTGCTAAATAGTTAGATTGGAAAAGGATATGAAAATATGTGCTGTAATATGGAAGAGCAGAAGGAATAGTGAAGCGCTACTGGTAGTGGAGCGGTGGAACCAGTGTCAGTGAGAGATGCTGGTCACTGTGGATCGAGTGGCAAAAATAAGGGTGGCATAAGCGGATGGCTAGTTGGGACTTGAAACGTGGTGAGAGCGGATAGCCCTGTCAGGAATCCTGTCAGCTACAGTATAAAGACACCGAAAGCAGGGACTATAGTGTAGTGTAGTGTCATTAGTGTAGTGTAGTGTCATTACGTACTTTAAGTTAACACTGCCATCTACTGGCCTTGTTGCGTATTGCTGTTACAGTTGTAATTCCGTTCATAGTGAAGAACGAGAAGTCGCGATTCGTTAGTTAAGCTATGCGAAAACACTGATTGCTAGCGCTGCTACATCTGTAAATCTCTCTATTTCATCAAACATTTAAAAACAACTTGAAAACCTACGCCCAAAGACGTGTTATTCTGAAAGCTGAGGTAGCCCATTGTACAATATATGCTGGGTTTTACCATGTGTTCCAATGTTATACATATAACTCCCTCTGTATTTCTTATCTGCAGTGTTAATGGAGCTACATATAATATTATAATCCCACCCATGTCTATTAAAATTATCATGGGAAGATGCTGGCTGTTATTGGAAAAGGGATATGATTTTATGAAAGAGCAAAATTACGTCTCTTTTTTCCCCTCTACTATATGCCTTCTAACTAAAAAATACCTAACTAATATCCTAAAATACCTAACTAATATCCTAAAATACCTAAAATTCCTTACAGGTCAAAGAATACCAAGAAATTAAAAGATGAACAGAGGTTGAATGGGTTAATACAATAGTGTTTCAAATGTTCCTCAAGCTTAACTATTAAGAATTTACAATATAAACCTAAAGGTTTGGAATGTCCTTCACAGTCTCCAGGAGCAAGAATTGTTGAAGATCTTTGGGGAGATTTCAAACATGTAGTGCATACAAGAATATTTATATGCTAGGGAAGTTTTGTATCTGCAAAAAACCCAACACAAGAACCAAAAGACACCAAGTTGATAAAAAATACATATTTGTGATGACCTTTTCTAAAGGTTACATTTCCAAGTACTGACTGACAGCTTGGCCAAAGTTTTGTTCATGCCTTGGGTACCATTTTATGTTTTTATCTTTGTCTAAGCTGATCCAACATATTATACAAAATGCTAATTTTTAGCTTTTTTTAACATACAGTTTACAAAAGTAAATCTAGCATTGCACTACAATATTTATAATGTGATGGGTTATTATTCAGTAATGTCTCACAAGTTTTTAAAACATTGCAGGAATGCCTATATTTAAAGTGTCTTAAAGGGGTTTGTCATAGTTTAGATAGGTAAGCAAAATGGTGGATGCCTGGTTTTGATTTATCTTATTTAACAAAGCAGGCACTTGGCAATGTGTAAGGATTTTATGGATATGATATTTGTGCAGTTTGACTTATTATATATATTTTTTAATTGCCATGAAATTCTGGCATTTGTTGTTCTAAGCATTTTTGGGATTTTTTTTTTTAGTCATGCAACATTTTTTTTAAGTTGAGTTTTTTAGAAGTCAATGGAAAAACATCTTTAAAAATGCTACACCGCTTTCTGAAGGAAGGACATGATGACGTGAGCGCTCTCCCTCCTCCCCCAACGCCGGGCTTTCCTCGCCGCATGTAGTGGACGCTGTGCTGGCTCGCGTCCATGTGGAACCTTGCGGTGTCTCCCGGAGTGTGATTATACTAAGATTAGTGGACCGCCGGCCTGCCTTGTTTGCCTCTGCCCTGCTCCGCTTGTTTGATATATGAGGGGGTGACAGTACGGCCGTCTGGGGATGGAGCCGCTCCTCCTGTGTGCTCGGGTGTCGGGTGTCTTTGGCTGTGATCTCTTGTGTCCGGTGTCTCTTCTGTGATTCTGATGTCCTCTGACTACCCCCTGATGTTCCTCTGCAGTGGCGCTACCCCTGCCTGGATTCCGGTCTTATAGCCTTCTTGATTGGTCATCATTGGATTAGTCTCCTGCTCCTAGACTTGCTGACCGGCATGTGTGGCTGTCTGTGGGTCACCAGAACTCGGGCCCTGGACTGGTGAGATCCATCCCTGCTACTCTGCTACTCTCCCCCTTCTGGACTTTTTCTTTGCGTATCCCTTCTCCGCGTCCTTTGTGCTATCTCTCTGCCTCACCTAACCCCATTAATCCTTAATTAACCCCATTGGACAGTAGTCTTAATTCCAACTCCAAGCTTCCTTTTCTGCAACTAATTATTAAATACTAACTCTTTTTTTATGGAAGCTTGAGGTTGAAGTTTGAGGTTGAAAAAAAAAAAAAGGGAGATATTAAAAGCTACTGAAGCTAGAAGAAGGGGGCTAAGAAATAAAAAAGGGGGGGGCGGTGAGGTGAGAGAGTGAAGAGAATAAGAACTAAAAAGGAGAATTTAAGAAGAAGGAGGGAAGAAGAAGAAGGGGAAGGAAAAAAAAAATTGGAAAAAAATAAATAAAATTATTATAAAAAAAAAAAGGGGATGGCTCCTAAACAAAATAGACGCTCCACGGACTTGACTTTGGCTAAGCCAGGACAGAAACAAATAGAGTCCTCCAGAATTGATCCATTTTTTAGATCACCAAATTTAGCCACTAGGTCAGGTTTGAAAGGGAGGCAGGACATTAATGTAAAAAAATATATTTCAGAACCTAGATCGGAGGAGACACCTGAGGGGGACCCCTATATTGGCGATGGGGAGACGCCTACGGATAACCCCTCCCCATTAGACGAGATTTTATCCATTGTCAAAAACAATGGAAAAGCCATACAAAATATTGCGGTTCAATTGGGGTCAGTACAGACAGACGTCCTTATTATAAAAGACGACTTGAGAAAGATTCGGGATAGAATCAAAGAATTTGAAAACACAGTGAATAACTTGGAGCAAGAAGTGAAAATACTAAAAGAGGAGGACTCTACAGTAAAAAAAGATTATAACCACCTGGGGAAAAAAACGCTGGATTTAGAAGATCGCTCAAGAAGATGTAACGTACGAATGATTGGCTTAATAGAATCCCCGGATGATAAAGATTTAGCTGGAATGATACAATCTATAATTTTTGATAACTTCGGGAAAGAATATTTTTCACCATTATTTCTAATTGAAAGGGCCCATCGAATCCCAGGTGGCAAACCTATTCCGGGGAGGCTGCCAAGGACTGTAATTATTAAGATGCTAGCAGCCTGTGATAGAGACATGATCCTGAGGCAATACGGGATTCTCCTCCGATTATGTATAATGGGTGTAAACTCTTTATTTTCCTTGATTTTTTTAAAGAAGTTCAAGACAAGAGGCATACCTTTTTGGATGTTAAAAAACACCTTCAGAGCAAGGATATTAAGTACTCTTTTATGTATCCGGCCAAGTTAAGGATTGTCTTTAATGAAGCTATGTTTTTTTTTGATACCCCAGATCTGGCCATTGATTGGCTGGATAGGAATAATGTTTAAAAATCTTTTTTTTTTCTATTTCTGTTTTCTTTTTGATTATTGGAGGTCCTGTTGAGGGAGTGGGGGGGGGGATGGTCCTAGTTAAGAGGTCCGTTTCCATTAGTTACAGACCAAAGGGGAATTGAGGTATCTGTGAGGGGGTTGGGGGGAGGGTGGGTGAGGGGAGCGTGGGTGGGAGGGCTATGATGGGGTGGTTAGAGGGGAGGGTGGGCTGCTATGCGTCTAATGTTGAAGTGGGGAACGGAGTGAGGCCTGAGGAGGATGATACTTGGGGGCTTTAAGATTAATTAATGATTATAAGAATACTTACATGGAATGTTCGGGGTCTAGGGGAGAAGGTAAATAGACAGGCGGTATTAGATTTGATAAGGAGATATCTGCCAGCTATTGTTTGTTTGGTTGAAACTCATTTCTCACGGGAGAGGATACCACGACTTGGGGGGAGGTGCGCTACACAGGTTTACAACTCCACATATACTACCTATTCCAGAGGAGTCACAGTATTGATTCACAAACAGATTATTTTTTAATGTTTGGCATCTTCTATGGATAAACAGGGGAGATATGTTTTTCTTCATGGCAGGCTTGATGAAAAGCTATGTATCTTGGCGTTTATATATCCCCCCTCTGTTTTGAATTGTTTGATGGCCTTTGTGGATCAGTGGCCTGATTGTTTGTTGATAGTCAATGGGGATTTTAATTGTGTGATGAATCCAGAGGTAGATAGGATCTCTGTTGGAGGGAATGGGTGTTCCCCGGCCCAGGGGTCCCCCCTGGCTCGTTTTGCCAAGAGGCGGGCCTCGTGGATGTCTGGGAATATCTATTTAGAGAAAAAATAGCTTTTTCCTGTGTTAGTAAATCTGGAAGCTCTATGTCTAGAATTGATCTGACCTTGATAAATAAAGGTTATCTAAATTGTGTTAAACGTATGAAATACGGGGCCAGATCCCTTTCAGACCATGTTCCCTTCTTAATAGAGATATGTATGGCTGGGAATGATGCTAGAGTGAAACCCCCATTTAGATTGAATCCCCACTGGCTATTAATAATTGAGAATCATAATCAGATAGAAAAGGAGATTATCTCCTTTTGGGACAGGAACTATGCCTTAGCTAAATTTCAATATATTTGGGATGCGTTTAAAGCATTTATGAGAGGGATCTTTATCAGCACAATTGCAAATCTTAGTAAACGCTATGCTATGAAGGAGAAAGAAATAGAGGAAGCAGCCGCTGTAGGAATGGCTAGGTATGCCAAGGGGAAAACAGAGAAAGGTAGAGAGATTATGCAGAAGACAAGTCAGGCATTCTCTGACTTTCTTCTGGATAAAGCACAACAGAAGCTGTTTTTTAGAGGACAAAAATATTTTTCTGAGGCAGGTCGCCCTGGGAAGATGCTGGCTAGAGTAATAGCAAGCCAGGATTCAAAGAAAGAGATCCGTAGTATTCGTATGTCTGATGGTACTATTGTGGAAGATCAGGAGGGAATATTAGAAGTATTTATAAAATATTTTGGTGAATTGTATGAATCGGAGAGTGTCCTCTAGGAGGCTGCGAGGAACTCATACTTGGACTCTGTTTCCCTCCCGGTTCTTACAGATGGGCAAAAGAAACGTTTGGAGAAGGACTTGAGTCCCCAAGATATAAAGGATGCAATTAAGACCTGCTCAGGTAACTCCTCCCCCTGGATTGGATGGACTCCCGTATGAGTTTTATCGTAAATATGGGGAGGTTGTTTTTTCCCATCTGTGGAGAACACTCTCTGACTCAATAATAGAGGGAGTCCTCCCAGAAACAATGGCAGAGGCTGTGATAACAGTAATATTAAAGAAGGGTAAAGACCATAATGAGTTGGGATCTTATAGACCTACAGTCCTGATCAAAAGTTTAAGACCACTTGAAAAATGGCAAAAAATCATATTTAGCATGGCTGGATCTTAACAAGGTTCCAAGTAGAGCTTCAACATGCAACAAGAAGAAATGAGAATGAGACAAAACATTTTTTTAGCATTCAATTTAATGAAAACAACGAATAAACTGAAACAGGCTGTTTTTCAGCTGATCAAAAGTTTAGGACCACACCTCCAAAAAAAAAACTAAACCCCCCCCAAAACAGAAATCCAACTTCCAAACATGAACTCAGTAATGAGTAACTCCGCCGTTATTGTTTATCACTTCAAAAATTTGTTTCAGCATGCTTGATGCAAGCGTTTCGATGAGGTGAGTGGGAACATTTCTCCAAGTGGTGAAGACGGCCGCACGAAGGCCATCTACTGCCTGGAACTGTTGTCCATTTTTGTAAACTTCCCTTGCCATTCATCCCCAAAGGTTCTCAATTGGATTTAGATCAGGGGAACACGCAGGATGGGCCAAAAGAGTGATGTTATTCTCCTGGAAGAAGTCCCTTGTCCTGCGGGAATTGTGTACTGTAGTGTTGTCCTGTTGAAAAACCCAGTCGTTACCACACAGGCGAGGGCCTTCAGTCATGAGGAATGCTCTCTGCAACATCTGGACATAGCCAGCAGCCATTTGATGCCCCTGCACTTCCTGTAGCTCCATTGTTCAACTGAAGGAAAAAGCACCCCAGACCATTATGGCACCCCCTCTACTGTGGCGCGTAGAAAACATCTCAGGTGGGATCTGCTTGTCATGCCAGTATTGTTGGAAACCATCAGGACCATCAAGGTTAAATTTTTCTCATCAGAGAATAAAACTTTCTTCCACCTTTGAATGTCTCATGTTTGGTGCTCTCTTGCAAAGTCCAAACGAGCAGTTCTGTGGCATTCAAGGAGACAAGATCTTTGAAGACATTTTTTGTTTTTAAAGCCCTTCAGTCTCAGATGCCATCTGATGGTTATGGGGCTGCAGTCAGCACCAGTAAGGGCCTTAAATTGGGTCGAGGATCGTCCAGTGTCTTGACGGACAGCCAACTCAGTGCTGATGAAATTTTTGTTGGGTCTTCCACTTGACTTATTTGTTCCATAACCCTCAGGATCATTTAAGAAATTCCAAATGACTGTCTTACTGCGTCCCACCTCAGCAGCGATGGCGTGCTGTAAGAGACCCTGCTTATGCAGTTCAACAACCCGACCACGTTCAAAAAGGAAGAGTTTTTTTGCCTTTGCCATCACAACGTGTGACTACTAGTGATGAGCGGCAGGGGCAATATTCGAACTTGCGATATTTTGCGAATATTTGGGCCATATATTTGAGAATTCGCAAATTCATGATCTCCAGGCATTATTTTCTTGATTGCGAAAATTCGCATAATATTCGCCTAAAATATTCGCATGAACTGGTATTTAAAAAAAAATCGAATATTCGCGATTATGAATATATTTTGCGATATTCTAGATATTCACGAATTCTCAAAATGCCGATATTCGCAATTAAAATTCGCAATTCGAATATTCGTGATCAACACTAGTGACTACCTGACAGAAAAGGACAATGAATCCACATCTTTGCACAGATTTGGCCTTTTAACCACCTCCCGTCCGCCCATAGGATATAAACCTGTGGGAGGTGGATCTCTATTTCTGAATGGACGTTCCAGAACATCCGTTCAGAAACTGCAGCTGCACGCTAATCGTGCAGCTGCTGATCGGGTTGCCCGCTGTCAGTGACAGCAGGGCAACCCAGAGAGAAGGCAGGGACAGTTCCCAGGTGTCCCTGCCTTCTGGATCGCTGCATACACAGCGCTCACCGAGCGCTGTGTATGCAGAGCAGGAAGCGCTATGCGCTTCCTGTTCCGGCCCGGCGGTCATGTGACCGCCGGGACCGGAGAGTGCAGGACTTGTGTGAGGTCTTTCAGAAATCACGATCAGCCCTGCACTGAGGCTGTACAGCGTTGTATTCTGCTGTACAGCCTCTCTGGGGGGTTTATTTCTCCTGTAACTGGGGCTACTATGTCAGCCCCAGTTACAGGAGAAATCAACAGTGAAAAAAAAAAGAAAAAGTGAAGTAAATTTCCCTTAGAGGTCTTGTATGAACTTATGAGGGACGAAAAGTGTAAAATAAAAAATAAATAAATAAAGGGTTGAAAAAATAAAAAAAAATAAAAGGTTTCATATGTAAAAAAAAAAATTCCCCAAGTAAGGAATAAAAAAAAAAATTAAAAAATAGAAAAAATAAAATAAAATAGACATATTTGGTATTGCCGCGTCCGTAAAAACCAGCTCTATAAAAATATCACATGACCTAACCCCTCAGGTGAACACCGTAGAAAAATAAATAAATATGTGTCAAAACAAGCAATTTTTGTCACCTTACATCACAAAAATTGCAACACCAAGTGATCAAAAACGCGTATGTCCCACAAAATGGTACCAATAAAACCGTCACCTCATCCCGCAAAAAATGAGCCCCTACATAAGAAAATCTCGAAAAAAATAAAAAAACTATAGCTCTCAGAACATGAACACATTAAAACATAATTTTTTTGTTTCAAAAATGCTATTATTGTGTAAAACTTTAATAAATAAGAAAAAGTATACATATTAGGTATCGCCACGTCCGTAACAATCTGCTCTATAAAAATGTCACTTGACTGAACCCCTTGCTGTAAAAATAAATAAACTGTGCTAAAACAACCAATTTTTTGGTCACCTTGCCCCATAAAGTGTTATAATGAATGATCAAAAAATCATATGCACCCAAAAATAGTAGCAATTGTAGCAATTAAACTGGCACCTTATCCCCTAGTTTCCAAAATAATAGATGTGGGATTAGGAATGATTCCAACTGTCCTAGGTGTGATGCTCCTGAAGCAGATTATTTGCATATGTTCTGGTCCTGTGCAGAGCTGAAACACTATTGGGGGCTATTTATAAATATATTGAAGGAAAATTGAAGGTGCGCATTCCTTTCTCCGCTGAATGTTGGGTACTGGGTGAGTTGGCCAAGGTGAGCTGTCAGCAACATAAAAAAAATCTTTTATTCAAGATAATGTTTTTGGCACGACTTTTGATAGCACGTTCCTGGTTTTCACGAAACAGTCCCACTATGAATACATGGTTAAATCTGGTGAATACTACTAAGAGATCTGAATATATTTCGTATAAACAGAGAAATACTGAGAAAAAATGGATTGGAATTTGGAGAGACTGGAATTCATAGAGCCTCCCCGCTCTTCACGCGTCACCACTACTCCTCTGTCTTAGGACGGAGGAGTGGTGGGGAAGGAGGGAAGGATTTTTTAATTTTTTTTTGGGGGGGGGCTAAAGGAAAATATGTCGATATATGTTAATAATTACATGTTTTTTGTAATGGTTATTGTGGGACAATTAATAAATAGAGTTGAGCGAACACACCTAGATGTTCGGGTTCGGAAAGTTTGGCCGAACTTTTAAAAAATTGATCCGAACTTGGACTCCAACCCGAACCCCATTGAAGTCAATGTTGACCCGAACTTCACTTTATTATTTTCCGTTATAACATGGTTATAATGGAAAATAATAGTATTAGCTTTTTCAGATATGAGTTTTTACGATTGTGAAAACTCAGATCCGACAGTATATTCTAACACAGAGGCGTTCCCATGGTGATGGGGACGCTTCAAGTTAGAATATACTAAGAACTGTGTACATAATTGCCCCCTGCTGACTGGCAGCACCCTATCTCTTACAGGAGGCTGTGATCCGGACAATTAATTAATTGTGCAAATCTCAGCCACCTGTAAGAGATCGGGTGCTGCCAGGCAGCAGGGGCCAGACCCCCCTCCCTCCCTCCCCAGTATTAAAATCATTGGTGGCCAGTGCACCCCCCCTCCCTCCCTCCCCAGTATTAAAATCATTGGTGGCCAGTGCGGCCCCCCCACCCCCCCTATTAAAATCATTGGTGGTTAGTGCGGCCCCCCTATTAAAATCATTGGTTAACGGGGGCGAGGTAGGCAAGGCGGCATGACGTAGGTTACGATTCGTGCTGCGGCCCCACCCCCCACACGCCAGCCTCGGCTCCGGCTCCAGCTCCTGTATGCGCCTCGGCGTTGATTCCAGCTGATACCAGCCCTGCCGTCTGATTACCTCTCTCTGCTTGGAAATTGCCAGCGGACAACTGCGGCATCGTTTGTGAAGCTGGGCCGTGCCTGCAAGGCAGGTGAATGCAAGCGAAGTGTCCCGGCCACGCTCCTAAGCATACCACACCGCGCCGTGACCGATCATACGCCTGGTGTATAGAGGAGCTACCTCCACCGGCTACAAGCGGTTTGTGGTGAGAGGAGGCTTGTCATCCGACGAGGCTGGGAGATCTGTGGCGGACTGAGTGTGGGCACGCTGTCTCTGCACAAGGTGACTTACCTGCTCTCCTGACCGGGTCACCAATTGAGAGCGAACCCCCTCCAGCAAATGAAGCTGCTGTAATCCAGGCAGTGCCATAGGCGGTGTCACTCTCCGGGACTCCTTGATAAGCGCACTTCAGGACACGTGAGACTGTCTGCTTATTTGTTTTAGAAACTGTATGCTATGGTTGGACTATGGGAGTTTTTGGAGTTTTGAGTGTCCAGTCAGGGGCGGTTTGATATTAATTAACTCTCATATATACCCCACGGATGATACGGGAATTTTAGTGTAGGTATTGGAGAAAAAATTAAAATAAATAAATGGCCATCGAAAGTCACTGGGCACCATCGAAAGTCACTGGGCACTACATCACCTAAGGGGGGAACAGTTCGTAGACCCATGACGCAACTTGACAAATATCTTAAATCCCCGCCCCGTTAAGTAAGACCAGGAGTAATCAGAAACAGGTACTGCAAACTGAGGATCGTGATGAAACCGAATGCCAGCTGAATAGGGCAGGAGCTAGTAATGTACCGGATGTGGATAACCAAATGAGTAATATTGATTTAAAACTAGCAGGTACACTGGACGCAGTTAAAATCACCAATCAATCATTAAGTGCTTTGACATTAAGTGCTTCGGTACAGACCGACATCTCGGTAATCCGAGACGATCTCAATAAAATGAGGCAGCGCATAAAAGAGACTGAGGTATTAACAGTAGAGCTGCAGAAAGAAACTAAATGTATTAAAAAAAGGATTGAAGAAGTAGGTGGATAATAAAGTCCTGAAAGATAAAATGGCTGATTTGGAGGACAGATCCAGGAGATACAATCTTAAATTGGTGGGCTTTCCGGAAGGAGTAGAAAGAGATGACTCTACTGGTTTTATTCAAAAATGGTTACTCGATAACATAGTAACCGGAGAAATATCCTCAACATTTATAGTTGAACGAGCATCCCGCATCCCTATTAGAAAACCACCATTAGGGTCTGCTCCTTTGTTAATCAAGATGTTAACCTCAAAAGCTCGGGATGACATCCTTAGACGAAAAAGAGAGATACAAATTGTGAAATACAATGACTATAACATTGAGATATACCCTGACTTCTCTAAAATTACGCAGGATAAAAGAAGAGAGTACAAAGATATTAAGAAGAGATTGATGCAAGCTAAAATAAAATACTCCATGATGTATCCAGCGAAATTACGTGTGGTCTATAAGGACACGGTTCAATTTCTTTCCAATCCAACCGACGCATTGGAATGGATGGACTCTAAGGGAATTAAATAGGATATACCACGAGATGTGTGATAAAGAGAGAGCTGGGGGGGCTGACGGTGTTGGGGGAGGGGAGGCGTAAGGTTAGAGACCCATGAGTTTTACTTTTTTGCTCATGGGCAAGCATAGGGGGAAAGGGGCGGTGTAGGGGAAGGAAGGGTCAAGGGGGTTTTGAGGGCGAGGGAGGGTCATTTCCGCGGGCCGCTGGAGTTGTTGGGGGAATGTGTTTTTTTTCCCTTACCTTTTGTCTGGTGCTGTTATAAAGGAAGGATATGTCAAGAATATTAACTTGGAATATCCGTGGGTTTGAGGATAAGTTTAAAAGGTGTGCGGGTTTTGACTTAGTTTCTAGACACTTACCTGCGTTAGTGGCCTTGTTAGAAACACACTTATCATATGAAAAAGTTGTAGCATTTGGTAGAAAGAAATGGGCCTCATACGAATATCATTCCTATTATTCCACATACTCTCGTGGTATTAGTGTGTACGTTCATAACCAGGTGGATTATGATCCAATAGAACAATTAATAGATCAAGAAGGACGGTATATCTTTACTGTCACTGGTGGGGTCAAAGGAGTATCCTCGCGTTTATTTACATTCCACCACCTTTTTCTTCTGCAGTATTGTGAAGACTGAGGGACTTTATCTCCACAAGGGATGATTGCCCGGTGCTGGTTATGGGCGATTTCAACTCGGTCATGGATGTGAAAACAGATAGGATATCCGCCATCACTAACTATGAACAAAACTCTAGATCAGGTACCATACTTTATAGAATGTGCAGAGAGATGGCATTGGTTGATGTATGGCGGTTTCTGTATGGAGATAAATGTGTTTTCTCGTGTTTTAATAAGAATGAGATACACAAGGGGGGGAGGTCGATTGAACGGAGTTCAAACGACCAAGGGAGATGGAGAAACGTACGAAAGCGACCAAACCAAGCTAGGAGTGGGTAGAAAATTTTATATCTTGGTGGTACAGTAGTACCCAATATAAAGTAAAATAAAAGTTCATGGTAGATTAAAAAGTACAAGGTAGATTGAAACCGATAGACAGATCAGGTTCAATTCCTGCTACGGTGTCAGCAGGAGATAAAAAACAAGAGGTTAAAAACATGAAATAAAATGGATGGGAAACATCCAGTGAGGCACTTACTTCACTGGGGGGTCGTCAGCAGGATAAGCACATAACACCTGTGACGGTTCCCCCCTGGCCAGCATCGTGTGTAGAATCTCAGTGAATGATGGCAGCGAGACACAGCGCTTCTGATAAAATCACCTTTATTGTATAATATATGGCTCAACGTGTTTCGGGGATTAAGGTTTCCCCTTCATCAGGAGCAAGTATAATACAGTGTCACTTATGGCATGTCAGGTCTATAAATACACAGGTCAATTAAGAATTTGGTGCAAAAAAGACTAAAACCGGAAGTGATGGGGTGTCACTTCCGGTCGGTGGAACGCAGACTGCATTCCAAAAGGTGGAAATAGAGTGTTAAAATGAGGCTGGAGATACTAAAGAAATTAAACAGAAATAATAAAGTGCAGTCAGATCCGTTAGGGTGTAATCTAGTGGAGCGCTTATAGTTAGGAAGTACGGACTATGGGGATGTGGTCGAGGACAAGTATTAATGTGGAGGGATGGAGCGATCCAATGTACTTCCTCCCGGTGGAACGCTTGGTGGAACGCAAAAATACCCAACAGAAAACTCACCTTTTATAATAGTAGAAGTAAAAAGAGGACCTCAATCCCATCCATTAACCCCGGGCTCCGTCCCAAGTCAACAACCCCCCTTCCAGTGGCCATCCCCTCCACCAACACGGGTACTAATAAGAATAGCAAAATTAGGATTGAGCCACCAGCTAATCAATACGTTGTACCACCAACTTTTGAAATGGCCTCTACCAGCCAATCTGGAGCCACCTTCACTCAGGTCTTCAACACCCCACCGGAAGATCCCCATACCTCTACTGACGCCCCATCATGCGACAAATACTGTCTTAGCCCAAATACTATCTGACCCCGAGTCTAGTTTCTCTACTCACTCTGTAAGTTATACAGAACCCGATCAGTTCCTACCCATACTCCCCAATCTTACTGAAGAGTCTTTTTTAGACAGGGTCTCCCCAACCATCAGGACACCGAATCCTACCCCACCCCCCAGACAAGTTCTCACAAGCATACTGTCACTGAGTCCCTTCCTCCAGCCACCGAAATTACCACTCCCCAAGACCCCCTCAACACCACAGATGTTGAAGATCACGCACTTTTATACTCCCCTGTCAAGTATCCAAAGAAAGCGCCCAAACCCCGACGCAGAGGACGCAGAGGGGGTAGAAATAAACACTCCATGTTCCAAAAAACCCAAGTCCAAAAAACTATACAATCCTCCCAGGACCCATCAACCCTAGAGAAACAACTAGGCATTAGTGATGGCCCGAATAGTTCGCCGTTGAATAGTTCCCGGCGAACATAGCTTGTTCGCGTTCGCCGCGCGAACATATGCAATGTTCAGTCCGCACCCTATACATCATCATTGAGTAAACTTTGACCCTGTACCTCACAGTCAGCAGACACATTCCAGCTAATCAGCATCAGACCCTCCCTCCCAGACCCTCCCACCTCCCGGACAGCATCCATTTTAGATTCATTCGGAATCTGCATTCTCAGTGAGAGGAGGGACAGTGCTGCTGCTGATTCAATAGGGAAAGCATTAGCTTGGGCAGTGTTCTGTGTCCACAGACTCATCTGCTGTAAGGACAGCGTCCTGACAGCATCCCAAAAAGCCCTTTTCAGGGCTGGTACATCAGTCTGCTTTTTTTTATTTTTATATATACAGGGAGTGCAGAATTATTAGGCAAGTTGTATTTTTGAGGATTAATTTTATTATTGAACAACAACCATGTTCTCAATGAACCCAAAAAACTCATTAATATCAAAGCTGAATATTTTTGGAAGTAGTTTTTAGTTTGTTTTTAGTTTTAGCTATTTTAGGGGGATATCTGTGTGTGCAGGTGACTATTACTGTGCATAATTATTAGGCAACTTAACAAAAAACAAATATATACCCATTTCAATTATTTATTTTTACCAGTGAAACCAATATAACATCTCAACATTCACAAATATACATTTCTGACATTCAAAAATAAAACAAAAACAAATCAGTGACCAATATAGCCACCTTTCTTTGCAAGGACACTCAAAAGCCTGCCATCCATGGATTCTGTAAGTGTTTTGATCTGTTCACCATCAACATTGCGTGCAGCAGCAACCACAGCCTCCCAGACACTGTTCAGAGAGGTGTACTGTTTTCCCTCCTTGTAAATCTCACATTTGATGATGGACCACAGGTTCTCAATGGGGTTCAGATCAGGTGAACAAGGAGGCCATGTCATTAGATTTTCTTCTTTTATACCCTTTCTTGCCAGCCACGCTGTGGAGTACTTGGACGCGTGTGATGGAGCATTGTCCTGCATGAAAATCATGTTTTTCTTGAAGGATGCAGACTTCTTCCTGTACCACTGCTTGAAGAAGGTGTCTTCCAGAAACTGGCAGTAGGACTGGGAGTTGAGCTTGACTCCATCCTCAACCCGAAAAGGCCCCACAAGCTCATCTTTGATGATACCAGCCCAAACCAGTACTCCACCTCCACCTTGCTGGCGTCTGAGTCGGACTGGAGCTCTCTGCCCTTTACCAATCCAGCCACGGGCCCATCCATCTGGCCCATCAAGACTCACTCTCATTTCATCAGTCCATAAAACCTTAGAAAAATCAGTCTTGAGATATTTCTTGGCCCAGTCTTGACGTTTCAGCTTGTGTGTCTTGTTCAGTGGTGGTCGTCTTTCAGCCTTTCTTACCTTGGCCATGTCTCTGAGTATTGCACACCTTGTGCTTTTGGGCACTCCAGTGATGTTGCAGCTCTGAAATATGGCCAAACTGGTGGCAAGTGGCATCTTGGCAGCTGCACGCTTGACTTTTCTCAGTTCATGGGCAGTTATTTTGCGCCTTGGTTTTTCCACACGCTTCTTGCGACCCTGTTGACTATTTTGAATGAAACGCTAGATTGTTCGATGATCACGCTTCAGAAGCTTTGCAATTTTAAGAGTGCTGCATCCCTCTGCAAGATATCTCACTATTTTTGACTTTTCTGAGCCTGTCAAGTCCTTCTTTTGACCCATTTTGCCAAAGGAAAGGAAGTTGCCTAATAATTATGCACACCTAATATAGGGTGTTGATGTCATTAGACCACACCCCTTCTCATTACAGAGATGCACATCACCTAATATGCTTAATTGGTAGTAGGCTTTCGAGCCTATACAGCTTGGAGTAAGACAGCATGCATAAAGAGGATGATGTGGTCAAAATACTCATTTGCCTAATAATTCTGCACGCAGTGTATATATATATATATATATATATATATATATATATATATTGCAGTTGCCTGCCCGTGTGTGAGAGGCTCCAGGCACAGTCACAGACAGTACTGTATTTAATATTTTTCTGTGATCTAAACACAGTTGCAAGCCAGTGTGTGTCAGGCCCACACAGACTGTATTGTGGCCACTGGCTTGGCCTCCACTCATACCGTTACAGGGTGTCACTCACTCAAATACCTTTCAGATAAAAAACATTCTATTTAATATTTTTCTGTGATATAATCACAGTTGCAAGCCAGTGTGTGTCAGGCCCACACAGACTGTATTGTGGCCACTGGCTAGGCCTCCACTTATACCGTTACAGGGTGTCACTCACTCACAAATACCTTGCAGATAAAAAAAAAAATCTATTTAATATTTTTCTGTTATATAATCACAGTTGCAAGCCAGTGTGTGTCAGGCCCACACAGACTGTATTGTGGCCACTGGCTAGTGGCTAGACCTCCACTTATACCGTTACAGGGTTTCACTCACTCACAAATACCTCGCAGATAAATAAAAATTCTATTTAATATTTTTCTGTGATATAATCACAGTTGCAAGCCAGTGTGTGTCACGCCCACACAGACTGTACTGTGCCCACTGCCCACCACTTATATAGGGTGGCACAGTACCTTGCACGCATAGTAACACTTATCTAATAAAAAATGACAGGCAGAGGCAGGCCACGCCGAAGGGGTCGTCGTGTTTGTGGTGCTGTGATTTCCACTGGCCCTGGAATAATGCCCAGTGTTCAGAGGCCACGTACCCTGAACCCAAAAAATTCAGAGAAAATAGTTGACTGGCTTACACAGGACACCCAATCTTCAACAGCTTCCGCTAAGAACCTTGACGCACCATCCTCCTCCAGCTCAGCTTTGGTCACCTGCTCTCAAGTTACCACTCTCCTGCCCGCCGCCACCACCACCACTACCACCACAGCCACCACAGCCGCTTCACTTGATCCCTCAGAGGAGTTATTTACACATCAGTTGGATGAAATTAGTGATGCGCAAACATTATTGCCAGAGGATGGAGATAACAGGGATATGTCTCAGTCAGGCAGCATTACACACATGGACTTACAGTGTGATGATGATGATGATGTTGTACCCGCTGCTGCTTCCTTTGCTGAGGTGTCAGATACAAGTGAAGTGGTTGATGATGATGATGTGTCCGTGGATGCCACGTGGGTGCCTGCTCGAAGAGAAGAAGAAGAGGGGGAAAGTTCAGAAGGGGAGACAGATAGAAGGAGGAGACGAGTTGGAAGCAGGGGGGGGATCATCGCAAGGAGCTAGTGGCACAGTCAGACAGCATGTATCGGCACCCGGGGTCAGCCAGACAGCACGCCAATCAACACATGCTGTTGCCACCACCAGAATGCCGTCATTGCAAAGCTCAGCAGTGTGGCATTTTTTTTTGTGTGTCTGCCTCTGACAACAGCGATGCCATTTGCAACCTGTGCCAAAAGAAACTGAGTCGTGGGAAATCCAACACCCACCTAGGTACAACTACTTTGCGAAGGCACATGATCGCACATCACAAACGCCTATGGGATCAACACATGATGACGAGTAGAAGCAGCACACAAGCTCAAAGCAACCATCCTCCTCCTGATCCAGCATCTTCAGCCACGTCAACCACTGCTGTCCTCCTTGCCCCCTCTCAACCACCCGCCACTCCGCCTCTCACCTTCAGCAGTTCCATTTCATCTGCCCACAGTCAGGTGTCTGTAAAGGAAATGTTTGAGCGTAGGAAGCCAATGTCACAGAGTCACCCCCTTGCCCGGCGTCTGACAGCTGGCTTGACGGAACTCTTAGCCCGCCAGCTTTTACCATACCAGCTGGTGGAGTCTGATGCCTTCAAAAAATTTGTCGCTATTGGGACACACAGTGGAAGGTACCCGGACAATTTTTTTTTTCAAAAAAGGCAATCCCAAACCTCTACTCAGTGATTGAAAAGGAAGTCATGGCATCTCTGGCATACAGTGTTGGGGCAAGGGTCCATCTGACCACTGATACCTGGTCTGCAAAGCACGGTCAGGGCAGGTATATCACCTACACTGCGCATTGGGTCAACCTGCTGACGGCTGACAAGCATGGAATGCGTGGCTCTGCAGCGGAGTTGATGACACCGCCACGACTTGCAGGCAGGCCTACTGCCACCTCCTCTACTCCTCCTACTCCATTGTCTTCCATAACCTCCTCGGCTGAGTCCTCTTCTGCTGCGGTGTCTGGCTGCACATCAACTGAATCCCCCCAGCTCCCCAGGGGCTATTCCACATCCCAGATACGACAGTGTCACGCTGTCTTGGGGTTGACTTGCCTAAAAGCAGAGAGCCACACCATACCAGCACTTCTGTCCGGCCTGAACGCACAGGTGGATCAGTGGCTGACCCCGCACCAACTGGAGATCAGCAAAGTGGTGTGTGACAATGGAAGCAATTTGTTGGAGGCATTGAATTTGGGCAAGTTGTCACATGTGCCGTGCATGGCACATGTGTTGAATCTCATCGTACAACGCTTTGTGTCTAAGTACCCAGGCTTACAGGATGTCGTCAAGCAGGCCAGGAAGGCGTGTGGCCATTTCAGGCGTTCCTACACGGCCATGGCGCACTTTTCAGGCATTCAGCGCCGAAACAAAATGCCAGTGAGGCGCTTGATTTGCGACAGCCCGACACGTTGGAATTCAACACTCCTAATTTTCGACTGCCTGCTCCAACAAGAAAAAGTCGTCAATGAGTATTTGTATGACCGGGGTGCTAGGACAGCCTCTGCAGAGCTGGGAATTTTTTTGCCACGTTACTGGACGCTCATGCGCAATGCCTGTAGGCTCATGCGTCCTTTTGAGGAGGTGACAAACCTAGTCAGTCGCACCGAAGGCACCATCAGCGACCTCATCCCATTTGTTTTCGTCCTGGAGCGTGCCCTGCGAAGAGTGCTGGATCAGGCTGTAGATGAGCGTGAAGAGGAAGAGGAAGAGTTGTGGTCACCATCACCACCAGAAACAGCCTTGTCATCATCGCTTGCCGGACCTGCAACAACGCTGCAAGAGGAGTATGAGGAAGAGGAGTCAGAGGAGGAATGTGGATTTGAGGAGGAGGAAGACCAACCACAGCAGGCATCCCAGGGTGCTCGTTGTTGTCACCTATATGGGACCCGTGGTGTTGTTGGCTGGGGTGAAGAACAGACCGTCAATGACATCAGTGAGGACGAGGAACGGGAAATGAGTAGCTCGGCATCCAACCTTGTGCAAATGGGGTCTTTCATGCTGTCATATCTGTTGAGGGACCCTCGTATAAAAAGTATGAAGGAGAAAGACCTGTACTGGGTGGCCACGCTACTAGACCCCCGGTATAAGCAGAAAGTGGCGGAAATGTTACCAACTTACCGAAAGTCAGAAAGGATGCAGCAGTTCAAAACAAAACTAAAAAATATGCTTTACACAGCTTATAAGGGGGATGTCACAGCACAACGGGAATCTAACAGGGGAAGAGGTGAAAGTAATCCTCCTCCTACCACGACCACGGCTGCAAGGACAGGACGCTTTACAGATGTGTTGTTGATGGAGGACATGCAGAGCTTTTTCAGTCCTACACATCGCCACAGCCCTTCGGGATCCAGCCTTAGAGAACGACTCGACCGACAGGTAGCAGACTACCTCGCCTTAACTGCAGATATCGACACTCTGAGGAGCGATGAACCCCTTGACTACTGGGTGTGCAGGCTTGACCTGTGGCCTGAGCTATCCCAGTTTGCGATAGAATTTATGGCCTGCTCCGCTTCAAGTGTCCTGTCAGAAAGGACCTTCAGTGCAGCAGGAGACATTGTCACTGACAAAAGAAGTCACCTTGGTCAAAAAAGTGTTGATTACCTCACCTTCATTAAGATGAATGAGGCATGGATCCCGAAGGGACTGACAGTGGGGGATACGTTTGACTAACAAAAGGCCTGATGACATGCCTTGGCCTCAAAATGGTCCCCACGCTGCTGTATTTAATGCCTGCATACCGGATGACTTTTGTGAATTCTCCGCCACCAACTAGGGTTCAAGCCGCAATGTTTTAGTCACCTTTCTGCCTTAAAAACATCAATTTTTCCGGCCGCTGCTACAACAGCGGCTGCAACAATAACATTATTTTTCAGGCCTAATTTTTCTGGCCTCTGGTGCTGCACTGTGGCTGCAAAAACAAAAAAAAAGGCACATACAAGTGTCAATTCCCCTTCGTGATCGTTACCTTGTTGTGGTGAAGGGGCTTGCGTATCACAATGAAGCGATCATCATCTCTGAGTGTGTTGGCAATGTTGCCACACCCCAGGTGATAAGGCCGTTGCTTCATTATAATCAGACCAAAAGCGATCGGCTGGATAATTTTTCATAGAAAAAACTAAAATTATTATTTTTATTTTTTTTAAGTTGTATGGGTGGGTTTTTAACACATAAAATAAAAAAAAATCATAATAAAGTCTCTTAATAGTTTATTAGAAATAATGCAGACAATTAAAAAAATCCCCATCAATTCCAATACAAAGCAAGTACAAAGCTCAGAACTAAATTATTCCAGGATGTCGTAATGGTTCGTTAATTCGGCAATGGTTAATCAATTCGACACACGTCCCCGGATAGGGGACGTAACAGGGATTAAACTGATGAGAAGAGAGAACTACAGAAAATAGCACTCATATCGGGTGGGACAGTAAATTGCACGGCGCAGACGCAGTGACCGTGGCGTGGATTCAAACAAAGGGGAGGGAGACAGCGTTTTTTTAACCATCTCCCCGTTCGAAAAATCTATTTAATAAATGGACCCCAGATTGGGGACGTAACAGGGATTAAACTGATGAGAAGAGAGAACTACAGAAAATACCACTCATATCGGGTGGGACAGTAAATTTCATGGCACAGACGCAGTGACCGTGGATTCAAACAAAGGGGAGGGAGCCAGCATATTTTTTAACCATCTCCCCGTTTGAAAAATCAATTCAATTCACCTTTCCGGGACCCTTGGTGTTGTACGTGGCTGGGTGGAGGAAGAAACCTTCAATGACATCGACGGGACATGGCTAGCTTGGTATCCAACCTTGTACAAATGGGGAGCTTGCGGTTGGGCAAATGGACTGTTTGCGGTTGTTTGCGGTGCATTAAAAGGGGAGTTTGGTCTGTCAATGTCTGTGAAGCGGGCGTAACCCTTACACTACCTGATCGATACAACATCATACCTGATCGTATACACACACTGGATGTTTTAAACCACGTTGTTCAAAAAAAAATTGGATTGTTAGGTGATTTATGCCCTTTATGGATTGAAATCCAACTCTGCGTCAACTATGTAATTTTCCATGGGAGTTTTGCCATGGATCCCCCTCCGGCATGCCACAGTCCAGGTGTTAGTCCCCTTGAAACAATTTTTCCATCACTACTGTGGCTAGAAAGAGTCCCTGTGGGTTTTAAAATTCGTCTGGCTATTGAAGTCTATGGCGGTTCGCCCGTTCGCGAACATTTGCAGAAACTCGCGTTCGCCGTTCGCGACCGGAAAATTTTATGTTCGCGACATCTCTACTAGGCATCTTCAACCTATCCCATCATATACTTAGCTCCCAAGAAAGGGACATCCAATGAAAGGTCTGTCTTTCTGCCCCACCAATAATCCTGACCCCTTTGAGCTGTTTGTGGATTTGAACCAATTTGTGAGAAAACTCACCCTCCACAGACATTTCTCTTTAAAAGAACGGATACCCTCCTGCTTTATTGATGCTCCATTACCACCGCCTTCAAGCTCGGTACATACCAACCCTGTCTCTTCCCATTCCCAAGACCTGGATAATCCTACAAACTTCCTTTGCTCCAACATTAGACCTAAATCGACTTTTTACCCATTAGAAAGTAAAGGCCCACATATAGAAACCTTTTTTAATATGGTCATTACAGAATTCAAACACAACCTTAACCCCTCCAATCTAAAATCCACCAGTAACCTCACTCAGGAACAGAAAAAAGCTATCAAAACGGGAAATAAGGATATAGTGATAAAAAACGCAGACAAGGGAGGGGGCATAGTGATAATGAATAGCAAATACTACACCGCCGAGTCCCTGCGTATACTATCAGATAAGGCCTACTACTCACCACTGACCGAAGACCCTACATCTCCTTTTAAGAAAGAGCTTTATGACCTCATAGATTAAGGCTACCACCTAGGCATCCTTGATAAAAAACAAATCAGAACTTACCTTAAAATTCCACACCCTGTCACAGCCAAATTTTATTTTCTCCCCAAAATCCACAAATCACTGACCAACCCGCCCGGAAGACCCATTATTTCAGGCATAGGTTCACTATCCACCAATCTGTCTGAGTACATAGATGGCATATTACAACACTATGTAGTCCAACTACCATCATACCTGAAGGACACCACCCACCTACTACAAACCCATGAGACTTTCCAATGGAGAGATAACTACCACTGGGTCACACTCAATGTGGCCGCCCTCTACAGCAACATCACACACTCCCTTGGCCTTGAAGGAATCAACAAATGGCTGAGTTCTGATCCCCGCATGCCCAAAGCTCAATGTCTTTTCATCCTCAAATCCATAAAATTCATCTTAGAACATAACTATTTCACCTTTCAAGAAAACACCTTTCTCCAGATAAAGTGCACTGCGATGGGGACCAAGTTCGCCCCTTCGTATGCCAATCTGTTTATGGGCCATTTCTAAAGTAGTATAGGCCTCCTCTAACACCCTAAAATTCACTTCTATAAACGCTACATTGATGACATCATCCTCATCTGGGAAGGCGAAACAGATGACCTTATATGTTTTCTAAAGGAACTGAATAATAATAACTGGAATCTGTCCTTCACAATGGAACACAACCCCAGAGAAGCGATCTTCCTAGATCTTCATCTAACCATAGTAAATAACCGGATCACAACTAAAACACACTTTAAACAAGTAGACACAAATAGTTATTTGGACTATAAGAGCTGTCACCACTCCCGCTGGAAGAACAACATCCCCTACAGCCAAATGCGCAAAGAAACTACAAAGAAACTTCTTAGACAAGGAAACACTTATCCAACAACTAGAGTTCTTAGGAAAGAGATTTTATGAAAAAGGCTATCCAAAAAAACTAGTCACATAGTAACATAACATAGTAACATAGTACATAAGGCCGAAAAAAGACATTTGTCCATCCAGTTCGGCCTGTTATCCTGCAAGTTGATCCAGAGGAAGGCAAAAAAACTAAAAATGTGAGGTAGAAGCCAATTTTCCTCACTTTAGGGGAATAAAAAATTCCTTCCCGACTCCAATCAGGCAATCAGAATAACTCCCTGGATCAACGATCCCTCTCTAGTAGCCATAGCCTGTAATATTATTACGCTCCAGAAATACATCCAGGCCCCTCTTGAATTCCTTTATTGTACTCACCATCACCACCTCCTCAGGCAGAAAGTTCCATAGTCTCACTGCTCTTACCGTAAAGAATCCTTTTCTATGTTTGTGTACAACCTTCTTTCCTCCAGACGCAGAGGATGTCCCCTCGTCACAGTCACAGTTCTGGGGATAAATAGATGATGGGATAGATCTCTATACTGACCCCTGATATATTTATACATATTAATTAGATCTCCCCTCAGTCGTCTTTTTTCTAAAGTGAATAACCCTAATTTTGATAATCTTTCAGGGTACTGTAGTTGCCCCATTCCAGTTATTACTTTAGTTGCCCTGCTCTGGACCCTCTCCAGCTCTGCTATGTCTGCCTTATTTACAGGAGCCCAGAACTGTACACAGTACTCCATGTGTGGTCTGACTAGCGATTTGTAAAGTGGTAGGACTATGTTCTTATCACGGGCATCTATGCCCCTTCTGATGCAACCCATTATCTTATTGGCCTTGGCAGCAGCTGCCTGACACTGGTTTTTGCAGCTTAGTTTGCTGTTTATTAAAATTCCTAGATCCTTTTCCATGTCAGTGTTACCGATAAAACCGTGTTTTATCATTTAGTATGTACAGGTGACTTGCATTATTCCTTCCCATGTGCATAACTTTACATTTGTCAGTGTTAAACCTCATCTGCCACTTATTTGCCCAAGCATCCAATCTATCCAGATCCCTCTGTAGTAATATAGTGTCCTCTTCAGTGTTAATTACTTTACACAGTTTAGTGTCATCTGCGAAAAATTGATACTTTACTATGCAAGCCTTCTACGAGATCATTAATAAATATATTGAAGAGAATAGGGCCCTATACTGACCCCTGAGGTACCCCACTAGTGACAGTGACCCAATCTGAGTGTGTACCGTTAATAACCACCCTCTGTTTTCTATCATTGAGCCAGTTACTTACCCACATATTCACAGATTCCAAAAAAAGAATCCTGACAACAGAATGGGACAGTAAATATGGGGAATTAAACCCAATAAAAACCCCAAAATTCCGATCCAAGTATTAAACAGTTCCCACTAAATCTAATTACCCGCTATAACACCCAACATACCACCATTAGAAAAATACTCATAATATTACTCAAGGACCCAATCATCGGCCGCACCATCCCCCAAAATCTGATCCTCACATTCCAGAGAGCCAGAACATTAAAGGGTTTCTGTCACCCCATTAAACCGTTTTTTTTTTTTCTTTAATAATAATCCCTATAGTGCGATCTCATGATACATAATCAAATTAATAATTTTGGTTCAGTAGATTTTGCTAAAAAACGATTTTTAAAATATGCTAATTACCTTGCTACCAGCAAGTAGAATATGACATATTTTCAGTTGTTTCACACTTGTTTGTTATGTATATAATTCCACATGTGTTAATTCATAGTTTTGATGCCTTCAGTGTGAATCTACAATTTTCATAGTCATGAAAATAAAGAAAACTCTTTGAATGAGAAGGTGTGTCCAAACTTTTGGTCTGTACTGTATACTCCATATGTACCTTATACACTCCATAATGTCAGACATGTATAATTACTCTATACTCTCCATCTGTCCAACTCATCCAACGGACCTAAGAAGTAATCAAACACATTATGGGTATCATTGTGACGTGTGTATGTATGTTTACATTTGTATGTGTGTTTGTGTCTTACGTGTACACATGTATGTACAGTACAGACCAAAAGTTTGGACACACCTTCTCATTCAAAGAGTTTTCTTTATTTTCATGACTAGGAAAATTGTAGATTCACACTGAAGGCATCAAAACTATGAATTAACACATGTGGAATTATATACATAACAAACAAGTGTGAAACAATTGAAAATACAGTGGCGGAAATAATTATTTGACCCCTCACTGATTTTGTAAGTTTGTCCAATGACAAAGAAATGAAAAGTCTCAGAACAGTATCATTTCAATGGTAGGTTTATTGTAACAGTGGCAGATAGCACATCAAAAGGAAAATCGAAAAAATAACTTTAAATAAAAGATAGCAACTGATTTGCATTTCATTGAGTGAAATAAGTATTTGAACCCTCTAACAAAAAAAGACTTAATACTTGGTGGAAAAACCCTTGTTTGCAAGCACAGAGGTCAAACGTTTCTTGTAATTGATGACCAAGTTTGCGCACATTTTAGGAGGAATGTTGGTCCACTCCTCTTTGCAGATCATCTCTAAATCCCTAAGGTTTCGAGGCTGTCTCTGTGCAACTCTGAGCTTGAGCTCCCTCCATAGGTTTTCGATTGGATTAAGGTCCGGAGACTGACTAGGCCACTCCATGACCTTAATGTGCTTCTTCTTGAGCCACTCCTTTGTTGCCTTTGCTGTATGTTTTGGGTCATTGTCGTGCTGGAACACCCATCCACGACCCATTTTCAGTTTCCTGGCAGAGGGAAGGAGGTTGTCGCTCAGGATTTCACGATACATGGCTCCGTCCATTTTCCCGTTTATGCGAATAAGTTGTCCTGTGCCCTTAGCAGAAAAACACCCCCAAAGCAAAATGTTTCCACCCCCATGCTTGACGGTGGGGACGGTGTTTTGGGGGTCATAGGCAGCATTTTTCTTCCTCCAAACACAGCGAGTTGAGTTAATGCCAAAGAGCTCTATTTTGGTCTCATCAGACCACAGCACCTTCTCCCAGTCACTCTCTGAATCATTCAGGTGTTCATTGGCAAACTTCAGACGGGCCTGCACATGTGCCTTCCTGAGCAGGGGGACCTTGCGAGCCCTGCAGGATTTTAATCCATTGCGGTGTAATGTGTTTCCAATGGTTTTCTTGGTGACTGTGGTCCCTGCTAATTTGAGGTCATTAACTAACTCCTCCCGTGTAGTTCTAGGATGCTTTTTCACCTTTCTCAGAACCATTGACACCCCACGAGGTGAGATCTTGCGTGGAGCCCCAGAGCGAGGTCGATTGATGGTCATTTTGTGCTCCTTCCATTTTCGAACAATCGCACCAACAGTTTCTCACCTTCTCTCCCAGCTTCTTGCTAATGGTTTTGTAGCCCATTCCAGCCTTGTGCAGGTCTACAATTTTGTCTCTGACATCCTTGGACAGCTCTTTGGTCTTTCCCATGTTGGAGAGTTTGGAGTCTGCTTGATTGATTGATTCTGTGGACAGGTGTCTTTTATACAGGTGACTAGTTAAGACAGGTGTCCTTAATGAGGGTGACTAATTGAGTAGAAGTGTCTAACCACTCTGTGGGAGCCAGAACTCTTAATGGTTGGTAGGGGTTCAAATACTTATTTCACTCAATGAAATGCAAATCAGTTGCTATCTTTTATTTAAAGTTATTTTTTCGATTTTCCTTTTGATGTGCTATCTGCCACTGTTACAATAAACCTACCATTGAAATGATACTGTTCTGAGACTTTTCATTTCTTTGTCATTGGACAAACTTACAAAATCAGTGAGGGGTCAAATAATTATTTCCGCCACTGTATGTCATATTCTAGGTTCTTCAAAGTAGCCACCTTTTGCTTAGATTACTGCATTGCACACTCTTGGCATTCTCTTGATGAGCTTCAAGAGGTAGTCCCCTGAAATGGTTTTCACTTCACAGGTGTGCCCTGTCAGGTTTAATAAGTGGGATTTCTTGCCTTATAAATAGGGTTGGGACCATCAGTGGCGTTGAGGAGAAGTCAGGTGGATACACAGCTGATAGTCCTACTGAATAGACTGTTAGAATTTGTATTATGGCAAGAAAAAAGCAGCTAAGTAAAGAAAAACGAGTGGCCATCATTACTTTAAGAAATGAAGGTCAGTCAGTCAGCCGAAAAATTGGGAAAACTTTGAAAGTAAGGGCTATTTGACCATGAAGGAGAGTGATGGGGTGCTGCGCCAGATGACCTGCCCTCCACAGTCACCGAGCCTGAACCCAATCGAGATGGTTTGGGGTGAGCTGGACCGCAGAGTGAAGGCAAAAGGGCCAACAAGTGCTAAGCATCTCTGGGAACTCCTTCAAGACTGTTGGAAGACCATTTCAGGGGACTACCTCTTGAAGCTCATCAAGAGAATTCCAAGAGTGTGCAAAGCAGTAATCAAAGCAAAAGGTGGCTACTTTGAAGAACCTAGAATATGACATATTTTCAGTTGTTTCACAATTGTTTGTTATGTATATAATTCCACATGTGTTAATTCATAGTTTTGATGCCTTCATAGTCATGAAAATAAAGAAAACTCTTTGAATGAGAAGGTGTGTCCAAACTTTTGGTCTGTACTGTATATATATATATATAAATATATATATATATGTGCACATTCATGATCCCGACTTCATCCTCACTCTCTACCAATTATGCTATCATGACAATTACTGACTGACTACTGAGTGATTTACTGCCAGGGTTCCACACCCTATGCCCTTTTCTTTTATTTGTATGCTTGTATATATGTTTATTATAACCTTAAGCATGTACACATATATATACTTTTTATTTTATTTCCTTTTCGTACGTGTGTGTGTATATATATATACATATATGTATATTTATAGTTCCCATTATTGTCTATTATAATATATACACTTACTTTTTATATATATTTTTATATATATATATATATATATATATATATCGGTTATTACATGACAGGCATGAGCGCTTTGAAGCGGATGCGCCGATATATCTGGACGACGGGGTGGAGCTGGTATGAGAGCCACGCCCCCCTGTCATGACGGATGTCCTGACGGTGACCGGCATTGAACCGCCGGCCCCCGATCTATGGATCGGCTTCTCTGCTGAAAATGCGGTATATATCTTATCAACTAGTGCTATGTTAAGCTGGATGGGCGTTTACGCCTGGTGGCGCATGCGCCCTTACTTCATGTTTTCCATTGTGGCCATCTTTGTTATGGCCAGCAACGTCACTCAGTCTCGGTACAAGTCTCGCGATAATATACGGCGCGGCGCACGCGCCGCTGCTGTTTCCGGACGCCAGCAGTCTCCACCATGCTGCTTCAGCCTCTTACCCATTCAAAGGTTTTTAAGTAATTCTTTCAATATATTCACATATTTGTTCACATCTGCAATAATCACCAATTATGCAAGATTGGGGCATATTGAACACAATATGAATTACACTATGGATTTTTATGTATGCACTTACTTGCTACTATATGTACACTAGCTGTATGGATGAATTATACTATTTATATGATTGTAATTTTTATATTCATCTTATTTATGTTTATGACCATTGGAATTGATTTGTAATCATGCTAATCACTGTCACTATTTATGTACGCCATTATGCACATGTTACTCAGCTGGACAAAGGCTCCATAGAGAGAGCTGAAACGTTGCTGCTGGTTGGGTGAATAAACCTTCCACTTTCTTTCACAACTTGGAGTGCTGCCTTCGTTTTTGCTGTATATATATATATATTTTTTTTTTTTATATATATATATTTTATTAATTATATATATTTTATTTTTATTCTGATGTATCTTTATTTTAACTTTATTTCCATTTCTATTTCTACTTCCATTCTATATTTCTCATTGCATGTATTATTCGCATATATATACAGTATATTATACAAACCGGATTCCAAAAAAGTTGGGACACTATACAAATCGTGAATAAAAACTAAATGCAATGATGTGGAGGTGCCAACTTCTAATATTTTATTCAGAATAGAATATAAATCACGGAACAAAAGTTTAAACTGAGAAAATGTACCATTTTAAGGGGAAAATATGTTGAATCAGAATTTCATGGTGTCAACAAATCCCCAAAAAGTTGGGACAAGGCCATTTTCACCACTGTGTGGCATCTCCCCTTCTTCTTACAACACTCAACAGACGTCTGGGGACCGAGGAGACCAGTTTCTCAAGTTTAGAAATAGGAATGCTCTCCCATTCTTGTCTAATACAGGCCTCTAACTGTTCAATCGTCTTGGGCCTTCTTTGTTGCACCTTCCTCTTTATGATGCGCCAAATGTTCTCTATAGGTGAAAGATCTGGACTGCAGACTGGCCATTTCAGTACCCGGATCCTTCTCCTACGCAGCCATGATGTTGTGATTGATGCAAAATATGGTCTGACATTATCTTGTTGAAAAATGCAGGAACTTCCCTGAAAGAAATGACGCCTGGATGGGAGCATATGTTGTTCTAGAACCTGAATATATTTTTCTGCATTGATGGTGCCTTTCCAGACATGCACGCTGCCCATGCCACACGCACTCATGCAACCCCATACCATCAGAGATGCAGGCTTCTGAACTGAGCGTTGATAACAACTTGGGTTGTCCTTGTCCTCTTTGGTCCGGATGACATGGCGTCCCAGATTTCAAAAAATAACTTCGAATCGTGACTCGTCTGACCACAGAGCAGTCTTCTATTTTGCCACACTCCATTTTAAATGATCCCTGGCCCAGTGAAAACGCCTGAGCTTGTGGATCTTGCTTAGAAATGGCTTCTTCTTTGCACTGTAGAGTTTCAGCTGGCAACGGCTGATGGCACGGTGGATTGTGTTCACTGACAATGGTTTCTGGAAGTATTCCTGAGCCCATTCTGTGATTTCCTTTTCAGTAGCATTCCTGTTTGTAGGTGCAGTGTCGTTTAAGGGCCCGGAGATCAGGGCATCCAGTATGGTTTTACGGCCTTGACCCTTACGCACAGAGATTGTTCCAGATTCTCTGAATCTTCGGATGATGTTATGCACAGTTGATGATGATAGATGCAAAGTCTTTGCAATTTTTCGCTGGGTAACACCTTTCTGATATTGCTCCACTATCTTTCTGCGCAACATTGTGGGAATTGGTGATCCTCTACCCACCTTGGCTTCTGAGAGACACTGCCACTCTGAGAAGCTCTTTTTATACCCAATCATGTTGCCAATTGACCTAATTAGTGTTAATTGGTCTTCCAGCTCTTCGTTATGCTCAAATTTACTTTTTCTAGCCTCTTATTGCTACTTGTCCCAACTTTTTTGGGATTTGTTGACACCGTGAAATTTTGAATCAACGTATTTTTCCTTTAAAATGATACATTTACTCGGATTAAACGTTTGATCTGTCATCTACGTTCTATTACAAATAAAATATTGACATTTGCCATCTCCACATCATTGCATTTAGTTTTTATTCACAATTTGTTTAGTGTCCCAACTTTTTTGGAATCCGGTTTGTATATATTTTTTACAGATGTCCCTTCTACTGTCCCTTATATCTGTATATGGGGGTTTCAGATCTGGTATATTACCACTCGCTATGTATATGTATCCACTGGAGCTTCTGTTTTATTACACCGATAATCTTCATGTATTTTTATATATATCGTATTTTTCGCCGTATAAGACGCACTTTTCCCCCCCAAAAGTGGGGGGAAAATAGCAGTGCGTCTTATAAGGCGAATGCTGCTGATTTTGCTGAGTTTTCAATGATACACCCGCCGCGATGCCGTGCGGCGGGTGTATCAGCTGTGAGGGAGGCGGGACTGGGGGCCGGCATCTGCTTTTATAATGACAGCGGGGTACCGGTAATACACAGCTCTCCTTATGTGATTACATACAATTATAATTAACTATTAGACATAGGATTATACAGTGAGCGGGGCCCGTGTAGTAGAATACAGTCACTTCACGGGCCCCGCTGTCATTATAAAAGCAGATGCCGGCCCCCAGCGTGTATTGAGGGTCATTCACTACAGGGACACTTATGGAGGGGATCTGTGGATGACAC
Organism: Bufo bufo; assembly: GCF_905171765.1. Classification (NCBI taxonomy): domain Eukaryota; kingdom Metazoa; phylum Chordata; class Amphibia; order Anura; family Bufonidae; genus Bufo; species Bufo bufo. The sequence goes on along the minus strand of NC_053394.1, from coordinate 241,079,044 downwards.
ATAGCATAAGATGCTATATATGTGTCATCCACAGATCCCCCCCATAACTGTCATACACAGATCCTCATAACAGTGCCATCCAGAGACCCCAACAAGAGCCACCCATAGATCCCCCATAAGTGTCACCCACAGATCCTCCATAAGTGTCAGCCACAGATCCCCCATAAGTGTCACCCACAGATCCCCCATATGTGTCACCCACAGATCCCCCATAAGTGTCACCCACAGATCCCCCATAAGTGTCACCCACAGATCCCCCATAACAGTGCGTCACCCACAGATCCCCCATAACAGTGCGCCATCCACAGATCCCCCATAACAGTGCCATCCACAGACCACAATTAGTTCAAAACCCACCAAAAGCACACCTTTTGGTTCAAAATATTTTTTTTCTTATTTTCCTCCTCAAAAACCTAGGTGCGTCTTATGGGCCGGTGCGTCTTATAGGGCAAAAAATACGGTACCTTTCAAATGCCACCATCCACCACATGCTAAATGATTTACATCATTTCCCCGTAAGCACACTCGGCATCTATCCCGGTCATGTGATCAGTATCACCTGAGCACACAGGCAATACCTCATACACCCGCCGGCCCCTCCGTGCTGCCAGATAGAAACATTCGCACAATACCTCCTCAAACCCCGCCCCCCGAACGTGCGTCCCACCAAGTGTTCCACTGGGAGGAAGTCCCTCCGCAACAATAATACTTGTCCTCGGCCACGTCCCCATAGCCCTCGCTTCCAAATATAAGGACTATACCCTTACTTATTATTTAATTCAATTATATTATTAATTATTCATTATTATTTCTTTATTATCTCTCTATTATTATCTCTGCATTATTTCTGCAAACCCCGCCCCCCGAACATGCGTTCCACCGGGAGGAAGTACATTGGATCGCTCCATCCCTCCACATTAATACTTGTCCTCGGCCACGTCCCCATAGTCCGCACTTCCTAACTATAAGCGCTCCACTAGATTACACCCTAACGGATCTGACCGCACTTTATTATTTCTGTTTAATTTCTTTAGTATCTCCAGCCTCATTTGAACCCTCTATTCCCGCCTTTTGGAATGCAGTCTGCGTTCCACCGACCGGAAGTGACACCCCATCACTTCCGGTTTTGGTCTTTTTTGCGCCAAATTCTTAATTGACCTGTGTATTTATAGACCTGACATACCATAAGTGACACTGTATTATACTTGCTCCTGATGAAGGGGAAACCTTGATCCCCGGAACGCATTGAGCCATATATTATACAATAAAGGTGATTTGATCAGAAGCGCTGTGCCTCGCTGCCATCATTCACTGAGATTCTACACACGTTCCTGGCCAGGGGGGAACCGTCACAGGTGTGCTTATCCTGCTGACGACCCCCCAGTGAAGTAAGTGCCTCACTGGATGTTTCCCATCCATTTTATTTCATGTTTTTAACCTCTTGTTTTTAATCTCCTGCTGACACAGTCGCAGGAATTGAACCTCATCTGTCTATCGGTTTCAATCTACCTTGTACTTTTTAATCTACCATGTACTTTTATTTTACTTTATATTGGGTACTACTGTACCACCAAGATATTACATTTTCTACCCACCCCTAGCTTGGTTTGGTCGCTTTCGTACGTTTCTCCATCTCCCTTGGTCGTTTGAACTCCATTCAATCGACCTCGCCCCCTTGTGTATTTCATTCTTACATAGAGTGCCTTCATTGGACACTTCTTTAGCTGCCTTCCTTGCGTTACTCGGACCTACTGTACCACCACTGTCGGCGCCTACTTTCACACACTCTGGGGATTTTTCCAAATCCTTGAGTGGTTGAATAAACTTCCCTCTTTTTTTCTTTTTTCTTCCTATTTCTCGTGTTTTAGCAACACATACAGGTCTATGTCTCGAGTTGATCTGGCACTCGCCAGCAACGGGTTTATTGATAGGGTTAAGAAAATGAACTATCTCTGACCACTCCCTGGTTATGGTATTAATTGACCGTTTTAAGAAAAGTAATATAACTAGGAGTTTTAAACTTAACCCCCACTGGATAGCACTAATGGGGGATATAGATCTGATTATCTCCAAGATTGAACAATTTTGGATTAGCAATGCTAACTCTGCACATATCCACGTGATCTGGGACTCGCTGAAGGCCTATTTGCGAGGCTTCTATGCCTATCAAATTAAAAAACAAAAATATATTTTTGCGCAAGCACAAAAAAACTTAGAGGGAAAGATCACTCAATTATTCATGTAAATACCCTAGAAAAACAACAACAACTAAAAAACGCTAGAGATGAATATAAACAATATTTATATAAAAAAGCCCAAAATAAAATGTTTTTTCTATGCCAGAGAAATTTTTGCGAGTCCGGAAGACCAAGTAGATTATTATCAACATTAATAAAAAATCTAAGAGGCAGTAACAAAATCAACAGCATCAAGACCGGTTCGGGGAGGGTTCTGCGGGACCCTGAGGATATCCTAGGGGAATTTACCACATACTTCTCTCGGTTATATTAGGCGGGGTCCGCAGACCTTGGAGAGAAAATGGATCAATATCTTAATGACATTGCGATCCCTGAACTTGATAAACAAGATACTGAATGGTTGAACAGACCGATCCAATTGACAGAGTTACAATCCACGTTGAGATCAATTAAGGGCAATACATCCCCTGGGGCGGATGGTTTTCCGTTCGAATTATATCGTAAGCACGAGGGAGTGATTCTTCTTCGATTGTTGGAAGTATTGAATCAGTCATGGAAGGTGGGTTCTCTCCCCCCTTCCTGAATGGATGCAATTATCACTTTAATCTCTAAAAAGGGGAAGGACCCACAATTAACAACTTCATACCGTCCGATTTCTCTGTTGAATCTGTTGATTAAAAACCATAATTCATAAAATCATCCATCCCGACCAAACTGGAACATACAGGACAATATAAGGAGAACCTTTCTGAATATACAGGTAGGAGGGGGAGAGGACCGCTCCATCCTGTCTTTGGACGCAACTAAGGCCTTCGACAGGGTGGAGTGGTCCTTTCTTTAGAAGGTGATGACCCGAATGAAAATGGGCAGCTATTTCTCTGGATGGGTTCAGATTTTATACCGGAACCCTGTATCCAGAATTCGTATTAATGGGGAATATTCATCGCCGCTCTCCCCAACACAATAAACACGTCAGGGATGCCTCCTTTCCCCTCTTCTCTTTTAATTGTTCTTTAAACCCTTTGCATGCAAAATCAGAGCAGATTAGGAAATATTACGTTTTGGCTGTGAGGGGGATGTGGATAAAATAAGTCTACATGCGGATGACATTCTGCTTTTTTTTTAAAAAAGGATATGTCACCTTACCCAGGCTTATGGAAAATATAGATGACTTTGGATATCTATCCGGTTATGAGGTAAACTGGGAAAAATCTAAATTCCTTCCGCTAAAACGTCCGGTGCCCTCGGGTCATGGTTTTAGGGTCTGTATCCTAAACCCAATTGATTCTTTGCTGTATCTTGGTATCCATATTGAGACGAAATTGGAGCACTACACGAAATTGAATATCTCCCCAATGGTAAATAAAGTAAAGGAGAAAATTAGAACGTGGCTAAAACTCCCTCTGTCACAAATCAATCGTATAGCTCTTATAAAAATGACTTTACTACCGATGTTATTATATGTACTGAACGCAAACCCAATAACAATTGAAGACATGTTCTTTAACAAACTTCAGAGTCTTTTTAACGAACTAATATGGGGTCACAAAAGGGTCAGAATTAAACTACAATATTTATATAATAAAGAACAAGAAGGAGGATTATCTGTCCCCTTCCTTAAAGCATACTATTTTGCCGCACAATTGAGATGGTGTATGAGAAATTGGAAGAATGATTGTGTTCGGCTAATTTTTAAGGATTATTCTAGACCCCGGGACGATATTTTTCATATCTTCGAAACTGGAACCCCGGATAAGAGAATACTAGAAGGCCCGTTTAGTAAAATGCTCAGGGGAATCTGGAAACAGGTTAGGCTTATGTTTGGACTATCTCAAGCGGTTCAGTTTACTCCTCTTTGGGGGAATGCTAACTTATCGCTCGTTAGGCAGTTATTGGATGTTGAATATTGGGAAAAACAGGGGATATTTTTTATTTCACAGGTTTTTTATGAGGGGCAGGTAAGACCACTAACTGAAATTTTCCCGGACACCACATTGGGATTTATCGATATATTTTGATACGAACAGTTACGACACGCTATAAACTATACAAAAAATAAAAACTACTTAATAGTAGCACATAACACTTTTTTAGATTTTTGTTATGAAACAACACTAAACAGTCCTGTCACATCACATATACACTCACCTAAAGAATTATTAGGAACACCATACTAATACTGTGTTGGACCCCCTTTTGCCTTCAGAACTGCCTTAATTCTACGTGGCATTGATTCAACAAGGTGCTGATAGCATTCTTTAGAAATGTTGGCCCATATTGATAGGATAGCATCTTGCAGTTGATGGAGATTTGAGGGATGCACATCCAGGGCACAAAGCTCCCGTTCCACCAAATCCCAAAGATGCTCTATTGGGTTGAGATCTGGTGACTGTGGGGGCCATTTTAGTACAGTGAACTCATTGTCATGTTCAAGAAACCAATTTGAAATGATTCGAGCTTTGTGACATGGTGCATTATCCTGCTGGAAGTAGCCATCAGAGGATGGATACATGTTCTCATTCTGTTTACGCCAAATTCGGACTCTACCATTTGAATGTCTCAACAGAAATCGAGACTCATCAGACCAGGCAACATTTTTCCAGTCTTCAACAGTCCAATTTTGGTGAGCTTGTGCAAATTGTAGCCTCTTTTTCCCATTTGTAGTGGAGATGAGTGGTACCCGGTGGGGTCTTCTGCTGTTGTAGCCCATCCGCCTCAAGGTTGTGCGTGCTGTGGCTTCACAAATGCTTTGCTGCATACCTCGGTTGTAACGAGTGGTTATTTCAGTCAAAGTTGCTCTTCTATCAACTTGAATAAGTCGGCCCCTTCTCCTCTGACCTCTAGCATCCACAAGGCATTTTTGCCCACAGGACTGCCGCATACTGGATGTTTTTCCCTTTTCACACCATTCTTTGTAAACCTTAGAAATGGTTGTGCGTGAAAATCCCAGTAACTGAGCAGATTGTGAAATACTCAGACCGACCCGTCTGGCACCAACAACCATGCCACTCTCAAAATTGCTGAAATCACCTTTCTTTCCCATTCTGACATTCAGTTTGGTGTTCAGGAGACTGTCTTGACCAGGACCACACCCCTAAATGCATTGAAGCAACTGCCATGTGATTGGCTGACTAGATAATTGCATTAATGAGAAATAGAACAGGTGTTCCTAATAATTCTTTAGGTGAGTGTATATGCAAAGCTAAAACATAATTATACAAAACTTATCACATTCAAAAGTGAAGCTAAATGGGAAAAAGACTTGCAATTTAATGAGCAGATCCCTTGGGATATTGTATATAGTAATATTAAAAAATCCACAGTTTCTCTTGCCCACACGTGGACTCTTCTCAAAATAATACACTGTTTATATTATACACCACTTTTAATCTCCACTATTTACAAAGATAAAGAATTAAAGTGTTATTAATGCCATATGGACAGAGGGGACTATAAACATCTATTATGGGAATGTTCAGGTATAAAAGATTATTGGTTTAAAATATTTATTAAAATACAGAACAGTTCCCCTCTGAAATATGAAGCCTGTATTGAATATGCGATTCTTGGAAACCTCCCAGAGACTAATAAATTTAAAAAGGAGCAATTACTTTGGTTTAGGGGGATCTCCCTTGCCAAGATTATAATAGTGAAGTACTGGGGTTTGCGTAAATACCCATCTATCCAGGAATGGAAAGAATATATGGACAGGGTAATGGAATATAAACTTGGCCTCGCCCGGACAGAGGGAAAGAAATCAACCTGGTTACGGACATGGGGTGATTGGAATTAGGTTGCACTCAGAAATACGACTGCGGCTCCGCGGAAATGGGGGTTGTTGGGCGGGATAGGGGGGTTAAGAATAGGAAGAAAGTTGGGGGGCGGAGCTTGACCGCGGCCTGGATGGCAGCTTGAGAAGGAGCTCTCCTGCCACGTACTCTCACAAGCATTGAAATACACCTTTGAATCGCATGAAATATGGGCAAAATAGGGTGATATCAACCGAGAGAAGGTGAAGGTTTCACTAGGACAAAGATAAATCAAGCGGCGGTCACAAAACTTTTTGCCAAACGTCATATGCATTCTCCCGCCTCACAGACTAAGATGGCGCCGGAGCTTACCCCGCATCGGGAATCTGAATGTCAACGCCACTCCAGCAGTGATGATGAACAGGCCCCAGATGAAACGCTCACCGCGGCAGTGCTGAAGAAGGCTTTAACCCAGGCACTGAAACCGGTAAGAGCTGACCTGGCCGACATAAAAACAGACTTACACGCTCTTGGGTTCTGGACAGAGGCCTTAGAGACGACATGCTTAGAGGTTACGTTTCATGCCTCCGCACTTGCAGCTAGAACAGAGCAGCTAGAGGCGCATGTGGATACGGCATACACATTAATAGAGGATCAGGAAAATAGAAGCAGACGTAAAAATATTCACTTCAAAGGGATCTCTGAATCCTGGGCAGGAAATGCGTTTCCTAAAGTGGCACAGGAGATCCTCACCGATTTATTGGGGTCAGAACGTGCCATGACAGTCGTGATTGAGCGTATACATAGAGCGCTGCGCTCGAAACCCAAGCCAAATGAGCCACCCCGAGATGTCATCTGTGGACTGCTCTCATATGTTGATACAGCCGCAATCCTCCGCTCAGCCAGGGAAAAAAGCCCTGTTTGCTATGAAGGGGCAGAAATATCCCTATATCAGGACATTGCACCCTCAACTTTCCAGAAAAGACGCCTGCTGCGACCACTGCTGGACAAGCTGAGAGCAAAAGGTCTTCAATAACTGTAATGAAAAATGACAAGCGAATTATCATAAAAACCCCAGCTGACCTTGAAACCGCATGGTCTATCCTGGACATAGAACCTGTAGGAATACCGTCCTGGTCCCCAGCTGCGGATTTAGTACGCTTACCACCCCTACCTCAATCAGAGAACTGACATACTATCACTCGCCCGAAGCCTCAGAGAACCAAGAGGTCCTCAGCTCTTACCAGCTCGCCACACCGCTGACTTCAAGACCATACCCTTCATAACTTTGCTCGACCCACGTTCTGGGCAGGTTACCTATAACCAGAATCCTATAGGTGACCTTATGATTCATCTGCCTCAAGAAGATCTTGCCAGAATGTCTGCAAATCGTTCTTCTCAGACAAATGTGAAGTTAACCCTTAAATACCTCAGGGAACTGTTTTCTTGACCAATTTCCCTATCCATCTCCTTTTTTCCCCCCGTCCTTCTTTTTTTTACCTTTTCAGGACTTCAACATATCCTGTGGTCCTTTCTGGAGCATACCACGCACGGTGCCACAAACTCGGACTCTAGGTCGAATTGCATAGGATGTAAATGCAATGATTTAGTTGTGACTGAGAATATGTCTATTGAAATACTTATGTGAAGGCTATGCTTCAGATGATAGTGGTGCTCTTCTATTTCCTGAAATCCACACTCTATTGCTATAGAGATCGAGATACTGTCACAATGAAGTGGCCTACTGGATAATGTTGTGGATGTTTCTTAGGTCAAAGTATGCTTACCGCTTCCTGAGAGGAAAGGGAGGAGCATCATGAAGATGACGACGACTCTTCTTCCTGCTTCAAAAAAAATATTGCTTTGGTAGCCTGTATCTCTGATTTATGCATCTCACCTTCATCCCCCCCACCCCCTCTACTTGTCATCACTCCAATAGAAAATATGTAGGCTTTATAACCCAGCAAGCATAGATGAAGATAGCCTTATGAGACCTGAACTGTGAAGACATATATTAGGCCCCATTAAGTACGCATGAGCAGTTAATTCTACCCTCCCCCCCTTCTTTTCCTCCCATCAACCCGTTCCCTCCCTGACGTATTGCTGTTCTTATAGCTTATGTTACCTCATATTGGCGATTTTTTTTATGTTATGCATAATGCTATGTGTTTGTACACCACAGGTCAAGACTTGTTCCGGATTTGAACACTTTTCTCTCCCCATTTCCCCCTGGCTCACTTATACATTCCCTCACTCTATTTCATAGTTTTGGAATACACCTTCTCTTACTTATCAACCTTTGCTCCTCCACCTAGATTTCCCCCTTCCTGTCTTCCCCTTCTACCTGTCCCCACCGTTCACAAGGGGATCTTGATCCTCTTCTACTACTGTCACTCTCTCCCCCTTCTTCCCCACTCTAATTACTCCCCTCTCTACTATTTACTTCAAGCGATAAGAGACCTTGAGAGCATGAGTGAAATTAGATGCTCTACTTTTAACGTGCGTGGTTTAAATACCCCCAACAAGAGATACCATGTACTCGACATTCTCAGGAAACATAAGGCCTCCATTCTCTTTTTACATGAGAGCCATTTTAAACAAAACAAAATCCCCAAACTGCCCCATAAACACTTCACAAATTGGTACCATTTATGTCATGCTACCTCAGCTTCCAAAGGGGTTTCCATAGCTATCCATAGATCCCTACTGATCAAAGTTCTAAAACAATACACAGACCAAGAGGGTAGAATATTATTCCTAAGAGCTCAGATATATACGACTAAACTCACTTTAGCAAATATATATATGCCCCCAACCATGCGCAGTTTACTTGGTTGTTGGATGCCTTAGATAAACTTAAGCTATTTGCAGATGGTCCGGTAATTCTGGCACGTGACCTGAATGTCACCTTGAATCCGTTACTTGACTCCTCAACCTCTAAATACAATATCTCTCACCGCGCTTTAGCTAAACTACGATCTAAACTTTCTGACCTTTCTCTTACAGATATTTGGAGGCTGCAGAACCCCTCCGCTCAGAACTATTCCTATTTCTATCTAATGATTCACACATCTCTATTGCCACGTGTCACGGCCACAGGTATTTCTGTTATATCCATATCGGATCATGCTCTGGTTCACCTTTCCCTCACCTTAACCAATACTCCTCCTACGATGTGGAGATGGCGACTCAATGAGCAGATTTTAGAAAACACTAAAGCTTTCTCTGATATACAAACACAAATCTCAGCATTTTTTGAGCTGAATAAAAACTCTGGCCCCTCAAGTTCAATAATCTGGGAAACACACAAAGCCTTTGTCAGAGGGCTTTTCATCTCATGGGGCTCCAAACTAAAAAAGGATAGGCAAAGAGAAATAGACGGGATATTAGAACAGATAACACTTTTAGAAAAAGAACATAAAAGCTCTAGACTAATTGAAACACAGACGAAATTGCGAACCTTAAGGGAAAAACTCCTCACTCACTTACAAAATAAATCAGCTAAAGCTTACCTTCATTTCAGAAATAGGCTTTACAACCACGGGAATAAGGGAGGAAAGCTTATGTCTTCTCTACTTAAGAAAGAAAGAGCTAAGCAACACATTCATGAGATTAGAGACCACACAGGTCTGATTACCTCCTCTCTACCAGAAATGGCGGCGGCCTTCCATAGATATTACTCAGCTCTATATAACATTGATAAAATAAGTACTACGCAAGGAAACAATCATAAGCAAGCCCTGATTGATGACTTCTTGAACGACATATCCCTGTCATACCTAGATCAGGCCATGATAAACTCCCTTCTTTCTACTATCACGCATAAGGAAGTGAGCATGGTCCTTTCCTCCTTCCCCCCGGGGAAGAGCCCAGGTCCAGATGGACTCCCCCTGCTCTACTATAAAAAATTCCAAAATGTGCTCATGCCTTATCTCATCGAACTCTGCTCCTCGTTGTTTAGAGGGGATCCACTCCCCAGGCAAACGCAGGAAGCACACATCACCCTTATTGCAAAACAAAGGAAAAATCCAGAAGAATGTGGGAGTTACAGATCCATATCACTTCTAAATTTAGACCTTAAAATATGGGCTAAACTTCTGTCCCTACGTATAAAGAGGCTTCTACCACACCTTATAGGTGAAGAGCAATCAGGGTTTGTACCGGGGAGGGAGGGAAGGACCAACACGACCAAATTGCTTACAGCAATCCACCAAGCCCATGCCGAAGCTAAACCTTTGGCCCTTCTCGGAGTAGATGCCGAGAAGGCCTTTGATAGAGTCAATTGGCTTTTCATGCATTCCATACTACTGAAGTTTGGATTTCCAATCGCTTTCGTAAAAGTGATTTTTTCGCTCTACTCCCAACCGTCGGCTTCCCTTCTAGTGAATGACTATTTGTCACCCCCTTTCGAGATAACAAATGGAACCAGGTAGGGGTGTCCGCTCTCCCCCACTCTGTTCGTACTTGTAATGGAAGCCTTGTTACAGCAAGTAAGACAGCATCCACACATAAAGGGTTTCCCCACGGTAGATGGCGAGTTGAAAACGCTAGCTTTTGCAGATGACCTTCTGTTCTTACTGCCTGACCCAGAGGTTGGACTCACTTGTCTGGTTAAACTATTTGAAAGATTTGGAGAAGTCTCAAACTTTAAAGTAAACATCACAAAATCAGAAGTCCTGAACATATCCCTCACTAAACAAAGCTATTTGAGGATTAAAGGAACCTCTCCTTTCGCATGGGCTCCCTCATCCCTCAAATATTTAGGTGTTCATATTCCTACCTCCATACACAAGGTATATGACATAAATTTTTGCCCACTCCATACTGAGATTCAAAAAATCCTTACAGATTATGATATCCCTCTGATATCATGGATTGGTAGGAAAAAACGTTATACAAACATATGTCCTCCCCAAAGTACTATACAAATTACAGATACTGCCGATTGCCTTGCCACAAACCTTCTTTACCAAGATATGCTCCCTTTTCTCGTATTACCTATGGAAGCAGAAACGCCCCTGCCTAGCGCATAAACTCCTGACTAGACCAACTAGGAAGGGAGGCATTGGCCTACCAGATGTTCAAACAATATATAGGGCGATTCAATTGAGAAGGTGGATCAACTTAACTGCTTTTTCCGACTCGCATACCACCCTTTGTTGGGCCGCAAAGGCTTTTAAAGGAGACTTGGTGCGTGACATGTGGCTGCCCCCCAAAGCACATAACACATATAACCCTTCTGACACTAACTTGATCTTCGAAGGGGCTTCTAATACCTGGGCTCTGCTCTCATCTTCCCTATCCCCTACTCTATTCCCATTACTACCTTCCAGCCTAATACCTGTGGTCGTAGGCAGGGAGTCTCTGACCTTTAGGCCTATGTGGGATCAACTTGCACACATTTCAGTCTTGAATATGTTCCCGAGCGGAGGGATTCCTAGCCTGGCTGACCTAAAGCTACTGCTCCCAAATTTCTCATTCACGTTTCTACACGTTTCACACTTTACTAGATGTTGTAAAGATTTCCTCCAAGCTCACTACCCTTTCAGAGACTTAACTGAATTTGAATTAGAACTGTCGTCTCCAGTCATTAAGTTCAAAAAACTTTCTAAGGTATTGAACGTTATTAGAGGTGAAAAACACTTGAATAACCCAGGGTACATTGCTTCTTGGGAGAAAGAACTAGATCTCTCTCTCTCTCAATGAGACAGAGATAACCCAGATTCTTCAAAACTCCCATGGAAATTTAAGATGTGTTCGCTTGCAAGAGTCCCACTATAAAATTCTCGCTAGATGGTACAAAACCCCTGAGTTTCTCCATACGCATGGAATTTCTACCACTAATCTCTGCTAGAGATGTAACTCACATGTAGGCACACATACTCATATCTGGTGGGATTGTCCGGTTATACGCCCCTTTTGGTCTGAGGTAGAATGCACAATAAGGGAAATTACGGGTTCAAAATTAACACTAACTCCGGCCTTGGTATTGCTGGGATGCCCTACATTGGAATTTCGTCAATCCTCCTCATCCTTGATCACTCACTTTCTAGCAGCAGCTAAGTCTTTAATCCCTCTGAAGTGGCTTAACACTGCACCCCCCACTATGAATGAGTGGTTTGAAAAATTGCATCAAATATGCAGATTCGAAGAGATGTCTAGTAGATCTAATCGCGCTCACCACAAGTTTCTCACAATGTGGGCTACTTGGTTGAAATCACCATATTGCACATCAGTACGCACCAGCTTTACTGCCTGAATAGCATCTGATTTGGTCAGGTTCTGGAGGTACTCGTCTGTCTTTCCGTTTCTAACCCTTTCCCCTTCGTCCCCACTCCTTTTCCCCTCTACTCCTTTCACACCCAAATCATATGTTCATTGTTATACAACAAGAATTCTATCTAGTATGTTGTTAAACTGTACATTTGCACTGGTATGCAGTTATACTGGTCTTACGTTGACTACTGCTTTGTAATATGCCACCTAATGTTGAACCATTATCCTGTGTTGGGATTGGTATGTAATTACTATCTTACTTCATTGGATATCTTTATTGCATATACAAACTAATAAAAACACAGATGATAAAAAAAAATAATAAGAAGAAAGTTTTTAGTCTGTGATTATATCATGTTGCAGTATGTCCTTAAAAATATTTTTTCTTGTATACTGTGAATTAATAAAGAAGAAAAAATAAATAAAAAAATCATTGGTTAACAACCCCCCTCCCCCCCCATCATTGGTGGCAGCGGAGCGGCAGTTCCGATCAGAGTCCCAGTTTAATCGCTGGGGCTCCGATCGGTTACCATGGCAGCCAGGATGCTACTGCAGTCCTGGCTGCCATGGTTACTTAGCACTTTTAGCAGCATTATACTTATGTGCACTGTCTGTGTCCGGCCAGGCGCTCCTCCTACTGGCAAGTGACAGGTCTGTGCTATAAGCAATGCGCCGCACAGACCTTTCACTTAGGGCTCTTTCACACTTGCATTGTTGGGTTCCGGCTTTTTGCTCCGGCCAAAAATCCTGAACACTTGCCGCAAAGCCGGATCAGAAATTAATGCCCATTGAAAGGCATTAATCCGGATCCGGCCTTAAGCTAAACGTCGTTTCGGCGCATTACCGGATCTGACGTTTAGCTTTTTCTGAATGGTTACCATGACTTCCAGGATGCTAAAGTCCTGTTTGCCATGGTAAAGTGTAGTGGGGAGTGGGGGAGCAGTATACTTACCGTCCGTGCGGCTCCCGGGGCGCTTCAGAGTGACGTCAGGGCGCACCACGTGCATGGATGACGCATGGATCACATCATCCATGCGCATGGGGCGCTCTGACGTCATTCTGGAGCGCCCCGGGAGACACACGGACTGTAAGTATACTGCTCCCCCGCTCCCCACTACTACTATGGCAACCAGGACTTTAATAGCGTCCTGGGTGCCATAGTAACACTGAACGCATTTTGAAGACGGATCCGATTAAACTGGGACTCCGATCGGAACTGCCGCTCCGCTGCCACTAATGATGGGGGGTGGTTGTTAACCAATGATTTTAATTAGGGGAGGGAGAGGGGAGGCTGCACTGGACACCAATGATTTTAATAGGGGGTGGGTGGGCCGCACTAGCCACCAATGATTTTAATAGGGGGTGGGTGGGGGGGCCGCACTAGTCACCAATGATTTTAATAGGGAGGAGGGGCCGCACTGGCCACCAATGATTTTAATACTGGGGAGGGTAGGAGGGGGGGCTGCACTGGCCACCAATGATTTTAATACTGAGGAGGGAGGGGGGTCTGGCCCCCTGCTAACTGGCAGCACCTGATCTCTTACAGGGGGCTGTGATCCGCACAATTAACCCCTCAGGTGCGGCACCTGAGAGGTTAATTGTGCGGATCACAGCCCCCTGTAAGAGATCAGGTGCTGCCAGGAAGCAGAGGGCCGTTATGTCCACAGTTCTCAGTATATTCTAACTTGAAGCATCCCCATCACTATGGGAACACCTCTGTGTTAGAATATACTGTCGGATCTGAGTTTTCACGATCTAACTCAAATCCGATGGTATATTCCAACATAGAGGTGTTCCCATGGTGATGGGGACGCCTTAAGTTAAAATATACCATCGAATTGGAGAAAACTCCGATCCGATGGTATATTAATATTACCTGAACACCGAACCCGAACTTTTACTGAAATCTTGGGGTTCGGGTGCCGAACACCGTAAAGTTCGGTACGAACCCGAACTTTACAGTTTGGGTTCGCTCAACCCTATTAATAAAGTGTTATAAAAAAAATAATAATGCTACACCGAAAGCATGCTATGATAAAAATAAAAAACAAGGTAACAAAAAACATAAGGAAACAGAATTTATAGGGTGTTTAAAAATTTCCTATTGGCCACCACATAACATCATTGCTGTGGCTTTTTTTGCTCTAAAAAACACTATATAAAAAAGGCATTTAAAGAAAATTTGCGCATTTGCTTTCTGGATCTTTGCCATTTTTAGAGCGCATGGACCTGTTTCTTAGGCCTCATGCACACGACCGTTGTTTTATTCCGTGTCCGTTGTGCCGTTTTTCGTAATTTTCTGCGGACCCATTGAAAACTCGGCTAATGCACCGTTTGCCATCCGCGTCCGTGGTTCCAGTCCGTCAAAAAAATATAAGTCAATGGGTCCGCAAAAAGTGCGGATGCACAACCGTATGTCATCCGCGTCCGCGTCCGATTTTTTACATTCTTTTTCATGGCAAACTGTCTGCCAGAATTGAGCCAAATAAAATAAAAATAAAATAATTTGAATACAGAAAGGAAGCTCAAGGTCACATCACAGGTTATCTGATAGCTGATTGCTAGGCACCTGTGGCAAAAGTGTGCGGTTTGTTTTGTGGTGGATTTTCTGTGTTCAGACAAAAATGCCTCGCTGGAACGTAGAAAAATTAACTACCCTGGTCCAGGAGAGGCCTGAATTATGGGACAGGAGGATTAATTTATACCAGGACCGAGTACGCAAGGAGGTGGCATGGGAGAAAGTTGCCCGTTCCCTGAGGCGGTCGGAATGGCAAAAAGCTGATGGCAGAGGCCGGGCTGATTTAGGTAAGTGCCAGCAATGTCGTTGTACTGTCCAGGCCCTGTGTTGTCACTATTGAACTAGCTATTAATTCCATGATGTCATAATAACTTAGGCAGAATGCACACGACCGTGGAACACGGACGTGAGCGTTCCGTGGTATCCCGGCCTGGCATCCTGCTGAGAGCAGGAGCGCACGGCGTCATTGGTTGCTATGATGCCGTTCGCTTTGTTCCGACGCTGAAGTACAGTACTACACTCGTATAGATCATACGAGTGTATTACTGTACTGCAGTGGCGGCACTAAGCGCACGGCGTCCTAGCAACCAATGATGCCGTGCGCTCCTGCTCTCAGCAGGATGCCAAGCCGGGATACCGTGGAACGCTCACATCAGTGTTCATAAACTGTATATTTTGGGGGCCTGCTTAATTTTATATAGGCCTATATATTGTTTATGGAACAATTGTGCAATATATACCATACTCCTGCCTTTTGGTGTATTTTAAATGCCTGGCCCTACCTATGCTACTGCAAACTGTAGTAATGGATAACATGCATGTGCACGTGCTATTTGGTGACACGTGTTCCTGTTGTAATTGAGCATACAATAGTTGTCACTTATCCCATATTTGTAAAAGTATTAATATCCAAATGTATAGCACGACTAATCCCTGGCTTCATGAACATATTTTATTAGTATACCCACACCTGCACTACTGTACCATGTGATGTCTAATCGTGCATTATCGGACATTTATCTTTAGTTGGCCGCTTCATTTTGGTGAAACGTTTGCTTTGCTATTATTCCTGTTATTATTGCATATTTCTTTGGGCTATTTATATGATTTTTATTGTTTTATTTCTTCACAGTGAAACAGACGAAGACCCAGTGAAATAGTTGCTGGGATCAATTCCGCCGGGAGAAAATGAAAGAGGGCGTAGTGGTGAGGGAGGATCCCGAAAAAGACCATACATATATACCGCACAGTTACAATTCCTAAAGCCGGTTATGGATTTGAGGCCGTAAGTATGTTTGTGATACAATTAAAACTTTTTTTGCTGGGTCTCAATAGTTCCTAATGTAGGTTAACCCTAGTATGAAATACTTAAAGTGGTTGTGTGGCGTTTGACTATTGATGATCTATCCTTTGTGTAGGTGATCAATTTCATTTTTTGGCTTGAAAAACACCGGTCAACAACGCTGTTCAGCAGTATGACGAGACAACACGTGCACAGCGCACATGCCCTGCCGTCTGCCGTCTCTCTTCCTGTGTGGCACTTTTTTCCAATCAAATCACAGATATCTGCACTGCAGGAATAGAGAAGGGAGATGGCACCTGCGCACTGCACGCATTTTCTCATCATACAGCTGATTGACATATTTTGCCGGGTGTTGGCCCACCGCCAATCTGATAATGTGTACCTATCCTATGGATCGGTCCCAATTATGAAAATGCTGGGCCAAGGTCTTTGCATTTTTAGGTGCCTGAATAGTGTTAGGATTTTCGTATGGTTCTTTGTGTTCCTATGTTTGGATACATACATGCTAATTTGTGTATTTTGATTTATGTTGTTTTTTGTTTGTAACCCTTCATTACGGTAATTTCCTTTAACATATTTTTCATGTTGGGGTACAAGCCAAAAAAGGATTTAATCAGGTAAAAATAAAAGGCACAATACATAGTACTATAATATTGAGTATTGATGCTGCAACTGCGTTCCTCCAGCAGATTTTGAAATCCAACTACCACCATGGCCTTGTGATGCCTGATACATGTTTTTGTTCTGGTGTATTTTGCTTATTATTCAACAATAATGAGGGTGCCATGGTAGAAACAGGTCCGATCCAGATGCACATAATCTCAGCACTTGGTTAGCTCCTTGAATGTGTCTACCTGTTTTTCGGGTTGGACATCCCCAAAAAATGTTAAGAAAAATAGTTTCCCATTTAGTGTTTAGGCTCCCCAAGAAAAATCAGTGAATTTTTGTTGGTGGATGTGGGAAATTGACATCTAAAGTGGAAATAACAAATTCCAAAACAATATGTCTTCTATGCAGGCTCACCGTATATAGTACACACAAAGTAATTGTTCAGTTAAAATCATTAGGTACAACTGAAATGTTGTACTCAAATGATTTCATATATGTTTTTTTCTTATTTTTCTATACAGTACTGTGGACAGTTTGGATGACCCGGAGGAGTCGGATTTTGGGGGAAATGAGACTCCAGCGGCTTTCTCCCCTGAAAGTAGTCCGGCTCCAACACCGGCAGAGGAGACGGAACAACAGTCCGTGGAGCCGCCCACCGTTTCCCAGGGGATCCCCGAAAGGTCACAGCAGCCTCAGCCTAGGCGTCGGCGAAATGTGCCACAGTCTTCCTCTGCGCAAAAGACTCGGGAGCAGATCGACTCCAGAGTCATTGAGTTCCTTTCCAAGAGCAGGAGTGAGGGCCCAGAGGAAGCGATGGTGAGGGGGCTGGCGCCATTACTGAGGGGTGTCCCTCCCAACAAGTATAGTTCATGTGTAGCAGGACTTGCCATGGTCATAGAGATGTTTGCATCCCCATACCAGGGAGACATTGTTTCAGAAATTAATACAGTCCGGTGCAAAATCCTCTCTGCAGGCTCGCAGCATGCTCCCATGCCCAGCCAACAACAACCCCATGACCCACCTTTACCTGTGCCACATTATCGGGTGGTACAAGACCCAAGCCACCCCCCTTCCCATTATTCTAGTCAGGCTGCCACTTATTCCACTGTGCCACAGCAACCTGACCAGGTTAGGCCGGGAACCTCTTTTCCTCCTGGTCCCTTCAGCAGGGAATTATTTGAATTATAAAAGTGTGTCTATACTACTGTTGTTTTCATTTATTGTTATTTAAGTTTGCTAATTTTTTGGCAAAATTGTGTGCGTTTTTTTTATTTGGGTGGCTTGGGTTTCAGTAAATTTGACTATTACCAAATACTATGTGTCTTTTTTTTTTATCATACACAACTACAATAGTGCCTACAATGAAACATAATAACTATGGGATGTGGCTCAACAAACAACTCAACCTTTGGATGGTGAAGTAGCAATACAGATTATATAGGCCAAAGGAATTGCTGATAGTCCAAACATCTGTTTGTACGGGGATAAATCTAAACTAATATTGGTTGACAGTAAAAGGCACAAATGTACAAACACACTATAAAACTAATGGGTTGAGTGAAATATTAATAACCAAGTGGTTGCACAGGCAACCACTTGGGTATGTGCATTTTCTGACAACAACACTTTGTATTGAGTGTTATTTTTGAAATAAACCATATAATGTTACAGAAATACATGTAGAATGTGATAGTGTTATTGTTAGATTAGTGCTTGATATGAAATACATAACATTTCAACCTATTTAGAAGTTTGAAAGACACACACAATACTTGTAGTAATAAACAAACTTTATTTTCCGTGGTAAAACCAATATAACATTTTGAAAAAACGAGGTATTAGAAGGTTTTCTGAAACATATAGCAAATACAATAATGATGGTTTATTAGTTATAATGAGCTTGATTATGTTTTGGTTACAAAAAAAACTCAGCCCGCAAGCCCACATCAAGGGTTCTCATTCTCTTGCGAGTCCCTACACTCAACTATGACATAAATTACACAAGCTATCTAGAAAACAAAAAAATACTAGCGAGCACAGAAGAAATCAAACACTGCCACGAATAGCGTTCCTCTGCCATGGCAAGGACCCCTCTGGGCTTAAAAAGTAGTCTGCATAGAGTTCTCAAACTGCAATGCCTGCAGTCCCAGGTCTTCTATGCAGGGTCCTATCCAAACCCAAACCTGATGACGTTGGAAAATCTTCCATGTCAACAGAAGAGGAAGCCTCGTGAATCCTGGTGAAGTTGTGTAGAACAACACAAGCTTGAATCACCAGGGCAGCATTCTCCGGATCCATCTGTATGGATGACAAAAACACCCTCCACTTGCTAAAGAGTATCCCGAAAGCGCACTCAACATACCGACGGGCACGAGTCAACCGGTAGTTGAAAATACACATCCTGACATCCAAACCACGCTTTGGAAAGGGCCGCATAACATGGTGAGTCAATGCAAACCCTTCATCCGCCACAATGACAAATGGAACCGGCGGACCAGCAGATCCGGGCAGTCTTCTGGACTCGGGAAGGGCAAGCTGGTTGGCACGAAGCCGCTCACCCATTCTAGAAGCACTAAAGATGCGAGCATCTGCTGTGCCTCCATAGGCCCCGATATCAACCATTATAAACCGATAGTTACTGTCAGCAACAGCTATAAGCACTACCGAAAAATATTTCTTATGATTGAAGACTCGGGACCCTGAGTGAGGAGGCTTCTTCTCACGGATGTGTTTGCCATCCAGTGCCCCGAGGCAGTTGGGGAACTGCGCTGAAATATTGAATCCAATCGTCCGTCTTGGGCTGTGGCATCACCATCTCTCGGAGTGGGTGCCAGATGACCTGGCAAGTGTGATGCACAATCCGAGAAATGGTTGAGGTTCCCAAAAGAAACTCAAAATGCAGGGATGCAAATGAGTTCCCAGTTGCAAGAAATCTGTTGAAAAATAGAGAAAAATAAAATATCAATAAGCAGCTAAAAAAAGTTAACTTAACAATACATAATTTTTTGTCTAATGTTTGATATGAGACATATAGGTACAACTGATCAAAACACTTTCAGAAATTGGGGTGTGGTCACTACTCACACCAGCTATGCTACAGCAACTGTGTTTATGCCATTTGCATGCAGAATGTATAGGCGACTTCAAGCATGATGTGAACACTCGGCATGATGATGACATTAGCCAAAGAAATAATTAACCATTTTAACATACACGACTACCTTTAATCTGGCCATGTTATGTGTCAGTCAGTTAACCCCAATAATATATTTGAGAATTGGGCAAACATATTATGGAAAAAGAAAGGTAACTTCTACAAACATTAGCACATGTCTAACACCAGCCATTTCCAGAAACATGTTACTGATTACATAAGCCATGCACATGACAGTTTGAACTATGACTAAAAGATATAGCTTACCTCAAAGTGACAATGAGCCTTTCCTCAGGAGTAATGCTGCGCATCATATTGGTGTCCATGAAGGTAAGGACAGTATGTAGAGACAACAGCAAGCGATCAAATGTAGACACTGACATCCAACAGAACGCAAAAAAACTTCTCAGGATGCTGCCGAAGATCTTGGTAGAGGGTATGAAAGTGTCCTTTCCAGTAGCGTTGGAAAACAATCGGATGAACCCAAAATCGCCGCCTTCTAGTCGGTTCCTCATCCAACAAAACTGAGCGCTGTCCCCATCGCCGAGAAACTAGCCAGTGCAGTAAAACTTCTTCCTCAGAGTCATCCGCCATAGTGAAACCAAGACGCAACAAGGAAAAAGCCAAGACCAGCAAAGCCAAGCAACCAAACGCACCTCTGTACCCTGTAAAGACTACAGAAAATGGCCACCAAACAAACCACAGGTGACCATCATATATACCTGTATCCTGGGTGTGGATATTTAAATCTCACTTTTTTTTTTTTACATTTTTGTTACATTCCTTTTTTTGCGGTCCGCGAAAGACACACGGAAACACAACGGATGCAAAAACGGAAATGGATCACGGAACCCCTTTTTCCGGACCGCAAAAAAAACCTGTTGTGTGCATGCTGTGTTTTTTTTTTGCACTATTATTTGGACTCATTGGAACTATTATTCTGTTGTGTGTTGTAACATAGAGTAGTCAATATGTTCTGCACCAAACATATTGACCGAAACTAACAAATAAATGGTAAAGAACATTGGGTATGGCTTGGGAATGGCTATGTGTTTGTTCTGGCTTTGAGGGCTATTCATTGATATGGAACTACTAGTGTCGTATACTGTCATTTATTAAACAAGAGTATCACATCATGATGCTATTGCATTTTATTATTCTGTTAAAATACCAGTTTCTGCTTGTTTACTTGCTGCAGGGAATGAACCAACTAAGGCTACATGCACACGACCGTGCCGTTTTTTGCGGTCCGCATTGATATAACTGCCTATTCTTGTCCGTTTTGCGGACAAGAAAAGGACATGTTATATTTTTTTTGCGGGGCCCCAGAACGGAGCAACGAATGCGGAATGCTGTCCGCATCTTTTGCGGCCCCATTGAAGTGAATGGGTCCGCATCCGAGCCGCCAAAATGGCGGCTCAGATGCGGACCCAAACAACGGCCGTGTGCATGAGGCCTTAATGTCACAGAGGTCATTTCTTTACATTCACATAAGGGTCATCTAATACAGCTATTACTTATTAAAAACTCAGCCCCCCCCCCCCCCCCTCTTATCGCCTCCTCCTGACAAAGTGGAAGTGAAATGTACAATAGTAGCAGGTATTGGTTACTTTTTTGGTAGTAGTTACTACTCCCCCGAGTATAAAAGGGTAGGCCACTTTCTGGTTACTGTTGACAAATGTATTTGTAATATGATCATATGGCACTTATTTATATAGCCTTTAATGATATTCCATTTCTATTTTTCATAAGATATGCCCCCTTGTTTTCTGCTGTCCACACCAATGTTCTATCCCTAAAATGGCTGCAGGTAGAGGGTCATGTGACCAGGTAAATCACCTCCATGTGATGTCTCCTCCATTCAAATATACCACACCTGCCATCCGCACTTGTACTGTTGGGAGTTTAATGCAGGTACAGTGTGTCTGAATGCAGGAGGCTGAGAGATGTGTGTGATCACATGACCCTCCATCAGCGGCCATCTTATGGACAGGACCTCTATGTGGACAGCATAGAAGACTAGCCTAACAAGCGAGCACAGCTTTTGAAATACAGCAAACCGCACCAAATATCAACAAAGGCTATATTAGTAAGTGTGATTTAGTCATCCTACAAACACATTGGTCACAAGTAGCCAGAAAGCGGCCAATCTCTATAAATATGATTTATGGTAGGAATCATCATCTCCATTTTCTTTATTGGAGTACGTAATGATAAGTATCTTATCTTCCTTCAATAATATATTTTGTTTCATATATCCCTGTAGAATCTTTTTAAGTGGATTTTTATTAGGGATTGTTTTAGTGATGTATTGGGATAAAGTGGGGAATTTGTGGTGTTCGTATGGTTGTGATTGGGTTTGAGTGTGAATATATTATTGATACCATGCTCTAACTAAAATGAGTACTTTTATTTCATGAATACTTAAAGGGGTTGTGTCACTTCAGCAAATAACATTTACTATGTACAAAACGATAATTCAAGGCACTGACTAATGTATTCTTACTATCAATATTGCTTCCTTTGCTGGCTTAATTACTTTTTCCAGTATATTATACGCTGCTCATGTCCATGGTAATGACCACCTTGCAGTCCATCAGTGGTGGCCATGCTTGCAAGCATGGCCACCACTGATGGACTGCAGGGTGGTCATAACAGAGGAAACGAGCAGTGTATAATGTGATGGAAAAATTAATGAAGCCAGCAAAGGAAGCAATATGGACAATCACAATACATTAAGTTTCTTGTATTAACTTTCTCTACATAATAAATGTCATTTGCTGAATTGAGACAACCCCTTTAAATGCCTGGTAGTAATACTGTAGTTTCCATTTTACTAAAGAAGATTCTATGTTTACTATTGCAGCTAATGCGAAGAAAACACATATGTGGAAATAGCATAAAACCACTATCACACTGATATCTTCCAAGGAAGAGAACCATCTCACTACCACCATGTCTCGGAAGTGGTTCCTTACGAGTGGCTCTTCCAAGCACCCATATTTGTGTACCATGGAGCATTGCCAATAAGTCTCCATATAGGACTGGTCTCTTTAAGGAGATTTAGCGTCCTGCCTAAGGCCTGTCCAAAACATGAAAAGGGTGCAGATCTTCCCATTATTCTTTTGTCTATGTTCCATTGCTGGCTTTGGCTTATAAATATTGATGCATGATACTGACCAAAATACTGCCACATTAAGGTGGCCTTGTTCTTGCTACAGTCAAGATTGAATAAAATTTCTTCTTAGCACTGAAAAAAAAGGAAGATTGCTCTCCTCTATTAGACATGAAAATAGAGATAGTAAAACACCCTGGAAACTACCCTGTAGCATAGTCCACTACAGTTATTTGCTGTATAATTTGAATCACATTTGAGCTTTACTTTAAAACGACAACAAAATCTGTGATAAATTACCGGAAACCTTTGTTACATCAGTCTTTGCACAGTGGGGATTGCCGCTATTGTAAACAAATATACCACCTTGATTATGCCCAGTGTAAGTATGATCTTGGGAAAATCCCTTTATCTCATAACATATTCCTCGGCTATCCGCATTTTAAATGCTAATTATATTATAATCCCTTTCTTACTTTTCATCTTCATAAGCCGCATGTGTAGATAAGAGCAATGTATCTGCGATGACAGAATCCAACTTGTTTGAGCTGTAACAAGGTTTGCATGAAACAGAAAAAAGCAAAGTATTCTTTCAATGGGATACACATTAATGTCGCTGTGAATTATGTAACGGACATTATTTTCTTTTGTTCTGCTTGTGATGACATCTTCTATACAAAATCCACAAAAGTTTGGTAACCAAGTTCTCTGTTCATGCTTGTTCTAGCTACTCTTTTTTTATATGCACAATAAGGTAAAGGCCGGGTCCATAAAAGAAAATATGTTTTACCATGTGTCAGGCATTTTAAAGTGTAACTCTAAAAACACTAATAGGCACACAGATGCTCCTGTTCTCTTACCATGCAGTTGGGTGGTGGAGCCCTGCTACAGATTTTGCTTTGTGCCCAGGAGCTTAAAATTGCACATCTATGTACAGAAAATTTTATCCATAACTTTTCTCACATAGTCAAATAAAAATACATATTGTACAGATACTTTATGTAGTAGGGTGCTCTTCTCTTCTTCCCTTTCTCTATCATATCTAATATTTTTTAGTATGTTACTCCCATATTCAGATTAGTACACAAGGGCTAGGCTAAGATGATAGACCTAATTTTCCCTGGAGGCTAGCAATGCAGGCTCCTCTAAAAGGCCATTCTGCACATTTCCTATAAAACAGTGCCTCTTTACATAAAAGGATAGAAAATTCTTTAGATGGAGGGGAAGTTGTCGGAAGTTGGAGGTTGTCGGAGTTGGAAGTAACTGGAATAAATTCTTACAAAATTGTGATAAAGTCTCAAAGAACAGCCTTTATGTCCACATACATCATGCATGATATCATTCATTCAGCATTTTTTGTAAGTAGACATACTGTATTTCTTCCAAACTGCTCTCCAGTGAGCACTGTGGCCTCTTTACAGCTTATTAAGCACAGCAGTGTCCATTGTGTATGGCTCAGACGTGTTTCTGCCGTCCTGGCCTTTTTCAACTATTAAAATAGGCCAGAATGGGCCGAAACGCATCCTGTTTTTATGCTATTGATGTCTTTTGAAGAATGCAATAAAAACTATTGACGATTTTGGGAACGTTGCTGGGAGTTTTCTATATTATGTGATTGAAGTGTCCCCGGGCAGCGTACTTTGGACCTAGTGCTGTGCCGCATCTCCCTTTGAACTATCCTGAGGATAGGACATCAATATCAAAATCTAGCTAAAGGGGCAAAGAACGGTGCAGTACTGGACAATTTGTTTCAAGGCATAGAGCCCCTTCATGAACTGCAGTGAGACACATAGCAAGCAACAAAGAAAATGATTTAAATTAACAAAAAACATCTTTTGTAGTTAAAGGGGTTATTCAATGCTATAAACTGCCCTCTATATGCCTGGCTCCTGACAGAGAATATACATACACTGCTCCCCGCTCCCTGCGTTGCTCCTGGTCCCCGCACTGGCACTTCTGATTCACCCCGTGTGCCGATGAAAACATCTGGTGTTGCTCAAAAAATTTAAAAACTATAGCTCTTAGAACATGAGACACTAAAGCATCATTTTTTTGTTTCAAATATGCTATTATTGTGTTAAAGTGAAATAAATAAATAAAAGTACACATATTACGTATCGCCACGTCTGTAAAAACCCAAGCGATTGAAAAGGCGTATGCCCCCAAAATAGTACCAATCAAACCGTCACCTCATCCCTGAAAAATGAGACCATACCTAAGACTATCGGTCAAAAAACAAAAAAGCTATCACTCTCAGACAATGGAGACACTAAAATATGATTTTCTGGCTTCGAAACTGCTATTATTGTGCCAAAGTGAAATAAATAAAAAAAATAAAAACATATTAGGTATTTACGCGTCTGTAACAACCTGCTCTATAAAAATACCATATGACTTAACCCCTCAGATGAACACCGTAAAAAAATAAAAAAATAAAAACAGTGCCAAATAAAGCCATTTTTTGTCACCTTACAACCCAAAATTTTAACACCAAGCGATCAAAAAAGTGTATGCCGCCAAAATAGTACCAACCAAACCGTAACCTCATCCCGCAAAAAAGGAGAACCTTTGACAATCGGTCAAAAAATAAAAAAGCTATGGCTCTCAGACTATAGAGACACTAAAAGATATATTTTTTTGGTTTCAAAAATGCTATTATTGTGTAAAACTGAAATAAATAAGAAATAGTATACATATTAGGTATTTCCACGTCCATAACGATCTGCTCTATAAAAATATCACATGACTTAACTCTTCAGGTCAACGCTAGAAAAATAAATAAATAAAAACTGTGTCAAAATTACCAATTTGTTAGTCACCTTGCCCCATAAAGTGTAATAATGAATGATCAAAAAATCATATGTACCCAAAAATGGTACATATCGTCTTGTGCAAAAAACGAGCCCCTGCACAAGATGATAGGCAGAAAAATAAAAAAATAAGAGGTTCAGAAAATGCTTTATTATGTAAAACTGAAACAAACAAACAAAGTAGACATATTTGATATCATTGCATCCGTAACAACCTGCTCTATAAAAATAGCTCATGATCTATCCTGTCAGATGAATGTTGTAAAAAAAAAAAAAAATAATAAAGTGCCGAAACAGACATTTTTTGGTTATCTTGCCTCACAAAAACATAATATAGAGCAATTAAAAATCATATTTATCCTAAAATAGTACCAATAAAACTGGCACCTTATCCCCTAGTTTCAGAATTGGGTCACATTTTGGGAGTTTCTACTGTAAGGGTGCATCAGGGGGGCTTAAAATGGGACATGGCATCTAAAAACCAGTCCAGCAAAATCTGCCTTCCAAAAACCATATGGCGTTCCTTTCCTTCTGCTCCCTGCTGTGTGCCCTTACATCAGTTTACGACCACATGTGGGGTGTTTCTGTAAACTACAGAATCAGGGTAATAATTATTGAGTTTTGCTTGACTGTTATTCTTAAATGTGCTAAATAAAATAAAAAATGGATTGAAATGGAAAATCTGCCAAAAATGAGCCATTTTGAAATCTCATTTCCAATTTACTTAAATTCTTGTGGATCACCTAAAGGGTTAACAAAGTTTTTAAAATCAGTTTGGAGTAGCTTGAGGGGTGTAGTTTCTACAATGGGGTAATTTCTGGGTGGTTTCCACTATGTAAGCCCCACAAAGTGACTTCTAAAATACTAAGCCTTAAAAAGTCCTAAAAAAATAAAATGACATTTACAAAATGATGCCAACATAAAGTAGACATATGGGGAATGTTAAGTAATAAAGAGAAATAGAAATTTAGAAAATTGCGAATTTTTCAAAATTTTTGGTAAATTTGGGATTTTTTCATAAATAAAGGTGAAATACAAGGCTCAAAAAAATAAAGGGAACACTTAAACAATACAATGTAACTCCAAATCAATCACACTTCTGTGAAATCAAACTGTCCACTTAGGAAGCAACAATGAGTGACAATCAATTTCACATGCTGTTGTGCAAATGGGATAGACAACAGGTGGAAATTATAGGCAATTAGCAAGACACCCCCAATAAAGGAGTGGTTCTGCAGGTGGTGACCACAGACACTTCTCAGTTCCTATGCTTCCTGGCTGATGTTTTGGTCACTTCTGAATGCTGGCGGTGCTTTCACTTTAGTGGTAGCATGAGACGGAGTCTACAACCCACACAAGTGGCTCATGTAGTGCAGCTTATCCAGGATGGCACATCAATGCAAGCTGTGGCAAGAAGGTTTGCTGTGTCTGTCAGCGTAGTGTCCAGAGCAAGGAGGTGCTACCAGGAGACAGGCCAATACATCAGGAGACGTGGTGGAGGCCGTAGGAGGGCAACAACCCAGCAGCAGGACTGCTACCTCTGCCTTTGTGCAAGGAGGAACAGGAGGAGCACTGCCAGAGCCCTACAAAATGACCTCCAGCAGGCCACAAATGTGCATGTGTCTGCTCAAACGGTCAGAAACAGACTCCATGAGGGTGATATGAGGGCCCGACGTCCAAAGGTGGGGGTTGTGCTTACAGCCAAACACCGTGCAGGACGTTTGGCATTTGCCAGAGAACACCAAGATTGGCAAATTCGCCACTGGCGCCCTGTGCTCTTCACAGATGAAAGCAGGTTCACACTGAGCACATTTGACAGACGTGACAGAGTCTGGAGACGCCGTGGAGAACGTTCTGCTGCCTGCAACATCCTCCAGCATGACCGGTTTGGCATTGGGTCAGTAATGGTGTGGGGTGGCATTTCTTTGGAGGGCCGCACAGCCCTCCATGTGCTCGCCAGAGGTAGCCTGACTGCCATTAGGTACCGAGATGAGATCCTCAGACCCCTTGTGAGACCATATGCTGGTGCGGTTGGCCCTGGGTTCCTCCTAATGCAAGACAATGCTAGACCTCATGTGGCTGGAGTGTGTCAGCAGTTCCTGCAATACAAAGGCATTGATGCTATGGACTGGCCCGCCCTTTCCCCAGACCTGAATCTAATTGAGCACATCTGGGACATCATGTCTCGCTCTATCCACCAACGTCACGTTGCACCACAGACTGTCCAGGAGTTGGCAGATGCTTTAGTCCAGGTCTGGGAGGAGATCCCTCAGGAGACCGTCCGCCACCTCATCAGGAGCATGCACAGGCGTTGTAGGGAGGTCATACAGGCACGTGGAGGCCACACACACTACTGAGCCTCATTTTGACTTGTTTTAAGGACATTAAATCAAAGTTGGATCAGCCTGTAGTGTGTTTTTCCACTTTAATTTTGAGTGTGACTCCAAATCCAGACCTCCATGGGTTGAAAAATTTGATTTCCATTTTTTTATTTTTGTGTGATTTTGTTGTCAGCACATTCAACTATGTAAAGAACAAAGTATTTCAGAAGAATATTTAATTAACTCAGATCTAGGATGTGTTATTTTTGTGTTCCCTTTATTTTTTTAAACAGTGTATATTGACTCAAATTTATGACTATCATGAAGTACAATGTGTCACGAGAAAAACATCTCAGAATGGCTTGGATAAATAAAAGTGTTCCAAAGTTATTACCACACAAAGTGAAACATGTCGGATTTGCAAAAAATGGCTTGGGCAGGAAGGAGAAAACTATCAGACTTTTGATTAAGGACAATTAAAAATGGCAGCCAACATCATAAAATGGTATACTAAAAACAATAGGTGTTTTAGCTCAGCCTACTGAATAGATGTTGCTTTATAATTTTCCCCTTATATTACAAAGCTTAAAGGCCTTTAAACATAAATGATTTATTATTTGTAATATATTCCCTCTAGAAAGTACTGAATAGTAATATCTATTGCATTCATGTGTGTTTTTATTTTTTAATAAAGGTCAGTTATGTTCGGTTCACATCGTCTCATTACTGTTACCATCTTATTTTAGAAGCATGCTAAAGGGTATTTGACAATTCTACTATAAAGATATAGATTTCACATTAAAAATGTATTAATCTCAGTGCATGCAGTGAAAAATTAATTTCAAGTAATATAGTTTTAATAACCTAGGTTTGACATGCCCACCGGTTGGGATTCTACAGAGTCTTCAATAGCTCTGCTTTTTTATAATAGTGTATGAAGTTCACTAGATGATTATAATCAGACCGGGATCATATCTAATTTAAAGCCTCTCTCTAGCATTCAGTTGATGTTCAGATGCCATAATACATGAAGGGCATCACCACAGTGCCTATGAGCAGATTATCCTTTGCACTGCACAGGCTTATTTGACAGTGCAGGGCTTATATAGAGATTTATACAGTATAAGAAAGGTTCAGACAATGTTATCAGCCTTCAACTTTATTTATTTTACGCACTTATATAGCACTGACATTCCGCAGTGCTTTACAGACATTAGCATCAAGCTGTCCCCAGTCGAGCTCTAAGTTCCCTATGTCTTTGGGAGGAAACCGGATTACCTGGAGGAAACCCATACAAACATGGGGAGAACATGCAAACTCCATGCATGAAAATTTGAATAGCTAATTTTAATCTCGAATATCGGCTCTTTGAGAATTTGTGAATATTTAGAATATAGTGCTATATATTCGTAATGACGAATATTTGTAATTTTTTTCAATCCGAACACATGATTCTCCCTGCTTCTTGCTTGTGGGACAATGATGTCATTGACCCACAAGCAAGAAACAGGGAGGAATCATGTGTTCACTTCAGATGGAAAAAAAATGACAAATATTCTAAAAAACTAATATATAGCACTATATTGAATATAGTGATATATATTCATTTTTTTAGAATATTCATAATTTTTTTCCATCTGAAGTCATGATTCCTCCCTGCTTAAGTTGCTTATGGGCCAATGACTCATTGGCCCACAAGCAAGAACCAGGGGGTAATATTCTAAAAACAAATTTATAGCACTACATTCTATAGTGCTATATATTCGTTTTTGACCCACGCCTGTATTAAGCGCTCAATATTTGCATATTACGCAATCATTACCTTGCCGATTTTCGCATAAAAAATAGAATGTAGAATATAACGAATATACGAATTCGCAAATATATGACGAATATTCTACAAAATATTAGCGAAATATCACAAATTTGAATATGACCCCTGACACTCATCACTAGGCAGCAGTGCTAAACACTGAGCCACCGTGCTTCTCTGCATAAGCGAACATACATCTCCAGGTGGTATATTGCTTTGGTTCCCATTTGCTGCATAAAGAGGGCTTATGTAAAAATGGCATTTGCTTGAAGGGTGATATGATATCTTTATGCCCATTAGGGACCGCCTCCACATCAACTTGAACAAAAAGTTGTTCTTAGGGACAGACTTGGACTACAGTAACAATACATAAATGTTGAGCAAACTTGGGATTTGCAAGTTCGGCGTTCGGGTTTGGGTTATCTAAGAATTCCAGAATGGATTCTGTTACCACAGACCATAACAGAATTCTTGAACAAAAAAAGGTATTACAGCAGCATCTCCAACGATCTCCTTTATTATGGGTACTTCAAAGCATATGTGCAACCAGACAATGCAACGTTTCGGCTGTCCTCAGCCTTTGTCAAGCATACTAAAGGAGATCATTGGAGATGCTGCTGTAATGCCGTATTTTCTTCAATTGTTATGTGTCCACGTGGGATCCGTGGTGTTTGATACAGCTGCTGCATTCCTCAAAAAAGCTCTAAGATACCGTAGTGTGCTGCTTCTATTTATCCTTATTGTACATAACAGAATTCTATGACAGCAAGCCTATAATAGGAATTCGGTATTGCATTCCATCATAATAGAAGTCTATGCTGGCCACCTTTGTCAGCACGCCACATGACACACACATCTGCACGTACTGACTGTCCCATTTAACTTCTGGGTCTCCAAAGTGGGTACTTGGAGGTGCTGGCCTGCGCTGCGGCAAGTGTATTGTCCAAACTTGTGTTTAGCATGGCGGGGGGGGGAGTGATCACAGACAAGCACAGCCTTCTGTCCACAGCCAACGTGGACAAGCTCATGTTCATTAAAATGAACCAGGCATGGATGCCACAGGACTTTTCCGTACCTTGAGCAGAGTAAAGAAGTATACTGGCCGAACCCAGCCATCGTTATGCTCCAGCGCAGTTTGTTCATTCTTTTTGCCATTTCCCAATGTTTTGGGGCCTCCCCAAATAAAAGAAAATAAAAAAAAATTAAGGAGAAAAAGAAAAAAGAAAAACCACAAAAACAGTGTTGGCCTCCTCTGACTCTTCCACCTGCACTGCCACATTCACCGCCTCCTTCTTAACCCCTACTCCACTTGGACCTTCTCTGCCTCCTGGTTTAAGATTGTTATTTTTAATTTATTTCTCTTCTATATTATTTTAAGTAATTTCCCTACCCACATTTGATTACAGGGCAATTGTCTTTCTCTTACCCGCATTTTGCTTCCTTTTGCAGCCCTCTAGCCCTTACTATGACTATTTTACAGCCATTTTACAGCACCAAAGTTCAGCTGCGTTCAATATTTTCATCCGATTGCTGGATGAAATATTTTTCATTTAAAGAAAGATTGCAAATGAACTAAAGCTCTTTCTTTGGAAGGACATTCCCTGAAAGATCTTTCATCCATCGCCTGGTGTCATTGAACTTATATGGACAGGGTGAACATCTGTAATGCCTGATATGGACTAAAATGTGTATGGCCGTGTCTGTAAAATGAAGGTTTACCAGATGTTTTGCTTGCTGTTCTGGTCTCAGACGATCATGGAGGTGAACATGCTGGATGTGGAGGTCCTGGACTGGTATGGTTACACGTGGTCTGCGGTTGTGAGGCCAGTTGGATGTACTGCCAAATTCTCTGAAACGTCTTATGGTAGAGAAATGAACATTCATTGCATGGGCAACAGCTCTGATAGACATTCCTGCAGTCAGCAAGCCAATTGCACGCTCCCTCAAATGTTGCGACATCTGTGACATTCTGCTGTGTGATCAAACTGCACATTTCAGAGTGGTCTTTTATTGTGGACAGTACACATCTTTGCAATATTCATGCTGTCTAATAAGCACCTTGATATGCCACACCTGTGAGGTGGGATGGATTATCTCGGGAAAGGAGAAGTGCTCACTAACACAGATTTATACAGATTTGTGAACAATATTTGAGAGTAATGGGTCTTTTGTGTATGTAGAAAATGTATCAGATCTTTGAGTTCAGCTCATGCAAAATGGGAGCAAAACCAAAAGTGTTGCGTTTATATTTTTGTTCAGTATCAGTATATGTTACAAAGCCCTTTTTGTCGTATATTAGTGGCAAAAGTAAAATATATTTGTCGTTTAGCGGTGCAGTAATATGTTTTAAAGCCCTTTTTGCCATGTATTAGTGGCATAAGTAAAATATATTTCAAATTCAGCTGTGCAGTTATATGTTATAATGCCCTTTTCGTTGTGTATTAGTGACAAAAGAAAAATATATTTGCTGTTCAGTGGTGCAGTTATATGTTTTAAAGCCTTTTGTGGAGCGTATAAGTGGAAAAAATAAGGGCCTATTTGCCATTCAGCGGTGCAGTTATATGTTCTAAAGCCATTTTTGTCGTGGTTCCTGCACAACCACACCAGCAACTTGGACAGGTGACGCCACTTCCGCCTCCACGTTCTCACGCTGCTCGTCCTGCGACAATGTCCACCTCTATCTCCTCATCCTCCACCGTGTCCTCAGCCTCCACTGCAGGGACAATTCACAGTGCTCCTCCGTTATACCACATGTGCAGAGAACGGCAGTGTCACACTGTTCTATACTTCATTTGCCTGGGTGAACGGAGTCACACAGGGGAGAAACAGCTACGTGTCCTTCATCAAGAAATCGAATCCTGGCTTTCTCCGCGACATCTCAAAATCATAACCATGGTGACCGACAAAGGCAAGAACATAGTGTCAGCGCTGCATCAAGGAGGGCTGAGCCATGCGCCCTGCATGGCACACGTGTTCAATCTGGTTGTCAAGCGGTTCCCGAAGTCTTCCACCCATCTGCAAGACCTGCTAAAAATGGCCAGGAAACTTTGCATTCACTTCAGCCACTCGTGCACCGCAAAGCACACCCTTCTTGAACTGCAGCAGAAGAAAGGCATCCCCCAACATAGGCTGATATGCAACGTTTCTACCAGTTGGAATTCCACCCTCCATATGTTGGACCGACTATACGAACAGAGAAAGGCCATAAACGATTTCTTGATGATCTAAGCGGACAGGAGTACTCCCCTGTGTAACTTTAATGTCAGCCAGTGGCAGCTCATGCGAGACACCTGACGTTTTCTCAGGCCCTTTGAGGGGGCCACGTTATTTGTCAGTTGCCAGGACTACGGGATGAACAACGTCATTCAACTTCTTCATGTCCTGGAACAGATGCTGGTAAATCTGGCTGGTCAGGGGACTGGAGACGTGGTGCCCAGATCTCACGGCCACATGAGCCCTGTGAGGGCTGAACTGGAGGAGGAGGATAAAAAGGAGGATGTTGTAGCACAAGCAATGTTTAGCGAAATGGGTGGTTTTGCTACACAGGTGACAGGAGAGGAGGAACAGGAACAGCCAGAGGATCTACAGGGTGATTAGGAAGACAAGGCAGAGGACCCAGACACACTGTGGCAGTATGTAGTGGAGATTGAGGCAGGGAGTCCCTCCGAGTCACTTGCACAAATGGCCCGATGCATGCTCACTTGCTTGCATAGTGACCGCCGAATTGTTACCATTCAGCAGAGGGATGACTTCTGGCTCTCCACCTTGTTGAACCCCCGCTACCGGTCCAAAATGGGGGGTGTTTTTACACCCGCTGAGAGGGAGGACAAATTGAACTACTATAGAGACATCCTATGAAGTCAGTTGGCCGCTGCCTATCTGCGACTTCATCCATCCTCTCACAGGTCTGACCGGGGGGGCCCTCTGTGCTCATGTTCCTCTGCCATGGCTGCTGTGGCAGGGTGGGGGGTAGGAGCAGTTCCAGCTCCATCAGCAGCAACTGATGGGCAGCTTGCTTTACCCGCCTATTGAAGAAACTACTCACCAGCAGCCAGCAGCAGCAGCTAGACCTGGAGCAGGACCTGAACCTGCAGGTGGTGGCATACTTGGACAGCACCCTGCCACCCCACATTGACGATCTGATGGTCTACTGGGCAGCCAAACTGGATTTGTGGCAGCATCTAGCAGAGTTTGCCCTGGAAAAGCTGTCCTGCCTGGCCAGTAGTGTGGCATCAGAGCGGGTGTTTAGTGCGGCGGGGTCCATAGTTACCCCAGGAAGAGCTCATCTGTCCACCCAAAATGTGGAGAGACTGACCTTTTGTCAAGATGAATCAGGCATGGATCAACCAGGATTTCCACCCACCAATGCCTGATGCATCAGACTAGATCATCCATGGCGCCACACCAACACTTTGACAAAAAGACAGGTTTCTTCTGGCTACCTGCCTGATGCTGCCACCCACCGGATGCCATACATTTGATGCCAAGTGCTCCTTCTTTCACCCACATTCTTCAGCTGTTACTCATATTGCCACCCACCTCTCCACTCTGTCATTGGGTTACTCTGTGTTCTTCTGATGCTGCTGCCACCTCCACACTATGTCACCTTTCCACTCTGTGGTCTCCTGATGCTGCTGTCACCTCCATACTCTGTCACCGGGTCACTCTGTAGTCTCCTGATGCTGCTGCCACCTATACAATATGTCACCTTGCCACTCTGTGGCCTCCTGATGCTGCCACCTCCACACTGTCATTGTGCCACTCTATGGCCTCCTCCTGATGCTTCCGCCGCTTCTAGACTCTGTCATTGGGCCACTCTGTGGTCTATTCATGCAGCTTCCACCTCACCACTATGTCATAGGGCCACTCTCTTCTAATGCTGTTCCCGCCCTCCCCACTTCATGACTGGGCCACTATGTTGCCTTTCTGCCTGGATGACATCATCATTTATTTGACCCTTCTTCTGATCTGTCAGAAGGAAGGAAAAATGAGACACACAACGGATCCTGTCTGTGTAGCAGCTGTAAGGCCTGTATGGTCCCATCAGAATTGGCTTGTGATTTGGTAGCCAGAAGCAGGGGTGGGTACAAAACACAGAAGACACACAAATATTCCATTCACATGTCATCTCTGTTTTGGATACACTCCGGTTTTTTTGGGCATTAGCAATACTGATGGATTACTGACCAAATGCTGACCGAGTGAAGGCGGATGCTCAACAGACAGGATCCGTTTTTTTGGGGTTATTGTTCTGACGGATCAGAGAAAGGGCAAAATAATCAGTGACGTCAACACAAACATACTGCTGACACCCTCTCCACTCTGTCGGGGGAACTTTACTTGTATAAGTGTTTAATAGAACAGGTTCTGTAGACATCTATGTGGAATCAGCTGATGGTGATGTGAAAGGAGTACACTTCTTCGTGGTGCTATTATCGACCTGAAAGGCTGAGTTCATACTTGAGTTATTTGGTCAGGTTTGGCCCCGTGACTGACCAAATAAGTGAAGTGTGCAGTGATTCTAAGAGCGACGCCTGTCATCTGCATGTCATACTGACTCAGTATTATTTCACTACCACATCAGACTCCCTATGTGTGTTACTGCAAGGCACAGTGTTCTGTACCACTATAAAGGCTCTCTGCAGCCAGGAAATAGGCCTTTTTTTAACTCGTTTTGCCACGAATAAATTTGAATCAAACCATTTTTTTTTTTTTTTATTCAGCGAACCGGCCGAATCAAATTTTTTATAAATTCGCTCATCTCTAATAATAATGTGATATTTTATATTAAGCCTGAAAAAAATGTATTGGTTAAAGTCAAACAACTGCCTAAATACATATAAATGCACTGATAATAAGTTCAAAGCTCTCATATTACCTGGTGCAAATTATTCTCAACCATATGTATAATTAGATTCAAGCAGCAATGTTCTCCATGTATCTGCACAGTGCTAGAGTCACTGCCTTTGAAGTTATGTGTCCTACAGTCAGTAGCTTATAACCTTTCTTTAGATCACTTTACCATTATGCGGCAAGAGCATTATGTACTTTCTAGATGCAACAATATCATGTAATAAGTACAATCTACCTTTGTGTAGGTGCCTCGCTGTGTTATTAGTAGAATTCATTGGTCTAGTGTTCAAATTTGCATCTGGAAAATACTAAAGGTAATATATGACATTTTAAAGAAATATGTTTTATACTCAGCACCAGATTTATGGGAAATTCACAGATAAGGCTACTTTCACACTGGCATTAAGCTTGTCTGGCAGGCTGATCCGGCAGCACTCTGTTTTTGTCCAGCCACCTCTCAGCATGTTTGCTGTGCTGCGGCCGGATCTCTGGCTAGTCCCCATTATAGTGAATGGGGCCGGGGCGGACCTCCGCTGCCAGAACAGCCTGTCAGACAAGCTTAATGACAGTGTGAAAGTAGCCTAAGCAGCATAACGAACCCACAGATTTGAGTTTAGCCAATAACAAGAAACATTTTTTTTTCATGGCCGCAACATAGCAAAATGTGAAAAAAATTTAAGGGTCTGAAGACTTTCTGAAATGCACTGTATCTGAGAGATGCAGGTCCCAGTTCTGGAACCCTCACCTATTTCAATCCAGCACATCCATGCAGAAAATGAATAGAAGGGTAGCCACACTAATGCTTGCTTGGCTGTTTCCATGATTGTCAGTGAATCTGTCCATTCATTGTCAGAATGGATGCTTCTTAAAACAGCCAATTGTACTCAATTGACTTTTGCAAAGTCCCAAAGCAATGAAAGAGAGCATGTTGCACATGCACGGTATGCTCTCCTTCACTTTGGAGATAGGAGGGGGTCCATAATAATAATATTTATTTTTGCATGGTTCAGTCATCTTTTATGAAAAAAGTAGTACACATGGAACTGAATATGCCAGTCAATAGTGAGCATCAGTGTATGCTCATGTGTCAAGTACATGGATGCTACGGTTGGATGAAGTGATCTGGTTTTAAGAAATAATGTAGAAGGAAAAAAGGAGAGGAGATTGACTGGGGAATGTATTAGGCCAGTCTAAACAGATATGTTTTGAAGGCACACCTAAGGCAGTGGATATTGGAAATGAACCTGCTTGTCTGCATTTCAGTGACCTGGTACCATGCCACTTGAGAAAAGTCTTGGAGAAGGATCTTGGAGGTTGAGAACATGGAGGATGCTAGACTTACATCATCGCTTTTACTAGCAAATCAAACAGTGATAACTGTACTGTTGTAATGGTTAAGTTTGATTTTGGAGTTTCATGTGATCATGAACATTAGTGCAGCCACATTCTCACTAGTGATCATTTGCACATAGTGTGGTGGCGTACCTTCTATGGAAGAAGACCAAATGACTGCTTTGGGCCCAGTGTTGATCTCCTTCTTCTGTTCTGCATTTTCATGTAGCCGCCACTAGGGTAAGCACAATGCAAAGAAATAATTACAGCTTTCATCGCAGACAATGGTAGCTATTTAAATTCTTATGCACTGAGCTCCTTCTAGTAGTGGCTGCAGGCAGCTAGCTCTGTATTGTATTATATGAGGATAAGCAGGAGATCCTAGATCCGTCCACTGGAGCCTTCCCCTAACATGGCCAAACACGGTCAGTTCAGGAGCTGAGGAAGCATGTTTTCCACTTACCATGAGACAGACACATTGCCTATATGTGTCTGTGCTGGCCAAGCATACACATTATTAGGCAGCAGGGCTTCAACTCACAGACAGACAACCTGTGTCTGTGTCTATCTGCTGGCAACAGACAATGACTAATCCTCATCTACAAGCAGCATAACTACATCTGAAAGTTGCAGAGGTAGTTGCTTTGAGGAAAGATTTCTAGAGTAGTCCTATTCAGTTCCCTCACCCACTTTCCATGATGACAGTCTGCATTGTGCATTTGGAGAGAGCTGTGGGAGAGCCCACAAGAAGGAAAAGACATGTCATGGGACCATACTGAAGTACCACTTACAGCCAGGGAATATGGTAAAATGGAGAGTGAAGGAGCGAGATCCAGGGGTCAAGGATTCATCAGTTTTGTTCACATGCACATATAACATTTAAATCAGTTTCCTGATTTCGTCATCGGAACTGCCTGCCGGATCCGGCAAAACGTATGCCAACTGATGGCATTAGTATGACTGATCAGGATTCTAATCAGTCTTAAAAATGCCTGATCAGTCAAAAAAATGCATTGAAATGCCGAATCCTCTTTCCGGTGTCATCCAGCATGACAGATCCGGGCGGATCTGGCATTTATTTTTTTCACCTTTTTTTTTTGTCTGACGGAAGGATGGATCCGGCATTCCGGCACTAATCATTACTATGGAAAAAAATGCAGGATCCGGCATTCAGGAAAGTCTTCATTTTTTTTTCGGCGGAGATAAAACCGTAGCATGCTACAGTTTTCTCTTTTGCCTGATCAGTCAAAATGACTGAACGGAAGACATCCTTATGCATCCTGAACAGATTACTCTCCATTCAGAATGCATGGGGATATACCTGATCAGTTCTTTTCTGGCATTAAACCCTTTTGACGGAACTCAGTGCCAGAAAGGAAAAACGCTAGTGTGAAAGTACCCTAAGATACTCATGTACTATATTTGTGAAACCTTTCTTTGTATTGGTATCATAGTCTGCCATGTTAGAGATACAGTAGAGCTACAGCTTGTCACTGGTCACTATTTCTAGATGTCTACTGGCTCACTTTTTACTTTGTGCCACTCTTCCCTCACATGGCAGAGGCTTCCTGCTTGTAACTTCAGAGTCTATTTTAATCACAGGACTTTTTGTGTCTGTAGAGGGAAATTTCTGGCTAATAGATATTCTGAAACAGCTGTTTGAGGGAGTTGCAGGGTGTCAGACCAAAGCCACTTAGGTATTGATGGCCTATTCTGAGAAAAAAACTATCAATATAAAAATTCCGAAAAACCTATCTAGGGATTCCTGTAATTCAGTCATCTCTGATCACTAATGAGATGACTGGAGTGTACAACCTCTAAGTGAATGGAGCTATGAAATAAGATGCATCACTAGTTTGTCAATTTTAGTTTTTAAACTCAAAATTAAAAAGGTTGTCCAAGTTTATGGACACATGTCTTTTATCAACCATATTATGTACAGCAACACATAGGGGAGGGGGAGAGGAGAAGAGTGGTATTGGTGGCAGATGGAGATATTACTCACAGTAGTGGATGTCCTGCTCCCCTATTTCCTGGGCTGTGCATTTTATGCAGCGACCTGACAGAGAGGCGATTGAAGAGAAAGACATGAGTGGTAGCAGAGTAAGGATGGTGGTATTACTCACAGTGGCGAATGTTCTGCTCCCTCGCTTCCTGGGCCATGTGTCACGGACGTTTCTGCGACAGGTGGCAGGAGATCGGTGAGACTGGCAACACGTGGTTTGATCTGACATGTTTTACGTTTGGATCAAATTACGTCTGTGTTGTTTCTGGTGCTTGCCACACCTTCTTTCCCCAGGTGTGGCTATTAGGGTAATTTAACATTCTCTATTAATAGTTGCTTCTCCCACAATCTGTGTTGTTTATAGCTTCTGTTTGGACATTTGGATAGATTATGGTTGGATCTTGGCTGAGTTCCTGGTGCTTCCATTGCTCCTTTGAAGTTAAGTCTTTCCTTTATATTTTGTATTTTCTTTGGGTTCTGCATGTTGCATTTCCCTATTGTTTGTTTTAGG
The DNA here is from genome assembly GCF_905171765.1 of Bufo bufo. NCBI lineage: Eukaryota > Metazoa > Chordata > Amphibia > Anura > Bufonidae > Bufo > Bufo bufo. The sequence continues at coordinate 241,039,477 of NC_053394.1, read as the reverse complement.
CCTGAAGGAGACTCCTGTCCATCCTTCCTTTTGGAGGAACAGGTAGTCTCGTCCCTGCCATTAGTACCAGGGTCCTATAGGACCTGATAGGACTCTAGGTATTCGATAGGACTCTAGGTATTCCTGCATATGAACTCACCTACCTTTGGGGTCTGTTCATACTGGTAGTCAGTCAGGATTGTGGTTAGAGTTTTCACTTTTCACGTTTTCCTTCCCTAGTTTTTTAGGCCTGATTCCCTGTTCCGCCCTTCCCTCCTATGCTCGGTGTGGTGTTTCCCTCCCACAACGAAGTGTGACATTATAAACCGCCAAAACCGTCATTTTATGTTTGTTTGTGTGCAGCCATGGATCCTATTGCTGCACTGGCAGGTCAGCTGCAAGGGCTATCTTTGGAGATAGCTGACCTCCACACAATCGTCTCGCAGATGCAGAGATCACAGGCTGTTGGTCCTGGTGGTAGTGGTGGAGGCCAGGCCTATCTGGAGCCTAAAATTGCCCTCCCAGGCAGATTTTTTGGCAGACATGGTAATTTCATTTTGTTTAGGGAGATGTGCAAACTGTATTTTAGGGTATGTCCACACTCATCTGGGGATGAGAAACAGCAAGTCGGTCTGTTTATGTCCTTGCGTAAGGGGGATGCGCAGTAATGGGCTTTTTCTCTGCTGATCGGATTGCAGTCTCTCCCGTCAGTAGATGAATTTTTTGAACCTTTGGGTCTTATCTATGATGATCCGGATCGTACCTCTATAGCCGAAACCAAGCTGTGCGGCCTTCGTCAGGGTGATCTTCCGCTGAGATTTATTGCTCTGAGTTTAGGAGGTGGGCTACGGATACAAAGTGGAATGATCCTGCCCTCCGTAGCCAGTTTTGTCAAGGGTTATCAGAGAGGCTGAAGAACGCTTTGGCCTTTCATTAAACCCCAGTGTCTCTGGAGGCTGCTATGTCTCTTGCTATACGCATTGATAGACGCCTAAGAGAGAGATCTAGGGGCCCCCAATCTCAGAACGTATTATCACATGTTGTATCATCCTTCTCTGACACTTTGGTTGAAGCTACTCCTGGGTTTATGTCTGGGGATGAACCCATGCAATTAGGGGGAGCTACTCCTGGATCCGCTTTTAAGCATACTGGTAATAGGAAGGGAGTGTGTCTTTTCTGCAGACAGAAGGGACATTTTATCAGGGTATGTCCATACAATGGCAAAAAGAAAAAAGAGGGACATTTAATTCCCATCTGACTCTTGGAGGGGGGAGAGGAGAGTCATAAAATGTGCATTTGTCTTTGACTGGTAGTACCCAATTTATCTTGACTGCTGAGGTGGCGCTAGAGTAAAAAACTGTGGGGATTGAGGTGTTTATCGATAGCGGGGCCGGAGTGAACCTGATTGATGCTCAGTTCGTCCGTATGCACGGGTTGTCACCGAGTGCATTAGAAAAAATGCAGTTTTTGCTATTAATTCTGCACCTCTAACTCAGAAGTGTTTATCTCAAGTGGTGCATGATATCAGTTAAGAGTGGGTGACTTTCATCAAGAATTTATCTTGTGTTTTGTGTTGGAGGGTCTCCCTGCTCCGGTGGTTCTGGGTTTACCGTGGCTAAGCAAGCACAATCCAACCATCAATTGGCAAGCTAGACAGATTCTGGATTAAGGTGATTATTGCATTGACAATTGTCTGAATACAACTTTTTCTGTTTTAACTACTAAGACATTACCCTCTTTTATTTATGATTTTGCCAATGTATTTTCTGAGAGTGGATGCCAGGATTTACCTCCACATCGGGAATAGGATTGTCCTATCAACCTTATTCCGTAAGTTGCCAAAATCTAGATTGTATAACCTTTCTGGACCTGAAAGACTGGCCATGAGAGAGTATACTGCCGAGAGTTTGGCTAAAGGACACATAAGCCCTTCCAAATCTCCATTGGCAGCAGGGTTCTTTTTTGTTAAAAAAAAAGACGGAGGTCTTCAGCCATGTCTGGATTTCCGTGAACTCAATCGGATTACTGTCCATGATCCTTACCCTCTTCCTTTGATTCCCAATTTGTTTAACCAGATTGGTGGTGCCAAGGTGTTCTCCAAGTTGGACTTAAGGGGGGCATATTATCTGGTTAGGATCAAGGAAGGAATGAATGGAAGACGGCTTTTAATACTCCTGAGGGGCACTTTGAGAACCTGGTCATGCCTTTTGGGTTGACCAATGCTCCTGCGGTTTTCCAGCATTTTGTGAATGACATTTTTCATCACCTTGTGGTGAGGTTTGTAGTCGTGTATTTGGATGACATTCTAATCTATTCTCCAGACATGGAGATACATCAGGATCACGTTAGACAGGTGTTACAGACAGATCCTAAGAGATAATAAATTGTATGCAAAATTAGAGAAGTGTGTTCTTGCTGTACACAAAAATCCGAAGGCTCTTATGCGTTTTTTGGGGTTCACCAACTATTACCCAAAATGTATTCAGAACTATTCGACAATAGTAAAACCCTTAACTGACATGACTAAGAAAGGGACAGATGTTTCAGTGTGGTCTGATTTGGCATTGCGAGCCTTTTCTGTGATTAAGGAATGCTTCTCTTCCACCCCTATATTGGTGCAACCGGATGTATCACAACCTTTATTGTGGAACTGGACGCGTCCGAGGTGGGGGTAGGAATAGTTTGATTGCAGGGCCTGTCACCTGGTCAATGGCGTCCATGTGCCTTTTTCTCTAAAAAACTCTCTTCCGCAGAGAGAAATTATAATGTTGGGGAACAGAAAGTTACTGGCCATTAAGTTGGCTTTTGAGAAATGGCATCATTGGTTGGAAGGGGAGATTTATCCGATCGCGGTGTTCACAGATCCCAAAAACCTGGCTTACCTGGAGTCGGCTAAATGACTGAACACTAGGCAGGCCATATGGTCTTTGTTTTTCACCACATTCAATTTCACTGTTACCTATTGTCCTGGGGATAAGAACGTCAAGGAAGATACCTTGTCACGTAGTTTTCTTGGAGGTGATGATTTTGAAAATCTGAGTCCTATACAGTTGGAAGGGGTGGTGATATCCGCTCTTTACCGTGACCTAGAGGTGAAAATGTTAGAGGCACCAGATTCTTGTCTCTCTGGGAAACTGTTTGTGCCATCAGAATTGCGTCACAAGGTGTTTGAGGAACATCACTGTACGGTTCTTACGGGACACCCTGGGAGTAGATCCACTGCTGACCTCATCTCTGGTAGATTCTGGTGGCCAGGGTTGCGTAAGTATGTTGAGGACTATGTGTCAGCCTGTAGTACCTGTGCACGCGCTAAGGTGACACCCACTCGGCCTCCCGGATCTCTACTTCCGTTGCCCATCCCGTCCAGACCATGGACTCACTTGTCAATGGATTTTATCACTGATCTACCTAATTCTTCAAGAAAGACAGTTATTCTGGTGGTAGTTGATCGCTTTAGTAAAATGGTACACTTTATAGCGTTGCAGGGCCTACCGAATGCTAAAAAACTTGCACAAGTGTTTGTTGACAACATTGTGAAACTCCATGGCATTTCCTCTGACGTGGTCTCGGTTCGTGGGACTCAGTTTGTTTCCAGATTCTGGAAAGTGTTCTGTACTCGAATGGGGGCACAACTGTCCTTTACTTCTGCTTTTCATCCTCAGTCGAACGGACAGACGGAGCGCACTAATCAGGGTCTGGAGACTTACTTGAGATGTTTCGTCTCTAAGAACCAAGAGGAGTGGTCTTCGTTTTTGTCTTTGGCAGAGTTTGCCATAAATAATCGTAGACAGGAATCAACTGGGAAACAAACACCCATTTTGGACAAAATACAAAATAAATTTGCGGCGTTTGCGGCATCTATCATTGTTAAATACAAGCTTGAAATACTGCAACAATTTTCTGGGTTTAAAAAAGCACCAATTTTTGGCAATACCCTACATCTGGGGTCTTTTCAGCATTTGTCAGTGTGAAATATAAGCTTGAAATACTGCAAAAATTTTCTGGGTTTTAAACAACACCCTTTTTGGGCAAAATACTAAATTTGCATCGTTTGCTGCATCTATCATTGTTAAATACAAACTTGAAATCCTGCAACAATTTTCTAGGTTTAAAAAAGCACCCATTTTTGGCAATACCCTACATCTGGGGTCTTTTCAGCATTTGTCAGTGTGAAATATAAGCTTGAAATGCTGCAATTATTTTCTGGGTTTTAAAAAACACCCTTTTTTGGGCCAAATACTAAATTTGCAGCTTTTGCTACAGCTGTCAGTGTGAAAAAAATGCGTTAGATACTGCTGTTATATTTTGCTATTAAAAAAACACCAATTTTGGGCCAAATACTAAATTTTCGGCCTTTGCTGCATCTGTCAGTGTGAAATCCACGCTTTAGATATTGCTGTTATATTCTGCTATTTAAAAAAAAACGCCCCTTTTGGGCCAAATACTAAATTTGCAGCTTTTGCTACAGCTGTCAGTGTGAAAAACATGCGTTAGATACTGCTGTTATATTCTGCTATAAAAAAAACACCCATTTTGGGCCAAATACTAAATTTGCGGCCTTTGCTGCATCTGTCAGTGTGAAATCCACGCGTTAGATTCTGCTGTTATATTCTGCTATTAAAAAAACGCGCCTTTTGGGCCAATTACTACATTTGTAGCCTTTGCTGCCTCTGTTAGTGTAAAATACACGCGTTAGATACTGCTGTTATATTCTGCTATTAAAAAACACCCATTTTGGGCAAAATACTACATTTGCAGCCTTTGCTGCATCTGTCAGTGTGAAATACACGCGTTAGATACTGCTGTTATATTCTACTATTAAAAAAACACAAATTTTGGGCCAAATACTAAATTTGCAGCCTTTGCTGCATCTGTCAGTGTGAAATACACACGTTAGATACTGCTGTTATATTCTGTTATTAAAAAAACACCCATTTTGGGCAAGATCCTAAATTTGCGGAGAATGAGAAGGGCATAGAATAAGGGACGTGGCCCCGGTCGTGGTGCAGCTGGTGGAGCTCCTGTTGCAGGGAGAGGACGTGGTCGATCTGTGCCAGCTACATGCACAAGTGAAACACCTTCCTCAGGTGCAAGTAGAGAACCTTCAGCGTTATTTGGTCGGGCCTAATGCGGCTCTACGAATGGTGAGGCCAGAACAAGTACAGGAGATAGTAGATTGGGTTGCTGACAGTGCCTCAAGTTCCTTCACATTGTCTCCCACCCAGTCTCCTGCTGAAAGATCAGAGTTAGCACCTGCAGCCGATGTCCATCAGTCTTTCACCTCACCCCCTTGCAAATCAGCCAAGCAGTCTGAGCCCCAAGTCATGCAGCAGTCTCTTCTGCTTTTTGATGACTTTGCTAGCAGGGTTTCCCAGGGCCATCCACCTAGCCCTGCCCCAGAAATGAAAGATATTGACTGCACCGATGCCCAACCACTTATGTTTCAAGATGAGTACATGGGAGGACCACTGCAGTACGTCTCGGATGATGACGAAACACAGGTGCCAACTGCTGTGGCTTTCTGCAGTGTGCAGACCGACAAGGAGGGCAGGGGTGAAGACTGGGTGGAAGATGATGTGGAGGACTATGAGGTCCTCGACCCCACATGGAATCAAGGTCATGCGAGTGACTTGTGTAGTTCGGAGGAAGAGGCGGTGGTCGCACAGAGCCACCAGCACAGCAGAAGAGGGAGCAGGGTGCAAAAGCGGAGCGGCCATCCCCTAGACAGTACGCCTGTTACTACCCAACACAGCGCTCCATGGAGTTCCCTGGCGTGGCAGTTCTTCAGACAATGTGCTGACGACAAGACACGAGGGGTTTGCACGCTGTGCAATCAGAGCCTAAAGCGAGGCATAAACGTTCTCAACCTGAGCACAACCTACATGACCAGGCAACTAAGTGCAAAGCACGAGCTGCAGTGGAGTAGACACCTTAAAAACAAAGAAAGGTCTCTGGCTACTCCTGCTTCCTCTTCTGCTGCAGTCACGGCCTCTTCATCCACCTCGGGAGTGACAGTGGCACCTGCCATCCTACAAACAGAGGACCCAAGCATCTCCACAATGTCCCACGGAAGCGGTCAGCTCTCCATCTCCCAAACACTGGAGCGGAAAAGGAAGTACCCCCCTACCCACCCACAATCCCTGGTCAAAATTACTGGCCTTTGAAATGCTGGCATTCCGTCTAGTGGAGACGCAGAGTTTTAAAAGCCTTATTGTGGTGGCTGTCCCACAGTACATCATGCCCAGCCGCCACTACTTTTCCAGGAGAGCCATTCCTTCCCTGTACAACCAAGTGGGGGACAAAATCAAGTGTGCACTGCGCAACGTCATCTGTGGCAAGGTCCACCTAACTACGGATACGTGGACCAGTAAGCACGGTCAGGAACGTTATATCTCCCTAACAGCACACTGGGTAAATGTAGTGGCGGCTGGGCCTGAGGCGGATAGCAGTTTGGCGCATGTCCTTCCACCACTGAGGATTGCAGGGCGCTTCAGTTTGTCTCTTGTTGCTTTGTCCTGCTACTCCACTTCCTCATCCTCTACCAGCTCCTCATCCGGTCAGGGTAACACCTTCACCACCAACTTCAGCACAGCAAGGGGTAAACAACAGTATGCAGCTTTAAAACTTATCTGCAGGAGATGTTGACAGGCATGGAACAACAGACCGATGAGTGGTTGGTGCCAGTGAGCCTCAAGCCCAGCCTGGTGGTTTGCGATAATGGGCGAAATCTCGTAGCAGCACTGAGCCTAGCCAGTTTGACGCACATCCCTTGCCTGACTCATGTGCTGAATTTAGTGGTGCAGAGGTTCCTTAAAAACTACCCCTATATGTCAGAGCTGCTGCAGAAAGGGTGGGCCTTCTGTGTGCGCTTTCAGCGTTCCCATCCTGCTGTTGCTCGCCTGTCAGCGCTGCAGCATTAATTCAGCCTTCCCGCTCACCTCCTCATATGCGCCGTGCCCACAAGGTGGAACTCCACCTTGCACATGCTGGCCAGACTGTGCAAGCAGCAGCAGGCGATAGTGGAATTTCAGCTGCAGCACGCACGGGTGAGTCACTCTGCAGAACAGCACCACTTCACCACTGGGCCTCCATGCGAGACCTATGTTCCTTGTTGCGCTGTTTCGAGTACTCCACCAACATGGCCAGTGCCGATAACGCCGTTCTCAGCGTTACTATCCCACTTCTATGCCACCTTGAAAAAACGTTTCTGGCGATGATGGAAGATGATGTGGCACAGGAGGAGGAGGGGAAAGAGGGATCAATATATAGGGTTTCAGGCCAGTCATTCTCAAGTGGCTCCGAGGGTGGGTTCCTGCACCCACAAACGCCAGGTACACAATTGTCTAGCCAGGGCACAGTTCTGGAGGATGACGAGGTGGAGCATGAGGAGGAGGAGATGGAGGAGGAGGAACTGTGTTCACAGCAGAGTGGCACCCAAACCAGCTCATGGCCATCACTGGTGTGTGGCTGGAGGGATACAGAGGACACAGACGATACACCTACAGATGACAACTTTTTGTTGCTTCTGGGCAGCCTGGCACACATGAGCGATTACATGCTGCAGTGTCTCCGCAACGACTGCCGAGTTGCCCAATTTCTAACTTGTGCTGATTACTGGGTGGCCACGCTGCTGGATCCCTGTTACAAGGTGTTGAAGGAAGTGTTATATTTAAATATATATGTATATATGCCCTGACATATATACATGTATATTGGCCCTTGACTGTGGGCCCGTCCAGGTGGGACCAGGGGATATACATGGAAATGTATGTAGGCCTCCTTGACAGGCATACATCTCTATGTATATATATATATATATATGTATGGATGGGCTTATTGTCACGTGTGGGTGTATGCATATTTGTGGATGTGCCCCAAACATCCATGATTGTGCATATACTTATAATATAACTGTATATATGTATATATATGTGTATGGATGTGCCCCAAGCATCCATACACATATAGTATAGGAACCAGACGTGCCGCCCCCCCCCCTCATGCATCCCTGCAGGGGATGAGAAGGTCTCCAGATGGCTGGACAATTATGTCCAGCCTCTGGTGACCTCAAAAGGCATGGGATCAATAGAGATCCGATGCCTTTTGGTATTTAACTATCCCCAACCGTTGGGGATAGTTAACATAACAGAGAGAGGAACAAACGTCCCTCCCTCTGTTATCTGCACACCTCCGGCGCGATAATTATCGCACCGCATGGTATGCAGATGCGCTACAGGCGGAGGATCAAAGGAACCCTCCGCCTGGAAGCGCGCTCCGGGATGCGCGGGCCGGCGCGGTGACGTCATATCACCGCGCCGGCCCACGTGTTCTGGCCGGCGGCGCGCACGTGCACGTCCGGACGTGCTGCCTCGGGAGCGAGCGCCGCCAAACTTAAATAGTCAGGCGGCGCTACGCTGAGGCACTTCTGTACAGAGCCCCAGCCGGAGAGGATCATCCCTGGACGAACGAGCAACCCCTGGACAACGAGCATTATACCTAAGTACCCCTCTGATACCCCCCTATTACTATATACCCCATTACCCTCACTCCCTATATACCCCACTACGCTCACCCTCACTGTATACCCCATTACTCTCACTCCCTATATACCCCACTATATACCCCACTACTCTCACTCCCTATATACCCCACTACTCTATATACCCCACTACTCTCACTCCCTATATACCCCACTATATACCCCCCTACTATATACCCCACTACTCTCACTCACTATAAACCCTACCCTATATACCCCTGGTATATACCCCTGGTAACCTTACCCTATATACCCCTGGTACCCTACCCTATATACCCCTGGTAACCCTAACCTATATACCCCTGGTACCCTACCCCTTATTACCCCTGATAATCCAACACCCCTAGTAATCCCTTCCCTGATTTACCCTAATCACCTCCCGCGGTATATTTATGCTTTATGGTTGGCTTACACTCTAGTAAGACCACCGTCAACCTTCGTCTACCCCATAGGGATAGTTTATAGTACTAGGTGGGTGGGCTGTTAATATTGAATGTGTGTATCGTATAGTTAGTTTGTGGGTGGAATTGGGACTGTGTAGTGTAGTTGAGTACTGTATATCTAGTGCTGTATTGTAAATGTATTGTGTAGTGTATTGTTAATAAATACTGTTATATTTGTATCCGTCGGTAACGTGTAGTTATTGGCGATAGTTAGTTAGTAAGGCGCATGCAGCTAGTGTAGCGATCAGTGTAAGGCATAGTGAAGGTATTGTTATTATTATATAAAGGTATAAATAGGCGGAGTTATCAATAGACGGCTCCTCCTATTTATGAATATTAAGTATCAATATTTGCATAAATATTGGTGATTAATATTCCCCCTTAACACAAGGACAACGTACCGTTCTTAATTCCGTCACTGGAGCATGATTGTAAGATGCACAAGTAAAAGCGCACACTGGTAGACGCGCTGCTGGTGGCATTCCCACCTGACAGCAGGGGCACAGTGGAAACACAAGTCGAAGGCAGAGGAGGAGGAAGAGGTGGCCAACGCAGCTGGGGCACCACCAGCACCTCAGAAGGCAGGGTTAGCATGGCCGAAATGTGGAAAAGCTTTGTTAGCACGCCACAACAACCAGCACCACCAGCTGATATGGAACGTCTTAGCAGGAGGCAGCATTTCACCAACATGGTGGAGCAGTATGTGTGCACACGCCTACATGTACTGAATGATGGGTCTGCCCCCTTCAACTTTTGGGTCTCCAAATTGGGCACATGGCCTGAGCTTGCCCTTTACGCCTTGGAGGTGCTGGCCTGCCCTGCAGCCAGTTTATTGTCTGAACGTTTGTTTAGCACGGCTGGAAGGGATTATCACAGGTTTTATTTCCCAATGTGTTGGGATGTACCCTAATTTAAGCAAAAAAATAAATAAAAATAAAACCAAAAAGCAGTGTAGTCTACCTCCTCACCCTCCACCGCCACTTCCACCGTCTCCTCCACCTCCTACTCCATATGGACCTCATCCTCCTAGACCAAAATTATAATTTTGTATTTTTACATATTTTATGTTATTTTAAGTTATTTCCCTATCCATATTTGCTTGCAGCGCATTTGCCATGCTCTTAACCACATTTTGCTGCCATTTGCAGCCCTCTTGCCCTTTCCATGACTTTTTTACAGCCATTTTAGTGCTCAAAAGTTTGGGTCCCCTTTGACTTCAATGGGGTCTGGTTTCAGGATCAAGTTCGGGACCCGAACTCAAACTATTTTGTGAAGTTCGGCCGAACCCGTCGAACCCGAACATCCAGGTGTCCGCTTAACTCTAGTCCGGACCTAAGAGTGGGTGATTCTGTGTGGCTGTCCACAAGAAACATTAAGTTGAAGGTACCTTCTTGGAAGTTGGGTCCAAGATTTAATGGTCCTTATAAGATAACTGCCATTATTAATCCTGTAGCTTGTCCTGTTAAGCTCAGACAAAGACATTGCAGCCTTCTCATTGGCCCACAAGCAAGAAGGGAGGCTACTGACAAAAAAAAAATCTAGAATATTCAAGAATACGAATATATAGCTCTATATTCTAAATCTTCGCAAATTCTCGAAGTGGCTATATTCGTGTTTAAAATTTGCGATTCGAAAATTCGTGCCCAACACTACTTGCCATACCTTCTTTTCCCAGGTGTGGCTATTAGGGTCATTTAAACATCTCTATTTATAGTTGCTTCTCCCACACAGCTGTGCGGTTTATATCTTCTGTTTGGACCTTTGGATAGATTGTGGTTGGATCTCGGCTGAGTTCCTGGTGCTTCCATTGCTCCTTTGAAGTCAAGTCTTTCCTTTACCTTTTGTATTTTTTGGGGGTTCTGTGTGTTGCATTTCCCTATTGTTTGTATTAGGCCTGAAGTAGACTCCTGTTCATCCTTCCTTTTGTAGGAACAAGTAGTCTCGTCCCTGCCATTAGTACCAGGGTCCTATAGGGCCTGATAGGACTCTAGGTATTCATGCGTATGAACTCACCTACAGTTGGGGTCTGTTAATACTGGTAGTCACTCAGGATTTTGATTAGGGTTTTCACTAGAAGGTGTACATTTTACTTCCCTAGTTTTCAGGCCTGATTCCCTGTTCACCCGTCCCTCCTATGCTCGGTGTGGTGTTTCCCTCCCACACCGATGCGTGACACCATGTTTTTTATTCAGGGACCTGGGGAAGAGGTGTGTGGGGAAGAGAATAGAAGCGGCAGTAGTGTGAGGATTTTGGTACTATGGTGGCAGCTATCATGCTCCCTTGGGCCGTGTAGCGAGGAGAGGGTGCATCTGATGTCTATATGTCCCCTGGGGCACACCCTGGTTGGGGTCTCATGTCTGATGGAGAGTGCCGTTGGTGTAGCTGGCAGTGAGGTGCAAAGACAGGAGATGGTGAAAATGGACAAGGTAGCTGGTGTGGAGATTCGCTCTGGTAGTTAGGATTAGAGGGTGCAGCACAGAGGCAAAGTACAAGTTCTTGGTTCAAAACATCAGTGTTTATTCACACGTGAAAGCAAAACAAAAACACAAGTTGATTGGTGATCGTTCACTAACATGAAAAATTCATATACAAAACAGTCACCTTTTCTCCTGGGTGTTACTTCACACCTTGTTGGAAGTTCTGCCTTGTCAAGTCCACAACAGTCCAGCCCGGCTCAAGCCGCAGATCCCAACACAGCCCTCAGATCACAGCACACAGACCTCCTGAGCTCCACTGTCAGATGGAGGCAATCCTCTCCACCTGGCAGTGCTGGCTGGTTTTTATCCCTGGCAAAACCCAGCCTGAAACATGGGGAGTAGTCACCTACCCAGCACTTTGACTACTACAAGTAAGAGCCGTCCCAGATCACCTATTATAGCCATACTAAGTATCAAGGTGTCAAAAAGCAACTGTTGCTGACACATAAAAACCGTCTCTTACTCCACATAGGCCAGGAACCTTGGTGACACGTACATATCATCAACGATGATTCCTTGTACCTTCTTACATACCTCCCCCCTTTGTTCAACCCTGAGGGGGTGGACACATGCCATACAGTATACTCGGGACAGGGCATACGCATTTCCCTGCAACCGGCCTGCCCTGTGTTCTACGGAGAACTTAAAGTTTTGTAAGGACAGGAACCACCTGGTGACTCGGGTATTTCTCTCTTTGGCCTGGCTCATCCACTTGAAAGGGGAGTGGTCAGTCACCAGGCGGAATGTTTTCCCCAGCAAATAATAGCGGAGAGACTTGAGTGCCCACTTGATAGCCAGGCACTCTCTCTCCACTATACTGTACCTGGTCTCAGCTGGGGTGAGCTTGCGGCTTAGGAAGACAAGGGGATGCTCATCCCCGTTGACTTCCTGAGACAGTACAGCACCGAGGCCTACTTTGGATGCGTCCATCTGTACTACGAATTCTTGCTTAAAGTTGGACCTACACAGGGCCGACTTCAAAGCGGAACCATCACTGACTTGCTTCCCTTCAATAACCCTGTCAATGACGCGGCTACAGTAGCAAAGTGGGGAATAAGGCCTCATGCACACGACTGTTTTTTTTCCGTGATCCGTGACCGTTTTTTCGTCCGTGGGTCTTCCTTGATTTTTGGAGGATCCACGGACATGAAAAAAAAGTCGTTTTGGTGTCCGCCTGGCCGTGCGGAGCAAAACGGATCCGTCCTGACTTACAATGCAAGTCAATGTGGACGGATCCGTTTGACGTTGACACAATATGGTGCAATTGCAAACTGATCCGTCCCCCATTGACTTTCAATGTAAAGTCAGGAGTTAATATACCATAGGATCGGAGTTTTTCCAATCCGATGGTATATTTTAACTTGAAGCGTCCCCATCACCATGGGAACGCCTCTATGTTATAATATACCATCGGATTTGAGTTACATCGTGAAACTCAGATCCGACAGTATATTCTAACACAGAGGTGTTCCCATAGTGATGGGGACGCTTCTAGTTAGAATATACTACGAACTGTGTACATGACTGCCCCCTGCTGCCTGGCAGCACCCGATCTTTTACAGGGGGCTGTGATCAGCACAATTAACCCTTCAGGTGCGGCACCTGAAGGGGTTAATTGTGCGTATCATAGCCCCCTGTAAGAGATCAGGGGCTGCCAGGCAGCAGGGGGCAGACCCCCCTCCCTCCCCAGTTTGAATATCATTGGTGGCCAGTGTGCGGCCCCCCCTGGCCCCCCCCTCTATTGTAATATCATTGGTGGCCAGTGTGCGGCCTCCCCCGGCCCCCCCTCCCTCTATTGTATTATCATTGGTGGCTAATGTGCGCCCTCCCCGGCCCCCCCTCTATTGTAATATCATTGGTGGCCAGTGTGCGGCCTCCCCCGGCCCCCCCTCCCTCTATTGTATTATCATTGGTGGTCAGTGTGTGGCCCCCCCGGCCCCCCGCCCCCCCTCTATTGTAATATCATTGGTGGCCAGTGTACGGCCTCCGTCGGGCCCCCCTCCCTCCCTTTATTGTAATATCATTGGTGGCCAGCGTGCGGCCTCCCCTCTCCCCCCCTGCCCGATCATTGGTGGCAGCGGAGAGTTCCGATCGGAGTCCCAGTTTAATCGCTGGGGCTCCGATCGGTAACCATGGCAACCAGGATGCTACTGCAGGCCTGGTTGCCATGGTTACTTAACAATATTACAATATTAGAAGCATCATACTTACCTGCTGCGCTGTCTGTGACCGGCCGGGAGCTCCTCCTACTGGTAAGTGACAGGTCTGTGCGGTGCATTGCTTAATGATCTGTCACTTACCAGTAGGAGGAGCTCCCGGCCGGTCACAGACAGCGCAGAGGGTAAGTATGATGCTTCTAATATTGTAATATTGCTAAGTAACCATGGCAACCAGGCCTGCAGTAGCGTCCTGGTTGCCATGGTTACCGATCGGAGCCCCATCGATTAAACTGGGACTCCGATCGGAACTCTCCGCTGCTACCAATGATCGGGGGGGGGGAGGGGAGGCCGCACACTGGCCACCAATGATATTAATACAATAGAGGGGGGGCCGGGGGGGGCCGCACACTGGCCACCAATGATATTACAATAGAGGGCAGGGGAGCCGCACTCTGGCCACCAATGATATTACAATAAAGGGAAAGAGGGGGGCGGGGGGGGCGCACACTGGCCACCAATGATATTCAAACTGGGGAGGGAGGGGGGTCTGCCCCCTGCTGCCTGGCAGCCAATGATCTCTTATAGGGGGCTATGATATGCACAATTAACCCCTCAGGTGCAGCACCTGAGGGGTTAATTGTGCGGATCACAGCCCCCTGTAAAAGATCGGGTGCTGCCAGGCAGCAGGGGGCAGTCATGTACACAGTTCGTAGTATATTCTAACTAGAAGCGTCCCCATCACTATGGGAACACCTCTGTGTTAGAATATACTGTTGATATGAGTTTTCACGAAGTGAAAACTCATCTCTGAAAAAGCTTTTATGCAGACGGATCTTCGGATCCGTCTGTATGAAAGTAACCTACGGCCACGGATCACGGACGCGGATGCCAATCTTGTGTGCATCCGTGTTCTTTCATGGACCCATTGACTTGAATGGGTCCATGAACCGTTGTCCGTCAAAAAAATAGGACAGGTCTTATTTTTTTGGCGGACAGGAAATACGGATCACGGATGCGGCTGCAAAACGGTGCATTTTCTGATTTTTCCACGGACCCATTGAAAGTCAATGGGTCCGCGAAAAAAAACGGAGAACGGCACAACGGCCACGGGTGCACACAACGGTCGTGTGCATGAGGCCTAAATCTCATGTAATAGCCTATCATTCCTAAGAATTACTTTACTTGTTTAGTGGTGACATGTCGGGGCCAATTTCTTATCACCTTTATTTTGTTTACTTGGGTTTTGATCACTCCTGGCCCAATTACATACCCCAAGTTTTTTGTCTCCTCTAACCCTATCGCACATTTTTTTGGCTTAGCGGTTAGTCCAGATTTTCGAAGGGAGTCTACTACAGCCTGCACTTTGGGCAGGTGACTTTCCCAGTCAGTACTGTGGATGACAATATTGTCCATGTAAGCCAAAGCGTACCGACGATGTGGTCATAGCACAATGTCCATTAACCTTTGGAAAGTGGCAGGGGCGCCATGCAGACCAAAGGGTAACACCAGTGTGATAAAGGCCGTTTTCTCTTTGGCAGCCTCCGTTAGGGG
The DNA here is from genome assembly GCF_905171765.1 of Bufo bufo. NCBI lineage: Eukaryota > Metazoa > Chordata > Amphibia > Anura > Bufonidae > Bufo > Bufo bufo. Next base: position 241,024,329 of record NC_053394.1, on the reverse strand, counting down.
TACCGGCCAGTACCCTTTGGTGAGGTCCAAAACAGAAAAATACCGGGCTTGTCCTAACCTCTCAATCAGCTCATCTACCCGGGGCATGGCATATGCATCGAACTTGGAGATTTTGTTTAGTTTCCGGAAATAGTTACAGAATCATAACGACCATGGCCGGCTTTGGCATTAAGATTATCGGACTGGCCCACTCACTTTTGGACTCCTCAATGACGACTAGTTGCAGCATCAGCTGCACTTCCTCCGAGATGGCTTGTCGCCTAGCCTAAGGTACCCGGTATGGTTTCATCCGGATTTTGGCCTGAGGCTCAGTGACAATGTCATGCTGGATTATGGAAGTGCGTCCAGAGAGGTCTGAGAACACGACGAACTCCCTGGCCTCCTCAGTCTGTTTAGAGGAGAGGCTGTCAGCAATATTCACTGTGGCAACTAGTTCCCTTATATCAGACTGAGGGGCCGGAACCTCTCCTTCTAGAAAACTCGGCCGCGGGCTATCGTCAGTACTGGTCTCCCTATCTTTCCAAGGTTTGAGCAAATTCACATGGTACACCTGCTCCAGCTTCCACCGCCCTGGCTGGTGTACCTTGTAGTTTACTTCTCCAACCTTTTCGAGTACCTCGTAGGGTCCCTTCCACCTAGCCAGTAACTTACTGTCCACTGTCGGTACCAGAACCAAAACCCGATCTCCTGGGTTAAAGATACAGACCCGAGCCTGCCGATTATGCACCTGATTTTGAGCTCGCTGAGCTGCCTCCATATGTTCCTTTACCAGCGGCAACACGGTTTCCATATGTTTCTGCTTCTGGGTAATATATTCAATAGCGCTTTTATACAGTCCTGATCAAAAGTTTAAGACCACTTGAAAAATGGCAAAAAATCATATTTAGCATGGCTGGATCTTAACAAGGTTCCAAGTAGAGCTTCAACATGCAACAAGAAGAAATGAGAGTGAGACAAAACAATTTAATGAAAACAACGAATAAACTGAAACAGGCTGTTTTTCAGCTGATCAAAAGTTTAGGACCACACCTCCAAAAAAAAACTAAACCCCCTAAAACAGAAATCCGACTTCCAAACATGAACTCAGTAATGAGTAGCTCCGCCGTTATTGTTTATCACTTCAAAAATTTGTTTCGGCATGCTTGATGCAAGCGTTTCCATGAGGTGAGTGGGAACATTTCTCCAAGTGGTGAAGACGGCCGCACGAAGGCCATCTACGGTCTGGAACTGTTGTCCATTTTTGTAAACTTCCCTTGCCATCCATCCCCAAAGGTTCTCAATTGGATTTAGATCAGGGGAACATGCAGGATGGGCCAAAAGAGTGATGTTATTCTCCTGGAAGAAGTCCCTTGTCCTGCGGGCATTGTGTACTGTAGTGTTGTCCTGTTGAAAAACCCAGTCGTTACCACACAGACGAGGGCCCTCAGTCATGAGGAATGCTCTCTGCAACATCTGGACATAGCCAGCGGCCATTTGACGCCCCTGCACTTCCTGAAACTCCATTGTTCCACTGAAGGAAAAATCACCCCAGACCATTATGGCGCCCCCTCCACTGTGGCACGTAGAAAACATCTCAGGTGGGATCTGCTTGTCATGCCAGTAATGTTGGAAACCATCAGGACCATCAAGGTTACATTTTTTCTCATCAGAGAATAAAACTTTCTTCCACCTTTGAATGTCCAATGTTTGGTGCTCTCTTGCAAAGTCCAAAAGAGCAGTTCTGTGGCGTTCAAGGAGACAAGATCTTTGAAGACGTTTTTTGTTTTTGAAGCCCTTCAGTCTCAGATGCCGTCTGATGGTTATGGGGCAGTCAGCACCAGTAAGGGCCTTAATTTGGGTCGAGGATCATCCAGTGTCTTGACGGACAGCCAATTGTATCCTCCGGCTCAGTGCTGATGAAATTTGACTTTTTTGTTCCATAACCCTCAGGATCATTTAAGAATTTAAGAAATTCCAAATGACTGTCTTACTGCGTCCCACCTCAGCAGCGATGGCGTGCTGTGAGAGACCCTGCTTATGCAGTTCAACAACCCGACCACGTTCAAAAAGTGAGAGTTTTTTTGCCTTTGCCATCACAACCTGTGACTACCTGACAGAAAATGACAATGAATCCACATCTTTGCACAGATTTGGCCTTTTAAAGGCATGTGGTCCTAAACTTTTGATCAGCTGAAAAACAGCCTGTTTCAGTTTATTTGTTGTTTTCATTAAATTGAATGCTCAAAAAATGTTTTGTCTCACTCCCATTTCTTCTTGTTACATGTTGAAGCTCTACTTGGAACCTTGTAAAGGTCCAGCCATGCTAAATATGATTATTTGCAATTTTTCAAGTGGTCTTTTGATCAGGACTGTATGGTGTGAATTGTTGATCCTACGCCTCTTTGGCTATATCCAACAGACCACGTGGAAGTCGGCCATATAGAAGTTCGAAGGGCGAGAACCCAGTAGAGGCCTGGGACACTTCTCGCACTGCAAACATAAGATAGGGCAGAAGGAGGTCCCAGTCCTTCCCATCCTTAGACACTACTCATTTGAACATGGTTTTTAACGTTTTATTAAACCTTTCTACTAGGCCGTCAGTTTGCGGGTGATAGACGGACGTCCGTATCTGCTTGATGTTCAGCAACTTACAGAGTTCCCGCATGACCTTGGACATAAAAGGGGTCTCCTGGTCATTCAGAACCTCTTTAGGTAGCCCTACTCTGGAGAACATCTGCATTAACTCCTTTGCTATGAGTTTGCCCGATGTATGTTGCAGTTGCAGTTGCACCACCTCCGGGTACTAAGTGGAGTAGTCTAGGACTACCAAGATATGTTGGTGCCCTCTAGCGGACTTCGGTACTGGGCCTACGAGATCCATAGCGATTCATTCAAATGGAGTCTCGATAATCGGTAGAGGCACTAAGGGACTGCAGAACAGGTGCTGGGAACTGGTTGTTTGGCAGGTTGGGCAAGACTTATAAAAGTCATCCACCTCTCTAAACACACTGGGCCAGTAAAACCATTGTAGTATCCGGTCCTGTGTATTCTGCAGTCCAGAGGACCCTTGAGAACATGTTTGTGGGCTAACTCTAACATGAGTTTTCAATAAGCCCGTGGCACCACCAACTGTTCAATGGGTTCACCCGGCAGCTGGTTTACCCGATATAGCATATTCTGGTTGACCACAAAACGGGGAAACATCGACTCTGCCCCAGGTTGTTGGGGTACCCTATCAACTATTACCACATTCTCCCAAGCCCCGGGATAGGGTTGGTTCTTGGCTTTGGGCTGTACCGAAATTCTCCCAGGAGACGTTGAGGTCTGCCAACTCAAGTCCCAGTGGCAATTCCCCCACCTCTCCCACCATGCAGGGTTGTCTCCCCCTCTTCCACCGAGGTGGCGGTCACCCCTACTGCTGGCCCTTCGGCCTCAGGTTCCCAGGGTTCTGGACGTCCTCCTGAACAAGGCCAATCTCCTGGGCTCACCCCTGACTCAGGGGTAGTAGTCACTATCACAACCGGCCATAGGGCCGGGAAACCTGGAAAGTCTCTCCCTATTATGAGTTCATAGTGCAAGTTTGCGGCGACTGCCACTTTGTATGTCTACCTGCCGGCTACCGTGGTTAGAGTCACCAGAACTGTGGGGTAGTCTTTTAAGTCTCTGTGAATGCACATCACCCTAACTTTCCGGCCAGTATACTCAGCGGACCACACTAGGGTAGCCCTTACTAGGGTCACCAAGCTCCCTGAGTCCAGCAGCGCCTCAGCTTGAGTGTCTCCCACATCTACCTGGCACAAGTGGATTTGAGCCTCCGGGGTACCTGTGGCACACATTTTCATAGCATACAATGACTGACGGTAAGCACAATTAGTGTCCATGGGCTCAACCCAATGGGGACACTCAGCCCTTAAATGGCCAGGTTCCTGACGCTGCCAGCAGATTACCTGCGTTAGGCCCATAATGGGAACCTCCCAGGTGGATTTAACTGGCTCATGCAATTGGCCCTGGGGTGGGGAGTTCTGGGTTTACCTGCCCCCTCCTGAAAGAACACCCCTTAAGATTTTTAGTGGCCTCATAGCGTTCCAACAGGTCCACCATTTCCAGGGCATTTCCAGGAGACACCTGGCCAATCCAGAACTGGAGAGGGGGTGGCAGCTCCCTCTAGAATATGTCAGCCAATAGTCTATCCATAATAGCTGTGGGACTCAGCACATCAGGCTGTAGCCACTTTTGCAAAAGGTGGAGTAAGTCATAATACTGGGGTCTCGCAGGCTCAGCCGGCTTAAACCCCCACTAATGTACCTGATGGGCCCAGACCAACACAATTACCCCCAGTCTTGCAAAAATCTCACCCTTTACCTTCGAGTAGTTGGCCAGTTGATCGTCCGGCAAGCCAAAATATACGCCCTGGGACTCTGATGCCAGGAAAGAAACGATGAAATCAGACAACTAGTCTTGGGGCAGCTTTACCCTGGTGGCCACTTTCTCGTACATTGCCAGGTAGGTTTCGATGTAGTCTGCGGGTGTAATCTTAGGGATCGCTGCACGGACTGCTTTCCAGGCATCGTGGACGCTTGGGGTTGCCCCTGCATGTACGACATACAACCGTGCCCAAAAATGCAAACCAAAAAATATATCGGCGTTCACGCTAGTCTCACTGTGCTTGCCCGCATCCTCAACCAAATGTGGGGATTCGGTCTGGTAGTTAGGATTAGCGGGTGCAGCACAGAGGCAAAGTACAAGTTCTTGGTTCAAAACATCAGTGTTTATTCACACGTGAAAGCAAAGCAAAAATGCAAGTTGCTTGGTGATCATTCACATACATGAAAAGTTCATATACAAAACAGTCACCTTTTCTCCTTGGTGTTACTTCACACTCTTTTGGAAGTTCTGCCTTGTCAAGTCCACAGGCAGGCGTTAGGCGGCCTGTTCGCCCTCACAGGGTTCTGAGCCCTCCAGTCCATACTAAGTACCCTCTATACCAAGTACCTTCTTACACTGGTAAACAAGTAAACAAAATGGGGGAGATTTTTCAAAACTGGTGTAAAGGAAAACTGTCTTTGTTGCCCATGGTAAACAATCAGATACCACCTTTCATTTTCCAAAGGAGCTGTGAAAAATGAAAGGTGAAATCAGACTGTTTGCTATGGGCAACTAAGCCAGTTTTCCTCTACACCCGTTTTGATAAATCTCCCCCAAAGTCTTTGCTATAGCTTCAGGTAATCTTTCATAAAATGGAGGCACAGTTTTTGAACAGTTAGAAAGTCCCTGAGGCTGAATTATTGGGTTGATTCCAGGAGCTCCCTGCAGAGATGTACTTTCAAATATAGCGCAGATCTTTCGCTCAAGCAACAGGAATAGGAACAGGGGCCATGACCTTATTCGTGACAATATACCTGAAGAAGTGCTGCAATTCTGCGTATGACCAGAGGCTGTGGCCTTGAGGCTTTGCCAAGTGCTGTGAAATTTATCCTTGTGTGTTACCTTCAAAGATTTCCACACACAACCCTATTTCTGTGGCTGCTCAACTTTCTTAGGAATGCTGGTCTACCATTCATCTCTGGAATGCATCCTGGTGTCTTCTCTGGGTCCCCAACCACTAATTGCGTATGCTACATACAGGACTCCAGTTAGTGGAAGCTGCTCACACTTGAACTACCAGCTTAAGACTGCCCTAACTACACAGGAAAGTGTCAACCCAAAGCTTAGAACCCACTTATCTCTGGGGGATTGTAATTAACTCTTACAGTGCACAAAAACAGCAGAAAACAGTGCACCTGTACATATTTTGTCATAGTCATTCAGCTATTCGACATAATCACTTACATGTAAAATGCATGTGGATACATGCTCAACTATAAGGAGATGGTAGCCACCACCCATGCAATTGTAATGTCCCTCTCCTTATCTCACAACTGCCACTCTATCTATAGGGGTGCATGTATTCTCCAACTTAAAAAGACAGGACTGTGTCACCTTGTTTAAGAATCAAGAGGGGAGATTTATCAAGACCGTTTTCTGCACCGCTCCTGGTATCCTCTGAGCTGCCAGAGGTTGTGACTAATATATGACGTGGCACAAGCCCTGATACCCTTGAGAAAGCTGCTGCGGCAGAGAAACATGGGTGGTAGGGGGAGGCATGTATTTTATAATTTTAAGTGCTGGTAGAAATCATTGTGTGTATGAGTTAGCTCAGAAAAGCGGACTGCAGCCACAATAATCATAACTAGAGCTCTCACTGTGTTGTTATGCATGTGTGAATAAAACATTATGGCTGTGGGAGAGCTGTGAATAGCAATCACAATCAGATAAGGAGGGAAGGGAACTATTGGTCTAAGACATGACTACAGACCAGAACGTCTTTGGATGGAACATACTGAATGAATGATAACACTCCAGACTAAATAACATATTGTCCAGAGAATTTGGAGATTGGAAAACCTAATGAATAGCAAACAACATAGATGGTATGACGTGAACTAACATTTGTCTCTCATCACCTCTGAGACCAAGAGTTTAAGTCTAATATGCTAATACCCTGGGTTTTAGGATTATTCTTATATATACTTACTTCAGCATTATTAGTTGTGGGATCCACAGCAACAACCATATCAACCATATTACTCAACCACTACCAACAGGGGCGGACACAGGCTGCAAAAGGCCGCTGTGCAAAGGATGTACATGCGCCCTCCTCAAACCACACAAATATAAACATATATGTGCAAATAAAAAACATCTTGTGAATAAGTTTACAATATGTATATACTGTATATTCTATTCATACTAGGTCATGCATCTAACTCTGCCCAAAGCATAACTATACACACCCAGTACCCTTAATGCCCACACATAGTAATTATTCCCCCTTTGTGCCAGTACATAGTAGTGATGTCCAAATATGTGCCCTCTCACAGTAGTAATGGTCAGATATGTGCCCTCTTCACAGGAAGTTAAAAAAATATACTCACCTAGTTCCTCATGATGACAGTTCAGCCGCTGGCGCTCCACAGCAGGAGCTCTGCTGGTCCGTGTATGAGGAGCAGCACAGCACATTCCCGGCCGCACCGCTCCTCCTCATACACGGACCAGCAGTGTGATGTGTGACACTACATCCTGCTACTGCTGTGGAGCCAGGTCCATATTTTTGATCCTGCCCTAGGCACTTTAGTGCCAGCTTTCTCCCCCCAATGAAGTCCATAGCTGAAGGTAAAATGCTCCCTAGGCCTTCAGCTATTCCTCAGGACTCCCTCATACACTTGGACAATTAAAGGATTGACCTGTTACGTGTGCGCTTGGCAGCTGAAGGCATCTGTGTTAGTACCATGTTCTTATGTGCCCGCATTGCTGAGAAAAATTATGTCTTATTTTACACAAAAGGGGGCGTTACCATTACACCTAGAGGCTCCGCTCTCTCTGTAACTGCTCCTAGAGGATCATTTGCATATATTCAAATATTATTTTTTCCCCCTTAATAATGCAGGCTTATATGAACATGGGCCCAACACAGACTGGCACTGATGGGTGGCTTTAGAGCTGCTCTAGCCATTTTGCAGGCTAAGACAGAGCTATAGTATGTCCATTAGTGCCAGTGACATCACCGGGCTCACTGCCCCCAAATAGTATCCCCAGTGGTAATAAGGCTCTCTACAGTGCCCTAGGTACTAATAAGGCTTCCCTATAGGGCACCTCTTATAATCTATAAGGCACTCTATAGAGCCCTCAGTAGTAGGTAATGCCCTCCACCACTGCCCACAGTATTTATAATGTTCCCTGCAGTGCCCCCTGTAATTATACAGTGGGATGCGAAAGTTTGGGCAACCTTGTTAATCGTCATGATTTTCCTGTATAAATTGTTGGTTGTTACGATAAAAAATGTCAGTTAAATATATCATATAGGAGACATACACAGTGATATTTGAGAAGTGAAATGAAGTTTATTGGATTTACAGAAAGTGTGCTATAATTGTTTAAACTAAATTTGGCAGGTGCATAAATTTGGGCAACACAAAAAAAAAATGAAATCAATATTTAGTAGATCCTCCTTTTGCAGAAATTACAGCCTCTAAACGCTTCCTGTAGCTTCCAATGAGAGTCTGGATTCTGGTTGAAGTTATTTTGGACCATTCCTCTTTACAAAACATCTTTAGTTCATTCAGGTTTGATGGCTTCCGAGCATGGACAGCTCTCTTTAAGTCACACCACAGATTTTCAATTATATTCAGGTCTGGGGACTGAGATGGCCATTCCAGAACGTTGTACTTGTTCCTCTGCATAAATGCCTTAGTGGATTTTGAGCAGTGTTTAGGGTTGTTGTCTTGTTGAAAGATCCAGCCCCGGCGCAGCTTCAGCTTTGTCACTGATTCCTGGACATTGGTCTCCAGAATCTGCTGATACTGAGTGGAATCCATGCGTCCCTCAACTTTGACAAGATTCCCAGTCCCTGCACTGGCCACACAGCCCCACAGCATGATGGAACCACCACCATATTTTACTGTAGGTAGCAGGTGTTTTTCTTGGAATGCTGTGTTCTTTTTCCTCCATGCATAACGCCCCTTGTTATGGCCAAATAACTCAATTTTAGTTTTATCAGTCCACAGCACCTTATTCCAAAATGAAGCTGTCTTGTCCAAATGTGCTTTAGCCCACCTCAAGCGGCACTTTTTGTACTATGGGCGGAGAAAAGGCTTCCTCTGCATCACTCTCGCATACAGCATCTCCTTGTGTAAAGTGTGCCGAATGGTTGAACGATGCACAGTGACTCCATCTGCAGAAAGATGATGTTGTAGGTCTTTGGTGCTGGTCTGTGGGTTGACTCTGACTGTTCTCACCATTCGTCGCTTCTGTCTATCCGAGATTTTTCTTGGTCTGCCGCTTCGAGCCTTAACTTTAACTGAGCCTGTGGTCTTCCATTTCCTAACTGTGGAAACAGACAGCGGAAATCTCTGAGACAGCTTTCTGTATCCTTCCCCTAAACCATGATGGTGAACAATCTTTGTCTTCAGGTCATTTGAGAGTTGTTTTGAGACCCCCATGTTGCTACTCTTTAGAGAAAATTAAAAGAGGAGGGAAACTTACAATTGACCCCCTTAAATACTCTTTCTCATAATTCGATTCACCTGTGTATGTAGGTCAGGGGTCACAGAGCTTACCAAGCCAATTTGAGTTCCAATATTTAGTTCTAAAGGTTTTGGAATCAATAAAATGACAACAGTGCCCAAATGTATGCACCTGCCTAATTTTGTTTAAACAATAATAGCACACTTTCTGTAAATCCAATAAACTTCATTTCACTTCTCAAATATCACTGTGTGTGTCTCCTATATAATATATTTAACTGACATTTTTTATCGTAACAACCAACGATTAATACAGGAAAATCATGACGATTAACAAGGTTGCCCAAACTTTCGCATCCCACTGTACCTCCTGCCGTACCCCCCGGAGTTATAATCATCTGTGTAGTGCCCCCATAAATTATAATGCCCGTCCTCTCCCTCCAGTCTTCTACACCATGCAGTCAGATGTAAATAACACCAGTCGTCTCCCACCAGTCTTCTATATGATACAGTCCCATGTAAATAACCTATCCTTCTTACAGTCTTCTATACCATGCAGTCCCATGTAAATAATTTCACTTCTCTCCCTTCACTCTTCTATACCATGCAGTCCGATGTAAATAACACCAGTCTTCTCCCTACAGTCCAATGTAAATAACTTTTCTTCCTTACAGTTCTCTATAACATACAGTCCCATGTAAATAACTTAAAGGGTTTCTGTCACCAGATTTAACCCTATAAAGCTAGCTGACATTAGCGATGTGCTAATGTCAGCTAAACCTAACTAGCCTATTTCTACTATTATCTATGCCCACGTTACTCCAGAAATCTAACTTTTATAATATGCTAATTAGCCTCTAGGAGCGGGGGGGCGTTGTTCCTGCTCCTAGAGGCTCCGTTCTCCCACCTTTGTCACCTCCCTCCAAGTCCTGATTGACAGGGTCAGGCAGCGCTCGCATCTGTCTGTCAGCCTTGTGCTCTGGTGAAATCTCGCGCCGTTCAGTATTCGCCGCAGGTGTGGTGAGGAAGCCGACAGCCTGCGAGCATCTTTCCCTCATCGCGCCTGCGCCGAATGCTGAACGGCGCGAGATTTCACAAGATCACAGGACTGGCAGATGGTACCACCACTGCGCATGACGATTCTCATCTACATCGCCCGGCATCGCCTACTAAGCAGTCATCTCTGCGCATGCGCTGCCAATCAGCGCATGCCCATTGCATGCCGGTCATGATCCTTCCTCACGGGTTGCTCTGCGCATGCGCTTATAATATACGCGCATGCGCCGTACCCATATTGAGCAACATATTGAGCAACACCCACCATCTTTATATATCCCCATAGCGCAGAAACCGGAAGTACGTCAGTTAGACTCCGCCCCTTTGCTTCCGCTGCAGCGTCACCACTATTTAATTGCGACGGACACCATCACAGATTTGGCGCCTTTCTTTCTAGGCTATCGCCTTATTCCAGCGCAAGCCATACAGGGCCATAGAGCCCCACATCACTGCAGCAACCTGCCACCCACTGTGGGTACTTTAACTTTAACTCTACGCTTTTCCTCCACCTATGCGGCTCAACCAGGTAAGATCTGCTGTGTACCTCCTATATATATAATTCAGCCTGTACAACATCATATTCTAGTATTACTATACAGCTTATTCTAGTATTACCATATAGCCTACTAGATAATGTACATGTGTATTATATATGGTGTATCCCACTCAGCATATGAATCTGGAAACTGATGTATACTAGATGATCTACACATCCTTAACACCATCCACCCCATCCTGTGCCTCCCCGCTACTGTGATTTGTGACACTGACCCCAGACCGGCTATCCATGTGGATCAACACACTTTTCATGTCCTTCCTCATGATTTTGAATTTAAATCCCCTTTCCTGGACTTCCTGTAAAGCCTCTGTTGAGAATATTTTTGTCTGAGTCTGGATCAACCGGATGGTCATGTGTTCTGTGCAATCTAGTACATTTATATTGCCTCTTTTGTTCTTCTATCTACATGTTGTATTGACATCTCTTTATGTTTATTTTATTTGTATCTAAGACCAATGTCATGTATTTACTGAGATATTTCTATATGCCTTTCCAGTTGTACTGAAAAAGGCTATATGCCGAAAAACGTTTTTTGACTGGAACCGCTCTTTGAAATAAAAGCATTTATCCAAACAGCAAAGTGGAGTACAGGAGTCTGAATTTAAACTATATAGTTAGTTATATGTGGTAAAACCTTTAGTGACGTATTTCGTTTGAAAAACAAAATATATTCAGCGTTTGCTGTTGCAGTTATATGTGGCAAAACCTTTAGTTTAGTTTAGCAATGTATTTCGGTAGAAAACGATACATTTATTCTGCGTTCAGCGTCGAAGTTATACGTGGTAAAGCCTTTAGTTGCATATTTCAGTAGAAAACGAAAAATGTATTCTTATAAACATGTATCCGTATTAAGGAGGGGTGCACGGGTTCACGGAAGCAGTGGCGTTAGCAGTCAGTCAGTGCATAGTGCTGTCAGTAAAATCACCTACTCTGCGGTGTGGCAGTTTTTTGTACAGCCTGAACAAGGTGAACATGGCCATATGTAGAATCTGTGGGCAGAAGGTGAAGCGTAGCCAATGTGCCAATGTTGGCACCACAGTCCTGTGTCAACACATGCAGTGTCACCATAAATTGGCCTAGGAGAACTGTGGCTCTGATGTGTTGGTCCAGCCTGCCGCAGCAACCGCTGTATCACCCAGTGGCGCGCCGCACCGGATTTCAGGCAGTCAAGGCTCCACCACCTCAGGCGTAGGCAGCTGTCTGTTGTTTTCATTGTCTGCTGGTCCTGATGCTCCTGCTCCTCCTACTCCTTGTCAGTCATTCCATCAGCAATTGATCAGCGAAGTGATTGCCAAGAGACAACAGTATGCATGCACACAAAATTTATTCAGCGGTCAGCGCTGCGATTATATGCGGTAAAATCTTTATTGAAGTATTTTGGTCGAAAAACTAATTTTATTTAGCGTTCAGCGCTGTAGTTATATGCGGTAAAATCTTTAGTGACATATCTTGATGAACTTTGCGACTCTTCCGGGTTCAAAGCTACAGTATCTTGACGCTTTGTCTTCTCATTGTCTGTAGCTACTAGAGGCCTATTCATGCCAGGCAGGTTCCCCTAGAAGTATCTGGCTCGATGAGCAGCCGATACCGCACTTGCATTAATCTGGACAGAATTCGTCTTCAAGTGCAGAGAAATTGTTTTTTGGAATGCTTTCTTCATCGTAACCATGTCGTCAAATAAACAGAAGACTGGCGGATTCTCTCCTGTCTTAGGCAACACTTAATTTTTATTATTAAATTTATTAAATATTGAATATTAAATTGAACCAAAACTTGATTAAAATTATAAGAAAGTAAACTTAAATTCGCCAATATATTATCCAAATCTTCGAGGGAAATTCACAGACAATCAATTTGCCAAGCCTCTTGTGCCGGAGAACGTGTATTATTAAATCATGTTTTAAGCAACACTTTAAAAGTTGAGAAATTTTAACCTTCTGTTCTGTCCCATATTTCCTATAAATGAATAGACGAAGCGGCTACTCTGTGGCCTCCTCATGCTGCTGTCACCTCCACAATCTCTCATCGTCATGCCACTCTATGGCCCCCTCATGCTGCTGCCACCTCCATAATCTCTCGTCGTCATGCCACTGTGTGGCCTCCTCATGCTGTGGCCTCCTCATGCTGCTGCCACCTCCACACTATGTCACCTTGCCACTCTGTGGCCTCCTGATGCTGCCGCCTCCTCCACACTATGTCACCTTGCAACTCTGTGGTCTCCTGATGCTGCCGCCACCTCCAGACTCTTTCATTGTGCAACTCTGTGGCTTCCTCATACTGCTGCCACTTCCACACTCAGTCATTGTGCCACTTGGTAGCCTCCTCCTCACGCTGCTACTGCTGCTGCCGCCACCTCCAGTCTCTGTCATTGTGCCACTATGTGGCCTCCTAATGCTGCCGCCGCCTCCAGACCCTGTCTTTGGGCCAGTCTGTGGTCTCATACTGTTCCCACCCTCCCCACTTCATGACTGGGCCACTATTTTGCCTTTTGACCTGGCTGACATCATCATTTGTTAGACCCTTCTCCTGATCTGTCAGAAAGAAGGAAAAATGAGATGCACAACAGATCCTGTCTGTGTAGCAGCTGTAAGGCCTGTATGGTCCCATCAGAATTGGCTTATGACTTGGTAGCCAAAATCAGGAGTGGGTACAAAACACTGAATACATGCTAATATTACATTCAAGTGTCAGCTCTGTTTTAGATCCACTCCTGTTTTTTTTGACATTACAATACTGATGGATTATTGAGCAAATGCTGACTGAGTGAAGGCATATGCTCCACAGACAGGATTCGTTTTTTGTTGGTTATTGTTCTGATGGATCAGAGGAAGTGCAAAATAGTCAGTGACGTGAATACAAACTTACTGCACCGTCTCCACTCTGTCGGGGGGCATTTTCTTGTATAAGCGTTTAATAGAATAGGTTCTGTAGACATCTATGTGGAATCAGCTGGCGACGGTGTAAAATTAGTGTACTTTTTCTTGGCGCTAAAATCAACCTGTAAGGCTGAGTTCATACTTGAGTTATTTGGTCAGTGTTGGCCCCGTGACTGCCCAAATAAGTGAAGTGCGCAGTGATTCTAAGAGCGATGCCTGTCATCTGCATGTCATACGGACTCACAGTATTATTTCACTACCAAAGCGTGTTATTGCAAGGCACAGTGTTCTACACGTAATTTGCCGCAAACATATTCGGATCAAACCAAATTTTTTATTAAAGATTCGGCGAACCAGCAAATAAAATTTTTGAAAAATTCGCTCATCTCTACTCACTTCCTTCGTACACCATTCACAAGTTATCATCTGTTGCAGTTGGAGATCATTCAAGGTATGTGACTTGGAAATTCCTTGCACAAGGTTCATACCTGTGAGGAGCATTGTAAAGATTTAATGATCCCTTATATGCTTGCTCCTTGTTTTGTCTAGACAAATCCAGTAGTAACAAATGCCTCCACATTCCTGTCCCAAGGAATGACTGTGCCTAGCTCACCAAGAGATCTGGCTTATAATAAAGGAGGTATGCCTTAGAGGGGAAGAGGTGTGGTCTGAGATGTGGCATTTAATGCCCAAACCAACCAATACTTGGTATATAATTAGACAAAAATATCTGCACCAAATTTATCATTCAGCCTGAGCCACTGTGAAAAATCTGGTGCAGGTGTAGACAGTCTTTCTAAGTGTACACCTCTTACCGAGTTAGTAATGCAGCCCCATTGTATTTTAACATTTACTTTAACCTGGATTAATTAGCAAGAAAGGAAAACTTACTGTAAAACAAAAAAAAACAACTCAAGTTTTTCATGAGATCTACTTTTCAAATGTCACAGCGATGAGTTTATTAAAGAGGTTTTCCGAGACTCTACAACTGATGACTAGTGTTGAGCGAACTTCTGTTTTAAGTTCGGCGTCTAAAGTTCGGCTTCCGGTTAGTGAAGAATCCCGATATGGATTCCCGATTCCGTTGTGGTCCGTGGTAGCGGAATCAATAATCGGCCATTATTGATTCCACTACCACGGACCACAACGGAATTGGGAATCCATATCGGGATTCTTCACTAACCGGAAGCCGAACTTTAGACGCCGAACTTAAAACAGAAGTTCGCTCAACACTACTGATGACCTATCCTCTGGATAGGGTATCAGTATCTGATCAGTGGGGGTCCAACACCTAGGATCCCCACCGATTAGCTATTTGAGAAGACAGCAGTGCTTGCAGCTTTCGCTAGGCCATTGACCACACGTTCATCAATTATGTGGTCTAGGTGCAGCTCAGCCCCATTGAAGTGAATGGGGCTGAGTGAGATACCAGTTTAACTCCACTTAGTCCCTTGATTATAGAACGTCTCTATACACTTGCTGAATAGATTAAGACATAACTTTTATTTATATATTTATTTTAAATTTTAAACAAACACACTCTGTGAGAGTGATTAAAACGTAAAAAAAAAAAGTATGTGACAGTCGTATGCCTCTTATTGTTTCCAATATTTATGTTGTTAAATTGGTTGCTGTTTGTCTCTCACTATAGCAACATTAGTGATAGAGGAATAAAGTGGCTAGCTTGTTGCACGCCGTCATTGGTTACAGTTGTATCCCATTTCCTAATCTTTCCCTATTAGTGTTGAGCGATCCCGAACTGTAAAACTTTACGATTTTTGGTACCCGAACTTTGCCGGAAAAGTTTGGGTTCGAATTCGGTGTTCGGGCATTTAATAAAGCTTGTTGAAAGGCTGCAGCGCAGCCAATCACCAAGCTTTTAAGCTGTGTGCCCTTAGAAGCCATCACAGCCATGCCTACTAATGGCATGGCTGTGATTGGCCGGTGCATCATGTGACCCTGCCCCTATATAAGCTGAATCACGTGTAGCACCGCCAATCAGCTCTCAGTATTGAAGCTCATCAAAAGAATGCCAAGAGTGTGCAAAGCAGTAATCAAAGCAAAAGATGGCTACTTTGAAGAACCTAGAATATGACATATTTTCAGTTGTTTCAAACTTGTTTGTTATGTATATAATTCCACATGTGTTAATTCAAAGTTTTGATGCCTTCATAGTCATGAAAATAAAGAAAACTCTTTGAATCAGAAGGTGTGTCCAAACTTTTGGTCTGTACTGTATATACCGGCACTATGTGGGGAGAGCATTATATGGAACTAGTGGGAGGCACTACAGGGGGACATAAGAGCCACTGGGAGCATTAGGCCGCATTCACACGAGCGTGACGGATTAGGTCCGAATGCATTCAGGGTGCGTTCAGTGAAACTAGCACCATTTTGCAAGCAAGTTCAGTCAGTTTTGTCTGCAATTGCATTCAGTTGTTCAGTTTTTTCCACGTGAGTGCAATGCGTTTTGATTAGAGTTGAGCAAACACCTGGATGTTAAGGTTCGAGAAGTTCGGCCGAACTTCCCGGAAATGTTCGGGTTCGGGATCCGAACCCGACCCGAACTTCGCCCCGAACCCTAACCCCATTGAAGTCAATGGGGACCCGAACTTTTCGGCACTAATAAGGCTGTAAAACAGCCCAGGAAAGAGCTAGAGGGCTGCAAAAGGCAGCAACATGTAGGTAAATCCCCTGCAAACAAATGTGGATAGGGAAATTAATAAAAATAAAAATAAAATATATAAAAATAAACCAATATCAATTGGAGAGAGGTCCCATAGCAGAGAATCTGGCTTCACGTCAGCAGAGAATCAGTCTTCATGCCATAGCAGAGAATCTGGCTTCACATCACCCCCTACTGTAACAGTTCATTGTCATATATTTAGGCCCCGGCACCCAGGCAGAGGAGAGAGGTCCCGTAACAGAGAATCTGGCTTCATCTCAGCACAGAATCAGTCTTCATGTCATAGCAGAGAATCAGGCTTCACGTCACCCACCACTGGAACAGGCCACTGTCACATATTTAGGCCCAGGCACCCAGGCAGAGGAGAGAGGTCGCGTAACAGAGAATCTGGCTTCATGTCAGCACAGAATCAGTCTTCATGTCAAAGCAGAGAATCAGGCTTCACGTCACCCACCACTGGAACAGGCCACTGTCACATATTTAGGCCCCGGCACCTAGACAGAGGAGAGAGGTCCCGTAACAGAGAATCTGGCTTCATGTCAGCACAGATTCAGTCTTCATGTCATAGCAGAGAATCAGGCTTCACGTCACCCACCACTGGAACAGGCCACTGTCACATATTTAGGCCCAGGCACCCAGGCAGAGGAGAGAGGTCGCGTAACAGAGAATCTGGCTTCATGTCAGCATAGAATCAGTCTTCATGTCATAGCAGAGAATCAGGCTTCACGTCACCCACCACTGGAACAGGCCACTGTCACACATTTAGGCCCCGGCACCCAGACAGAGGAGAGGTTCATTCAACTTTGGGTTGCCCCGCAATATAATGGTAAAATGAAAATAAAAATAGGATTGAATGAGGAAGTGCCCTGGAGTACAATAATATATTGTTAAGGGGAGGTAGTTAATGTCTAATCTGCACAAGGGATGGACAGGTCCTGTGGGATCCATGCCTGGTTCATTTTTATGAACGTCAGCTTGTCCACATTGGCTGTAGACAGGCGGCTGCGTTTGTCTGTAATGACGCGCCCTGCCGTGCTGAATACACGTTTAGACAAAACGCTGGCCGCCGGGCAGGCCAGCACCTCCAAGGCATAAAAGGCTAGCTCTGGCCACGTGGACAATTTGGAGACCCAGAAGTTGAATGGGGCCGAACCATCAGTCAGTAAGTGGAGGGGTGTGCACAGGTTAGTGAAATGTTGCCTCCTGCTAACACGTTCCGTATTAGATGGTGGTGCAGTTAGCTGTGGCGTGGTGACAAAACTTTTCCACATCTCTGCCATGCTAACCCTGCCCTCAGAGGAGCTGGCCGTGACACAGCTGCGTTGGCGACCTCTTGCTCCTCCTCTGCCTTCGCCTTGGGCTTCCACTGGTTCCCCTGTGACATTTGGGAATGCTCTCAATAGCGCGTCTACCAACGTGCGCTTGTACTCGCGCATCTTCCTATCACGATCCAGTGTAGGAAGTAAGGTGGGCACATTGTCTTTGTACCGGGGATCCAGCAGGGTGGCAACCCAGTAGTCCGCACACGTTAAAATGTGGGCAACTCTGCTGTCGTTGCGCAGGCACTGCAGCATGTATTCGCTCATGTGTGCCAGGCTGCCCAGAGGTAAGGACAAGCTATCCTCTGTGGGAGGCGTATAGTCATCGTCCTGTGTTTCCCCCCAGCCACGCACCCGTGATGGGCCCGAGCTGCTTTGGGTGCCACCCCGCTGTGAACATGCTTCATCCTCATCCTCCTCCACCTCCTCCTCATCCTCGTCCTCCTCGTCCTCCAGTAGTGGGCCCTGTCTGACCACATTTGTACCTGGCCTCTGGTGTTGCAAAAAACCTCCCTCTGAGTCACTTCGAAGAGACTGGCCTGAAAGTGCTAAAAATGACCCCTCTTCCTCCTCTTCCACCTGGGCCACCTCCTCTTCCATCATCGCCCTAATTGTTTTCTCAAGGAGACATAGAAGTGGTATTGTAACGCTGATAACGGCGTCATCGCCACTGGCCATGTTGGTGGAGTACTCTAAACAGCGCAACAGGGCACACAGGTCTCGCATGGAGGCCCAGTCATTGGTGGTGAAGTGGTGCTGTTCTGCAGTGCGACTGACCCGTGCGTGCTGCAGCTGAAACTCCACTATGGCCTGCTGCTGCTCGCACAGTCTGTCCAGCATGTGCAAGGTGGAGTTCCACCTGGTGGGCACATCGCATATGAGGCGGTGAGCGGGAAGGCCGAAGTTACGCTGTAGCGCAGACAGGCGTGCACCAGCAGGGTGTGAACGCCGGAAGCGCGAACAGACGGCCCGCACTTTATGCAGCAGCTCTGACTTGTCGGGGTAGTTGCGAATGAACTTCTGCACCACCAAATTCAGCACATGCGCCAGATAAGGGATGTGCGTCAAACCGGCTAGTCCCAGAGCTGCAACGAGATTTCGCCCATTATCGCACACCACCAGGCCGGGCTTGAGGCTCACCGGCAGCAACCACTCGTCGGTCTGTTGTTCTATACCCCGCCACAACTCCTGTGCGGTGTGGGGCCTGTCCCCCAAACATATGAGTTTCAGAACGGCCTGCTGACGTTTACCCCGGGCTGTGCTGAAGTTGGTGGTGAAGGTGTGTGGCTGACTGTATGAGCAGGTGGAAGAAGAGGAGGAGGAAGCTGAGTAGGAGGAGGAGGAGACAGGAGGCAAAGAATGTTGCCCTGTGATCCTTGGCGGCGGAAGGACGTGCGCCAAACAGCTCTCCGCCTGGGGCCCAGCCGCCACTACATTTACCCAGTGTGCAGTTAGGGAGATATAGCGTCCCTGGCCGTGCTTACTGGTCCACGTATCTGTGGTTAGGTGGACCTTGCCACAGATGGCGTTGCGCAGTGCACACTTTTTTATCGGACACTTGTTTGTGCAGGGAAGGCACGGCTCTCTTGGAGAAGTAGTGCCGGCTGGGAACAACATACTGTGGGACAGCAAGCGACATGAGCTGTTTGAAGCCGTCTGTGTCCACCAGCCTAAATGACAGCATTTCATAGGCCAGTAGTTTAGAAATGCTGGCATTCAGGGCCAGGGATCGAGGGTGGCTAGGTGGGAATTTACGCTTTCTCTCAAATGTTTGTGAGATGGAGAGCTGAACGCTGCCGTGTGACATGGTTGAGATGCTTGGTGACGCAGGTGGTGGCCGAGGCTGCAGCAGCAGAAGAGGCCGGGGCGGCAGCAGCAAAAGAGGTAGCAGGGGGAGCCTGAGTGACTTCCTTGTTTTTAAGATGTTTACTCCACTGCAGTTCATGCTTTGCATGCAGGTGCCTGGTCATGCAGGTTGTGCTAAGGTTCAGAACGTTAATGCCTCGCTTCAGGCTCTGATGGCACAGCGTGCAAACCACTTGGGTCTTGTCGTCAGCACATTGTTTGAAGAAGTGCCATGCCAGGGAACTCCTTGAAGCTGCCTTTGGGGTGCTCGGTCCCAGATGGCGGCGGTCAGTAGCAGGCAGATTCTCTTGGCGGCGGGTGTTCTGATTTTGCCCACTGCTCCCTCTTTTGCTACGCTGTTGGCTCGGACTCACCACTCCGAACTGTGAAAGTCAGTGTCACGACCTTCATTCCATGTGGGGTCTAGGACCTCATCGTCCCCTGCATCGTCTTCCACCCAGTGTTGATCCCTGACCTCCTGTTCAGTCTGCACACTGCAGAAAGACGCAGCAGTTGGTACCTGTGTTTCGTCATCATCAGAGACGTGCTGAGGTGGTATTCCCATGTCATCATCATCAGGAAACATAAGTGGTTGTGCGTTAGTGCATTCTATCTCTTCCACCCCTGGGGAAGGGCTAGGTGGATGCCCTTGGGAAACCCTGGTAGCAGAGTCTTCAAACAGCATAAGAGACTGCTGCATAACTTGAGGCTCAGACAGTTTCCCTGGTATGCAAGGGGGTGATGTGACAGACTGATGGGCTTGGTTTTCATGCGCCATCTGTGCGCTTTCTGCAGAAGACTGGGTGGGAGATAATGTGAACGTGCTGGATGCACTGTCGGCCACCCAATTGACTAATGCCTGTACCTGCTCAGGCCTTACCATCCTTAGAACGGCATTGGGCCCCACCAAATATCCCCGTAAATTCTGGCGGCTACTGGGACCTGAGGGAGTTGGTACACTAGGACGTGTGGCTGTGGCAGAACGGCCACGTCCTCGCCCAGCACCAGAGGGTCCACTAACACCACCACGACCATGTCCACGTCCGCGTCCCTTATTAGATGTTTTCCTCATTGGTCCCGTCCACCACAATTTTGAAAATGGCAAATTTGGGAATAATTTTTTAACCCAGAACAAAAACTGTGCTTTTACGGTCACTACAAATAACTTGACCAGCTAAAACAGTACTGATTTGGAGGAATATAAATGTCAGGGCTATTTTTTAGGCGCTCGGTGACAGGCTCAACTTGCCCCTGATGTAGTATATGGCCAAAAATTAACCACACTATTGATGGTTAAATGCACTTGGGTGACACAGGCTCAGCCTGCACCTGATGTAGTATATAGCCAAAAAATAACCACACTGTTGATGGTTAAATGCACTTGGGTGACACAGGCTCAGCCTGCACCTGATGTAGTATATGGCCAAAAAATAACCACACTGTTGATGGTTAAATGTACTTGGGTGACACAGGCTCAGCCTGCACCTGATGTAGTATATGGCCAAAAAATAACCACACTGTTGATGGCTAAATGCACTTGGGTGACACAGGCTCAGCCTGCAGCTGATGTAGGATATAGCAAAAAATAACCACACTATTGATGGTTAAATGCACTTGGTGGTAGCTTGTGCTGGCGCACCACAAGCCACAAAATGGCCGCCGATCACCCCAGAAAAAAGTGATATAAAAACGCTCTGGGCAGCCTAAAAAAAGTGAGCAATTCAATATCAGCACTTCAATGATCCACAGCTGGAGATCGATCACTGAATTAAGTCTTTTGGAGGAGTTAATCTGCCTAATCTCGCCCTAACGTCGCAGCTGCAACCTCTCCCTATGCTTGAATCAGCAGAGTGACGTGCAGCGCTACGTGACCCAAGCTTATATAGAGGCTGGGTCACATGCTGCACTGGCCAATCACAGCCATGCCAATAGTAGACAAGGCTGTGATGGCCTCTTGGGGCAAGTAGTATGACGCTTGTTGATTGGCTGCTTTGCAGCCTTTCAAAAAGCGGCAACAAAGCGCCGAACACCGAACCCAGACTTTTACAAAAATGTTCGGGTTCTGGTCCGTGTTACGGACACCCCAAAATTCGGTACGAACCCGAACTATACAGTTCGGGTTCGCTCATCCCTAGTTTTGATGCGTTTTTCACGCGCGTGATAAAAAACTGAAGGTTTACCAACAACATCTCCTAGCCAGGGCGGTGTGAAAAACGCAGATTATAGAACATGCTGCATTTTTCACGCATTGCAGAACTGATGCGTGAAAAAAACGCTCATGTTCACAGACCCATTAAATGAATGGGTCAGGATTCAGTGCTAGTGTTATGCGTTCATGTCACGCATTGCACCCGCTCAGAAAACTCGCTCGTGTGAAAGGGGCCTTATGGTTATATTATTACTACTAGAGTACTGTAGGGACACCTGGCACCCCTGCCGATCAGCTGTTTGAGGAGATGGCGTGCGCTGTGCGCACGTGTCATCTCCCTTCTCTCTTCCTGCTTACCGCTGTATGTCTATGGGACAGCAGCAGTAACAGCACGCGCCATCTGCTCAAACAGCTGATCGGCGTGGGTGTCAGGTATCGGACTGTGTTTTTAGCACATTATTACAAGATTTGGGGCCCCACTTTTGATTTTGCCCAGGGCCACATATTGTCTAAAACTGGCCCTGCAAGGAGGGCAGGGGTGAAGAGTGGATGGAAGATGATAAGGAAGATGAGGAGGTCCTAGACCCCACATAGAATCAAGGTCATGGGAGTGACGGGGAAGAGGTGGTGGTCACACAGCACCAGCCGCACAGCAAAAGAGTGAGCAGTGTGCAAAAGCAGAGTTGCCGTCCCCTAGCCAGTATGCCTGCTACTACCCTCCGCACCCAGGGACTAAGCACACCAAAGCCAGCTCCAAGGAGTTCTCTGGCATGGCAGTTCTTCAGACAATGTTCTGATGACCAAACGCGAGTGGTTTGCACGCTGTGCAATCAGAGCCTGAAGCGAGGCATAAATGTTCTAAACCTAAGCACTACCTGCATGACCAGGCATCTAAATGCAAAGCACGAGCTGCAGTGGAGTAAACACTTAAAAAAACCACAAAAGATCTCAGGCTCCTCCTGTTCCCTCTTCTGCAGTCTCAGCCTCTTCCTCCCCCTCTGGAATGACAGTGGCACCTGCCACCCCGCAAACAGAGGATGTGGCAGCAATGCCACCACGTCCGTCACCAAGCATCTCCACAATGTCCCATAGAAGCGTTCAGCTGTCCATCTCCTAAACACTGGAGAGAAAGAGGAAGTACCCCCCTACCCACCCGCGATCCCTGGCCCTGAATGCCAGCATTTCAAAATTCCTGGCCTTTGAATTGCTGTCATTTCATCTAGTGGAGACGGAGACTTTTAAAAAACTTATGGCGGAGGCTTTCCCACAGTACATTGTTCCCAGCCGCCACTACTTATCCAGGCGAGTCATCCCCACCTTGCACAACCAAGTGGCGGACAAAATTAGATGTGCACTGCGGTACGCCATCTGTGGCAAGGTCCACATAACCACCGATACGTGGACCAGCAGGGACGTCCACACATAGGGCTCAAAGGGAGCTTGAGCCCCTGCCCCTTTAATGCCCTTACAGAACACCGGCACTCCAGAGCGAACTGTGAGAGAGTGAGAGCTCTGGGAGAAAGGACCTTACATGACATCATCACCAAGTGACCAGTAACAGAGATATTACTGGTCACGTTGCTATGAGGTAATCAAAGGTCATTTCATTCTTTCAGGACGAGGGTAGGTCACGTGGGTCGGCAGCGCTCTGCTATCACAGGCATTGGCCGACTACTGTCTGCAGAGTAGGAAGATCAGGGATGGCTGCACAGCAGCGTCTTTAGAGGGGAGAGAGTCTGTCAGCGCTGGAGAGGTGGATGTGACTACTGGGGAGGGTCTGAGGATTATATACTAGGGGGGTGCTGTGTGGGATTATATACTGGGGGGCTGCTGTGTGGGATTATATACTAGGGGGCTACTGTATGAGATTATATACTGGGGCCGGGGGGGCTGCTGTATGGGATTATATACTGGGGGGGCTTCTGTGTGGGATTATAAACTGGGGGGGCTGCTGTGTGGAATTATATACTGGGGGGCTTCTTTATGAGATTGTATACTGGGGGGCTGCTGTGTGGGATTATATACTGTGGGCGCTACTGTATGAGATTATATACTGGGGGGGCTGTTGTATGAGATTATATACTGCGGGGGCTGCTGTATGAGATTATATACTGGGGGGCTGCTGAATGAGATTATATACTGGTGGCTGCTATATAAGATTATATACTGGGAGTGCTGTATACTGTGGGGTAATTTATACTGTGTGGTGCTATACTGCTCTACTGTATACTGTGGGGTGCTGTATATTGGGTGCTATACTGCTCTACTGTATACTGTGGGGTGCTGTATACTGGGTGCTATACAGTTCTACTGTATACTGTGGGGTGCTGTATATTGTGGGGTGCTGTATACAGGGTGCTATAATGCTCTAGTGTATACTGTAGGGTGCTGTATACTGGGTGCTATACTGCTGTACTGTATACTGTGGGGTGCTGTATATTGTGGGGTGCTGTATACTGGGTGTTCTACTGCTCTACTGTATACTGTGGGGTGCTGTATACTGGGTGCTCTACTGTATATTGTGGGGTGCTATACTGTATGCTATAGGATGCTATACAGCATACTGTGGGGTGTTATACTATGTATTGCATACTGTGGAGTGCTGTATACTATAGGGTGCTATACTGCATACTGTGGGGTGCTGTATACTATAGGGTGCTATACTGCGAGGTGCTATATACTATAGGGTGCTACACTGCATACTGTGGGGAGCTGGGGTGCAGTGTAACGCTAGGGTTAGCCGAGCCCCGGTCTCCTTCCTGAACTGCAGAGCGGTGCTCACTTCCAGCCCAGAGCATTGATCCTCAGCCTGATGGAGTCTTCAGAACTGTAAGTATATACAGTCATTCACTGTAAGCTATATTATATATAGTGGTGGAGGGCATGATTGCCTGCTAGGGTGTGGGAAGGCGGGATCCGGGGGGCCCAAGTAAATTCTCGCCCAGTGTCCAATCAATATTAAAGATCGCCCTGCCCAAGCTGACCCACTACAGGCGCGACGTGAGTCCGCACGCCACCACCCCCCTCCATCCCGCCGGCTGCAGCACAATTTATTCACCGATACAATTTATTCACCAGTCCGCCTGCTCACCAGTGCAGGGTCAGGGTGACAGGGTCCTTTAAGGCTAGCGCAGGGGCTGTCTGGATAGCGGACGTGCGTGACGCATGTCAGCTACGTCACGTGACTCCCCCAGTGGGATTAATGCAGGGGAGCAAGCTCCGGCCTGTGTGACTCCGTCTGCTGCCTAAGTTCCTTTAGTGCCTGTCCAGGAACAAAACAAGTATGCAAAGAAACAATAGTTGTAGTGCTTTGTGCCTTGGCATACTGGGGGTTGTAGTGCCTTGTCTCTTTGCACATTAGAGTCTGTAAAGTCTTGTAATGACATCACTAATTTTACCATAATATTTACGGTGAAACCAAAAAAAGTTATATTTGTGGACTGTGTTGTGTTTACAATTACAGTATCAAAAAATTCAGGGAGAGCAAGGTAGGACTTCTAGAAAAGTAAGCTTCGTGGTACAAACATTTTTTGAAATTATGGCAAGTACCTTTTTTTTTTTTTTTTTTTACTTAAGCCCCTGCCCTTTAAAATGTCTGTGCACGTCCCTGTGGACCAGTAAGCACAGGCAGGGACATTATATCTCCCTAACTGCACACTGGGTAAATGCAGTGGCGGCTGGGCCTGCGGCAGATAGCAGATTGGCACATGTCCTTCCGCCATCGAGGATTGCAGGGCGTTCCTCTTTGCCTCCTGTTGCCTCCTCCTCCGCTTCCTCATCTACCACCTCGTCATCTGGTCAGCGTAACACCTTCACCACCAACTTCTGCACAGCCAGGGGGAAATGACAGCAGGCTGTTTTGAAACTCATCTGTTTGGGGGAAAAAACCCACACCGCGCAGGAGCTGTGGACGGGCATGGAACAACAGACGAATGAGTGGTTTGTGCCACTGAGCCTCAAGCCCGGCCTGGTAGTGTGTGATCATGGGCAAAATCTCGTAGCAGCACTGAGCCTAGCCGGTTTGACGCACATCCCTTACCTGGCTCATGTGCTGAATTTGGTGGTGCAGAGGTTCCTGAAAAATGACCCCGATATGTCAGAGCTGCTGCATAAAGTGTGGTCTGTCTGTGCGCGCTTTCGGCGTTCTCACCCTGCTGCTGCTCGCCTGTCTTTGCTGCAGTGTAACTTTGCCCTTCCCGCTCACCGCCTCATATGCAACGTGCCCACAAGGTGGAACTCCACCTTGCACATGCTGGAGAGACTGTGTGAGCAGCAGCAGGCGATAGTGGAGTTTCAGCTGCAGCACACACGGGTGAGTCACTCTGCGGAACAGCACCACTTCACCACCAATGAGTGGGCCTCCATGCGGGATGTGTGTGCCATGTTGCGCTGTTTTGAGTACTCCACCAACATGGCCAGTGCCAATGATGCAGTCCTCAGCGTTATTATCCCACTTCTATGTCTCCTTGAAAAAATGCTTTGGGCGATGATGGAAGAGGATGTGGCACAGGAGGAATAGGAGGAGGAAGAGGCATGATTTCCACAGTTATCAGGCCAGTCATTCACAAGTGGCTCCGAGGGTGGTTTCCACGGCACAGTTCTAGAGGATTAGGAGGATGATGATGAGGAGGATGGCTGGGGGGATACAGAGGACACAGACTATACACCTCCCACAGAGGACAGCTTTCCATTGCCTCTGGGCAGCCTGGCACACATGATCGACTACATGCTGCAGTGTCTCCGCAATGACTGCCGAGTTGCCCACATTCTAACCGGTGCTAATTACTGGGTGACCACCCTGCTGGATCCCCAATACAAGGACAACATGCCGTCCTTAATTCCGTCACTGGAGCGTGATCGGAAGATGTGCAAGTACAAATTCACGCTGGTAGACACGCTGCTGATGGCATTCCCACCTGACACCGGGGGCTCAGTGGAAGCACAAGGCTTCGCCTTCGGCAGAGGAGGAGGAAGAAGTCGCCAACGCAGCTGGGGCATCGCCAGCACCTCAGAAGGGAGGCTTGGCATGGCCGAAATGTGGAAAAGCTTTGTCAGCACGTCACAACCACCTGCACCACCAGCTGATATGGAACGTCTTAGCAGGAGGCAGCATTTCAGCAACATGGTCAAACAGTACTTGTGCACATGCCTACACGTACTGACTCTTGGTTCTGCCCTATTCGACTTCTGGGTCTCCAAATTGGGCACATGGCCT
Source organism: Bufo bufo (assembly GCF_905171765.1). Taxonomy (NCBI): domain Eukaryota; kingdom Metazoa; phylum Chordata; class Amphibia; order Anura; family Bufonidae; genus Bufo; species Bufo bufo. Next base: position 240,997,583 of record NC_053394.1, on the reverse strand, counting down.
GAGGTTGCCCTTTACACCTTGGGGGTGCTTGCCTACCCTGCAGCTAGTGTATTGTCCGAACGTGTGTTCAGCAAGGCGGGGGGGTGATCACAGACAAGAGCAGCAGCCTGTACACAGCCAATATGGACAAGCTCACGTTCATTAAAATGAACCAGGCATGGATCCCACAGGACTTGTCCATACCTTGTGCAGAATAGACAAGTATACCAGACGCACCCAGCCATTGGTATACTCCAGCGCACTTTCTCTTTGTTTTATTTTTTTATTTTTCACAATGTTTTGGGGTCTTCCCAAATATATAAAAAATAAAAAAAAACTACAAGCATAGTGTTGGCTACCTCCTCCTTTACCTACAACACCACGTCCACCACCTCCTCAACCTCCTACACCACTTTGACCTCCACCTCCTAGTTCAAGATCATTATTTTTTCCTTTTTTAAAAATTCTATGTTATTTTAATTCATTTCCCGATCCACATTTGTTTGCAGGGCAATTGTACTGCTCTTACCCCTGTTTTGCTTCCTTTTGCAGCCCTCTAACCCTTTCTATGACTTTTTAGAGCCATTTTAGTGCCCTAAAATTCAGGTCCTCATTGACTTCAATAGGTTTTGGGTTCGGGATCAAGTTCGGGTCCCGAACCCGAACTTTAAGAAGGAAGTTCGGCCAAACCCGGCGAACCCAAACTTCCAGGTGTTTCCTCAACCCTATTCCCTATGTATTTGAGATCTGGCTGGACTATGTCTTCTACTGCTCTAAAAACACACAAGACATTCTCTGCCTCCCAAGGCAATTAGATAAAAAAAAAAAAAGAGGAAATGGGGTTTTCCTTTATACACATCCTTTGCTTATAATCCATTCCTGGCCTTTTACTGCCAAGGACATATGCAATATGGCTTGACTCAAGCAGTAGCTATGGCTATATTATAAAAGCTATAGATGAGACAATTGCATCATATTTTATCCTAGCATTAAAATGATACCAGGCTCAATATTCTAGGTGCAATATTCGGAGCGTAGTATTAAATGTTTTATTTCCTGGTTCTATATGTGCAAGGTCAAGGTTGGAGGGGGGAGCTGCAAGTGACATCAAGAAGAAGAGCTGACAACTGATGATGATCTTCTAATGATCTTTTCTTACATAAGCCTGTCAACTTTACTAAGGCATCTATTACATCAATAAAACTACATCAGACTATGAAACTCTCTGCAAAACTGTTGACATGGATAGGGGTAACTGAAAGATATAAAATATTACAATTAAAATTAAAGAGGACCTTTCACCTGTATAAACGATGTTAACTGAGTATGCTGCCATATAGAGCGGCGCCCGGGGATCTCACTGCACTTACTATTATCCCCGGGCGCCGCTCCGTTCTCCCGTTATAGGCTCCGGTACCTTTGCTTCTTAAGTTATAGTAGGCGGGTCTTCTCTTGTCCTGTGGGCGTCTCCTTCTCCTAGGCTGCAGCGCTGGCCAATCGCAGCGCACAGCTCACAGCCTGGGAGGTTTTTTTCTCTTTTTTATATACATATATAAGAAGGGGTGGATCTTGGGCACCTTAGATGTGAATTCCCTCTACACTATAATCGATCATACGCTAGGTTTGAAATCTTTGCGTCAGCAACTTACTACACACGGTACTATGAAAGAAGAACAGATCCTGTATATAATGGAGGGGGTGGATTATATATTGAAACACAATTATTTCTTATTCAATGATGAGTTTTATGTACAATGTAAAGGAACCGCCATGGGTACCAGATTCGCCCCCAGCTATGCAAATTTATTCATGGCCCAGTGGGAATCTATTACCATTGAGCCAATGCTGGGGGCGGGTCTGGTACTATGGAGAAGGTATATAGATGATGTGATATTTGTATGGCAGGATACAATGCCAGCACTCTCATTGTTTTTGGAAGAAATAAATAGAAATGATTGGAATCTGAAATTCACCTCCACCATTAGTGACACGAATATACAGTTCTTAGATCTAAACATCACAGTGGAAGACAATAAACTCGTGTGTAGTACATATCAGAAGCCCGTAAGCAAAAATAGTTATATACTATACACGAGTTGCCATTTACCTAGATGGTTGACTAATGTGCCAAAAAGTCAATTTAGGAGATTAAAACGCAACTGCACTCAGGAATTACAATTTGAGACGGAGGCAGAAACATTAAAACAGCAATTTTTGGAGAAAGAATACCCTGTCCATCTTTTGGAGGGTTCACTAGAGGAAGTCAGAATGATGAGAAGAGAGGACTTTTTTGTCCCCAAGCAGAGAGAGACAATGGAGGACAATTTGAGAATGATCCTACCATTTCATGCCCAATACAAAGGCATGGAAAGAATAATCAAAAAGTATTGGCATCATCTGCTTGGTGACAAAATAGTGGGACCGCTATTAACTGCCATACCTCAAATTACATACACCAGGGTCCCCAATTTGGGTCTTAAAGTTGCCCCCTCAGTGAAAAAGAAGGAATATACTACACAGGGAAAACAAAATTGGCTATCCTTCAGCGGCTTCCACAGATGTGAACGCTGCTCTAATTGCAAAACTACTAAATTCCCCAAAAAAACGTTAAAGGCACAATCAACTCAAAACTCCTTTTCAATGGATATAAGGGAGGGCATGACATGTGATTCTGCCAATGTTATATACTTAATTGAATGCCCATGTCATAAACAATATATCGGCAGAACAAAGCGAACCTTAAGGAAAAGAGTGTCGGAACACATCTCAAACATAAAAAAAGGATATGAATTACACACACTATCTAAACACTATAAAGATCACCATGATAGTGATCCATCAAGCCTCAAGTATATGGCGCTAGAAAAAGTGAGATATGCATGGAGAGGAGGTAATCACATCCTACAGATGTCCAGATTGGAATCTAAAAGAATATTTGAATTTGACACACTTTTACCAAGAGGCCTAAATGCCGATTTGGAACTATTTGGCTTCTTATAAATTGGAGCGTTGGCCTGGTGGGACAGGGACATCTGTGTCAGGCTGTTTTTCAGCACCCAGATCTCTCTCTCCCGCCAGCTCAGTGCCCCATTACATCTCTACTTCTTTGAAGGTGCAAGTAAATTATATATATTGTTCTTATTTCATGTGTACAAGTTTTAGAATTCATATATGTATCCTGTATTATCAATTTGATCCATTTTTAACATTTTCTCGAAAAAACGCATCGATAACGCATTAGAACCGCAGGTGCGTTTTTTACGATTTTATCATTTTAGGGTCTGTATATTATTTATATATCAATTTCGACCGGTTTTATTAGTCCGCCATGAAATATGAAGTGCTTTTTGATATGAAGGTACATAACACCAAATGATAAGCTCCGATCCTCCAACACTGGGTCATTCCTGCTCTTTGAGATATCCCTCACCTGGCTAATCTAATGTCCCAACCCACATGTTTTCAACATGGACACTATATAAAGAGGACATTTTCATCTCCACTGTTCAACCACTGAAGAAGGGGCTCATCCCCGAAACGCGTTTGGGAAACAGTGAGGGATTATCCATGCAGCAGCTGTATTTCGTATCTGAACATATACGAATATACGAATATACCATCAAATCGGACACAGGTGATTTGAAATCTCCGCGCAGAAGACGTCATCAGCACATGACCAAACAGTGAACCACGTGGGACGCCACGTAAGGTCCTGGAAGGTCATAGCAGGAAGCGTCTACTATAGTGCCGCATCAGCCTGCTGAACTTCATACAGCGTCACATTTGGAAGCGGGAGACTTCACCGAAGGTCCGACATGGTAATGTACAATTGACCGATTATTTATAGTACTACCTAGATCCACCAATGGAAGAGTGACTCTCTATTTATTTCAAACGGCAACTTGAGGAACTTTTATCCCCATTGCGACTATCAATAGACATTTGGGATCCATAGTCAGCTTGAGCCAGTTTGGAACAGTCAGTCCCCAATTGTGGCCACAACCCCAATAGACATTGGGATATAGCGGTTTATATTTTATATTGTATTTTATGACATGTTTTATGTAGCATTTATTATTGTGTAATGTATGTATTATAAAGTGAGTGTGGATACATATCCACAAGTGTTTGCCTGATATTTTGAGTGACCCCCTATCCAAGTTTTTTCCAATTTTTATTCACCAGCAATTGGGAGTGCTGAGGGGTTGTGCACCAATCCAGAAGTGGTACAGTGAGAGAGCCACCATTTGTCTTTTCTACATATATACATACATATACACACACACATACACACACACACATACAGACAGTGCTGCCCATAATTATTCATACCCCTGGCAAATTTTGACTTAAAGTTACTTTTTTTCAACCAGCAAGTAATTTTTTGACGGGAAATGACATAGGTGTCTCACAAAAGATAATAAGACGATGTACAAGAGGCATTATTGTGGAAAGAAAAACATTTCTCAGCTTTTATTTACAATTGACAGTTACAATGTTCAGCACTGTGGAAAATCTCAGAGGACGTGGTCGGAAGCCAAAAGTGACACCTATGCTGGCCAGAACGATAGTTAGAGAGGTGAAAAAGAATCCAAGGATCACCAAGGCCCAGGGAACTTAATCACAATAAACGGCACCATGAAAAAAGAGCAATACATGAGGATTCTCAACGCCAACATCAGGCAGTCTGCAGAGAAACTTGGCCTTGGGCACCAGTGGACATTTCAGCATGACAATGACCCAAAACACACAGCAAAAGTGGTGAAGAAATGGTTAGCAGACAACAACAATAACGTTTTGGAGTGGCCCAGCCAGAGTCCAGACTTGAATCCAATTGAGAATCTGTGGAGGGAGCTAAAGATCAGGGTGATAGCAAGAAAACCCTCCAACCTGAAAGATTTGGAGCTCATTGCTAAAGATGAATGGGCAAAAATACCTGTGGAGACATGCAAAAAGCTGGTCTGCAATTATAGGAAGCGTTTGATTGCTATAATAGCCAATAAAGGCTTTTCTATTGATTATTGAGAAGGGTATGAATAATTTTTGAATGGACACTTTTTGCTCAAATGTAAATAAAAGCTGAGAATTTTTTTTTTCCCACAATAATGCCTCTTGTACATCGTCTTATTATCTTTTGGGAGACACCTATGTTTTCCCCCGTCAAAAAATTACTTGCTGGTTGAATAAAAGTAACTTTAAGTCAAAATTTGTCAGGGGTATGAATAATTATGGGCAGCACTGTATAAATAAACGAAAAAGGGCAACACTCCAGAATAAAAAATAAAAAAAACTTTTATTCAACCAGTGGTACAGCAACGTTTCAGCTCAACAATAGAGCCTTTCTCAAGCAAGGAAAAGGACAAAGTGCACAAAATATATACCTTACATAATTAAGTACATGATTACATCACAATTAAATACATAATTGATTAATAAGTGCAAACAAAAATTTCAAAATAAAATCTCAATATTACATTCCATTGTTACATGTGCAAATAATAAAGTGACATGTGCTATCTATACTGAATTAGAGAAAATAGGAGGGCTACGGTACACTAACCAGTTGAATCGCATCACACCATATAATATATGCATACTTCAGCGTGCCGGACGCATCACTGCGCATGCCCGGGTTGCGTTCACTCTAATCCTTGAGTCACCACGTTGAGCGACGAATAGCGCATGCATATAAGGACACAACAACTCCGTCCACCATATTGGTGAAGGTAAAATATCAACGCATGCTCAAACCAACTTGGGGCAAGACTATAGGCCATATTTCTTATTGGCTACACGTATTATTCTTAGCGGAATCAATAAGGAGTACTCAGAGTCCATTTTATAACTGCATATGACAAAGTGGACCTGAAGGATACGTGGAAGCATGCTAACTAGGGATGAGCGAACCCGAACTGTATAGTTCGGGTTCGTACCGAATTTTGGGGTGTCCGTGACACGGACCCGGACCCGAACATTTTCGTAAAAGTCCGGGTTCGGGTTCGGTGTTCGGCGCTTTCTTGGCGCTTTTTGAAAGGCTGCAAAGCAGCCAATCAACAAGCGTCATACTACTTGCCCCAAGAGGCCATCACAGCCTTGCCTACTATTGGCATGGCTGTGATTGGCCAGTGCAGCATGTGACCCAGCCTCTATATAAGCTTGGGTCACGTAGCACTGCACGTCACTCTGCTGATTCAAACATAGGGAGAGGTTGCAGCTGCGACGTTAGGGCGAGATTAGGCAGATTAACTCCTCCAAAAGACTTCATTCTGTGATCGATCTGCAGCTGTGGATCATTGAAGTGCTAATATTGACTTGCTCACTTTTTTGAGGCTGCCCAGAGCGTTTTTAGATCACTTTTTTCCGGGGTGATCGGCGTCCAAGGTGCGCCAGCACAAGCTATCACCAAGTGTATTTAACCATCAATAGTGTGGTTATTTTGTGCTATATCCTACATCAGCTGCAGGCTGAGCCTGTGTCATCGAAGTGCATTTAACCATCAACAGTCTGGTTATTTTTTGGCCATATACTACATCAGCTGCAGGCTGAGCCTGTGTCACCGAAGTGCATTTAACCATCAATAGTGTGGTTATTTTTTGGCCATATACTACATCAGGGGCAAGTTGAGCCTGTCACCCAGCGCCTAAAAAATAGACCTGACATTTCTATTCAACCAAATCTGTACTGTTTTAGCTGGTCAAGTTATTTGTAGTGACCGTAAAAGCACATTTTTTGTTCTGGGTTGAAAAACTATTCCCAAATTTGCCATTCTCAAAATAACTAGTTTCTGCTATATGAGGCCTACTTGAAATCTATCCCAAAAAGGATATCTTACATTGAAGGTGCTGATAGTGTCATTCAGAAAAACCTAAGACACACGCTACCGTGCAGATAGAAGTCTGATTCTGTGATTAAACCTATACCTGTCACACAGCGCAAAAAAAAACAGGCCTCAAATTTCTATTCAACCAAATCTGTACTGTTTTAGCTGGTCAAGTTATTTGTAGTGACCGTAAAAGCACACTTTTTGTTCTGGGTTGAAAAACTATTCCCAAATTTGCCATTCTCAAAATTGTGGTGAACGGGAACAATGAGGAAAACATCTAATAAGGGACGAGGACATGGTCGTGGTGGTGTTAGTGGACCCTCTGGTGCTGGGAGAGGACATGGCCGTTCTGCCACAGTCACACGTCCTAGTGAACCAACTACCTCAGGTCCCAGTAGCCAGCAGAATTTACAGCGATATTTTGTGGGGGCCAATGCCGTTCTAAGGATGGTAAGGCCTGAGCAGGTACAGGCATTAGTCAATTCGGTGGCCGACAGTGGATCCAGCACGTTCACATTATCTCCCACCCAGTCTTCTGCAGAAAGCGCACAGATGGCGCATGAAAACCAAGCCCATCAGTCTGTCACATCACCCCCATGCATATCAGGGAAACTGTCTGAGCCTCAAGTTATGCAGCAGTCTCTTATGCTGTTTGAAGACTCTGCTGCCAGGGTTTCCCAAGGGCATCCACCTAGCCCTTCACCAGGGGTGGAAGAGATAGAATGCACTAACGCACAACCACTTATGTTTCCTGATGATGAGGACATGGGAATACCACCTCAGCACGTCTCTGATGATGACGAAACACAGGTGCCAACTGCTGCGTCTTTCTGCAGTGTGCAGACTGAACAGGAGGTCAGGGATCAAGACTGGGTGGAAGACGATGCAGGGGACGATGAGGTCCTAGACCCCACATGGAATGAAGGTCGTGCCACTGACTTTCACAGTTCGGAGGAAGAGGCAGTGGTGATACCGAGCCAACAGCGTAGCAAAAGAGGGAGCAGTGGGCAAAATCAGAACACCCGCCGCCAAGAGACTCCGCCTGCTACTGACCGCCGCCATCTGGGACCGAGCACCCCAAAGGCAGCTTCAAGGAGTTCCCTGGCATGGCACTTCTTCAAACAATGTGCTGACGACAAGACCCGAGTGGTTTGCACGCTGTGCCATCAGAGCCTGAAGCGAGGCATTAACGTTCTGAACCTTAGCACAACCTGCATGACCAGGCACCTGCATGCAAAGCATGAACTGCAGTGGAGTAAACACCTTAAAAACAAGGAAGTCACTCAGGCTCCCTCTGCTACCTCTTCTGCTGCTGCCGCCTCGGCCTCTTCTGCTGCTGCCGCCGCCGCCTCGGCCTCTTCTGCTGCTGCTGCCGCCGCCTCGGGCTCTTTCTCTGCCTCTGGAGGAACGTTGGCACCTGCCGCCCAGCAAACATGGGATGTACCACCAACACCACCACCTGCGTCACCAAGCATCTCAACCATGTCACACGGCAGCGTTCAGCTCTCCATCTCACAAACATTTGAAAGAAAGCGTAAATTCCCACCTAGCCACCCTCGATCCCTGGCCCTGAATGCCAGCATTTTTTAAACTACTGGCCTATGAAATGCTGTCATTTAGGCTGGTGGACACACACAGCTTCAAACAGCTCATGTCACTTGCTGTCCCACAGTATGTTGTTCCCAGCCGCCACTACTTCTCCAAGAGAGCCGTGCCTTCCCTGCACAAACAAGTGTCCGATAAAATCAAGTGTGCACTGCGCAACGCCATCTGTGGAAAGGTCCACCTAACCACAGATACGTGGACCAGTAAGCACGGCCAGGGACGCTATGTCTCCCTAACTGCACACTGGGTAAATGTAGTGGCGGCTGGGCCCCAGGCGGAGAGCTGTTTGGCGCACGTCCTTCCGCCGCCAAGGATCGCAGGGCAACATTCTTTGCCTCCTGTCTCCTCCTCCTCCTACTCAGCTTCCTCCTCCTCTTCTTCCACCTGCTCATCCAGTCAGCCACACACCTTCACCACCAACTTCAGCACAGCCCGGGGTAAACGTCAGCAGGCCATTCTGAAACTCATATGTTTGGGGGACAGGCCCCACACCGCACAGGAGTTGTGGCGGGGTATAGAACAACAGACCGACGAGTGGTTGCTGCCGGTGAGCCTCAAGCCCGGCCTGGTGGTGTGCGATAATGGGCGAAATCTCGTTGCAGCTCTGGGACTAGCCGGTTTGACGCACATCCCTTGCCTGGCGCATGTGCTGAATTTGGTGGTGCAGAAGTTCATTCGCAACTACCCCGACATGTCTGAGCTTCTGCATAAAGTGCGGGCCGTCTGTTCGCGCTTCCGGCGTTCACACCCTGCCGCTGCTCGCCTGTCTGCGCTACAGCGTAACTTCGGCCTTCCCGCTCACCGCCTCATATGCGACGTACCCACCAGGTGGAACTCCACCTTGCATATGCTGGACAGACTGTGCGAGCAGCAGCAGGCCATAGTGGAGTTTCAGCTGCAGCACGCACGGGTCAGTCGCACTGCGGATCAGACACACTTCACCACCAATGACTGGGCCTCCATGCGAGACCTGTGTGCCCTGTTGCGTTGTTTCGAGTACTCCACCAACATGGCCAGTGGCGATGACGCCGTTATCAGCGTTACAATACCACTTCTATGTCTCCTTGAGAAAACACTTAGGGCGATGATGGAAGAGGAGGTGGCCCAGGAGGAAGAGGAGGAAGAGGGGTCATTTTTAGCACTTTCAGGCCAGTCTCTTCGAAGTGACTCAGAGGGAGGTTTTTTGCAACACCAGAGGCCAGGTACAAATGTGGCCAGACAGGGCCCACTACTAGAGGACGAGGAGGACGAGGATGAGGAGGAGGTGGAGGAGGATGAGGATTAAGCATGTTCACAGCGGGGTGGCACCCAAAGCAGCTCGGGCCCATCACTGGTGCGTGGCTGGGGGGAAACACAGGACGATGACGATACGCCTCCCACAGAGGACAGCTTGTCCTTACCTCTGGGCAGCCTGGCACACATGAGCGACTACATGCTGCAGTGCCTGCGCAACGACAGCAGAGTTGCCCACATTTTAACGTGTGCGGACTACTGGGTTGCCACCCTGCTGGATCCCCGGTACAAAGACAATGTGCCCACCTTACTTCCTACACTGGAGCATGATAGGAAGATGCGCGAGTACAAGCGCACGTTGGTAGACGCGCTACTGAGAGCATTCCCAAATGTCACAGGGGAACCAGTGGAAGCCCAAGGCGAAGGCAGAGGAGGAGCAAGAGGTCGCCAACGCAGCTGTGTCACGGCCAGCTCCTCTGAGGGCAGGGTTAGCATGGCAGAGATGTGGAAAAGTTTTGTCACCACGCCACAGCTAACTGCACCACCACCTGATACGGAACGTGTTAGCAGGAGGCAACATTTCACTAACATGGTGGAACAGTACCTGTGCACACCACTCCACGTACTGACTGATTGTTCGGCCCCATTCAACTTCTGGGTCTCCAAATTGTCCACGTGGCCAGAGCTAGCCTTTTATGCCTTGGAGGTGCTGGCCTGCCCAGCGTTTTGTCTGAACGTGTATTCAGCACGGCAGGGGGCGTCATTACAGACAAACGCAGCCGCCTGTCTACAGCCAATGTGGACAAGCTGACGTTCATAAAAATGAACCAGGCATGGATCCCACAGGACCTGTCTATCCCTTGTGCAGATTAGATATTAACTACCTCCCCTTAACAATATATTATTCTACTCCAGGGCACTTCCTCATTCAATACTATTTTTAATTTCATTTTACCATTATATTGCGGGGCAACCCAAAGTTGAATGAACCTCTCCTCTGTCTGGGTGCCGGGGCCTAAATGTGTGACAGTGTCCTGTTCCAGTGGTGGGTGACGTGAAGCCAGATTCTCTGCTATGGGACCTCTGTCCAATTGATATTGGGTCATTTTTATTTTTTTTATTTTTATTTTAATTCATTTCCCTATCCACATTTGTTTGCAGGGGATTTACCTACATGTTGCTGCCTTTTGCAGCCCTCTAGCTCTTTCCTGGGCTGTTTTACAGCCTTTTTAGTGCCCAAAAGTTCGGGTCCCCCTTGACTTCAATGGGGTTCGGGACGAAGTTCGGTTCGGGTTCGGATCCCGAACATTTCCGGGAAGTTCGGCTGAACTTCTCGAACCCGAACATCCAGGTGTTCGCTCAACTCTAATGCTAACTAGAACGCCTCCACATCTGCAATAGGCGACCAAACAGATGTCCCCACTTCAGTGGAGCATCCACTATAGGTCTCCTCACACAGGTCCTGTATGTCAAATAATGCTCATAAATGAGGGATCTCCTCTTCGGAAAGCAACCTGCGTAACATAAAAAGATTGACATTTAGCCCCTAGGCAAAAGTAACACAACCCGGGTACTTATAGCAGATCTTAAAACAAACATATAAATTGGTGTTGCACCATAGTCATCCACATTCCTCATCTTCTTTTTCAGCATATTCTCTGCAAAAACATACCATAAGAAAAAAACATAATAAAAAATAAAATTTATAGAAAAATCACAATTATTGGTCCTAAATATCCTACCTAATACACAGGAATAATTTGAATCATAAATCCCCAGGGGACTGAGGGCAAACTTATCGCTCACAATAAATTTCCAAATTTATGATCTACATTAAGGCCCAATAGTTTTAGGGTATTTAATTTATGGATCCATTCCAACTCTTTCCTCTTTAAAAAGTTAATTCTGTTGCCACCCCTTCTAGGCATGGGAACATGATCTATAATACAACACTTCAGATCATTTTCAGTATGTTTCAAATCATAAAAATGTTTAGAGACAGGTAAATCAAGGCGTTTTTTTTACATATTGAGTAACGGTGATTGTTCAAATGTGTCTTCATGTCAGTAGAAGTCTCACCCACGTACAGTAATTTACAGGGGCACGAAAGCACGTAAATAAAATTAGAATCGCATGTCAAGTGGAAACGTATCTGATATGGAATGCCAGTCATAGGATAAATGAACTACTTGCCTTTGTTTATATAACGACAATCAACACAACCCAGACATGGGAAACATCCCAGTCCGGCCTGTGTTAATGTAGTTTGTCTCACACTTTTTAAAATACCCACATCCGCCTTAACCAATTGGTCACGCAAACTTTTAGATCTGCGATACGAGAATAATGGGGGAGATTTAAACTCTGGGACATTTTTATTTTTTTTCAAATATCTTTTTATTAAATTTTGTGAGTCTCCATGCAATATCATACAATTTGGTAGCGTTACAATTGCTTCCATACATCATTGCGATACATAATCAAAATACATTACATGTAGTACAATTGGAGTCTCATTTTTTATTTTTTCTCCCCCTCCCATCCCCCTCCCAGGTCCCTCCCCCCCTCTCCTCCCCATTTGAAACGATAAGTTGTCCTAAACATAGTGCATATAAAAACCTATTCACCTTGAAGGCATCTCAATATTTCTGTTCACTTATTTTGCTGACTGATATACCATACTAGATTGTTACTAGAATTAACCAACGAATATTAACTGGGAATCTTTAGTGGTCCCAAATCTCCCCTCAAGTCTTCCTTTAGGTACCATGCCGTCAGCCTAAAAGGACCCATTATTTTCATGTACTCCGTGTGTGGAATAAACGTAAGGACAAACAATTTCCATGTTTGATAAAGTCGCTGTCCCAGCTTCTCTTTACTCTTTAGCGCGTCCAACCATTCCAGGTGAAATAGGCCTCGCTAGTGAATAGGACAACAGATCACCAACAAAAATAAAATTAAATAAATTATAATCCTCCCTCCCCCCTCAAAATATCCCTTAGAACAATTACCTTTAGCAACAACAGGAAATAATCCCCAGCTCCTCAACTCTCTTTTCTCTCGTTTTTCAAACTTCCTTTTTTCTGAGCTGCTAGGACCTTCCTATGCCTCCCCTTCTATGTCTTGCCTTACTATTGCATCATAGTACGCAAACCCCTGTGTGAAACTAGCGTCTTATTCAACACTTCTGAAACCAGAACAAGTTAAACATTTTGCCCCAACATACGTATCTCCTGCTTTGTCAGCTCTACTCATCATATCATATTACCCTCACTTTATCAAGAGAGAACACAGCAATGAATTAGGCTATACAGACAAAACATGAGTCCTTAGCTGATACGAGACATGCGACCCCTTCCGTAAGGCTGTTCTCTGCCTCTGCGATCTCGATCCCTCTGAGGAAGATGGTTTCTATCTGGGCTACTTGCTCTTTCCCATCGCTTGTTGTTAGTGTTGTCCCGGTCAACTAAGTCCCTTGTTTCTTCAGCAGATAGTAAATCTTGTAGTGAATCGGCCGCTACAGAGGGATCCCTGAAATTTGCTGTTGTTCCATCTTGCATGGTTACTCTCAACATGGCCGGATATTGTAGCTGGAACTTGATTTGCCGACGAAATAAAGCTGAACATATGCCACTAAACTCTCTTCTTTGTTTCGCTACTTGAGCGGAATAGTCTGCAAATAACAGAATGGTTTGTCCTCTAATTTTCAAGGGGCCTCTTCTGGTTCTGTAGGCTTTTAAAATTGCCTCCTTGTCACAGTAATCCAGATATCTCATTATGACTGGACGCGGTCTCTGCTGTAAGTTGTTACCTTCTCGGTTAGGTGAACCATGTAGATCTGGTGGTGGTCCAACCCGATGTGCCCGTTCCACTTTATGCTTTCCATATAGCCCCAGGGCCCGTGGTAGGTCTATTTCACATATCTCTTTTAGGGCCTGCACTTTGATCAACTCGGGTAGGCCTAGAAGCCTCAAATTATTTCGCCTAGACCGGTTTTCTAAGTCCTCAATACGGTCTCTCAGGATGATATTATGTTTCTGCAGTTCCTGGATGGCTAGGCTTGATTTTGAGTGTTCGTCTTCTAAAGATGTACACCTTTGCTCTAATTCCACCAGACACGTGTCATGCTGCGCCACGGTCTCATGCAGCTGCTGCAAGGACATCGCCAGTGTTTTGGATAAAGTTTCCTTAATGTCCGGGGCCAAATGTCTGGCTACTTCTATGGTCAGCTCTTTATAGTTAATTTTGGCCATATCTTGCGGCTCTTCAGGTTGTGAGCTTGTTAGGGCCTCTATTACGCTTTCCACTGCGCTTGAGGGGGACCCAGGCTCCGAGCCCTCCATCTTGTCTGGCATGCTGTTCTCAGTTGGTGCAGCGCCGCTGCGTACCTGTTTTCTGCCGCTCCGGAGTAAATACCTATCCATGGACTCCGTGCCAGGACGTTCTAGGGGGATCGGAGACACTGCACCTACCCTTACTTTGCCGGTTTGTAGCGTCCGGAGCTTGCTGTAGGTGAGGGATGGTCGGAGCGAGCTTACTCCACGTCCTCCATCTCAGCGCCGGAACCGGAAGTCTTTCTCTGGGACATTTTTAAGACAACCTCCTAGAATATTTCAATGATGTCTGATGATTTTGCTGATATCACAGCTTAATTCAGTGTATGTAGAAACAAATGGTATCCTGGACATTTTCCTAGTATTTTTAACACTAGCCAAAGTACTCTGCCTATCCATATTGAAAACCTTATCTTTGTGTAATTGTAATAATCTATGCAGATAGCCTCATTGTAAAAATGTTTTTACCATCATATTCAAAGTAATGTCCAATGTGTCAGGTTCAGATACTATGCGTCTAGCCCTCAAAAATTGTGAATAGGGAAAACATTTTACCATTTTTCTTGGATGACAACTATTATAACGTAAAATAGTGGCAGAGCACGCTACATTGATCCTGCAGATCTTATGAATATTTCAGAAGTCATGGCAACTGATGAAGAGCAGATCAGTCTGAACACAGGCAGAGAAGGGGCGGATGCGTTTTTTGCTGAGTGCAATTCCCGTGACACATTGCAGTCTTTCAGTACTAAGGCTCTTGAGATGCGTGTCTCTAATTTGGCGGATAAGGAGGTACGACTTTTTTGGACAGTTAACTCCTTAAAAATCATATAACGCAAGCGGTAGAGTCCCTAGAGGCCTCAGGGTCTACAAAGAGCTCCTCCAATACGAGGAAGATGAAAACTTTGCCACTGAGTGGAAAGAGCTTCACACGCAGTTCTCATCACAAATACTTTCCATGGTTTTAAAACGGGAAGAAAAAGAGTATAATAAAATTACTGAAGATTTGAAAAATGCAAGAACTGAACTTATACATAGATTAACGGAGAGCCAAATGATGCTTTTTGATAAAAAATTAAATAAGAAACTAGTCATCACTCAATCAGAAATAAAAGAAAGAAAAAAGGACACATTTTTACGTGATAAGGGTCCATTCACACGTCCGTAAGTGTTTTTCGGATCCGCAAATTGCAGATCCGCAAAACACGGACACCTGCAATGTGCGATCCGCAATTTGCGGATCCACACATCACAGACACCATAATAGAAAATACCTTTTCTGGTCCGCAATTGCGGATCCCGAAAAAACGGATGCGGATCCCAAAAATGCAGATGCGGATCCAGGAAATGTGGATTTGCATCCGTTCCAGCCCCGTTGAAAGTGAATGGGTCCTCAAATTGCGGAACAAATGCGGACCCAAATTACGGACGTGTGAATGGACCCTAAGTGTGATTATGATAGCGGAAAAGTATTTGATTGGAACAAAAGAAGACAACGAAAAAGACGCCCTCAAAGAAAAAATAGGAGTGACTACTGGACAACAGATAGTGATTCTAGTGTGTCAGATGACGCCAACACCAAAAAAAAAGATGACCCTTTAGGGGCAACACAAGAAGGGGAAGAAAGAGGAGAAAGAAGATCAGCAAGGAAATCATCTCGCAACAAGAAGCAAGCGTCTTGGCGTCAGTGACAAACTCATCTACCATCACATCCAGAGGGAATCTTGTAATCAAACTAACCACTCTTGAACTCCCTCCTCCATGTGTTACTGTTCTCAACAAAGGACTTAATTTTAGTTTGATGGAGAAATTTAATCCTGCTACTTTTGAAATTGATTTGTTTAAGGCCATTCGTAAGTTACAATTACATAAAATGTATAGCAACTCCCCTTCCACTTTGGGCTCTAAGAAGGAGGGAGAAATACCAGCATATACCAATTTTTGGGGTTTCAGCATTGAAGAGCCATATAGTGAAAGGGAAATTGCCTATCTGGAGTGTCTTACTGACACAAAACTGGGTGATCCCCCGACCCCCATTTTAGAAGTGAGTTCTTTTAAGGGAGGCATTAAGTCTACATATTGCCCCCCCTTGCCCGCTGGGAGTAACATTGACGTTTTTTATAAACAAGTATTAAGAGATGTAAAAGCCTTGGTATATCACAGGGTGGAAAATAATATTACCAATGAAGAATGGTCAGCTATTAAATGGCTTTCTAATAAAGATGACGTCATATGGAACCAGCGGACAAGGGGGGCAATATTGTACTCCTTACCAAGGAATAGTATATGCAGGAGGCACTTAGGCAGTTAGGAGACACCTCGGTCTACCAGAAACTAGACAGAGACCCCATTCCCACTATTGTAGTGCAACTTCGCGAGTTACTTACGCGGTATATTGATTTGGAATTTTTTTCGGCACGTATCATGGATTGGCTTGTGCCACCGTCCCCCAGTAAACCTACATGGTATTTTTTACCAAAGATTTATAAGTCACGGACCCATCCACCAGGACGCCCTATTGTGGCGGGGATTGGGTGAGTGACTGAATCTTTATCCAAATATTTGGATTGGCTGCTTAGACCCCTCTTACCGCATGCTCCTACATATTTACAAGATGGAGGCATTGAAGCACTTCCAGTGGCAGGATGATTTTAAGTTTTGTGGACCTTAGATAACACAAATCACCGGGGTGATGGGGTAGGGAACAACCAAATATTCCCTAAGTCCCTCATCTATAATACCCGCCCTCAAAGCATCTGACACACATTGTTCAATGATTCGAATAATGTGAAACTTGGGATCATGTTGTACCAAACTATAAACATTTGCATCACTTAATTGTCTTAAGATCTCTTTGATATATTTAGTAGTATCCATCACTACAACTGCACTGCCTTTATCGGCTGGTTTCACCGTTAAATCAATGTCATCCCACAACTCAGTCAAAGCATATGCCTCGGCCGTAGTGAGATTGGGATACTTGAAGCCCTCCAAGTGAGGGAGAGACCTCAACACACCAATCTCAGTCTTGACGGCCGAGATGTACGCCTCAATAGCAGGTTCACTTATCACAGGATTTAAACTGCTTTTATTGGATAAATCAAACATTTTACAAGTGAATTCACTGGATCTCTCCATCTTGTCCCCAGTTACTCCCTGAAACCACACTTTTAACTTGATGGAACAAAAAAAAAATTACACTACATCCAACCAGAAAGATTGATAAAGGCTACTTCTTCTTGGTGGTGGGCACTTTGTTCAATTGAGTCCGTGTTTTCATGTTGCAGGTTTTTCCTGTTTCGTCTATATTGACGGCCGCCCCTCCTGGTTCGCTTCCTTTTGGTATCTTTGGGTCTGAATTGTTCCCTAAAAAAACATTTGACTCGCTCTTATGCATCTGCGTGTTTTTCCTTGACTTCTTGTTATCTCTCATGTTGTTATATGAGGAGTTATTTGGTTGCCAGGTATAAATATCACTCTTTTTGCAGTTATCTATGTCACGTGCCCATTTATTTCTCTTGCCTTCCTCTAATTCGGTCTGCAACTTAACTGAGAATGCAATTCTTTCGTCATATGCATACGTAACAGTTGATCAATGCGTGTCATGTCGGTTGTTAATGAAGAGACTTCTTGTTGCAGAAATTCAATATTCAATAGAAAAATATTTATTAGACAAGGCCTCAAATAGCTTACAGAAAGGATCACTATTGGAAAACAAATTGGGACGCAGGTGGGAACGCATCCCTCATGGGATCCTTTGCTCCCTATAATAGTGTCCAAGAGTGGTCATGTGTAATTTCAAAGACAATGTCCGTCTGGATAAATTTTCATATTTCCTTTTAAGTTCTTTCAATGATGGGGTAGTGAGAAATGCGGTATCTCCCTCTATACCCTGTATTATACGTTCAGCGTCCTCCTGCGTAAAAACACAACCACCGGGTGTTTCCAAATGCGTCATATTGAAAGTTGGTAGGCTGATAAAAACAGCAAAAAGGCTTGCGGATGTGCTAGGCCAATATCACACAAAATATGGAAGAAAAAAACACCAGCAGCACCATCCAAGAGGAAAAAAGGAAAAAAGGAGGGTGCAAGGCCCAAGTATGGCAATACGTGCTTACCCACTTGTATAAGACAGAAATTGGACTGCACTCCAGAGGACTTTTCAATGAGTCAATGTGTTTTATTCACCCATCAAGTGGCACAGAGCGACGTTTCGGCTCATACATGAGCCTTTCTCAAGCATTGGTACAAAATGAACAGCAAACATATAAAGGTGTAACAATCAAGGTAATCAGTGAAAAAACGTAATTAGTAATTAGAATAAAAATACAAGTACAAAATGTATCAAAATACATAAAAAATCAATTATCATCCCTGAAGGGTAAAGTGACAAAGTGCATGTTGTAAATCAAATACATTGTATAATGCATTATATACAATACCATCAAATGTGCATAATTAAATCCATCTGTATCGCATATATGTGCAATCAGTGCATACACTTTAATCAATGTGATCAGAAGTGGGAGGAGGAAACAAGTTACTACCTGGATGATCGATGAGGCCCACACATTCCATAGTGCCGATCGGCACGTCTGCAAGTTACCTCTGCGCATGTTCCGGCTGCATTACGTCATCAGAATCGGGCCGAACGGAGACACGCGTGAGCCGCAGGGCCACCAGCCGATGATCTAAGCGGCGCACGCATGAATCACATTCATTGCCCATTAGCTGACGGCTGGAGCAGGCGGCGCATGCACAACACCGACATGGTGTGTTCAATAAAAACATGGTAACATTTATTTCTTTGTGTGTTATTAGTTTAGGCAAACTGTGATTGTCTATTGTTGTGACTTAGATGAAGATCAGATCACAATTTATGACCAATTTGTGCAGAAATCCATATCATTCCAAAGGGTTCACATACTTTTTCTTGCAACTGTTGCAAGAAAAAGTATGTGAACTCTTTGGAATGATATGGATTTCTGCACAAATTGATCATAAAATGTGATCTGATCTTCATCTAAGTCACAACAATAGACATTCACAGTCTGCTTAAACTAATAACATACAAAGAATTTAATATTACCATGTTTTTATTGAACACACCATGTAAACATTCACAGTGCAGGTGGAAAAAGTATGTGAACCCCTAGACTAATGACATCTCCAAGAGCTAATTGGAGTGAGGTGTCAGCCAACTGGAGTCCAATCAATGAGATGATATTGGAGGTGTTAGTTACAGCTGCCCTGCCCTATAAAAAACACACACCAGTTCTGGGTTTGCTTTTCACAAGAAGCATTGACTGATGTGAATGATGCCTCGCACAAAAGAGCTCTCAGAAGACCTACGATTAAGGCTACTTTCACACCTGCGTTAGGTGCGGATCCATCTGGTATCTGCACAGACGGATCCGCACCTATAATGCGAACGTTTAGATCCGTTCAGAACGGATCCGTTTGCATTACCATGAACAAAAAAAAACAAAAAAACTAATTTTTTTTTTTTTTTTGTTCATGATAATCCAAACGGATCCGTTCTGACTATACATTGAAAGTCAATGGGGGACAGATCCGTTTGAAAATTGAGCCATATTGTGTCAACTTCAAACGGATCCGTCCCCATTGACTTACATTGTAAGTCTGGACGGATCCGTTTGCCTCCGCACGGCCAGGTGGACACCCGAACGCTGCAAGCTGCGTTCAGGTGTCCGCCTGCTGAGCAGAGGGGAGGACAAACGGTGCCAAACTGATGCATTCTGAGCGGATCCGCCTCCACTCAGAATGCATTAGGGCTGGACGGATCCGTTCGGGGCCGCTTGTGAGAGCCTTCAAACGGAACTCACAAGCGGAGCCCCGAACGCTAGTGTGAAAGTAGCCTTAATTGTTGACTTGCATAAAGCTGGAAAGGGTTATAAAAATATCTCCAAAAGCCTTGCTGTTCATCAGTCCACGGTAAGACAAATTGTCTATAAATGGAGAAAGTTCAGCACTGCTGCTACTCTCCCTAGGAGTGGCCGTCCTGTAAAGATGACTGCAAGAGCACAGCGCAGACTGCTCAATGAGGTGAAGAAGAATCCTAGAGTGTCAGCTAAAGACTTACAAAAGTCTCTGGCATATGCTAACATCCCTGTTAGCGAATCTACGATACGTAAAACACTAAACAAGAATGGATTTCATGGGGGGGATACCACAGAGGAAGCCACTGCTGTCCAAAAAAACATTGCTGCACGTTTACAGTTTGCACAAGAGCACCTGGATGTTCCACAGCAGTACTGGCAAAATATTCTGTGGACAGATGAAACCAAAGTTGAGTTGTTTGGAAGAAACACACAACACTATGGGTGGAGAAAGAGGCACAGCACACCAACATCAAAACCTCATCCCAACTGTGAAGTATGGTGGTGGGGGCATCATGGTTTGAGGCTGCTTTGCTGCATCAGGGCCTGGACGGATTGCCACCATCGAAGGAAAAATGAATTCCCAAGTTTATCAAGACATTTTGCAGGAGAACTTAAGGCCATCTGTCCACCAGCTGAAGCTCAACAGAAGATGGGTGTTGCAACAGGACAACGACCCAAAGCATAGAAGTAAATCAACATCAGAATGGCTTAAACAGAAGAAAATACGCTTTCTGGAGTGGCCCAGTCAGAGTCCTGACCTTAACCTGATTGAGATGCTGTGGCATGACCTCAAGAAAGCGATTCACACCAGACATCCCAAGAATATTGCTGAACTGAAACAGTTCTGTAAAGAGAAATGGTCAAGAATTACTCCTGACCGTTGTGCACATCTGATCTGCAACTACAGGAAATGTTTGGTTGAAGTTATTGCTGCCGAAGGAGGTTCAACCAGTTATTAAATCCAAGGGTTCACATACTTTTTCCACCTGCACTGTGAATGTTTACATGGTGTGTTCAATAAAAACATGGCGACATTTCATTCTTTGTTTGTTATTAGTTTAAG
The DNA here is from genome assembly GCF_905171765.1 of Bufo bufo. NCBI lineage: Eukaryota > Metazoa > Chordata > Amphibia > Anura > Bufonidae > Bufo > Bufo bufo. The sequence continues at coordinate 240,976,643 of NC_053394.1, read as the reverse complement.
CAGACTGTGATTGTCTATTGTTGTGACTTAGATGAAGATCAGATCACATTTTATGACCAATTTGTGCAGAAATCCATATCATTCCAAAGGGTTCACATACTTTTTCTTGCAACTGTATATATATTTCCATTCATCCTTGCTTCTGGGGTGAAATTGAAGTTTGATAAAAACAAGTTTTGGGGTTTATTTAGTTTATATATAAAAACATCCATTGCTCCTTGATTCTGAGGGGAAATTGCAGCCTGATACTATTGCTCTTTTACCCTTGCAGTTTCTTTTAAATTACAATATGCCGGACAGACAGGTGACAGGTCCTTCTAAGGGAGCAGGCAGTGGCCAAAATGTTGCTGGAGATGGCAGAAGTAGCAGCGGAAGAAGTTGGGGTAGTAGCAGAAGTCACATTGACAGGCCAGAGCTGCTAGTGTCATCTAGCGGTTGTGTTTTGACCAGCAACTCAACTGTCTTCTATTTCATCGCAAGTGATATCAGACACCCCTCAAAAGTCAGTGGGTTCTTCTGACATGACACTTAGTTGTCATGGCCCGGGAACAAGCTTTGTGCCCCCACCTGTCCTGAACCTTCCTCTGTCATTTTATGTTCCTTCAGCTGGAGAAGTATTTTTTCAGCGAGGACGAACTTCTAGAGGACAGTCGTCAGCTACTGCCCAACCAAGATCTGGAGGAGAGATCTACTGCTTCCTCTGGTAGGCGGGCAAGTAGCGATGATGAGCATTGCGTGGGATCTGGTGTTAAAAGCAGTCAGGCACGTGGCCCTTAGACTGGTGAGAGTGACATCAGTGACGTGTAGCCAGTAGTGGATTATGATGATGTAGCCGATCGCACGTGGGAGCCTGGTGAAAAGGGGGATTATTCATCATCAGGAAAAGAGGGTGGCAGGTTGCGGATGAGGCAGTGGCTGAGCCAGCAGGGTGGTAGCGTGGCTGTGAGTCAACAGGGTGGCAGCAGTGTGAGATCTGTAGCCAAATGAGCCCAGAGTAGACCGCCCTATGCAGGAGCCCACCTGTCCGGAAAGAAGTAGCGGTGCACAGGTTCACAGAAGCAGCAGTAGCAGGCAGTCAGCACGGAGTGGGGGGAAATGCCATATTCGGCAGTGTGGGAATTTTTCATCAAGCCACCGGAGGATGTCATCAGCATGGCCCATCTTGTGACTTCTCATGCAATAACTTATGCGATTCCCACCCTCACCACTCTGTGACTGGGCCACTGTGCTGACTTCTCATGCTGTTGCCACCCTCCCCGCTATTTCCCTGTTTGGCCTTGTTGACATCACCATTTATTTTACCCTTCTTCTGATCTGTGAGAAGGACGGAAAAATGAGAAACACAACAGATCCTGTCTTTGGAGCATCCGTAAGGCCTGTATCACACAGTCCCTATTTTGCATCAGAATCTGCTGATGATTTGGTCGCCAAAAGCAGAAGTGGGTACAAAACACAGAAGACATGCAAACTTTCCAATCACGTGTCATCTCTGACACGTGAAGGCGGATGGTCAACAGACACGATCAATTTTTTTGGGGTTGTTCTGATTACGGATCAGAAGAAGGGCAAAATAAACAGTGACATCAATACAAACTTACTGCTGACATCCTCTCCACTCTGTCAGGGGGACACTACTTGTATCAACCTGTAACAGAACAGTTTCTGTAGGAATCTATGTGGAATCAACTGAAGACGGTGTGCACTCTTCCACTTTACAGTAGAATCTTGGGCCACTGCATGGTACTTTATACCTGGAGCTAACATCGACCTGTAAGGCTGAGTTCACACTTGAGTTGTTTGGTCAGTTTTGGCCCCATAACTGACCAAATAAGTGAAATGTGCAGTGACACCTGTCATCTGCATTTCATACTGACTCACAGTATTGTTTCATACCACAGCAGACTCCCTATGCATGTTTCTGCAATGCACAATGTTTTTTAACGCAATTCCTCACAAATAAATTCGGATCAAATCAAATCTTTTTGGGAAATTCAGCGAACTGTCCGAATCAAATTTTTGAAAAATCCTCTCATCTCTACTTATTTCACTGCTGGATTTACACCTAAACTGATTAGCTCTACTGTGTAATGTAATCCATTGCTGCTGCTGCTACAAAGAGGAAGCAGGATCCTCTGTTTCTCCATCTGTAGTGTACAGGCAGAGATGATATGACCTAGTCTCTGCCAATTAGTTACGAAAAATGTAGAATTACAGACAAATTGGTGATGAAAAAACTGCTAAGAATGGCAGCTGTAGTAGTGTTAGGTCTCATTCATATGACCATATTTTTGCTCTGCAACTGATCCGCATTTAGAAGAGTCCAGTTTATACATGAGCTCCCTATCTCCCCGCCCATCTGCTGATGATTGACAGTTTTCCCCGGAAGAGAGATAGATGGGGACAGAGGGAGCTTATAAATGCATCAGACTATCTTTAGTAGTTGACAGCATTTAACTGCAAATTCTCGGTAGCAATTTTACTTTAGCAGATAAGTGTCAGACTGCTGATTCAAGTTTGTCTGTCTTTACGTTATGCTGCTCTGAGTGAGGACAAGATAAAGAAGGTGAGAGTTTCCTTTAAATTTTCTTGATATAATTGTGAATAAATGAATTGTGGGAGCCATTCACATTTATCTTACTTCCTTGTTATTTATGATTATCCAGAGTCTACATTATGCTATTTATTCTGTAATATTTCTTCTGTGTTATCAACTTCAAAGAATCATCTTTTCAGCAGATTTCTGTGTTTAGCTTGTCACGCCACCATTAACGATTCTCTTGTAAGTGCCCATACTTCAGCGCTCACAACAAAGGAAAGAGAAGGGCATGATGAACATGATGTGAACTTTTAAAAGAGATCTAGAAAGAGAAGCAAGGTGTGGAATACATACTGAAGACTTGTGAGAAAGAGTTTTAGGTTCAGGTACAGAGAGAAATCAGTAGGGAATGAGATCATGATGATGCAGAAGCTGAAAGATTGCAGTAAAGCATAGAGAAAGACATTGAAGAAACAGATGACAACTTGAAAAGTTTTAGGAAAAGAACATCAGAAACAGCACCTGCAGGGCAAACCCCTTTCATTATATTAAATGTATTAAGGATAAAATAAAAGAGTGAGCATCAAAAGAACCATTGGGCCCAGCTGGTGACAGTCACACTCTCAGACTACTGGATTCCATAAATTTTTTATGTGCTTTGCAATCGTGAAATGTTAAGCGCCATCCAATCCCTTTATGTTTGTTTCGATCCATCTGCACTGTTAATAAAGTACATAATTGTCTTTCTATGGTAGCAGACAGCAATCCAGCCATAATCATGTAGAAGATCTACAACATGCAGGTACAACAGTCTTTTCTGTCCTCACGATTGGTGGTATACTTGGATGAAACACCTTCTACTGGCAGTAGACAGAACTAGTTATATGTAGATTTGTTCTGTGAAATAAGAACTACAGCCATGGTGAAAATACTTTTCATGGGAAAACAAATGTTCTTCATGTATATGCCGTGTATTTGTATATAGTAGGTAATGTATTAGTGAACAGATTTAAAGGAGTTATCTGGGTTCAGATCTTCATTCATTTAGCATGTATGAGTGCAGCATCGGAGCATTTCTTGCTCGGATGCTCCCTCTTACCCTGCGCTTCATCGCGCAGGACTAGGTCTATTTATTTACTTCCTCACTATTCTAGGCAGAGGCTTCTGCCTAGCAGTGATCCCAGTGACGTTACCTGCACAAATGGGCAGTCTATAGCGGTGCCCTAGGCTCTAAAACAATTTTTATATTTTTTAAACATTTTTTTCTTTTTTTAAGCTTCTTAATAATTCCCCTAGGGAACTTGAACTTCATTAGATTGCATCTCTCATAGACAACAATGCATTAGCATTGGAGCCTAGGAGAATTTCATTGTGTTCCTGTGGAGACACAGGAACCTATTTACTGCAGCCTTGGATCATTCAAGAGGACAAAGACTGCTGCACACACCATCTGGCTCCCATGATCCCTGCTATAGGAATCTGTTGCACACCCGGGAGCATGTGCTTCCCAGATGCAATGGTCACATTTCTTAACGTCGATCACATACATTAGACCCAGGTGTCTGCCATTTAAAAGAGCAGGCACCCAGCGGCTATGGCGCTCACGAGCAGGTGTCATATTTAAATACCCGACCCCCATTATAAATTTACGTTGGGCGGTTGGCGAGTGGTTAAGTGATGGTAGACTTTAATGGTGGTTATCCACTCTTCTACTAGTGATGGCCTGTCCTCAGGATAGGTCATCAACATCTGATCTACAGGGGTCTGACACCCTGCACCCCACCAATCAACTATTAGCTTGCATTTCTGGCACCAGAACTACACAGCTTACTCCATTGTGTATTGTACGGAGTTGGTTACTGCAGGGTTCTGTCTACTGCATAATGAACTGTGTAGGTTCAGTGCTAGAGCTATTCCAAAAAAGCTGATCGGAGTTGGACCCCGCCGACCAGAGATTGATGGCCTATCCTGGGGAGGCAATAAAAAATAAACGAGTGGATAACCCCAGTAAATAGGACCAGTCAGCTGTCCTTAAATACTTTCCAATCAGTTGTGACAGTGCCAGACTATGCAGGAATGTACACGTTTGAGAAGAATAATGATGACACCTAGTTGTCAATGTATTCATACATTTCCATAAAGAATAAAAGAGGAAAAGCACAATGCAGTCCTAAAGAAAATTATGTTCTTAAGTTGTAATTTCATCAGGAATAGAAGAATTTACTAGAAAGTACATGTCAAGAGAACAGGTCCTGCCTAAATTAAATATATCATTTTGGTTTTAATTGTAACCATATCAAACAGTTTTGAAATGAACAAGCAATTGTCTGTGTAGACAGTTGGTATTACTAGCTACAAAGAATAATTCTTATTTGCTTATTCCATCACTTCATGCCATATGTCTTCTCAATACGCATATTAAAGATTGCAAACAAACTTGCTTTACGTGGCTACATAGAAAATGCAAATAAAAATGTACATACAGTAAATTAAGACATTCAAAAAATTTAAAATAATAGCTGAAAACATTTAGCAACTAAAACATTCACTGCACTTACTAGAACTATGGTATACAGTAGGTAGCAGGGAGTCCTAAGGAGAGAACAAGTCGAGGTCCTTTATTTTTATGTCTCTTGTTTTCCACTAACTTACATATGCTGTTATTTCAAAGTTTTTACGTATAGTGCTTTCAAGGAAGCTTTCAAGTAAAGTGCTTTCAAGGAATTTTATTGACGGTTCTTCACTATTTCAGAATCTTTGTTGCCTTGATACCGAGAATTGTATGTTGGATATGGAGGAGTGCTTGCTTGAACAAAACATCTGAGTAGTGTGAACTAACAGAAAGCCTGGGGAGCAAAGAGTCAGAAATGGAACCAGTGGGAGCTGAAAGACATGCAAGTGAGCACTAACATCTTGTAATTTGAATCAAGAGTTGGTATATCAATTCCCTGATAGTACTTCACGATTGGAAATATTTGTTTCTCGGAGAGATATCCAGTCTCTATCCAGTGTATCAGTGACGTCACTGTTGCAGTTGGTAAACAAGCAGTGGCACAAGAACTAATCCAGACATGCAGAGAAAGACTCTGGAGAAAGGGGTGAGGATAACAGGATATTTTTTTGTTTGCGCTATTTGGGGGGGGGGGGGGGGGGGGGCTTATCCAACATTATTAATTATCTTGGACAACCCCTATAAGAGTAAAAATAATGTTAAATATCTCATCATCATATTCCTTATTCCCAGATGAAATAATATGAACCAGTCCTCTAAATTGATGAACTAATGTATATATTAGTTCTTTAGGTTTCTTCCAAAATCCATCTATTATTAGTAAATATTAGCAAATATTAAGCAGAGTCATTATCTATAAAAATAACATCTCTTCTGTGAGTGCTGCTAGAACATGACCTAAACAAGGTGTATCTCCAAGGAGATGAAGCAAGTTTCATGAAGGATTGACCCTTACAAGGCATGTTGTTGATGTCATTAGTAGAACAGGGTATTGTTTGCTAGAGCCATTGTATTGACTGTGCTGATGATGTCTGACATTTAATGGCATAAGGTGTTGGAACCATATTGGACAAGGCAGTAAGCATTTACTTCCCTTAACCTCTTAAGGACACATGACGTACCGGTACGTCATGATGTCCTGGTACTTAAGGACACATGACGTACCGGTACGTCATGTGTTGTTCCGATCACTGCCGCCCGGCCGGCAGTGATCGGAACAAGGTACCTGCTCAAATCATTGAGCAGGCACCTAGGCTAAATGCGCGGGGGGGTCCCGTGACCCCCCCATGTCGGCGATTGATGCGCTTTTTGCAGTTTCTGATCCCTGCGGTCCCTGACCGCGGGGATCAGAAATGTTATAATGCCCAAAATATATATGTTTCACCCCCCCGGCGGGAGGTGCAGGGGGAGGGTTGCGGGCGGTGCGGGAGGTGGGCGGTGCGGCAGGCGGGATCGCGATCCCCCACCCGCCTCCCCTTGAATAATCGTTGGTGGTTAGTGGGTATACCAGGGTGTCAGCACATTGCTGACACCCTGGTATAAACGGCTGACATCGGTGATGCAATGTCAGCCGTTTAACCCTTTCCATACCGCTGTCCGTACGGACCGCTGTATGGAAAACGTTAACAGTGTATTGTACTGTATTGTACTGTAGTGTATTGTACTGTATTATACAGACATCAGACCCACTGGATCTTCAAGAACCAAGTGGGTCTGGGTAAAAAAAAAAGTGAAAAAAGTGAAATAAAAAAGTAAAAATCAAAAAAACACATTAAACACTGATTAAAAATGAAAAAAATAAAATTCCCTACACATGTTTGGTATCGCCGCGTCTGTAACGACCTGATCTATAAAACGGTCATGTTACTTTACCCGAACGGTGAACGCCATAAAAATAAAAAATAAAAAAATTTTGCCCACCTTACTTCCCAAAAAAAGGTAATAAAAGTGATCAAAAAAGTCGCATGTACGCCAAAATTGTAACAATCAAACCGTCATCTCATCCTGCAAAAATCATACCCTACCCAAGATAATCGCCCAAAAACTGAAAAAACTATGGCTCTTAGACTGTGGAAACACTAAAACATGATTTTTTTTGTTTCAAAAATGAAATCATTGTGTAAAACTTACATAAATAAAAAAAGTATACATATTAGGTATCGCCACGTCCGTATCGACCGGCTCTATAAAAATATCACATGATCTAACCCCTCAGGTGACCACCGTAAAAAAATAAAAATAAAAACGGTGTAAAAAAAGCCATTTTTTGTCATCTTACGTCACAAAAAGTGTAATAGCAAGCGATCAAAAAGCACCCCAAAATAGTGCCAATCAAACCGTCATCTCATCCCGCAAAAAATGAGACCCTACTTAAGATAATCGCACAAAACCTGAAAAAACTATGGCTCTTAGACTATGGAGACACTAAAACATTTTTTTTGTTTACAAAATGAAATCATTGTGTAAAACTTACATAAAAATAAAAAAAGCATACATATTAGGTATCGCTGCGTCCGTGACAACCTGCTCTATAAAATTACCACATGATCTAACCTGTCAGATGAATGTTGTAAATAACAAAGAAAAAAACGTTGCCAAAAAAGCAATTTTTTGTTACCTTGCCTCACAAAAATTGTAATATAGAGCAACCAAAAATCATATGTACCCTAAACTAGTTCCAACAAAACTGCCACCCTATCCCGTAGTTTCTAAAATGGGGTCACTTTTTTGAAATTTCTACTCTAGGGGTTCATCAAGGGGGCTTCAAATGGGACATTGTGTAAAAAAAAACAGTCCAGCAAAATCTGCCTTCCAAAAACCGTATGGCATTTCTTTCCTTCTGCGCCCTACCGTGTACCCGTACAGAAGTTTTTGACCACATATGGGGTGTTTCTGTAAACTACAGAATCAGGGTCATAAATAATGAGTTTTGTTTGGCTGTTAACCCTTGCTTTGTAACTGGAAAAAAAAAATTTAAATGGAAAATCTGCCAAAAAAGTGAAATTTTGAAATTGTATCTCTATTTTCCATTAAATCTTGTGCAACACCTAAAGGGTTAACAAAGTTTGTAAAATCAGTTTTGAATACCTTGAGGGGTGTAGTCTCTTAGATGGGGTCACTTTTATGGAGTTTCTAATCTAGGGTTGCATCAGGGGGGCTTCAAATGGGACATTGTGTAAAAAAAACTAGTCCAGCAAAATCTGCCTTCCAAAAACCGTATGGCATTCCTTTCCTTCTGCGCCCTGCCGTGTGCCCGTACAGCAGTTTATGACCACATATGGGGTGTTTCTGTAAACTACAGAATCAGGGCCATAAATCGTTAATTTCTAACGATAATTTGTTTTCCCTTAGTCCTAACAGCAGCACAGATGGGGGTTAACTGCCCCTGTGGACTGGTAGGACCGGCGGAATTTTAATGAGCCCAAAGAACCAATAAACGATCTTCAGCTCTCTGTAAGGGTGGAGATCACCCCCCAGCCCACCGTGTTTTTAACAAGCATAATGTATTTAGAGTGGGATATTTGTGTGCTGCTGTTAGGACTAAGGGAAAACAAATTATCGTTAGAAATTAACGATTCCCTTACGTCCTACCAGCAGCACAGATGGGGAGATAGCAAGAAGAATCCCCTAGGGAGGGTCCTCATGCCTGGCAGAACTAAGAACAGTCTGCCCAAAAGCCGAAAACTCTGCCATCCTAGCATCTATTCTATAATGGGAGATGAAGGTTGACTCAGAGCTCCAGGAGGCCGCCTTACAGATCAACTCTAAGGGGAGGAGTCTTCTCTCCGCAACCGAGGTGGAGACCGCCCTAGTAGAATGGGCTCTCACAAACTCAGGAGGATCTAAGGATTGGGAGACAAAAGCTTCCATAATGGCCTCCTTAATACAGCGACTAATGGTAGCTTTAGACGCTTTATGGCCTTTAGACTTACCGGCAAACAGGATAAGAAGATTCTCATCTATTCTGAACTCTCTAGATCTATCCACATAGATCTGGAGGCATCTTGAAATATCCAGCGGGTCTCTAGCTGGAGTATCAGAGGAGGAGGCTGTAAACAAAACTGGTAAAGAGATTACCTGATTGATGTTCTGGAAAGTAGGCACCTTAGGCCTGAAGTAGGGTAAAAACTTCAGGAGTACTCTATCCTGTAGGAAAATAATGTACGGGTGAATTGCAGAGAAAGCCTGCAATTCAGAAATTCTTTTGGCTGAAGCTATAGCCAGAAGAAAGACCATCTTTAAAGTAAAAAATTTGAAATTTACCTCCTCCAAGGGCTCGAAGGGGGGAGATGCTAGCCCCCTGAGCACTACTGAAAGATCCCACTGGGGGATAGGTTTCAGTATAGTAGGCTTTAGTCTTTCAGCTCCCTTCAGGAAGCGTTTAATGAGTGGGTCCCGAGAATGTGGCCTGTTGAGACAGGCCGAGATGGCATAAACCTGTACCTTCAAGGTAGCTGGAGATAGGCCTCTATCTAATCCATCTTGAAGAAATTGAAGTATCGCAGGAAGGGGCGGATCTGCGGACGCCACCTGTCTGGAATCACACCATGCCACGAAGATTCTCATGATCCTGGAGTAGGCCTTCTTTGTAGACTCTGCTCGGGAATGCGACAAAGTTCTCAGGACCGACTCGGAAAGCCCTTCTATGTTGGGAAGGGGCTGATCAACCTCCAGGCTGTCAGGTTGAACCTGTGCAGATCTGGGCAGAGGCGAGTGTCCCACGACACCAGGGTCTGCTCCGGGGGGAGTCTCCAGTATTGTCCCCGACTCATCTGAATGAGCTGGGTAAACCAGGATCTTCTGGGCCAAAACGGTATGATGGCTATTACCGAGGCCTGATCCTGACGGATTTTCATCAATACCCTCGGTATCATGGAAAACGGAGGGAAGATGTAAGCCAGCCTGAACCTCCACGGTATTGACAGAGCATCTATCACCAGGGGGTTGTCTTCCCTGTAGAGGGAACAGAACCTCAGCACCTTGGCGTTGAACCTGGTTGCCATGAGATCCACTTCTGGCATACCCCATCTGTGAACTAGCTGCCTGAAGATCTCCGGATGCAGAGACCACTCCATGGTCGGTAATCCTCGACTTAAGCGGTCCGCTATCATATTGAGGGAGCCTCGAATATGAACGGCAGATAGATGGGAAAGGTTCGTCTCTGCCCACCGAAGAATCACCCCGATCTCTGACAGAAGGGGCAATGATCTTGTGCCTCCCTGTTTGTTTATATAGAGAACTGCAGTCATATTGTCTGACTGGACTTTCACTGCTTTGCCCCGGATCTGAGGGGCAAAGTGAAGGAGGGCTAGCCGGATAGCTTGGAAGCGAAGATTGGAAGAAAGACGCCGCTCCAGAGGAGACCAAGATCCCTGTATTGGGGATCCGTCCAGGTGAGCGCCCCAGCCTACAAGGGACGCGTCTGTAGTCAATATGACCCAAGCTGGTTGGGTCATAGACTTCCCTGGTGGTAGCTGAAACCACCATCTGAGGGAATTCCGGGTTTGACCGGACAGGGAGCACAGGGAATCTAGCCCCGCAGGGCTGCCGTTCCATAGGTGTAAGACCTCCGACTGAAGAGGACGGAGGTGCCATAGCGCCCAAGGGACTGCATCCGCAGCCGCTGACATGAGCCCCAGCATCTTCATGAGAGTCCGGATAGAGACTCGACGAGGGACATAAAGGACCTTTGCTAGGTCCTGAATCCGCGCTCTCCTTTCTGGAGTCAACCGGAGGGACATCTCCACAGAGTCGACCACGAATCCTAAGTAATGGATTGAAGTCGATGGGCTCACATTCGACTTCTGCCAGTTGATAATCCAGCCTAGGCGGAAGAGAAAAGAGATTGCGACCTGAAGATGGTGGGTAAGGATCGGAACTGAAGAGGCTATGAAAAGCCAATCGTCCAGATAAGGAATAATAGTCAGTCCTTGAAGTCTCAAAGCTGCCACCACCGACACCACCACCTTGGTGAAGATAAGGGGGGCAGAAGAGATTCCCAAGGGAAGCGCGGCGAACTGAAAGTGCCTGCGAACCCCTGAAATCTGGACCGCGATCCTGAGGAGTTTCCGGGACGCGGAATGGATCGGAATGTGAAGATACGCATCCTTGAGGTCCAGAGTAGCCATGACGTCCCCAGGGTTGAGGATATGGCTGACTGACCTTATGGTTTCCATGCGAAACCTTGTTTTCCTTATAAATCGATTGAGAAATCTCAAGTCGATGATCATTCGGAGATCTCCCGTCTTTTTGGGAACCAGGAACACTGGTGAATAAATCCCTAGGCCCCTCTCCCCTGCCGGCACCTCCTCTAGGGCTCCCTTGGAAATATAGTCCTGAATGTAAGCTTCTAGGACCACTTGTTTGGCAGACCCGAAGTTTCGTGTGGCGATGAATCTCTCTGGGGGGAGAGAGATAAGATCTACCCGGTACCCGAGGGAAACTATGTCCTGGACCCAGGGGTCTGCAATCAACCGGCTCCAAGAGTCTTTGAAATCGGTAAGACGACCCCCCACGGAAATCTGGGGGAGGGGTACGGGAAAATCTAGGGGAGATACTGCAGGGGCAGCAGGGCTTATCCAAGAGCCTCGAAGAGGCCCATAGTCAGGAGGGTTTTGCCTCCCTGGTGGGTTTACGGGAGCGTCTCGAATATTTACGAGATGGTCCCCCCCAATCTCTGCGCCTAGACTGCTGCCCTGGACGACCTCCGCCTTTCTTCTCCTGCCTGGGGCGTCCCCGAAAGGGCTGCTGGGGGAGGCTCTTCCCCTTTTTATCGGAGAGCCCCTCCATTATCTTGTCCAATTCGGACCCGAATAGCCTATCCGGTTCGAAGGGGAGCCCACAAAGATTGAACTTGGAGGCGTTATCACCGATCCAAGGTTTCAACCAGAGTGGTCTGCGGGCAGCCGAAACTAGGGCCATAGTTTTGGCGGCCAGCTTCAGCTGCATCTGGGTAGAATCGACCAGAAAGTCCATGGCCAGATTGGCCGACTTGAAGGCTGCCAGGATATCATCCCTTGATACGCTCTGATCAACGTCCGTCTGGATTCGGTTAAGCTTAGAGCGTAAATAGGTGGCTACCTCCGTGGCCGCAATAGAAGTTGATGTGGAGGCAGCAGCCGCCACGTAACTCCTCCTAAGGGTGCACTCTGCCCTCCGGTCTAGAGGGTCCTGCAGACTAGACCCATCGTCTGCATGAACTAGAGTGCGCCGGGACAACTTGGCAATAGCCATGTCCACCTTGGGAACGGAACCCCACGATTCCACCAAGGGTTTAGCCATCGGGTACATCAGTTTGAATTTTCTAGTGAGAACTGGACCTTTCTCAGGCTTTCTCCATTCCGTGCGCATCACGGAGAGAAGGGTCTCATCCGCTCTAAAGACACGCTGTGTCCGTCCGGCGGGATCGGAGGACTCCCCCATGTCAACATCATGGTCCCCCGACCTGATGGACTTGAGTAACTTCTGCGTCTTTTCTGGAGGGAAAAAGCAAGAAGTAGATTCTTCTTCCTCAGAAGAAGAAGACCCCGGAGAACAGGGGGTAGGTCTTTCGAACGGTGCGACCACCTCCATGGGAGTCTGAGAGGGTCCTGGTAGCCTCTCATTCAGCAGCTTCACCACTCCCTTAATGGAGTCATCCACGTATGTCTTCGTCCACTGAAACATTTCTTGCATCGTGGGTTCCGTGGATGCCGTGCGACAACTCTCACATCTAGAGTACGGACAGCTGTCGTCTAAGGGGGTGTTACATTCGTAACACGCCAGATGCTTCCTCTTGGCCCCAGCTTTACGCTGATCCGGATCCTTAGGGGAAGCCATAGTCTGTAATTAGAAAGAACACAGGTCATAACACCTACAATTTTACCTGGAGGTGGTGAAACAAGACCTTATGGGGGCCCACCAGCACTAGCAGAAAATAGAGCTGTAAAAGAGGAAACCACAATCCCAAGCCAAGCAATACTAAATATCTCAAGGCACAGGGAACTCTGGAGCTAGCTTGTGAAAGCGACGCAACCAGAGCACTGACTGACAGGCTCTGGGCGCTTAAGAGGAGGAAGCCCCGCCCCCTGGGCGGGGCCTCAATCATAACTAGCCCAGAGGGATAACAGAGCCTAAACAGGCTCAGCAAGCCCTAAATGTCTCCCCCACCTAATCCTGGATCCCAGGGTGACATGGGGAGAAAGTTTTAATAAAAGTAGTGAGGTTTAAACCCTCACGGCATCGCTATGGAAAAACCGGAAGTGACGTAGCGCACCTAGTGCGCGTCACTTCCGGAGATGGCGGCGCCCATAGCGCCGCCACATGCGGTGAGAAAAGGATGGGATACCGCAGCACTCGAGTGGAAGAAGAGGGGAGGGGACACCCCCCTCCCCGACAGTACCCCAGCGGCACCCGACGGCCATAGCGCCGCTCACATGCGGCGAGGGAGGACAGGATACCACAGCTGGGTTCAAAGAAGAGGGGAGGGGACACCCCTCACCCCGACGGTACCCCAGATAGAAACGCCGACCAGCCTATAATAAAGGCAATGAGAGGCCATGGAGGGCAAACTTTAGATCTAAAAAAATAGAGCCCCTAGCACTCTTCAGCTCCCAGAGGGGGAGCAACACTGCCAGTCCACCTGTCCAGAGGACAGAAAAAAACACGGTGGGCTGGGGGGTGATCTCCTCCCTTTCAGGGAGCTGAAGATCGTTTATTGGTTCTTTGGGCTCATTAAAATTCCGCCGGTCCTACCAGTCCACAGGGGCAGTTAACCCCCATCTGTGCTGCTGGTAGGACGTAAGGGAATAATGAGTTTTGTTTGGCTGTTAACCCTTGCTTTGTAACTGGAAAAAAAATATTAAAATGGAAAATCTGCCAAAAAAGTGAAATTTTGAAATTGTATCTCTATTTTCCATTAAATCTTGTGCAACATCTAAAGGGTTAACAAAGTTTGTAAAATCAGTTTTGAATACCTTGAGGGTTTAGTTTCTTAGATGGGGTCACTTTTATGGAGTTTCTACTCTAGGGGTGCATCAGGGGGGCTTCAAATGGGACATGGTGTAAAAAAAACAGTCCAGCAAAATCTGTCTTCCAAAAACCAAACGGCGCACCTTTCACTCTATGCCCCGCTGTGTGGCCGTACAGTAGTTTACGGCCACATATGGGGTGTTTCTGTAAACGGCAGAGTCAGGGCAATAAAGATACAGTCTTGTTTTGCTGTTAACCCTTGCTTTGTTAGTGGAAAAAATGGGTTAAAATGGAAAATTAGGCACGAAAATGAAATTCTCAAATTTCATCCCCATTTGCCAATAACTCTTGTGCAACATCTAAAGGGTTAACAAAGTTTGTAAAATAAGTTTTGAATACATTGAGAGGTGTAGTTTATAGAATGGGGTCATTTTTGGGTGGTTTCTATTATGTAAGCCTTGTAAAGTGACTTCAGACCTGTAGTGGTCCCTACAATTTGGATTTCTGAAAAATTTCAAGATTTGCTTCTAAACTTCTAAGCCTTGTAACATCCCCAAAAAATTAAATATCATTCCCAAAATAATTCAAACATGAAGTAGACATATGGGGAATGTAAAGTCATCACAATTTTTGGGGGTATTACTATGTAATACAGAAGTAGAGAAACTGAAACTTTGAAATTTGCAAATTTTTCCAAATTTTTGGTAAATTAGGTATTTTTTTATGCAAAAAAAATAATAATTTTTGACTTCATTTTTCAAGTGTCATGAAGTACAATATGTGACAAAAAAACAATCTCAGAACGGCCTGGATAAGTCAAAGCGTTTTAAAGTTATCACCACTTAAAGTGACACTGGTCAGATTTGCAAAAAATGGCCTGATCCTTAAGGTGAAATAAGGCTGTGTCCCTAAGGGGTTAAAGAAGAACTCCCACAAAAAATTGTATTCTCTGACTGCTAGGAAGGTAAATGATGTTATATGTGGTTTATGTAATCTTCTTACCCTTAACTGTATTTGTGAGCTATGCCCTCCCTTCTGATTCTCAACTCTGTCATGTGACCAGCGATCAGACTTTCCAAATAACACAGTATCTTATGTGTGTACTTTCTGTCTTGTGTCAGTTGGAAACCAGAGAGTTGGTCACATGACAGAGCTGAGAAGCAGAAGGGAGGGGATAGCTCACAAATACAGTCACTGATGAGAAGATTACATTCACTACAGATTACATCATGTACCTTTCTAACAAGTCAGAGAGTACATTTTTTTCCGGGAGTTCTTCTTTAATGTCTTCAAGGCAAGGGCTCAGCATAAAAATATCAATGTTTTGCTTTAGAACACCTGTTGCACTCTGCATGCTGTAATTCAATGTAATAATGATGGAGGCATACACTGTAGATGAATGTCCCTTCTGCTCAAATTACCGCATACATGAGCAAAGTCTTTTGTCCATTTTTTTTTTTGGGGGGGGAGGTGGGGGTAACGCTAAAGAGTGACAATTCCCACTCAGCTTTGTCTCATGAACAATATTTCACCAGTTTAATAGTGGAGACCTGTAGGTCTCTTGGTGTAATGAATATATGTGAAAAAGTAAATCTCAGGGAATTATTCCCAATTCGGTGGCTGATAATTTGCAGCAAATCAAACAGGATGATCAGATTCAGGCAATCTCTCACTGTACAAGCATAACCTGGTGCTAGAAAATATTCCCTTGCAGGGGGGGCGGAGCCAGCGCTTGAGCCGGATGGACGTGTGAGGCACTGCTCCTGCCTGCATATCCCTCATAGCACCTTACCATAAGCCTACCAAAGCCAGAAAATGGTTAAAATCGGGGGCCAGAAGCCCACTGACCAGCCAGGAGGCAACCGCTCCCAAAGCCAAGCGGGAGAAATTGAGAAATTTATGAAGAAAGCTGCCGCTGCTACTGGGAGCCGAGAATCCAAGATGGCGCCCGGCACCCCACGCTCCGGTCATAAACAACTAGCCGCCGGTGGTAGTGACCAGGTAGGAGACGTCCCCTGTGAAGCGGAATGCCTTCCTATTTCCAGAGCTTTCCTAAAAGAAGCGCTAGCAGAAGCTCTGGGCCCCATAAGTGTGGACATTACCTCGATAAAAGAGGACATCAGACATATAGGTAGGAGAGTGGAGGCCTTAGAAGAAACACAGGCCACAATCCTCCAGCACCGTGAAGAAGTTTCATCTAGCATGTCGCTAGCACAGTGCCACCTAAATGCCCTATACACAGCCATGGAGGATCAGGAGAATAGGAGCAGGCGTAACAACCTGCGTTTCAGGGGGATACCTGAGACTGTCATGGCAATTGATATTCCAGAAACGGTAATCCACATCTGCTTCAAAATCCTAGGCCCAGACTCGGCACATGAAGTTTTAATTGAACGGGTGCACAGAGCCCTTAGACCTAAACCAAGGGACAACGAGCCGCCCAGAGATATAATATGTAAATTTTTACATTTTCCCGTGAAAGAAGCCATACTAGCCGGCGCAAGGTCTTCTAATACAATAGAATGGGAAAACAATAACATCTCTATCTACCAAGACCTGTCACAATCAACCCTTAGAAAGCGCAAAGCTTTAAAACCCCTCACGGATTGGCTCAGACAGAAAAGAATCATCTACAGATGGACATTTCCCTTTGGCATATCTTTCCTCCACGATGGGCGACGTATCCATGTCTCATCATTTGCTGACCTGGACAAGACCTATGATCTCCTCCAGCTGCCTCCATTGCCTATTGCTAATTGGGACATGGTCCAAAATCTGAATTCTCTACCAGAACTACCCAAGACCATCCCCTGGGAGCCCCAACGCACCCCAAGGCCGCAAAGAAACAGTAAAAGAAGAGATTCCTTTTCCACACCAAAGCGTCTCTCCATGGCGGACAGCTAATTATCCCCTCTTTTCCCTCTCCCTCTTTCTTCCTTTTATGTTTTAGGCGACCAAGAAAACCGTCAGATGGGACTTGATGCAGCTGAGCTTCTATTCTATGTTTAAAACAGTGACTGCATGCTATGTGCTTGGTGTGGAGCTGGGTCCGCATTATCCTCGGGCCCCGCTCCTCACTGAGTAATAGATGTAGAGACAGTAGGGATCTCTCCTTTGAGTTTTCCCATCTGTTTAAATGTCGGGCTAGTCACGCTATAACCAGCCTACTTTGCTCTTGCTTTAATGTTCTTCATATTTATATATGACCCACTGTAATATGAAAGTCAAATGTGCCACTTTACCTACATATTTTATTTTTCCTTTTCTTTTTCTTTTCTCTCTCCTAAATACTCCAGGCTGTCTTCTTCCTGGCTGAATAACTATGGATATAATTTGAATGGTTGTTATAGCGACTAAAAAGATTCCCATTCTTCCCCCCCTACTAGTACCACATAAACTCATTATGCTTTGGTATTCTTATTAACCAAGAGGGAAAGTGCTTCTGGGTATAATACCCTTTCCCCCCCTACTGGTTCTGTTATTTTTGACAGACAGTGTATGTTTATATCCGACCTTGTCTGGATGTTACTCATCATCTCATTGTTTTTATTTGAGTTCTTTGGTTCTTGTTCAATCTGTTTTTACCTTGACAGGTATTTAAGAAACAATTCTATGTCTTCTTCAATATGGGAGCAGAGTTCCTCGTTCGGAGGGAGGACTTATGGAAGGTGTAGTCTGAAGAGATGGATGCTTTGTGGGTCCCCTTGTGGCTGTACTCTCCACCTCACGGTGTATCTGGTCTGTCAATTATTCAACTATATTGTCATCTACAGCTTATGGTCTCCCCATTCCATTAAAAGATCATGGCGGATTTTAAATTAGCCTCATATAATGTGAAGGGACTGAGATCCCCCTCAAAAAGGAGCCAGATCTTATCCCTCTTACATAAGGAAAAATGCTCAGTGATATTTCTCCAAGAGACACATTTTAAGCACAATAACTATCCTAACCTTTCCTTTTCCAGATTCCCCTGCTGGTATCACTGTGGGGCCGGGGGTGCAGCCTCGAGGGGAGTTAGCATAGGCTTCCGCAGAGGCCTACCTTTTCAATACAAATCTCATATCCAAGACCCAGAGGGTCGATATTTGATTCTTAAAGGTCTGGTAGGACAATCGATGTTTACATTCGTAAATATCTACGCCCCAAATACTGAACAACTTAATTGGCTTAATAAGATTTTTTCCCTAATAGAGCTACATAGAGAGGGCTTTCTGCTGGTTGCAGGAGACTTTAACATTGCTTTCAACCCTTTAATAGACACATCATCTAAAAGGTCCCCTATCTCTACAAAAAATCTCAAGCGGATGCATAATACACTACATAACCTGGGACTTATAGATGTATGGCGCTGTCATAACCCAGATCTAAAAGATTACTCCTTCTATTCACCCCCAAATAACTCCTATAGCAGAATTGATTACATTTTAGTCCCAAAGGAAAAATTACAATACTGCACTGTACCCAAAATAGGAGACATCACTCTGTCAGACCATTCTCCAATTTATTGTAATATATCCCCGGGAATAAAAAGTACTAGACAACCTAACTGGAGATTCAATGAATCCCTATTGAATAACACAAAACATATTACCCAAATCTCCTCTTACCTAGAAGATTATTTCCTAATTAACAACACCCCTGAGGTAACCCCTCAAATTGTTTGGGACGCTCATAAGGCCTATATACGCGGAAGATTGATCAGCCTTTGCTCCTTTTTAAAAAAAGAGTCAGAGAAGAAACTCAACGCCCTGCTTTTGCAAATTCATCAGGTAGAAAAAGCTCACAAACAATGTTTGATGACACAGAAACTTGCGGAACTCTCTTCTCTTAGAACTCAGCTTAAGAACTTTCTGAATGAGCGCTCAGCCAAATTTTTCCTGTCTGTTCAGCAGAAAATTTATGCTCATGGAAATAAAGCTTCAAAATATGTCATGAGCCGTATCAAACAGAGGAGAGACTCCCGCTATGTTCAGTCCATTAAATCCCCTCAGGGTGCTCAATTATTTAAAGCTGAAGAAATAGCTGAACAATTTAGAATATTCTACAATTCCTTATATAATCTCCCAGCCTCTAACCTCCCTAACCCCTCCTTAAGCAGAGAAAACAACATTAGATCGTTTCTTGAGACTCTTAACCTTCCAACATTAAATATGACCCAACAACAATCACTGACCAAGCCATTCACTACTACGGAACTAATCTCTGCAATTAAAGCTACCCCCAGGGGCAAATGTCCAGGCCCCGACGGTCTCCCTATAACTTATTACTCAGCCTTTCAAAGCATTTTACTACCCCATCTACTCAATATCTGCAATCTCACACTGACCAATAAACCACTCTCTTCAGATATGACTAAAGCTGTCATCACGATAATCCCCAAAGAGGGTAAGGACCCCTCGATCTGCTCCAACTATCGCCCAATTTCCCTGCTTAATGTAGATCTTAAACTCATAGCAAAAATGCTAGCTACTAGGCTCCAAAGCTTACTCCCTGATCTTATTCGTCCTGATCAGGTGGGTTTTGTTAAAGGCAGGGAAGGCAAGGACAACACCACAAAAATTTTAGATGCCCTGTTCTATGCCAAGCATAGATCCTGCCCCCTGGTCTTGCTTGGCACGGACGCCGAGAAAGCATTTGATAGAGTAGATTGGACTTATATCAGATTGGCTCTGGCAAAATTCCAAATCCCTGAGCAATATATTAACTCTATATTCTCCATGTACACTTGCTCCTCGGCGTCCGTGTCAGCAAACGGACTTCTCTCCTCCCCTTTCCCCATTAGAAATGGGACGAGGCAAGGATGCCCCCTCTCCCCACTCATCTTTGTCCTTGTAATGGAATCCCTCCTTCAAGCCCTCAGACAGGACAATGATATTAAGGGTCTTGAAGTAGAGAAACAAGAGTTTAAATTGGCAGCTTTTGCTGATGATCTATTGATCATCACCACTAATCCACAGATAGCCATGCCCAAGATTATCTCAATACTTGATCTCTTTGGCTCCCTTTCCAATTTTAAGGTTAACCCTTCCAAGTCCCAAGTTTTACATATGGGCCTCTCCCCCGCCAGTCTTGCCTCCCTCCAAATTAACTCCCCTTTCAACTGGCAAACCCAACAACTAACCTATCTAGGAATTAAATTAACCCCTCATCTGTCAGATCTATTCCAATTAAATTATAAACCCCTTTTAGCATCTATGATAGCACAAATGGATTCCCTGGACTCTCCTTATCTCTCGTGGTTCGGAAGAAAAAATATCTTTATGTCACTGATTATGCCAAAACTTACATATATGATGCAAGTTCTCCCTATCAATATCCCTAACTCATATTTTGCCTCCCTGAATAAGAGTGTCCGTAAATTTATCTGGCAGGGTAAAAGCCCTCGTATCTCCTTTGATACCCTAACTAGACCTAGAGCCAGAGGAGGGATTGGCCTTCCTGATCCTAGGTCTTATATGCAAGCCATCCATCTTTCTAGAGCTATTGATTGGATTAGGGAACCCATACATAAAACCTGGCTTACATTAGAAACTGCTCTCCTTCCCTACTCTCCCAGGGCTTTGCTGCTGGCTGACAGACTACCTCCAACCCAAGCCTCAATACCTAACCCTATTGTACGTAGTACTTTAAAGGTTTGGGGGGGTTTCTCGTCCATCAATGGAGCCCCAATACCTCTTTCCTCACTTATGCTCATAAAGGACATAATTAACCTGGCCCCCAAAGAACTGAGAGAAAGCTGCCCGTTACTCATTAGGACCTCATTGATCCCCATATCCCAATTCTTAGATATAGATGGGTGTATTATTTCTGATTCGGAAATATGCAAAATATTGGGAACACAGATTCATAATCCCACCCTGCTACATTTCCTTAAGACCGAATTGCTCAGTAAGGTTAGAAGTCCCCATATATCAGAGGAAACGAAATGGTTGGTAGAAATGCTAAACAATAAGAGATACCCTCCTAAATCTATCTCCATAATTTACAAACACCTGAAATCTCCTACCTCCTTTATTAAACCGGCAATAGTGGGCAAGTGGGAAAGAGATCTACAAAGAACACTGACCCCACAAGAAACCTCAAGAATCTTAATCCTACCACACAAAATATCTAGATGCATAAGAATCCAAGAAAATAATTACAAAATACTGACGCAATGGTATAGAACCCCAGATAAAACCTGTAGATACAGTACAACAGCCACTGATCTGTGTTGGAGATGCCATAAAGCCAGAGGATCCTTCTTACATGTTTGGTGGACATGCGAGAGGATTAACCCATGGTGGCATGAAATCTCCAAAATATGTAATCAGATATGTGAATCAGCCCTCCCTTGCTCCCCTGATCTGATCCTACTATCTTTGGGAATGGAGAAACTAGACCTACATAAGAAATCCCTTTTCACCCTCCTCTTGGCGGCGGCTAGATTGCTTTTACCCACTCATTGGCTATCCTCTGAAATTCCCAGTATTGAACACTGGATAAATAAAGTGGATCAGATATATAGATAGGAAATTTCACACTGGGAGGCACATTCTAGATCTTCCTTCCTAAAAACTTGGACACCCTGGAAAAGCTACAGGAATTTCTCCTAGATACAAAATCATTATGGATGTTTTTCTCACCGCCTTCTCCAATATACCTTTCCAGGTAACAAGTTACTATCAATCCCTACTGCTCCCCCCCCCCCTCCTCTTTCCTCTCCCTCCCTCTCCTAGGGAACGCCTATACCATAGAATTGTGAACTTTAATTTTGCGCTCTAACGCTTAGCCTGACTCTATTGTTAGGCTTACACTTTTTGCAGATACCTGTCACGTTGGGCTTAACCGCCCTTTGGTTTCTTATTCTCATTTGTGACACCTTATTTTAGGTGATTCTTCTTTTTCGCTTATGATTATGTCACTTGTGTTGCTGTACGCCTTACTTATTGAGAAATTGTACAATGCTTTTAAAAAAAATATTAAAAACAATAAAAATTTTCAATTAAAAAAAAAAAAAAAGAAAATATTCCCTTGCAGCTAATACAAATACCTTATAAAGGTATTCTGAAAATGTATTGTGCATGACATTGGGATTAAAGAGATGCCAAGGGAACAGTTCAACACCCAGTGAGTATCATGTATGAGTTTTTAGCTGCTTTTCTTAGGCTACTTTCACACTAGCGTTGTTTGAATCCGGCGTTCAATTCCGTTACCGGAACTGCCCGCCGGATCCGGAAAAACATGTGAAAACGGATTACATTTGAATCCTGATCAGGATTTTGATCACAATAAAAAAAATGCATTGGAAAAAACGGCTCCGCCATTTATGGACTTTATTTCACATTTTTCGGGTTTAACATGCCCGCCGGATCCGTTTTGAAGGAACACACGGCGTCAGTCAAAGTGTTCCGGATTTTTGGCCGGAGGTAAAAATACAACATGCTACGGTTTTCTGAAAAGCCTGATAAGTCAAAAAGACTGAACTGAAGACATCCTGATGCATCCTGAACGGATTACACTCTATTCAGAATGCATGGGGATAAAACTGATCAGTTCTTTTCCGGATTTGAGCCCCTAGGACGGAACTCAGCGCCGGAAAAGAAAAACGCTAGTGTGAAAGTAATTTGACTGTACTATGCTACTGAAAATGAAATACTATCCATGCAAATTAAAATCAATCCATGCAAGCTTTAGAATGTTTATTTTATTCAAAGAGTTTTCTTTATTTTCATGACTATGAAGGCAACCAAAACTATGAATTAACACATGTGGAATTATATACATAACAAACAAGTGTGAAACAACAGAAAATATGTCATATTCTAGGTTCTTCAAAGTAGCCACCTTTTGCTTTAATTACTGCTTTGCACACTCTTGGCATTCTCTTGATGAGCTTCAAGAGGTAGTCACCTGAAATGGTCTTCCAACAGTCTTGAAGGAGTTCTCAGAGATGCTTAGCACTTGTTGCCCCTTTTGCCTTCACTCTGCGGTCCAGCTCACCCCAAACCATCTCGATTGGGTTCAGGTCCGGTGACTGTGGAGGCCAGGTCATCTGGCGCAGCACCCCATCACTCTCCTGCATGGTCAAATAGCCCTTACTTTCAAAGTTTTCCCAATTTTTCGGCTGACTGACTGACCTTCATTTCTTAAAGTAATGATGGCCACTTGTTTTTCTTTACTTAGCTGCTTTTTTCTTGCCATAAAACAAATTCTAACAGTCTATTCAGTAGGACTATCAGCTGTGTATCCATCTGACTTCTCCTCAATGCAACTGATGGTCCCAACCCCATTTATAACGCAAGAAATCCCACTTATTAAACCTGACAGGGCACACCTGTGAAGTGAAAACCATTTCAGGGGACTACCTCTTGAAGCTCATCAAGAGAATGCCAAGAGTGTGCAAAGCAGTAATCAAAGCAAAAGGTGGCTACTTTGAAGAACCTAGAATAGGACATATTTTCAGTTGTTTCACACTTGTTTGTTATGTATATAATTCCACATGTGTTAATTCATAGTTTTGATGCCTTCAGTGTGAATCTACAATTTTCATAGTCATGAAAATAAAGAAAACTCTTTGAATGAGAAGGTGTGTCCAAACTTTTGGTCTGTACTGTATATATATATATATATATATATATATATATATACAGTGGCATAGCTATAGGGTCCCCCTTGCCTATTTTTCGTTTTATAAGAAGTGCTCACTAGTCTTCAGGAGGCAGAGGAGTGAAGTGCTGCAAGACCTGTACTCACCCCTCTTCCCTGGTCTCCTCCAGCCTATGCTGAACTGTCCTGACTACGTACAGCATCAGGACGTGGTGACCGCATTATGATCTGACACTGTATGCAGTTAGATGACAGTGCAGCGCAGGCCCCAAGAAGATCAGGGAGCAAAGGATGCTAGGGAGGCTGCTGTACGTGGAGAGGAGCTGCAGAGCAGGAGAGGTAAGTTAGTTTATTTAATTTAAGGTCTGATCTGGGATCTTATACTTGGGGGGGTCTGACATGGAGGTCTAATGGGGGTCTGATATGGGGACATCTGCCATGGAGTCCTAATCTGAGGTCTGGTATGGGGGTTTAGTAATAATGATTGGTGTCTGCACTCTATAAATTGTTTTATGTGTAGAAAATGGTTTAACTGTAAGCCGGTGCCTCTTCATAACTTCGGCGGATCGAACGTTAGTTATAGGGGCTCTAAAATGGCGGTCTTAATAAATGACTCCCTATGTTTACAATACTATGAGTGTCAGGGACACTATTTGCTTGGTGCAGTTATCTTTTAGTGCTTTGTGTGTCAGCAATTGATGAACATATTCTATAGACTGCACTATGCTACACAGCTTGGAGTTATCCATGAAAATAGAAACAGTGCTATTAACTCCATCCTCTATATTATTAATTAATAAGTTAAATATTAGTGGATCCATGACGGATCCGCACCAAACGTGAGTGTGAAAGTAGCCTTAGTTGTCCATATCAACAAAGAAATTCCACTTTTTATTTTTCAGAGCTCTAAGGGCAACTAAGCCAGGTTTCCTTTACACCAGTTGTGATAAATCTCCCGCAGTGAGGGACGTTTATCAAGACTGGTGTTCCAGGGGGGCAGAGCCTGTGCCTGTGTGAGATAGCTGCATAGTCCCGCTGCTCCATACTAAATCTTACCCTAACAGAGTGTCAAAACAGCATGGAGGAACCAAAATGGTTAAAATCCGTGGCTCAAAGGCTGGAGAAGCCGTCGGTCAACACAGACCCTCAGCAAGTGGAGTAGACATGGAAAAATGTATTAAAAAAACAGCCGCTGTTGCTTAAGCCCGAGAATCCAAGATGGCGCCGGCTACTCCTAGGGCTTCAGGTCACAGGCAAGCAGAACAATCATCTCAAGACTGTGAAGGTGGGGATGAAATAGACAACATGCCAATATCCCGCTCCTATCTGAAGGAAGCCCTAGCCTCTTCACTAGCCTCGGCATTAGAACCGATTAGCACTGACCTGTCGTCCATCAAGCAAGACGTGCGTCACATAGGGAGAAGAGTTGAGCCCCTGGAAGACTCCCAGACCAGCATTCTCCAACACCAAAGTGCGCTGTCACAAAGCATCTCCTCAATGCAAAAGAACCTCAAAAACCTATTCAGCGCTATTGAGGACCAGGAGAATAGAGGTAGGCGCAATACTTTACGCTTGCGCGGTATACCTGGAACAGTGGCAGCATGCGACCTCTCCAACACGGTGCTACAAATCTGCCTTTCACTCCTGGGTCCTGACACTGCTCATCATGTTATCCTGGAGAGGGCTCATAGAGCCTTAAAGCCCAAACCAGCACCCTCTGAACCCCCCAGGGATGTGATTTTTAAATTCCTGGCATTCCCAGTCAAAGAAGCAATCAAATCCAAAGCTCGTGCCGCTGGATCAATTCAATGGGATGGCAATAACATTTTAATTTTCCAGGATCTAGCTCAGTCCACCCTGAGGAAAAGAAGAGCCATCAAGCCACAGACAGAATGTCTCAGATCCAACAAAATAATCTATACATGGGCATTCCCATTTGGCATCGCATTCATGTTTGAGGGTTGCAGAGTTTCTATTACCTTATTCCAGGACTTGGAAAGAGTGTATGACCTCCTAGGGAGTGGCCCTCTGAACATTTAGAACTAGGACCCTGTTCAGGACTTAACTTTCTTCCCAGACTTACCTCATGCGGCATGGGAAAGACAACATACACCAAAGCCCCAGATGAACAGGAGAAATACCCCGGGTCCGACTCCAAGACGTCTTCCTATGGGGAAGTGATGTACGGTACCTGATTGATCGCACCTGATCTCTCTCAGAAAAGAGTGCAAGTGTATTGCTACTTCCTGTACTTTCATTAGCTTTATACTATCGATCTAACATCTATCATTATCTTCCTACCCCCTTCTAATGACCACCTTTGATCATAATAGATCATTATCTATACTATTCTAACTGGATCCCTAGTCCTAACTTAGGGTGTACTTACTAAGAACCCTGTTCTCTACTCCCCCCTTTCTGGATTATCTGGCTTCTCCGGTTTCTAACATTTTTCTATATCTCACTCTACTCTTAATGTTGATACTGTTCTATTTGTTAGCAATAGTATAGGTACCACTCTATGCTATATGTTTATTCTTTGTTTTTGGTAACTTTCGTTTAAGTAGGTACTTTTGTGAGCAACCGGGTTCTGAACATACAAAAATTGATTTCCCATATGGGAACAGCAGATGCGCTCCTGGGGGCTGGGTACTCGGGAAATACAGTCTATTATTCTATTGCGTTTATGTCACCCCCTTTATAATATAATACATCATGACTGACCTACAAATAACCTTGTATAATGTTAAAGGCTTTAATTCACCCTCAAAAAGGTCTCAAATACTCCAGGAAACTATAAATTTAGCCATTACCCCAACTTATCATACTCCAGTTTCCCAACATGGTACCACTGTGGCTCAGATTCCTCGGCCTCCAGGGGTGTTAGCATCGGCTTCAAAAAGGGATTCCCATTTCAATATTGCTCCCACGTCCAGGATCACGAGGGACGTTACATAATGCTGAAAGGCATCATTGCGAATCAAATGTACATGTTCATTAATATATATGCCCCCAATTCACACCAATATCATTGGTTTAAAACTTTCTCTCCAATTATGGAGAGATTTAAAGAGGGTGTGGTTGTGTTGGGAGGAGATTTTAATATTACCTTGGAACCATTGTTAGATTCTTCTTCCCAAAAATCAACTTTATCCCAAAAAACACTTAGTGCCATACGCAAACAACTCCACAACTCCCACTTGGTGGATGCATGGAGACTCTTAAACCCATCCTGCCGCGATTATACTTTCTATTCCAATCTACATAGATCCTAACATAGACTAGACTATCTTTTTCTATCTAAGGAGCATCTCCAATATTGCACTAAAGCCAAAATATACTCTATACACCTCTCAGACCACTCCCCAATTCACCTGTCACTCACTACCCCAAGAGCGTTCAAATGGAGGCTAAATGAACAGCTAATTACAATATCGGAACTCCAAGTTCAGGTACAAAACCTTTTGGACGAGTATTTCCATCTGAACTCTATCCCAGAAACATCCCCCCATATGGTATGTGATGCTCACAAAGCATTTAGTAAAGGCCAATTAATTAAATTGGGAGCCTATCTCAAAAAGAAGAGAACAGCTCGAAAGGATATGCTCCTCTCAGAAATTCAAAGGATTGAAGGCCTTCACAAAAAAAAACCTGCTAGAAGCAGATCTCTTACAGCTTAATGATCTCAGATCAGAACTAAAAAACCTCCTCAACAACACGTCAGCCAAATACTACTTACACTCCCAGTTTAAGTATTTTGCCCACGGCAATAAAGCCTCCAAACTTATGATGAGTAGGGTTGAGCGAACCCGAACTGTAAAGTTTGGGTTCGTACCGAACTTTAGGATTTTTGGACCCTGCACCCGAACCCGAACATTTCAGTAAAAGTTCAGGTTCGGATCCGGTGTTCTGCGCTTTCTTGGTGCTTTTTGAAAGGCTGCACAGCAGCCAATCAACAAGCGTCATACTACTTGCCCCAAGGCCAGAGCAGCATGTGACCCAGGCTCTATATAAGCTTGAGTCACGTAGCGCTGCACGTCACTCTGCTGTTACAAGTGTAGGGAGAGGATGCTGCTGGACTTGTGATTTCAGGGAGAGAATAGGAGAGAATCTAACTCAGCGATCTACCTAGAAATAGTTGTGTGGGTGCAGGACACAATCGTTTTACCCTGCCCTGAGGCCATTGACCAAAAAAATAAATAAAACTTTTATAATTCTGTTAGTTAGGTGGGTGGCGGCGGCCATTTTATGCAAGCTCAGTGCACCAGCACTGCATCTGAGCTTTTGGGACATTGCAAATCACAATTTTTTTGGGCAAACTATAACATCTGGATTAGTCAGTGTGCAATTTAAGGTAGAAATACACCATCATTTTCTGGGGTTTTAAAAACACACTTCCAGATCTGCAAGTGTTAAATTCAAGTTTAACCACCTCCGGACCGCCTAACGCAGGATCGCGTTCCGGAGGTGGCAGCGCTGCGCACAGTCACGCATATACGCGTCATCTCGCGAGACGCGAGACTTCCTGTGAACGCGCGCACACAGGCGCGCGCGCTCACA
Organism: Bufo bufo; assembly: GCF_905171765.1. Classification (NCBI taxonomy): domain Eukaryota; kingdom Metazoa; phylum Chordata; class Amphibia; order Anura; family Bufonidae; genus Bufo; species Bufo bufo. The sequence goes on along the minus strand of NC_053394.1, from coordinate 240,948,498 downwards.
GGAACGGAAGGTAAGAGAGTTGATCTCCAGCCTGCCAGCGGCGATCGTTCGCTGGCAGGCTGGAGATGTGTTTTTTTTAACCCCTAACAGGTATATTAGACGCTGTTTTGATAACAGCGTCTAATATACCTGCTACCTGGTCCTCTGGTGGTCCCCTTTGTTTGGATCGACCACCAGAGGACACAGGTAGCTCAGTAAAGTAGCACCAAGCACCACTACACTACACTACACCCCCCCCCCGTCACTTATTAACCCCTTATTAGCCCCTGATCACCCCTGATCACCCCTGATCACTCCATATAGACTCCCTGATCACCCCCCTGTCATTGATTACCCCCCTGTCATTGATCAACCCCCTGTAAAGCTCCATTCAGACGTCCGCATGATTTTTACGGATCCACTGATAGATGGATCGGATCCGCAAAACGCATCCGGACGTCTGAATGAAGCCTTACAGGGGCGTGATCAATGACTGTGGTGATCACCCCATATAGACTCCCTGATCACCCCCCTGTCATTGATTACCCCCCTGTAAAGCTCCATTCAGATGTCCGCATGATTTTTACGGATGCACTGATACATGGATCGGATCCGCAAAACGCATCCGGTCGTCTGAATGAAGCCTTACAGGGGCATGATCAATGACTGTGGTGATCACCCCCCTGTCATTGATTACCCCCCTGTAAAGCTCCATTCAGATGTCCGCATGATTTTTACGGATGCACTGATAGATGAATCGGATCCGCAAAACGCATCCGGACGTCTGAATGAAGCCTTACAGGGGCATGATCAATGACTGTGGTGATCACCCCATATAGACTCCCTGATCACCCCCCTGTCATTGATTACCCCCCTGTCATTGATTACCCCCCCGTAAAGCTCCATTCAGATGTCCGCATGATTTTTACGGATGCACTGATAGATGGATCGGATCCGCAAAACGCATCTGGACGTCTGAATGAAGCCTTACAGGGGCGTGATCAATGATTGTGGTTATCACCCCATATAGACTCCCTGATCACCCCCCTGTAAAGCTCCATTCAGATGTCCGCATGATTTTTACGGATGCACTGATACATGGATCGGATCCGCAAAACGCATCCGGTCGTCTGAATGAAGCCTTACAGGGGCATGATCAATGACTGTGGTGATCACCCCCCTGTCATTGATTACCCCCCTGTAAAGCTCCATTCAGATGTCCGCATGATTTTTACGGATGCACTGATAGATGGATCGGATCCGCAAAACGCATCCGGACGTCTGAATGAAGCCTTACAGGGGCATGATCAATGACTGTGGTGATCACCCCATATAGACTCCCTGATCACCCCCCTGTCATTGATTACCCCCCTGTCATTGATTACCCCCCTGTCAAGCTCCATTCAGATGTCCGCATGATTTTTACGGATGCACTGATAGATGGATCGGATCCGCAAAACGCATCCGGACGTCTGAATGAAGCCTTACAGGGGCGTGATCAATGACTGTGGTGATCACCCCATATAGACTCCCTGATTACCCCCCTGTCATTGATTACCCCCCTGTAAAGCTCCATTCAGATGTCCGCATGATTTTTACGGATGCACTGATAGATGGATCGGATCCGCAAAACGCATCCGGACGTCTGAATGAAGCCTTACACGGGCGTGATCAATGACTGTGGTTATCACCCCATATAGACTCCCCGATCACCCCCCTGTCATTGATCAACCCCCCTGTCATTGATCAACCCCCCTGTCATTGATCACCCCCCTGTCATTGATCACCCCCCTGTCATTGATCACCCCCCTGTCATTGATCACCCCTCTGTAAGGCTCCATTCAGATATTTTTTTGGCCCAAGTTAGCGGAATTTTTTTTTTTTTTTCTTACAAAGTCTCATATTCCACTAACTTGTGTCAAAAAATAAAATCTCACATGAACTCACCATACCCCTCACGGAATCCAAATGCGTAAAATTTTTTAGACATTTATATTCCAGACTTCTTCTCACGCTTTAGGGCCCCTAGAATGCCAGGGCAGTATAAATACCCCACATGTGACCCCATTTCGGAAAGAAGACACCCCCAGGTATTCCGTGAGGGGCATATTGAGTCCATGAAAGATTGAAATTTTTGTCCCAAGTTAGCGGAACGGGAGACTTTGTGAGAAAAAAATTAAAAATATCAATTTCCGCTAACTTGTGCCAAAAAAAAAAAATTTATATGAACTCGCCATGCCCCTCATTGAATACCTTGGGGTGTCTTCTTTCCAAAATGGGGTCACATGTGGGGTATTTATACTGCCCTGGCATTCTAGGGGCCCCAAAGCGTGAGAAGAAGTCTGGTATCAAAATGTCTAAAAATGCCCTCCTAAAAGGAATTTGGGCACCTTTGCGCATCTAGGCTGCAAAAAAGTGTCACACATCTGGTATCGCCGTACTTAGGAGAAGTTGGGGAATGTGTTTTGGGGTGTCATTTTACATATACCCATGCTGGGTGAGAGAAATATCTTGGTCAAATGCCAACTTTGTATAAAAAAATGGGAAAAGTTGTCTTTTGCCAAGATATTTCTCTCACCCAGCATGGGTATATGTAAAATGACACCCCAAAACACATTCCCCAACTTCTCCTGAATACGGCGATACCACATGTGTGACACTTTTTTGCAGCCTAGGTGGGCAAAGGGGCCCATATTCCAAAGAGCACCTTTAGGATTTCACAGGTCATTTACCTACTTACCACACATTAGGGCCCCTGGAAAATGCCAGGGCAGTATAACTACCCCACAAGTGACCCCATTTTGGAAAGAAGACACCCCAAGGTATTCCGTGAGGGGCATGGCGAGTTCCTAGAATTTTTTATTTTTTGTCACAAGTTAGTGGAAAATGCTTATTTTTTTTTTTTTTTTTTTTTTCATACAAAGTCTCATATTCCACTAACTTGTGACAAAAAATAAAAACTTCCATGAACTCACTATGCCCATCAGCGAATACCTTGGGGTCTCTTCTTTCCAAAATGGGGTCACTTGTGGGGTAGTTATACTGCCCTGGCATTCTAGGGGCCCAAATGTGTGGTAAGGAGTTTGAAATCAAATCCTGTAAAAAATGACCTGTGAAATCCGAAAGGTGCTCTTTTGAATATGGGCCCCTTTGCCCACCTCGGATGCAAAAAAGTGTCACACATCTGGTATCTCCGTAATCGGGAGAAGTTGGGGAATGTGTTTTGGGGTGTCATTTTACATATACCCATGCTGGGTGAGAGAAATATCTTGGCAAAAGACAACTTTTCCCATTTTTTTATACAAAGTTGGCATTTGACCAAGATATTTATCTCACCCAGCATGGGTATATGTAAAAAGACACCCCAAAACACATTCCTCAACTTCTCCTGAATACAGAGATACCAGATGTGTGACACTTTTTTGCAGCCTAGGTGGGCAAAGGGGCCCACATTCCAAAGAGCACTTTTCGGATTTCACAGGTCATTTACCTACTTACCACACATTTGGGCCCCTAGAATGCCAGGGCAGTATAACTACCCCACAAGTGACCCCATTTTGGAAAGAAGAGACCCCAAGGTATTCGCTGATGGGCATAGTGAGTTCATGGAAGTTTTTATTTTTTGTCACAAGTTTGTGGAATATGAGACTTTGTATGAAAAAAAGAAAAAAATCATAATTTTCCACTAACTTGTGACAAAAAATAAAAAATTCTAGGAACTCGCCATGCCCCTCACGGAATACCTTGGGGTGTCTTCTTTCGAAAATGGGGTCACTTGTGGGGTAGTTATACTGCCCTGGTATTCTAGGGGCCCAAATGTGTGGTAAGGAGTTTGAAATCAAATTCAGGAAAAAATGAGGAGTGAAATCCGAAAGGTGCTCTTTGGAATATGGGCCCCTTTGCCCACCTAGGCTGCAAAAAAGTGTCACACATCTGGTATCCCCGTACTCAGGAGAAGTTGAGGAATGTGTTTTGGGGTGTCTTTTTACATATACCCATGCTGGGTGAGATAAATATCTTGGTCAAATGACAACTTTGTATAAAAAAATGGGAAAAGTTGTCTTTTGCCAAGATATTTCTCTCACCCAGCATGGGTATATATAAAATGACACCCCAAAACACATTCCCCACCTTCTCCTGAGTACGGAGATACCAGATGTGTGACACTTTTTTGCAGCCTAGGTGGGCAAAGGGGCCCATATTCCAAAGAGCACCTTTCGGATTTCACAGGTCATTTTTTACAGAATTTGATTTCAAACTCCTTACCACACATTTGGGCCCCTAGAATGCCAGGGCAGTATAACTACCCCACAAGTGACCCCATTTTGGAAAGAAGAGACCCCAAGGTATTCGCTGATGGGCATAGTGAGTTCATAGAACTTTTTATTTTTTGTCACAAGTTAGTGGAATATGAGACTTTGTAAGAAAAAATAAATAAAAAATCATCATTTTCCGCTAACTTGTGACAAAAAATAAAAAGTTCTATGAACTCACTATGCCCATCAGCGAATACCTTAGGGTGTGTACTTTCAGAAATGGGGTCATTTGTGGGGTGTTTGTACTGTCTGGGCATTGTAGAACCTCAGGAAACATGACAGGTGCTCAGAAAGTCAGAGCTGCTTCAAAAAGCGGAAATTCACATTTTTGTACCATAGTTTGTAAACGCTATAACTTTTACCCAAACATTTTTTTTATCAAAGACATGTAGAACTATAAATTTAGAGCAAAATTTCTATATGGATGTCGTTTTTTTTTGCAAAATTTTACAACTGAAAGTGAAAAATGTCATTTTTTTGCAAAAAAATCGTTAAATTTCGATTAATAACAAAAAAAGTAAAAATGTCAGCAGCAATGAAATACCACCAAATGAAAGCTCTATTAGTGAGAAGAAAAGGAGGTAAAATTCATTTGGGTGGTAAGTTGCATGACCGAGCAATAAACGGTGAAAGTAGTGTAGGTCAGAAGTGTAAAAAGTGGCCTGGTCTTTCAGGGTGTTTAAGCACTGGGGGCTGAGGTGGTTAAAGGGATTCTGTCACCAGGTTTGACCCCTGTCAGCTAAACATATGCTGATGTTCAGGGCGTCTTCACGATTCCTAATGTGGGCTTATAAATGTCATCTGTGGGCTTATTTAGCTAAAAAACTGCTTTTACTAACCTGTCAGTCAAACAAATAAGGTGCCCAAGGGGATGTTAATGGGTGCAAGATGCCACCTCTCGCTCTCCCTCCCTCCCCCCTCCTTCTGCTGTAAGATCTCCCGCTTGCGCACAGGGCTCTGCCTGATGCGCCTGTGCGGACTTCTCCATTTGGCTTCTTACAGCGAAGTGCGCATGCGTCGGCACTTCGCTCAACCCCTGTATGCGCGAGATCTTACATTAGAAGGAGGGGGGAGGGAGGGAGAGCGAGAGGCGGCACAGAGAATTAGGAGGCGGCGCAGAAGTCCGGAAAGGCGGCGCTGGGCACGAACGGCGGTGGGTGCGGCGGGCATCTTGCACCCATTAACATCCCCCTGGGCACCTTATTTTTTTGACTGACAGGTTAGTAAAAGCAGTTTTTTAGCTAAATAAGCCCACAGATGACATTTATAAGCCCACATTAGGAATTGTGAAGACGCCCTGAACATCAACATATGTTTAGCTGACAGGGGTGAAACCTGGTGACAGAATCCCTTTAATATATACAGAAAATGCACCAAAATGATACGCAACTGACAATACTAGCTAATTCCTCAAGCCGATGTTAAAAGCTAAGAACTTTGCCAATATCTTCCAGTCAGGAACATGTCAGTTGCGTATCATTTTGGTGCATTTTCTGCAGTGATTTGTGTGTATATATATTTTTTCCTCTGCACAATGTATCATTTTGTGTAAGATGTCCTTGTGGTGCATGCGGTCCGCACCGGCATCCTCCATTATACGCATTTTTTGCTGGGGATTGCTGTTGTCTGCGGACCGCATGCAGAGGAATTGCTCACCCGGTTATAGACGCGCTACAGTGTATGGGTTTGGAGCATTTCCACCAGTTTAGGCCACTTTTTTCAGTGAGTTTTTGTCTTTATGTACAGTCAGGTTAATAAATATTGGGACATCGACACAATTCTAACATTTGTGGACAACACCACAGTGGATTAGAGATGAAACGAACAAGATGTGCTTTAACTGCAGACTGTCAGCTTTAATTTGTGGGTATTTACATCCAAATCAGGTGAACGATGTAGGAATTACAACAGTTTGCATATGTGCCTCCCAATTGTTAAGGAACCAAAAGTAATGGGACAATTGGCTTCTCAGCTGTTCCATGGACAGATGTGTTATTTCCTCATTATCCCAATTACAATGAGCAGATAAAAAAGGTCCAGAGTTCATTTCAAGTGTGCTATTTGCATTTGGAATCTGTTGCAGTCAACTCTGAAGATGAGATCCAAAGAGCTGTCAGTGATACAAGCCATCATTAGGCTGAAAAAACAAAACAAACCCATCAGAGAGATAGCAAAAACATTAGGCGTGGCCAAAACAACTGTTTGGAACATTCTTAAAAAGAAGGAACGCACCGGTGAGCTCAGCAACACCAAAAGACCCGGAAGACCACGGAAAACAACTGTGGTGGATGACCGAAGAATTCTTTCCTGGTGAAGAAAACACTCTTCACAAGAGTTGGCCAGATCAAGAACACTCTCCAGGAGGTAGGTGTATGTGTGTCAAAGTCAACAATCAAGAGAAGACTTCACCAGAGTGAATACAGAGGGTTCACCACAAGATGTAAACCATTGGTGTGCCTCAAAAACAGGAAGGCCAGATTAGACTTTGCCAAACGACATCTAAAAAAGCCTTCACAGTTCTGGAACAACATCCTATGGACAGATGAGACCAAGATCAACTTGTACCAGAGTGATGGGAAGAGAAGAGCATGGAGAAGGAAAGGAACTGCTCATGATCCTAAGCATACCACCTCATCAGTGAAGCATGGTGGTGGTAGTGTCATGGCGTGGGCATGTATGGCTGCGAATGGAACTGGTTCTCTTATATTTATTGATGATGTGACTGCTGACAAAAGCAGCAGGATGAATTCTGAAGTGTTTTGGGCAATATTATCTGCTCATATTCAGCCAAATGCTTCAGAACTCATTGAACGCGCTTCACAGTGCAGATGGACAATGACCCAAAGCATACTGCAAAAGCAACCAAAGAGTTTAAGGGAAAGAAATGGAATGTTATGCAATGGCCAAGTCAATTACCTGTCCTGAATCCGATTGAGCATGCATTTGCTGAAGACAAAACTGAAGGGAAAATGCCCCAAGATTAAGCAGGAACTGAAGACAGTTGCAGTAGAGGCCTGGCAGAGCATCACCAGGGATGAAACCCAGCGTCTGGTGATGTCTATGCGTTCCAGACTTCAGGTTGCAATTGACCACAAAGGATTTGCAACCAAGTATTAAAAAGTGAAAGTTTGATTTATGATCATTATTATGTCCCATTACCTTTGGTCCCTTAACAAGTCGGAGGCACATATGCAAACTGTTGTAATTCCTACACCGTTCACCTGATTTGGATGTAAATACCCTCAAAATAAAGCTGAAAGTCTGCAGTTAAAGCACATCTTGTTAGTTTCATTTCAAATCCATTGTGGTGGTGTATAGAGCCAAAAATGTTAGAATTGTGTTGATGTCCCAATATTTATGGACATGACTGTATATGGAATGTGCCACTTCATTTTGTTGATAACATTCTTTTGCACCTGGTAGCTTCTGTGTCACATGGTCTGTTGTGGGTGCGGCTCACAGCTTTATTTTACCTCACAATGCATTGGTGATATCACTATAGAGGCATCTGAGAGCCTGGCTGTGAGTTAATTTCTAGCATTGTTCAGACCCTGTTCACACACCACAGGCGTTTTAGTGGTAGGACCCCATGCGTGCTGAGACACCATGACGTGGTGCATGAGGGGCTCCGATATGTTCCTAACTGGAAGATATTGGCAAAGTTCTCAGCTTTTAACATCGGATTGAGGAATTAGCTAGTTTTGTCAGTTGCGTATCATTTTGGTGCATTTTCTGCAGTGATTTGTGTGTGTATATATTTTTTCCTCTGCACAATGTATCATTTTGTGTAAGATGTCCTTGTGGTGCATGCGGTCCACACCGGCATCCTCCATTATTACGCATTTTTTGCTGGGGATTGCTGTTGTCTGCGGACTGCATGCGGAGGAATTGCTCACCTGGTTATAAACGCGCTACAGTGTCTGGGTTTGGAGCATTTCCACCCGTTTAGGCCACTTTTTTCAGTGAGTTTTTAATATATACAGCTTTCATATTCTGTTACCAAAAAAATACTTTTTGGGCAATCTACAACATCTGGATTAGTCAGTGTGCAATTTAAGCTAGAAATACAGCCATCATTTTCTGGGATTTGAAAAACACACTTTTTTGCCAAAAAACACTATTTTCCTGATCTGCAAGTGTTAAATTCAAGTTTAACCACCTCAGCCCCCAGTGCTTAAACACCCTGAAAGACCAGGCCACTTTTTACACTTCTGACCTACACTACTTTCACCGTTTATTGCTCGGTCATGCAACTTACCACCCAAATGAATTTTACCTCCTTTTCTTCTCACTAATAGAGCTTTCATTTGGTGGTATTTCATTGCTGCTGACATTTTTACTTTTTTTGTTATTAATCGAAATTTAACGATTTTTTTGCAAAAAAATGACATTTTTCACTTTCAGTTGTAAAATTTTGCAAAAAAAACGACATCCATATAGAAATTTTGCTCTAAATTTATAGTTCTACATGTCTTTGATAAAAAAAAAATGTTTGGGTAAAAAAAAAATGGTTTGGGTAAAAGTTATAGCGTTTACAAACTATGGTACAAAAATGTGAATTTCCGCTTTTTGAAGCAGCTCTGACTTTCTGAGCACCTGTCATGTTTCCTGAGGTTCTACAATGCCCAGACAGTACAAACACCCCACAAATGACCCCATTTCTGAAAGTACACACCCTAAGGTATTCGCTGATGGGCATAGTGAGTTCATAGAACTTTTTATTTTTTGTCACAAGTTAGCGGAAAATGATGATTTTTTTTTTTTTTTTTTTTTTTCTTACAAAGTCTCATATTCCACTAACTTGTGACAAAAAATAAAAAGTTCTATGAACTCACTATGCCCATCAGCGAATACCTTGGGGTCTCTTCTTTCCAAAATGGGGTCACTTGTGGGGTAGTTATACTGCCCTGGCATTCTAGGGGCCCAAATGTGTGGTAAAGAGTTTGAAATCAAATTCAGTAAAAAATGACGAGTGAAATCCGAAAGGTGCTCTTTGGAATATGGGCCCCTTTGCCCACCTAGGCTGCAAAAAAGTGTCACACATCTGGTATCCCCGTACTCAGGAGAAGTTGAGGAATGTGTTTTGGGGTGTCTTTTTACATATACCCATGCTGGGTGAGATAAATATCTTGGTCAAATGACAACTTTGTATAAAAAAATGGGAAAAGTTGTCTTTTGCCAAGATATTTCTCTCACCCAGCATGGGTATATATAAAATGACACCCCAAAACACATTCCCCACCTTCTCCTGAGTACGGAGATACCAGATGTGTGACACTTTTTTGCAGCCTAGGTGGGCAAAGGGGCCCATATTCCAAAGAGCACCTTTCGGATTTCACAGGTCATTTTTTACAGAATTTGATTTCAAACTCCTTACCACACATTTGGGCCCCTAGAATGCCAGGGCAGTATAACTACCCCACAAGTGACCCCATTTTGGAAAGAAGACACCCCAAGCTATTCCGTGAGGGGCATGGCGAGTTCCTAGAATTTTTTATTTTTTGTCACAAGTTAGTGGAAAATGATGATTTTTTTTTTTTTTTTTTTTTTCATACAAAGTCTCATATTCCACTAACTTGTGACAAAAAATAAAAACTTCCATGAACTCACTATGCCCATCAGCGAATACCTTGGGGTCTCTTCTTTCCAAAATGGGGTCACTTGTGGGGTAGTTATACTGCCCTGGCATTCTAGGGGCCCAAATGTGTGGTAAAGAGTTTGAAATCAAATTCAGTAAAAAATGACGAGTGAAATCCGAAAGGTGCTCTTTGGAATATGGGCCCCTTTGCCCACCTAGGCTGCAAAAAAGTGTCACACATGTGGTATTGCCGTACTCAGGAGAAGTTGAGGAATGTGTTTTGGGGTGTCTTTTTACATATACCCATGCTGGGTGAGATAAATATCTTGGTCAAATGACAACTTTGTATAAAAAAATGGGAAAAGTTGTCTTTTGCCAAGATATTTCTCTCACCCAGCATGGGTATATATAAAATGACACCCCAAAACACATTCCCCACCTTCTCCTGAGTACGGAGATACCAGATGTGTGACACTTTTTTGCAGCCTAGGTGGGCAAAGGGGCCCATATTCCAAAGAGCACCTTTTGGATTTCACAGGTCATTTTTTACTGAATTTGATTTCAAACTCCTTACCACACATTTGGGCCCCTAGAATGCCAGGGCAGTATAACTACCCCACAAGTGACCCCATTTTGGAAAGAAGAGACCCCAAGGTATTCGCTGATGGGCATAGTGAGTTCATGGAAATTTTTTTTTTTTGTCACAAGTTAGTGGAATAGGAGACTTTGTATGAAAAAAAAAAAAAAAAAAAAAATCATCATTTTCCACTAACTTGTGACAAAAAATAAAAAATTCTAGGAACTTGCCATGCCCCTCACGGAATACCTTGGGGTGTCTTCTTTCCAAAATGGGGTCACTTGTGGGGCAGTTATACTGCCCTGGCATTTTCCAGGGGCCCTAATGTCTGGTAAGTAGGTAAATGACCTGTGAAATCTGAAAGGTGCTCTTTGGAATGTGGGCCCCTTTGCCCAGCTAGGCTGCAAAAAAGTGTCACACATCTGGTATCTCCGTACTCAGAAGAAGGTAAGGAATGTGTTTTGGGGTGTCATTTTACATATACCCATGCTGGGTGAGAGAAATATCTTGGCAAAAGACAACTTTTCCCATTTTTTTTATACAAAGTTGGCATTTGACCAAGATATTTATCTCACCCAGCATGGGTATATGTAAAATGACACCCCAAAACATATTCCCCAACTTCTGCTGAATACGGAGATACCACATGTGTGACACTTTTTTGCAGCCTAGGTGGGCAAAGGGGCCCAAATTCCTTTTAGGAGGGCATTTTTAGACATTTGGATACCAGACTTCTTCTCACGCTTTGGGGCCCCTAAAATGCCAGGGCAGTATAAATACCCCACATGTGACCCCATTTTGGAAAGAAGACACCCCAAGGTATTCAATGAGGGGCATGGCGAGTTCATTGAAAAAAAAAAATTTTGGCACAAGTTAGCGGAAATTGATTTTTTGGATTTTGTTCTCACAAAGTCTCCCTTTCCGCTAACTTGGGACAAAAATTTCAATCTTTCATGGACTCAATATGCCCCTCAGCAAATACCTTGGGGTGTCTTCTTTCCAAAATGGTGTTATTTGTGGGGTGTTTGTACTGCCCTGGCATTTGAGGGTCTCCGCAATCATTACATGTATGCCCAGCATTAGGAGTTTCTGCTATTCTCCTTATATTGAGCATACGGGTAATGAGATTTTTTTTTTCCGTTCAGCCTCTGGGCTGAAAGAAAAAAATGAACGGCACAGATTTCTTCATTCGCATCGATCAATGTGGATGAAAAAATCTCTGCCAAAAAAAGAAAAAGGAGGGGAAAGGCGTCTGCCAGGACATAGGAGCTCCGCCCAACATCCATACCCACTTCAGCTCGTATGCCCTGGCAAACCAGATTTCTCCATTCACATCAATCGATGTGGATGAATAAATCATTGCCGGGATTTTTTTTTTTATATATACAAAGTGTTTGCCAAAGTATATGAACACCGCCACCTCCTCAGCTCATATGCCTCGGCAAACATATCTTTTACTGCAGAGGAGAAATCTCGTCTTGCAGCGCCGCATACACCGACTTGCGTGTAATCTGACAGCAGCACAATGCTTCTGTCCGAATGCACATCAGTGCTGCAGCTGGTCGATCGGTTGGTCCACCTGGAAGGTAAAAAAAACAAAACAAAAAAGAAAAAACCAGGCCGCAAAGCAATAACTTTATTAACTTTAGAACAGAACATATTAACTTTTTTAAACTTTTTTAACTTTTTTACTTACCGGTAATTTTTTTTTTGTTTAGTTTTTTTTACCTTTATAGAACAAACCTCTCCTTCCCCATGGGACAATGTGCAAAGCGCAAATCGCCCAAAGATGTGGCGAAGTACGTTATGCACTTTATCCCAGGTGAAAGGAGAGGTTTGCAGCAGCTGAGAGTAAAAGGGCCCTAATAGCCCTGTGTGCCTGTCCTGTGAGATGCAATCCCTATGCTAGGTGTACCTGTGTGTGGTACTTCCGGAAACACTCTCCATAGCATAGGGCAGGGTGGTCAGCACAGTCAGGACAGAAATAGCGGGTGTCACGCCTTATTCCACTCCTGCTACAGACACGACATCTTTTTCGGGGTGACGGTTGGGTTGAGGTACCAGGAACGACACTGGGGAAATGTCGCTCGTGTAGACGGCTAACTACACTGGGGGATGGGGCCACGGAACCTCCTGGGTAAAGGAGGTTCTCGATGATCTCTTCCTGGAATTTGAGGAAAGATCGTGTTCTCCCAGCCTTACTGTAGAGAACAAAACTATTGTACAGCGCCAATTGAATTAAATATACAGACACCTTCTTATACCAGCGTCTGGTTCTGCGGGAAACTAAATACGGAGACAACATCTGGTCATTGAAGTCCACCCCTCCCATGAGCGCATTATAGTCGTGGACACAGAGGGGCTTTTCAATGACACGGGTTGCTCGCTCAATTTGGATTGTCGTGTCTGCGTGAATGGAGGAGAGCATGTAAACGTCACGCTTGTCTCTCCATTTCACCGCGAGCAGTTCTTCGTTACACAAGGCAGCCCTCTGCCCCCTTGCAAGACGGGTGGTTACAAGCCGTTGGGGGAAGCCCACGCGACTAGTTCGCGCGGTGCCACAGGCGCAAATCCGTTCTAGAAACAAATGCCTAAAGAGGGCCACACTTGTGTAAAAATTGTCCACATAAAGATGGTACCCCTTGCCGAATAAGGGTGACACCAAGTCCCAGACTGTCTTCCCACTGCTCCCCAGGTAGTCAGGGCAACCGACCGGCTCCAGGGTCTGATCTTTTCCCTCATAGACACGAAATTTGTGGGTATAGCCTGTGGCCCTTTCACAGAGCTTATACAATTTGACCCCATACCGGGCACGCTTGCTTGGGATGTACTGTTTGAAGCCAAGGCGCCCGGTAAAATGTATTAGGGACTCGTCTACGCAGATGTTTTGCTCGGGGGTATACAAATCTGCAAATTTCTGGTTGAAATGGTCTATGAGGGGCCGAATTTTGTGGAGCCGGTCAAAAGCTGGGTGGCCTCTGGGACGGGAGGTGGTGTTGTCGCTAAAATGCAGGAAACGGAGGATGGCCTCAAATCGTGCCCTGGACATAGCAGCAGAGAACATGGGCATGTGATGAATCGGGTGCGTTGACCAATATGACCGCAATTCATGCTTTTTTGTCAGGCCCATGTTGAGGAGAAGGCCCAAAAAAATTTTAATTTCGGAAACTTGGACTGGTTTCCACCGGAAAGGCTGGGCATAAAAGCTTCCCGGGTTGGCGGATATAAATTGTGTGGCATACTGGTTGGTCTCTGCCACGACTAAGTCCAAGAGCTCCGCAGTCAAGAACAGCTCAAAAAATCCCAGGGCCGAACCGATTTGAGCCGTCTCAACCCGAACTCCAGACTGGGCGGTGAAAGGGGGAACTACAGGTGCGGCTGAAGTTGGTGACTGCCAATCAGGGTTTGCCAGCACCTCAGGGATTCTAGGGGCTCTACGGGCCTGTCTTTGCGGTGGCTGCGACGGGGTAACTAGTGCACGTGCCACCGTACCAGCTTCAACTGCCCTTCTGGTGCTCGCCACGTCACCATGTTGTACGGCAGTGCTGGTACTAGGTCCAGGGAGGGCTGCGCTGCTGGTGTATGCCTCACCACGTGATCCGGCAGCGACAGCCCCACTCTGCTGCTCTTGAAGCGGATCCTGCATAACCTGTGGTCTAGCGACATGGGGCCGGGTACGCCTGGTGCTGCCAGGGACCTCCACCTCCTCGTCCGAACTTTGGGTCAGAGAGCCACTGCTTTCCACAGGTTCATATTCTGACCCGCTAGATTCATCAGATGAGGGTTCCCACTCCTCATCCGACTGGGTCAGAATCCTGTAGGCCTCTTCAGAAGAATACCCCCTGTTTGACATTTTGGACTACTAAATTTAGGGGTATTCCCTGAGACTACCCAAGAAAAAAAGCAAACCTGTCTTACAAAGGGGAGGCTAGCGAAGTACCGGAGGCCGCTGCGGTTGATAAAAAATATCAAAACTGATTTTTTTATCGCCGCAGTGCGTGTAAAATGAATGTGCAGTGATCAAAAAATATATATTTTTTGTCACTGCGGTGGGGCGGGCGTGGGTGAACGCACGTGTGGGCGACCGATCAGGCCTGATCGGGCAAACACTGCGTTTTGGGTGGAGGGCGAACTAAAGTGACACTAATACTATTATAGATCTGACCGTGATCAGTTTTGATCACTTACAGATACTATAAAAGTACAAATGCTGATTAGCGATACGCTATTCAGCGAATAAAAGTGACTGCGGTGCGGTGGGGTGGGCGCTAACTGACGCTAACTACCTAACCAAGGGGCCTAAACTATCCCTAAAACCTAACAGCCAATACTAGTGAAAAAAAAAAAGTGACAGTTTACACTGATCACTTTTTTTCCTTTCACTGGTGATTGACAGGGGCGATCAAAGGGGTGATCAAAGGGTTAATTGGGGTGCAGGGGGGTGATCTGGGGCTAAGGTGTAGTGTTGGTGCTACTCACTGTGAAGTCTGCTCCTGTGCTGGATCCAACCGACGAAAAGGACCAGCACAGGAGCAGACAAGCCATATAACAGATCATATTTACTAATATGATCTGTTATATGGCTTGTGATTGGATTTTTTAAAAATCGCCAGCCTGCCAGCCAATGATCGTTGCTGGCAGGCTGGTGACTAACTTGTTCTTTAACTTTTGCCGGCCCGCGATGCGCATGCGCGGGCCGGCTTGGAGCGAAATCTCGCGTCTCGCGAGATGACGCGTATATGCGTGACTGTGCGCAGCGCTGCCACCTCCGGAACGCGAATCTGCGTTAGGCGGTCCGGAGGTGGTTAATATATACAGCTTTCATATTCTGTTACCAAAAAAACACTTTTTGGGCAATCTACAACATCTGGATTAGTCAGTGTGCAATTTAAGCTAGAAATACAGCCATCATTTTCTGGGATTTGAAAAACACACTTTTTTTGCCAAAAAACACTATTTTACTGATCTGCAAGTGTTAAATTCAAGTTTAAAAAATACAGCTTTCATATTCTGTTACCAAAAAAAACACTTTTTGGGCAATCTACAACATCTGGATTAGTCAGTGTGCAATTTAAGCTAGAAATACACCCATCATTTTCTGGGGTTTGAAAAACACACTTTTTTTTCCAAAAAACAGTATTTTCCAGATCTGCAAATGTTAAATTCAAGTTTAATGTATACAGCTTTCATATTCTGTTACTAAAAAAAGACTTTTTTGGCAATCTACAACATCTGGATTAGTCAGTGTGCAATTTAAGGAAGAAATACACCCATCATTTTCTGGGGTTTGAAAAAAACACTTTTTTGACAAAAAAACACTATTTTCAGGCCTTGCAGCATCAGCACGTGTGAAATTACAGGCTTATATACTGCTGTCAAATTCAGTTGTTAAACAAACACTCGTTTGGGCACAAAAAATTTAGTTGGCATCCTTTGATGCAGATGTCATTGTGAGATACACCCTTAATACATTTGGGTTACATTCAGAGATTTTAAATACCGCCATTTGGTGCACCAATATTGAATTCAGGCCTACACTGGTTCAGGCCCTGTGAGATACACCCTCTACATACAGGAGTTTGAATCAGGGATTTGAAATACAGCCATTTGAAATACAGCCATTTTGTGCAAAGATATATTTACTTCAGGCCTACACTGGTTCAGACCGTGTGAGACACCCCCTCTACATACAGGGGTTTGAATCAGGGATTTGAAATACAGCCATTTGAAATACAGCCATTTTAGGCAAAGAAATATTTACTTCAGGCTTACACTGATTCACGCCCTGTGAGATACTCCCTCTACATACAGGGGTTTGATTCAGGGATTTCAAATACAGTCATTTTAAATACAGCCATTTTGTGCCAAGAAATATTTACTTCAGGCCTACACTGGTTCAGGCCCTATGAGATACTCCCTCTACATACAGGGGTTTGATTCAGGGATTTGAAATACAGCCATTTGAAATACAGTCATTTTGTCCAAAGATATATTAACTTCAGGCCTACACTGGTTCAGGCCCTGTGAGATACATCCTCTACATACAGGGGTTTGAATCAGGGATTTTAAATACAGCCTTTTGAAATACAGCCATTTTGGGCAAAGAAATATTTACTTCAGGCCTACACTGGTTCAGGCCCTGTGAGATACTCCCTATACATACAGGGGTTTGAATCAGTGATTTGAAATACAGCCATTTTGTGCAAAGAAATATTTTCTTCAGGCCTACACTGGTTCAGACCATGTGAGATACCCCGCTACATACAGGGGTTTGAATCAGGCATTAGAAATACAGCCATTTGAAAAAAATCCATTTTGTGCAAAGATATATTTACTTCAGGCCTACACTGGTTCAGGCCCTGTGAGATACTTCCTCTACATACAGGGGTTTGATTCAGGGATTTGAAATATAGCCATTTGAAATACAGCCATTTTGTGCAAAGAAATATTTACTTCAGGCCTACACTGGTTCAGGCCCTGTGAGATACCCCCTCTACATACAGGGGTTTGAATCAGGCATTTGAAATACAGCCATTTGAAATACAGCCATTTTGTGCAAAGCTATATTTTCTTCAGGCCTACACTGGTTCAGGCCGTGTGAGATACTCCCTCTACATACAGGGGTTTGATTCAGGGATTTGAAACACAGCCATTTGAAATACAGCCATTTTGTGCAAAGATATATTTACTTCAGGCCTACACTGGTTCACACCGTGTGAGATACCCCCTCTACATACAGGGGTTTGAATCAGGGATTTGAACTACAGCCATTTGAAATACAGCCATTTTGGGCAAAGAAATATTTACTTCAGGCCTACACTGGTTCAGACCATGTGAGATACACCCTTTACATACTGTCGTTCTAGTCTACTATTAATTAAACACCCATTTAGGGCAAGATCCTAAATTCAAAAAATATGAGGAGAGCGTCAAATAAGGGACGTGGCCCAGGTCATGGTGCTGCTAGTGGAGCTCCTGTTGCAGGGAGAGGACGTGGTCGATCTGTGCCAGCTACACGCACAAGTGAAACCCCTTCCTCAGGTGCGAGTAGGTGACAAAACCTGCAGCGGTATTTGGTCGGGCCTAATGCTGCTCTACGAATGGTGAGGCCTGAACAAGTACAGGCGATAGTAGATTGGGTTGCTGACAGTGGATCCAGTTCCTTCACATTGTCTCCCACCCAGTCTCCTGCTGAAAGACCACAGTTGGCACCTGCAGCCCATGTCCATCAGTCTTTCACCTCACCCCCTTGCAAATCAGCCAAGCAGTTTGAGCCCCAAGTCATGCAGCAGTCTCTTTTGCTTTTTGATTACTCTGTTAGCAGGGTTTCCCAGGGCCATCCACCTAGCCCTGCCCCAGAAGTGGAAGAGATTGAGTGCTCCGATGCCCAACCACTTATGTTTCAAGATGAGTACATGGGAGGACCAACGCAGCACGTCTCGGATGATGATGAAACACAGGTGCCAACTGCTGGGGCTTTCGAAAGTGTGCAGACCGACAAGGAAGTCACGGGTGAAGACTGGGTGGAAGATGATGTGAGGGTGGGCCATTTATATGGATACACCTTAATAAAATGGGAATGGTTGGTGATATTAACTTCCTGTTTGTGGCACATTAGTATATGTGAGGGGGGAAACTTTTCAAGATGGGTGGTGACCATGGCGGCTATTTTGAAGTCGGCCATTTTGAATCCAACTTTTGCTTTTTCAATAGGAAGAGGGTCATGTGACACATCAAACTTATTGGGAATTTCACAAGAAAAACAATGGTGTGCTTGGTTTTAACGTAACTTTATTCTTTCATGAGTTATTTACGAGTTTCTGACCACTTATAAAATGTGTTCAATGTGCTGCCCATTGTGTTGGATTGTCAATGCAACCCTCTTCTCCCACTCTTCAAACACTGATAGCAACACCGCAGGAGAAATGCTAGCACAGGCTTACAGTATCCGTAGTTTCATGTGCTGCACATCTCGTATCTTCACAGTATAGACAATTGCCTTCAGATGACCCCAAAGATAAAAGTCTAAGGGGGTCAGATCGGGAGACCTTGGGGGCCATTCAACTGGCCCACGATGAACAATCCACTTTCCAGGAAACTGTTTATCTAGGAATGCTCGGACCTGACACCCATAATGTGGTAGTGCACCATCTTGC
Source organism: Bufo bufo (assembly GCF_905171765.1). Taxonomy (NCBI): domain Eukaryota; kingdom Metazoa; phylum Chordata; class Amphibia; order Anura; family Bufonidae; genus Bufo; species Bufo bufo. The sequence continues at coordinate 240,929,892 of NC_053394.1, read as the reverse complement.
TGGAAAAACTCAGGGAACGTGCCAGCTTCAGTGCATAAAGAGGGAAACACATCATCATGTAGCAATTTCGCATATCCAGTGGCCTTGAGGTTTCCATTGATGAAGAATGGCCCCACTATCTTTGTACCCCATATACCACACCACACCATCAATTTTTTTGTTCCAACAGTCTTGGAGGGATCTATCCAATGTGGGTTAGTGTCAGACCAATAGCGGTGGTTTTGTTTGTTAACTTCACCTTTCACATAAAAGTTTGCCTCATCACTGAACAAAATCTTCTGCGTAAACTGAGGGTCCTGTTACAATTTTTGTTTTGCCCATTCTGCAAATTCAGTGCGCCGATCTGGGTCATCCTCGTTGAGATGCTGCAGTAGCTGGAGTTTGTAAGGGTGCCATTTGTGAGTAGCTAATGCAGCACGCCAGACCTGCAGGGTATTGCGAAGTGAGGTCACGGTTAATGGGCAAGCGAGGGTTACTCACAGTTTTGTAGGAGAACCCTGGGCAGGCATATAGCAGTGAAGGAGAGGCTGGCACAGGAGTCCTCTGGGGCACACTCTGTATTTAGGGACCAGGCCTGGTGGTGGATGAAGTGCCCTGGATGTTGCAGGTGTTTTATGTGCCTGGGGCAAGGTCCCTTTAAGATTCTTGACGCCAGTGCCTGTAACGGTGGCACACCGATTTCCAGTATTAATAAGTGAGGTACACAGATGGTATGATGAACCAAATTTTACTTTACTGGGAAAACAGTTCAACTTTGTACAATTCAGTTTCTTATAGCAGGTTCTCCTCACAAGCAGGCTTTACATGAATGGCAGGTATACTGTTCCTTGCAAGATACTCAGAGGGTAAACAACAACACACTCAGAATCAGGCTGTACCTTCTCCTCAGAAATAGTGTACACTGTTCCTTTAGAACTCCTGTCTGGTTTTTATCCCAAGGCCCGGATACCTCAATACTGGCTTTTATCTTTGGTAAACAATCCTCCTCTCGTATTTATCCTTGCCTTACATTTATAATCCTTCTGCCCTTCAGCTTACTTGGGTTAGCTGGAACACTAGCTCTGCTTGGCTTGGTGGGAACTGCAGGGTTTCTCCCAGGAGGCAATCTCTTCTCTTGGGGTGCATCTTCTGAGCTAACATAGGCTCAGGGAACTTCAGGCAGGCTATGATCCTTCACTAGCCTCCTGGTAGCAACTAGAAGCCTGGACTATCTAGCTGCATGTCAGGAGGAGGCCCTCAGCATATCTCTGGCTGGTGCCCTCTCACTTCTGTCTCCACAGACTCCTGACTACAAACTAACTCCTCCCTGTCTGGGTCTAAGTATTTATGCCTAACTACACCCTAATAGGCCTGCTGCACCTATCACAGGGGAACAATACATATAAAAACATATAGAAAATACATTAAAATGGACGGTTAAATATACTGCCACTGTCCCTCAGGAGTAGGAGTACCACGTGGCCCAATTGACCCTTGTGTAGTGCCCACATTCACCTAGTGGGACACTACACTAATATCCGCCGAAGGGATGTTCGACTAATGCCACTCTCCAGTGACATGCGGCGAGTTCTACGCTGTGGGCTCTTGCTGAATGAAGCTAGGACAGCCAGTGATGTTTCTTCATTAGAGACAGATTTCATGCATCCACATTTTGGCAAATCCAACACTAAACCAGTTTCATGAAATATAGCAAGCAGTTTGCTAACTGTAGCATGGGAGATGGATGGTCTCGTAGGGTGTCTTGCATTGAAATCTGCTGCAACTGCGTTCACCAGACATCAACACAATTTCTATCCGCTCCTCACGTGTTAACCTCGGCGACATGTCAATGGCTGTAAACAAAGAGAAACTTGTAAATAACTCATGAAAGAATAAAGTTACGTTAAAACCAAGCACACCATTGTTTTTCTTGTGAAATTCCCAATAAGTTTGATGTGTCACATGACCCTCTTCCTATTGACAAAACAAAAGTTGGATTCAAAATGGCCAACTTCAAAATGGCCGCCATGGTCACCACCCATCTTGAAAAGTTTCCCCCCTCACATATACTAATGTGCCACAAACAGGAAGTTAATATCACCAACCATTCCCATTTTATTAAGTATCCATATAAATGGCCCACCCTATAGTTTAGAGGAAGAGGCGGTGGTCGCACAGAGCCACCAGCACAGCAGAAGAGAGAGCAGGGTACAAAAGCGGAGCGGCCATCCTCTAGACAGTACACCTGCTACTGCCCACTGCAGCAAGGGACCGTGCACACCAAAGCCAGCTCCAAGGAGTTCCCTGGCGTGGCAGTTCTTCAGACAATGTGCTGACGACAAAACACGAGTGGTTTGCACGCTGTGAAATCAGAGCCTGAAGCGAGGCATAAACGTTCTCAACTTGAGCACAACCTGCATGACCAGGCATTTAAGTGCAAAGCACGAGCTGCAGTGGAGTAGCCACCTGAAAAACCAAGAAAGGTCTCTGGCTCCTCCTGCTTCCTCTTCTGCTGCAGTCGTGACCTCTTCATCCACCTCTGAAGTGACAGTGCCACCTGGCACCCCGCAAACAGAGGATCTGCCAGCAACACCAACACCTGGGTCACCAAGCATCTCCACAATGTCACACGGAAGCGTTCAGCTCTCCATATCCCAAACACTGGAGAGGAAGAGGAAGTACCCCCCTACCCAACTGCGATCCCTAGCCCTGAATGCCAGCATTTCTAAATTACTGGCCTTTGAAATGCTGCCATTCCGTCTGATGCAGACGGAAAGTTTTAAAGGCCTTATGGCGGTGGCTGTCCCACAGTACGTCGTGCCCAGCCGCCACTACTTTTCAAGGCGAGCCATCCCTTCCCTTCACAACCAAGTAGGGGACAAAATCAGGTGTGCACTGCGCAACGCCATCTGTGGCAAGGTGCACCTGACTACGGATACGTGGACCAGTAAGCACGGTCAGGACCGTTATATCTCCATAACAGCACACTAGGTAAATGCAGTGGTGGCTGGGCCTGAGGCAGATAGCAGTTTGGCGCATGTCTTTCCACCACCGAGGATTGCAGGGCGCTTCAGTTTGCCTCCTGTTGCTTCCTCCTCCTACTCTGCTTCCTCATCCTCTACCAGTTCCTCATCCGGTAAGCGTAACACCTTCACCACCAACTTTAGCACAGCCAGGGGTAAACGACAGCAGGCAGTTTTAAAACGTATCTGTTTGAGGGACAAACCCCACACCGCGCAGGAGCTGTGGACGGGCCTTGAACAACAGACCGATGAGTGATTGCTTAAAAATTACCGAGATATGTCAGAGCTGCTGCATAAAGTGTGGGCCGTCTGTGCGCGATTTCGGCGTTCTCACCCTGCTGCTGCTCGCTTGTCAGCGCTGCAGCGTAACTTCGACCTTCCCGCTCGCCACTTCATATGCGAAGTGCCCACAAGGTGGAACTCCACCTTGCACATGCTGGCCAGACTGTGCGAGCAGCAGCAGGCGATAGTGGAGTTTCAGCTGCAGCACGCACGGGTGAGTCGCTCGGCGGAACAGCACCACTTCACCACCAATGACTGGGCCTCCATGCGAGACCGGTGTTCCTTGTTGCGCTGTTTCGAGTACTCCACCAACATGGCCAGTGCCAATAACGCCGTTCTCAGCGTTACTATCCCACTTCTATGCCTCCTTGAAAAAACGCTCCTGGCGATGATGGAAGAGGATGTGGCACAGGAGGAGGAAGAGGGATTATTCCGTAGTGTTTCTTGCCTGTCATTCCCAAGTGGCTCCAAGGGTGGGTTCCTGCACCTACAAACCCAAGGTACACAATTGTCCAGCCAGGGCACAGTTCTGGAGGGAGAAACCATGTTCAAAGCAGGGTGGCACCCAGACCAGCTCATGGCCATCACTGGTGCGTGGATGGTGGGATACAGAGGACACAGACGATACACCTCCCACAGAGGACAGCTTTTCGTTGCCTCTAGGCAGACTGGCACACATGAGCGATTACATGCTGCAGTGTCTGCTCCTTCAACTTCTGGGTCTCCAAATTGGGCACATAGCTTGAGTTTGCCCTTTACGCCTTGGAGGTGCTGGCCTGCCCTGCAGCCAGTGTATTATCTGAAAGTGTGTTTAGCACGACAGGGGGCATCATCACAGACAAGCGCAGCCGCCTGTCCACAGCCAATGTGGAAAAGCTCATGTTCATTAAAATGAACCAGGCATGGATCCTCAGGTTTTGTCCGTACCTTGTGCAGAATAGACATGTATACCGGCACTAAGCAGCCATTGTTATACTGCTCATGTTTGCATTTTGGATATTTCATACTCTTTTAGAGTGTACCTTAATTTTACAAAATTAAATTAAAACCAAAAACTCGTCCTCCTCCACCGCCGCTTCCACCTACTCCTCTGCGTCCACCGTCTCCTCAAACTCCTACTCCATATGGAACTCCACCTCATAAATCCATTTTTTTTTTGTACGTGTTTTATTTTATATCATTTCACTACTTTGTCATTTACATTTTCGGGTGAAATTCACCAATTTTTGGGTGTATAGTACCACTGCTATACCTAGTAGAGCGGTAAAATAATAAAATAAAATTGTCAGTTACATTTTTTGGTAAAATTAACACATTTTTGGGTGTATAGTACCACTGCTATACCTAGTAGACAGGTTAAACAAAAAATAAAAATAAATTGTCATTTACTTTTTCGGGTGAAATTAACAAATTTTTGGGTGTATAGTATCACTGCTATACCCAGTAGGCCCGTTAAAAAATAAAAAAAATTGTCATTTACATTTTCGGGTGAAATTCACCAATTTTTGGGTGTATAGTACCACTGCTATACCTAGTAGAGCGGTAAAATAATAAAATAAAATTGTCAGTTACATTTTTGGGTAAAATTAACACATTTTTGGGTGTATAGTACCACTGCTATACCTAGTAGACAGGTTAAACAAAAAATAAAAATAAATTGTCATTTACTTTTTCGGGTGAAATTAACTAATTTTTGGGTGTATAGTATCACTGCTCTACCCAGTAGGCCCGTTAAAAAATAAAAAAAATTGTCATTTACATTTTAGGGTGAAATTCACCAATTTTGGTGTGTATAATACCACTGCTATACCTAGTGGACCGGTAAAAAAAAAATTTATTGTCAGTTATATATTCTGGTGAAATTCACCAATTTTTGGGTGTGATGTACCACTCCTTACCTAGTAGACCGAAAAAAATAAAAATAAATTGTCAGTTACATTTTTTGGTGAAATTCACACATTTTTGGGTGTAATATACCCCTCCTCTACCTAGTTGACAGCTTGATAAATTTCAATAATTTTTCTGTTACATTATTGGGTTGACATTATACAATTTTAGACGTGAATAAACACCTGCTATGCATAGGTGACAGGGAATAAAATGTAATAAATTATTCAGTAATTAATGCGCACCACATCCTTTCATTCAGTGCTTATACTTTGAAAAGTTGTCACACTTTTATGCTTTAATAATTTCTCCCATATTTCAACTCTAATTATAAATTTCAAAAAATGAATCCTCCCTTGGATGTGGTCTCTCTTTCTCACGCTCCCTCTCTGGCCTGGAACCCTGATTCCCCGCCACCCGTGATCACCATGGTAGGCGCATAAAAGAACATTGAAAAACCAAAAAGCAGTGTAGGCTACCTCCTCCTCCTCCACCGCCACTTCCACCTACACCGCCACATCCACCGCCTCCTCAACCTCCTATTCCATATGGACCTCGACCTCCTAGATCAAGATTATTATTTTTTTATTTTTACGTATTTTATGTTATTTTAAGTCATTTCCCTATCCACATTTGTTTGCAGAGCACTTGCCATGCTCTTAACCACATTTTGACGCCATTTGAAGCCCTCTAGCCCTTTCCATGACATTTTTACAGCCATTTTAGTGCTCAAAAGTTCGGGTCCCCATTGACTTCAATGGGGTTCGGGTTCGGGGTCAAGTTCGGGTCAAGTTCGGGTCCCAAACTCGAACTTTTTTCCGGAGTTCGGCCGAACCCGTCGAACCCGAACATCCAGGTGTCCACTCAACTCTAATGATGACCTATATAAGAAAGAGAAAAACACAAAACTACATAAGTAAAATTAATAAACAGGATGGGGGAATGGCCATAGCAACTAAGGAAATAGCTCTTCAATTTCAGACTTTCTATCAAACACTATATAATATTCCACAATGTGAGTCAGGAGAAAATAACCCATCCCCCTCAGAAGATATTCATACTTTTATCTGGTCTATTTCACTCCCTAAGCTAGATGATGCCCAAAGGTTGGCCCTAAGTTCTCCCTTTAGTCCTGAAGAACTATATAAAACCATTAAAAAAAACTACCAAAAGGTAAAGCCCCAGGCCCTGATGGCCTCCCAGCCCTATACTATCGCACTTTTAGTAAATCCTTAATCCTACACTTGCTGCCTATATGTAACCATTCCCTCCAGGGTTCCCCATTGATAGCAGATATGACCAGAGCCCATATCACCGTTCTTCCCAAAGAGGGCATGGACCCAGCCCATTGCTCGAGTTACCGCCCCATCTCCTTGCTAAATTTAGATTTAAAACTACTTGCAAAAATGCTAGCCAACCGCCTTTTACCTTACCTACCCGCCCTGATACATAGAGACCAGACGGGATTTGTTAAGGGCCGAGAGGGGAGGGACAACTCAGCTAGAATCCTAAACGCCCTATATCATGCAAAAAAATGCTCTATCCCCCTAGTATTGCTAAGTACTGACGCAGAAAAGGCATTTGACAGGGTCAATTGGGACTTTATGCGTCATACCCTGATCAAATTTGACCTCCCTAAACCCTTCATAAATGCCACATTTGCCATGTACTCAAATGCCTCTGCAGCAGTATTGGTGAACAACATTATTTCCCGCACATTTGGGATTCATAATGGTACAAGACAGGGGTTGCCTTTATCCCCCTTCTATTCGTAATGAAAATGGAACCACTTCTTCAGGCCATTAGGTGGGAGCCCAAAATAGAGGGAATCAAACTAGTAACTCAATAATAGAATCCCTAAAAGCCAATTCTCCCTTTAATTGGGATGCCCCATATATCACGTACATTGGGATCAAAATTGGTCCAGATCCCTTCTAAATAAAAGCAACAGGGACAAACCGCAGCTGTGGTCTTACCTTGCATCAACTAGACTTAGTGATGTCACACCTGAGGTGAATCTTCCATCCTTGAAACTCTTCCAAGTGCGATTGTAGACTCGCCTGGGTTTTTTCTTATGAAGTCCCATATCAGAGCTGTGTGCGGAGAATTGAAAGAACAGTACTCCATCCAAAGGTCTCTGACTCATTTTGAGAAATTGATCTGCTCACCAATCACTGTCGCAAGGAAGGTTGCAAAACTCTATCCTTTGGTAGGAGGCTTGGGTGAACCACTGAAACCCCTATATCTTAGGGAGTGGGAAAAAGAATTGAACAAAGTTCTTAATGATGCAGAGGTTAAAAGAGTGCTAGCAAACTCGCATGGATTCTCTGCTTGTACTCATCTGCAGGAGAATCATTTCAAAATGCTAACAAGATGGTACAGAACCCCTGACTTCCTCTTCAGGAGAGGTTTGTCTGATGCAAGGGAGTGCTGGAGGTGTGGAGGAGGAATAGGTACATTGTCACATATTTGGTGGGACTGTCCCCGGATAAAAGCCTATTGGGAAGAAGTAGAAGCAATAATTCAGAAACTCACAACCCCAGATTTCAAACTTAAACTAGAGATGGTAGTGCTGTCCCTTCCCACATCTGATTATACCCCATCCAAAAGGAATCTAGTATTGCATCTTCTTGCAGCAGCCAAAATGATAATTCCTCTACATTGGCTAGACACAAACCCTCCCTCCATACTTGAATGGAAGGCTAAGGTTAACCAAATCTGTAAATTTGAAGAGATGAGTGGTTGGATAAATAGGACTCATAATAGGTTTCTGAGGTTGTGGAGTCCTTGGAGATCTCTGGTGGAGGTGCCTCCTGGTTGATGGTAACACTATCAATTGAGAGAAAACAACGTCTGTCAAGGTACCCTTCCCACCTCCCCCCTCCCCATTCTCCCCCCCCCCCTCCCCTTCATCTTTCTTTGTCTTCACCCCCTATTGATTTCTTTCTCTTCCGTTATTGTCTAACTCATTTTTCATTCTCTGGCCTCTTATTTATTTTCCTCTCCATAATTTCAACAAGAGTTTATGGGAGTGAAACCAGACTAACTCAAACTTAATACTGTATACTGCCTCCCTTACTGAAGAGGAACACTTGCTGATAGATAGAATAAGAATCCATATCTGTTTATGATCAGACCACTAATAGATGTTCATTTTGTAACATTTGATGTAGATTCTTCATGGCCATATTTGCACGTCATGTTACTTTGTCTTCTTATTGAAAATTGAAAATAAAGAATATATAAAAAAAAAAAAAATTGGTCCAGATCCGAATAGCCTCTTTAAGCTTAACTATACCCCATTACTCCATGCTATAACTGACCAACTGACCCAAATGGACCTCCAGACTTTATACTGGTTTGGTCGTAAAAATTTAGCCATCTCCCTAGTCATTCCCAGACTTGACTGTCTACAGAAGGTACTACATATTCCAATACCAAAAGACTAATAAAGCAGATCCGCAGATTTATATGGAAGCAGAGAAGCCCAAGGTTGGCAACAACTCTCCAGAGACCCAGAACTATGTGTAGAATAGGCCTACCCAACCCTCTGCTTTATAACAGGGCTATCCATCTATCAAGAGCTTTGGACTGGTTTCACAAACCAGCACACAAGTCCTGGGTTTAAATGGAATCCTCGAACTTCCAATCTTCCTTCAGGACACTACTGATTGGAGGTAAAGGAAACACCCCCTCCCCTACAGAGCCCAACCCAGTAGTTAAAATAACTCTTAATGTATGGAATTGGTTCCAGAATTCTGCTTGGGGTTTCCTACTCCCCTCCCTTCCCCTCTAATACAGGTGAGAGACTTGATAGAACTAGCCCGAGCAGATCTAAAACAAAGCCTCCCACCAGTGCTAAAAATGTCCCAAATCCCCATTCTGACCTTCTTCGATGAAAAAGGAAGACTGTTAAATAGAAAGGATATCGCCACTCTACTTCCCCTTTCCGATACCTTTCCCTCCCTGACCTCCTTCCTTCACTCCTATATATCTAAACATGTCCCCCTCCAGGCCCTTATTAGACCAATTACGTGGTTTGAAGGGTGGATATGTAACCACTCTCCTCAAAAAAAAATTATCTCACAACTATACAAAAAACTCTCAATCCTGTTCTGATGCAAAAACCTGCCTTTTAGGTCTTTGGGAGAAAGATCTAAATACCTCCTTATCGTTATCTGACCAATCCAAACTTTTTATTACCCCACATACATCTTCATGTGCTTATACAGGAGAATGGTTATAAAATCCTCACAAGATGGTACAAAACGCCAGATGTTACATCTAGATATGACAGCTAAAATTTAGATAAGTGTTGGAGGTATGGAAGGGAAAAGGGCACCTTTATCCACATCTGGTGGTCCTGCCCTCCTATCTTACTTTGTTGGGAAGAATTGTTTAGAAATAGCAACAAAATGTGTAAAACATCTATCCTTTTATCTCCACAATTTGCCCTGTTAAGCCTGCCACCCTCAGATATATCCTTCGTTGTCCCACCCTTATTCTATATCCTTCTCATAGCAGCTTGCCTTGTCATACCACATTTCTGGATGACAACAGAACTTCCCTCACAGAATCTCTGGACAGGGAAGGTTAACGCTATCTACAGATTTAAGGAAATTGCAGCAGCAGATTCAGAGCTAGATGGAGGAATTGGGAAGTCCAAGTGACATATACCCAGTTGGATAGTCAACTACTCATACTATGTATACCAGTATAACTTTAATATAAATAATTATTCACACAGTTTACTCATCTTGATATGTTAATGTTTATGTACCTTATATTATGTACCTACTTTACGTACAGACTCCTGTTATTGATACTGTACGATTTATATACTATTGTGATTGTCTTTACATTTATTCTCAATAAAGATAAAAAAAAGACATACACCAGATTTTCAGAAGTGGCAAGAAGCTTAAAAAGTCGCACATTATGGCCCATATGTGGCGTGCACTATAATTTGTGTCTTAGCTATGTCACAATAGTGGTGTAAATAGGCTGATAAATGTCCCCCAATCGTAGTCTAAGGATGGAATAAACTTATCATCCAGCATGAACCACAGTAATAATTATGGTGCATTTTTGAACTGTCTAGTCTAAGTTTACAATGTGAAATATTAAATTGGATTAGTAAATCTCCCCCATTGTATTATAAAAAGCCAATTCCATACTGTCACAGAATAAATTTAATTCTTTCAACAATAACTTGGATTCTACTGTCATTCTAGGTTTGTGTGGTTATTGTTGAAGACATAAATTTTTTTTAAAATCTTTGATAATATTGATCTTCCATCATCATATGGGTTTTACTTCCATAAGGAGGAAATAAGGGTCAAAGAAGATCAATTATTCTGTTTCAAATATTTGCTCTAGATGTCCTGCAGATCTTTATCACCCTTTCATTATCCTATGGGTGCTGCCACACATTCAGGTTTTTATATGCAGTTTTTGGAGCCAAAATCTGAAGAGGATTGTGAAGAAATTATGTGTCAATAATCCCCCTTTTATAACTGATTTGGGCTTCAAAAACTCCATAAAAAAACTGAAAGTGTTGCAGCATTCTGACAGTGCATCATATATGACAAAGACGGCATGAGATTAGATAATGTCTTCTCCACTCATGTGATTTGAGTATGGATAAACATGAGTAGGATTCTAGTAGTGTCACGAATAGAAGTAAGGGCGAGTTCACATCACCATTATTTTTCCACTCTTCTCATCAGAACAGAAAAATAAAGAAAAAAAATCCTATAAAAAAAATCGGATCCTGTGCATCAGTTCTGCACATCTGGCATCCATTTGAGCCATTTCCTTCAAAGATCCTTTATTTTAGAAGGAAAGAAAAGTCGTGCAGGGCATCTAAAATAACATATCTTTGATAAAATAACAGTAACGTGAAAAATAACAGTGATGTGAACCCACCTTAAGGGCTCATGCACACGACCATAGCCTGTTTTGTCGTCCGCAAATTGCAGAGCCACAAAACACGGATACTAGCCCTCTATGGCCCTTGTCTGTAAAATGGACAAGAATAGGACATGTTCTATTTGTTGTGGGTGCTACGGAACAGACCTACAGATGTGAACAGCACACAGTGAATGGGTCCGCATCTGACCCGCAAAAAACACAGTCGTGTGCATAAGCCCAAAGCCACATACAGCAGCAGGAGACCATTAAAAGAATGTCTCAAAAATAAAAATCACTGTAAATCAGGGTGATATAAGGCACCAAACAAATTATTGTAGGGTTAGTAATGTCAAATGCATCTCAGTTTGAAGCAAGACTCACAAGCACCTCACAGTTCCAAATCATGATTGTATAATAATCACCCATACTTTTTTGAAACTGAAGTAAAAGCCACGATCAGCATGATCCTTTTTAATTGCCTTTTGATTTTTTTTTAAACTGAAATACATTTTTATAATTGCACAACCCACCTTATGCATTAGAGAAGTTACTTTACAAGTACAATTATTCATAATTTCATATAAAACTTCTTTCTAAAATAAGTTTAATGATAATTGCAATTTTACTTAACTTTAATGGTTTGTGTCTTCATAGATGCCATAAACGGAACTTACAGTCAGGACCATAAATATTGGGACATCAACACAATTCTAACATTTTTGGCTCTATACACCCACCACGATGGATTTGAAAAGAAACAAACAAGATGTGCTTTAACTGCAGACTGTCAGCTTTAATTTGAGGGTATTTACATCCAAATCAGGTGAACAGTGTAAGAATTACAACAGTTTGCATATGTGCCTCACAATAGTTAAGGGGCCAAAAGTAATAGGACAATTGGCTTCTCAGCTGTTCCATGGCCAGGTGTGTGTTATTCCCTCATTATCCCAATTACAATGAGCAGATAAAAGGTGCAGAGTTCATTTCAAGTGTGCTATTTGAATTTGGAATCTGTTGCTGTCAACTCTCAAGATGAGATCCAAAGAGCTGTCACTATCAGTGAAGCAAGCCATCATTAGACTGAAAAAAAAAAAAAAACATCAGAGAGATAGCAAAAACATTAGGCGTGGCCAAAACCACTGTTTGAAACATTCTTAATAAGAAGGTGTGCACCGGTAAGCTCAGCAACACCAAAAGACCCAGAAGACCACTGAAAACAACTGTGGTGGATGATCAAAGAATTCCCTGGTGAAGAAAACACCCTGGCCAGATCAAGAACTCTCTCCAGGAGGTAGGTGTATGTGTGTCTAAGTCAACAATCAAGAGAAGACTTCACCAGAGTGAATACAGAGGGTTCACGGCAAGATGTAAACCATTGGTGAGCCTCAAAAACAGGAAGGCCAGATTAGAGTTTACCAAACGACATCTAAAAAAGCCTTCACAGTTCTGGAACAACATCCTATGGACAGATGAGACCAAGATCAACTTGTACCAGAGTGATGGGAAGACAAGAGTATGGAGAAGGAAAGGAACTGCTCATGATCCTAAGCATACCACCTCATCAGTGAAGCATGGTGGTGGTAGTGTCATGGCGTGTGCATGTATGGCTGCTAATGGAACTGGTTCTCTTGTATTTATTGATGATGTGACTGCTGACAAAAGCAGCAGGATAAATCACAGCGTCTAATATACCTGCTACCTGGTCCTCTGGTGGTCCCTTTTGCTTGCATTGACCACCAGAGGACACAGGCAGCTCTGTAAAGTAGCACCAAACACCACCACACTACACCCACCCCCGTCACTTATTAACCCCTTATTAACTCCTGATCATCCCATATAGACTCCCAGATCACCCTCTGTCATTGATCACCCCCCTGTAAGGCTCCATTCAGACGTCCGTATGTGTTTTGCGGATCCGCAAAACACATACGGACGTCTGAATGGAGCCTTACAGGGGGGTGATCAATGACAGGGGGGTGATCACCCCATATAGACTCCCTGATCACCCCCCTGTAAGGCTACATTCAGACGTCCGTATGTGTTTTGCGGATCCGCGGATCCATGGATCCGCAAAACACATACGGATGTCTGAATGGAGCCTTACAGGGGGGTGATCACCCCATATAGACTCCCTGATCACCCCCCTGTCATTAATCACCCCTCTGTAAGGCTCCATTCAGACGTCCGTATGTGCTTTGCGGATCCGCGAATTCATGGATCCACGGATCCGCAAAACACATACAGATGTCTGAATGGAGCCTTACAGGGGGGTGATCACCCCATATAGACTCCCTGATCACCCCCCTGTCATTGATCACCCCCCTGTAAGGCTACATTCAGACGTCCGTATGTGTTTTGCGTATCCGCAGATCCACGGATCCGCAAAACACATACGGATGTCTGAATGGAGCCTTACAGGGGGGTGATCACCCCATATAGACTCCCTGATCACCCCCCTGTCATTGATCACCCCCCTGTAAGGCTACATTCAGACGGCCGTATGTGTTTTGCGGATCCGCGGATCCACAGAAAACACATACGGACGTCTGAATGGAGCCTTACAGGGGGGTGATCACCCCATATAGACTCTCTGATCACCTCCCTGTCATTAATCACCCCCCTGTAAGGCTCCATTCAGACATCCGTATGTGTTTTGCGGATCCGCGGATCCGCAAAACACGGACACCGCGGATCCGCAAAACATGGACACCGGCAATGTACTTTCCGCATTTTGCGGATCCGCACATTGCCAGAACTATATAGAAAATGCCTTTTCTTGTCCGCAATTGCGGACAAGAATAGGATATGTTCTATAGGCTCTACAAAAAACGCAGTGTTCGCCCGATCAGGCCTGATCTTGTGCGCACACTTGCGTTCAGTCCGCCCCACCGCAGTGTCAGAATTTTTTTTTTTCTGATCACTGCAAAAACACCGTAAAATCGCAGCGGCGCTATAAAAAGATCACTTTTGAGGGGCATAGCGAGTTCATAGAAGATTTTTTTTTTTTGTCAAAAGTTAGCGGAAATTTTTATTTTTTTTTAGTTTTTTTGTTTTTTCTTACAAAGTCTCATATTCCACTAACTTGTGACAAAAAATAAAATCTCACATGAAATCATCATACCCCTCACGGAATCCAAATGCGTAATTTTTTTAGACATTTATATTCCAGACTTCTTCTCACCCTTTAGGGCCCCTAAAATGCCAGGGCAGTATAAATACCCCACATGTGACCCCTATTTTGGAAACTAGACACTCCAAGGTATTCGCTGAGGGGCATATTGAGTCCGTGGGAGATTTTATTTTTTGTCACAAGTTAGCGGAAAGGGAGACTTTGTGAGAAAAAAAAAAATAAATCAATTTCCGCTAACTTGTGCCCAAAAAAAAAATCTTCTATGAACTCGCCATGCCCCTCACGGAATACCTTGGGGTGTCTTATTTCCAAAATGGGGTCACATGTGCAGTATTTATACTGCCCTGGCATTTTAGGGGCCCTAAAGAGTGAGACGAAGTCTGGAATCCAAATGTCTAAAAATGCCCTCCTAAACGGAATTTGGGCCCCTTTGCGCACCTAGGCTGCAAAAAAGTGTCACACATGTGGTATCGCCATACTCAGGAGAAGTAGGGCAATGTGTTTTGGGGTGTCTTTTTACATATACCCTTGCTGGGTGAGAGAAATATCTCTGTCAAATGACAACTTTGTATAAAAAAATTGGAAAAGTTGACTTTTAGAGAGATATTTCTCTCACCCAGCATGGATATATGTAAAAATACACCCCAAAACACATTGCCCTACTTCTTCTGAGTACAGCGATACCACATCTGTGACACTTTTTTGCAGCCTAGGTTGGCAAAGGGGTCCAAATTCTAAAGAGTACCTTTAGGATTTCACAGGGCATTTTTAACACATTTGGATTTCAAACTACTTCTCACGCATTAGGGCCCCTAAAATGCCAGGCAGTATAACTACCCCACAAGTGACCCCATTTTGAAAAGAAGACACCCAAGGTATTTCGTGATGGGCATAGTGAGTTCATGGAAGTTTTTATTTTTTGTCACAAGTTAGAGGAATATGAGACTTTGTAAGGAAAGAAAAAAAAAATCATCATTTTCCGCTAACTTGTGCCAAAAAAATTATAATTCTAGGAACTCGCCATGCCCCTCACGGAATACCTTGGGGTGTCTTCTTTCCAAAAGTATTAAAAAGTGAAAGTTTGATTTATGATTATTATTATGTCCCATTACTTTTGGTCCGTTAACAAGTGGGAGGCACATATGCAAACTGTTGTAATTCCTACACCATTCACCTGATTTGGATGTAAATACCCTCAAATTAAAACTGAAAGTCTGCAGTTAACGCACATCTTGTTTGTTTCTTTTCAAATCCATTGTGGTGGTGTATAGAGCAAAACATGCTAGAATTGTGTCAATGTCCCAATATATATGGACCTGACTGTAATTATCAAATTTGAGATTTTGAGGATATGAACTATATATTGGTAAAACTAGTGTTCTCTGATAGGTCATCTAAAAGATTTCTCCAAAAGTAGAATATTTAAGACATTTCTATATTAATTTGGCATCAAATAAAGCAGTGTATACTTCATTTGGTGGTGTCCTGGGTGTTTCGTTTGTGTCTGATTGCATTTTATACAGTTCTGCCAACTATATGTCCTGCTGCCAAATGTGGTGACAATCTAACCATGTAAGGAGCTTTTGGTTCCATCTGAGGCACCAAATCCAACCTTTTCATTTCTTATAGTTTAATGATTGTACAGTAGACTGTTGCTTAGAAGTTGCTTATATCAAGGTTGTGCGTACGGGCCGGATACATACACAGAACTTTATCGATTTTTTTTTCAGTTCATTATTGTGTATCACAGCTCTGAAGTCTGCAGCATAGGTACCTACAAATAAAGGTGTAGGGAGTAGGGATGAGCGAACCCGAACTGTATAGTTCGGGTTCGTACCGAATTTTGGGGTGTCCGTGACACGGACCCGAACCCGAACATTTTCGTAAAAGTCCGGATTCGGTGTTCGGCGCTTTCTTGGCGCTTTTTGAAAGGCTGCAAAGCAGCCAATCAACAAGCGTCATACTACTTGCCCCATGAGGCCATCACAGCCATGACTACTATTGGCATGGCTGTGATTGGCCAGTGCAGCATGTGACCCAGCCTCTATTTAAGCTGTAGTCACGTAGCACCGCACGTCACTCTGCTCTGATCAGTGTAGGGAGAGGATGCAGCTGCTGCTGTTAGGGTGAGATTAGGCAGGGATTTATTTACTGAAGTGATCGATATACAGCTGTGTATCATACAACCTCTGCTATTCAATTGCTCACTGTTTTAAGGTTGCCCACAGCGTTTTTCAGTCACTTTTTTCTGGGGTGATCGGCGGCCATTTTGTGTCTTGTGGTGCGCCAGCACAAGCTGCCACCAAGTCCATTTTTAACCATCAATAGTGTTTTTTTTTTTTTTTCTATATCCTACATCAGGGGCTTGGCTGTGCTTGCTATTTTATTGAGGGGTAAAATACAATTGCCAAAATAGCAGTACCCTAAATCTGGTGTTTCAGCTGTGGCTAGTCAATTGTAATACTGTCTGCTGTCTGCCGAAGCACAGTTTTTGTTCTGGGTTGAATACAATTCCCAACTTAGCAATTCCCTAAATTAGTGGTTTCTGCTCTATCAGGCCAAGTTTAAATCTATCCATAAAAGGGTATATTAGATTGAAGGTGCGGATAGGGTCATCCTCAATAACTTCACACGCTACCGTGCATTTCCAAGTCTAATTTTGTCCGTAAAAGGGATACCTGTCATCCAGCGCCTAAATACTAGGCCTACAATTTATATTCAGCTAAATCTGTCGTTACTGCTGTGCCTGTATTAGTGTAATACGGTACCTGAATAGATAGCCAGATAGTGTTAGGTGCCTGTAAAAAAAGGCCTGAATTTGAATTCAATACATTGGGCCAAATAATTTTTTTCTTATTGTGGTGAACGGTAACAATGAGGAAAACATCTAGTAAGGGACGCGGAAGCGGACATGGTCGTGGTGGTGTTAGTGGACCCTCTGGTGCTGGGAGAGGACGTGGCCGTTCTGCCACAGCCACATGTCCTAGTGAACCAACTACCTCAGGTCCCAGTAGCAGCCAGAATTTACAGCGATATTTGGTGGGGCCCAATGCCGTTCTAAGGATGGTAAGGCCTGAGCAGGTACAGGCATTAGTCAATTGGGTGGCCGACAGTGGATCCAGCACGTTCACATTATCTTCCACCCAGTCTTCTGCAGAAAGCGCACAGATGGCGCCTGAAAACCAAGCCCATCGGTCTGTCACATTACCCCCATGCATATCAGGGAAACTGTCTGAGCCTCAAGTTATGCAGCAGTCTCTTATGCTGTTTGAAGACTCTGCTGGCAGGGTTTCCCAAGGGCATCCACCTAGCCCTTCCCCAGGGGTGGAAGAGATAGAATGCACTAACGCACAACCACTTATGTTTCCTGATGAGGACATGGGAATACCACCTCAGCACGTCCCTGATGATGACGAAACACAGGTGCCAACTGCTGCGTCTTTCTGCAGTGTGCAGACTGAACAGGAGGTCAGGGAGGAAGACTGGGTGGAAGACGATGCAGGGGACCATGAGGTCCTAGACCCCACATGGAATGAAGGTCGTGCCACTGACTTTCAGAATTCGGAGGAAGAGGCAGTGGTGAGACCGAGCCAACAGCGTAGCAAAAGAGGGAGCAGTGGGCAAAAGCAAAACACCCGCCGCCAAGAGAGTCCGTCTGCTACTGGCCACCGCCATCTGGGACCGAGCACCCCAAAGGCAGCTTCAAGCAGTTCCCTGGCGTGGCAGTTCTTCAAACAATGTGCTGACGACAAGACCCGAGTGGTTTGCACGCTGTGCCATCAGAGCCTGAAGCGAGGCATTAACGTTCTGAACCTTAGCACAACCTGCATGATAAGGCACCTGCATGCAAAGCATGAACTGCAGTGGAGTAAACACCTTAAAAACAAGGAAGTCACTCAGGCTCCCCCTGCTACCTCTTCTGCTGCTGCCACCGCCTCGGCCTCTTCCTCCGCCTCTGGAGGAACGTTGGCACCTGCCGCCCAGCAAACAGAGGATGTACCACCAACACCACCACCTCCGTCACCAAGCATCTCATGTCACACGGCAGCGTTCAGCTCTCCATCTCACAAACATTTGAGAGAAAGTGTAAATTCCCACCTAGCCACCTTCGATCCCTGGCCCTAAATGCCATCATTTCTAAACTACTGGCCTATGAAATGCTGTCATTTAGGCTGGTGGACACAGACAGCTTCAAACAGCTCATGTCGCTTGCTGTCCCACAGTATGTTGTTCCCAGCCACCACTACTTCTCCAAGAGAGCCGTGCCTTCCCTGCACAACCAAGTATCCGATAAAATCAAGTGTGCACTGCGCAACGCCATCTGTGGCAAGGTCCACCTAACCACAGATACGTGGACCAGTAAGCACGGCCAGGGACGCTATATCTCCCTAACTGCACACTGGGTAAATGTAGTGGCGGCTGGGCCCCAGGCGAAGAGCTGTTTGGCGCACGTCCTTCCGCCGCCAAGGATCGCAGGGAAACATTCTTTGCTCCTATTGCCTCCTACTCGGCTTCCTCCTCCTCTTCTTTCACCTGCTCATCCAGTCAGCCACACACCTTCACCACCAACTTCAGCACAGCCCGGGGTAAACGTCAGCAGGCCATTCTGAAACTCATATGTTTGGGGGACAGGCCCCACACCGCACAGGAGTTGTGGCGGGGTATAGAACAACAGACCGACGAGAGGTTGCTGCCGGTGAGCCTCAAGCCCGGACTGGTGGTGTGCGATAATGGGCGAAATCTCGTTGCAGCTCTGGGACTAGCCGGTTGGACGCACATCCCTTGCCTGGCGCATGTGCTGAATTTGGTGGTGCAGAAGTTCATTCACAACTACCCCGACATGTCAGAGCTGCTGCATTAAGTGCGGGCCGTCTGTGCGCGCTTCCAGCGTTCACATCCTGCCGCTGCTCGCCTGTCTGCGCTACAGCGTAACTTCGGCCTTCCCGTTCACCGCCTCATATGCGACGTGCCCACCAGGTGGAACTCCACCTTGCACATGCTGGACAGACTGTGCGAGCAGCAGCAGGCCATAGTGGAGTTTCAGCTGCAGCACGCACGGGTCAGTCGCACTGCGGAACAGCACCACTTCACCACCAATGACTGGGCCTCCATGCGAGACCTGTGTGCCCTGTTGCGCTGTTTCGAGTACTCCACCAACATGGCCAGTGGCGATGACGCCGTTATCAGCGTTACAATACCACTTCTATGTCTTCTTGAGAAAACACTTAGGGCGATGATGGAAGAGGAAGTGGCCCAGGAGGAGGAGGAGGAAGAGGGGTCATTTTTAGCACTTTCAGGCCAGTCTCTTTAAGTGACTCAGAGGGAGGTTTTTTGCAACAGCAGAGGCCAGGTACAAATGTGGCCAGACAGGGCCCACTACTGGAGGACGAGGAGGACGAGGATGAGGAGGAGGTGGAGGAGGATGAGGATGAAGCATGTTCACAGCGGGGTGGCACCCAACGCAGCTCGGGCCCATCACTGGTGCGTGGCTGGGGGGAAACGCAGGACGATGACGATACGCCTCCCACAGAGGACAGCTTGTCCTTACCTCTGGGCAGCCTGGCACACATGAGCGACTGCATGCTGCAGTGCCTGAGCAACGACAGCAGAGTTGCCCACATTTTAACATGTGCGGACTACTGGGTTGCCACCCTGCTGGATCCCCGGTACAAAGACAATGTGCCCACCTTACTTCCTGCACTGGAGCGTGATAGGAAGATGCGCGAGTACAAGCGCACGTTGGTAGACGCGCTACTGAGAGCATTCCCAAATGTCACAGGGGAACAAACAAGTGGAAGCCCAAGGCGAAGGCAGAGGAGGAGCAAGAGGTCGCCAACGCAGCTGTGTCACGGCCAGCTCCTCTGAGGGCAGGGTTAGCATGGCAGAGATGTGGAAAAGTTTTGTCACCACGCCACAGCTAACTGCACCACCACCTGATACGGAACGTGTTAGCAGGAGGCAACATTTCACTAACATGGTGGAACAGTACCTGTGCACACCCCTCCACGTACTGACTGATGGTTCGGCCCCATTCAACTTCTGGGTCTCCAAATTGTCCACGTGGCCAGAGCTAGCCTTTTATGCCTTGGAGGTGCTGGCCTGCCCAGCGGCCAGCGTTTTGTCTGAACGTGTATTCAGCACGGCAGGGGGCGTCATTACAGACAAACGCAGCCGCCTGTCTACAGCCAATGTGGACAAGCTGACGTTCATAAAAATGAACCAAGCATGGATCCCACAGGACCTGTCCATCCCTTGTGCAGATTAGACATTTATAACTACCTCCCCTTAACCATATATTATTGTACTCCAGGGCACTTCCTCATTCAATCCTTTTTTTATTTTCATTTTACCATTATATTGTGGGGCAACCCAAAGTTGAATGAACCTCTCCTCTTGTAGAAATCCAGAAAAATAAAAAAATGGAGACAGCACGTCCAAAAAGGGTGCAAAAAGTGGAATTTATTCCGGATGCAACGTTTCGGCTATGTTAGCCTTTTTCAAGCATGCATATACATCCAAATGGTTGGGTTTATATACCCACGTACAAATACATGTGTGGGGGAGTGACCTGTGGTGCAATTCATTTCATTGACATCAGCAGTTTGTGATAACATACCTTGTACCATAGTGTGCATGTGGGGTTGGGCGGGTAGCCTGCAGTATTGGACAACCAACAGGAATTGCCCCTGGAGAAGAGGAGGACGGAAACACAAGAGACGCAATGGGATCATCTGCACAAATACGGAAACCACCGTTCCGAAGATATCCCGCGAGACAGAAGAGGACAACTTAGTCGTCAACATATCATCATGTTCCCTGACACCAAGTGAGACAGCAATCCTGAATAAAGGTATGTCTTTTGTTCCTGATTCCAAAATTGACTGGTTCACCACTGACATTGAACTCAAAAAATTCTTTCGTCTATTAAGACTCAAAGCATTTTTTGCCAACAAGGCCCAATCAGATGATCATGCACTCACTAGAGAAACTACACTAACAAATGAGATTACATTGAGAGAATGTGGGTTAAGAAATAGGAGCTCCTTCACGCCACCAGCAACTGATCATAGTGTGGAAACATACATAGATGTGGTCACAACACAAATACATAATTTGCGTAATAACAACACATATGAGAGATTCCATAGGAACATAACAAAGGATTAAGAACAAGCTATTCACAACCTGAAGAAAAACAATGCCATTATAATAAAAACGGCAGACAAAGGTGGAGCAGTAGTGGTTCAGAACAAAACTGATTATATAGCTGAACTAAGACGTCAACTGACAGACACGGCAGTATATGAACCGCTAACAGGAGATCCAAAATTCAAGATCATGGATGAGATAAACAAAATACTAACTGGGGCAGTAACCAATAATGTGATCGATCAAGATCTATTTGAGTATCTGCGAGTGACTAACCCAGTCACTCCAGTTATATACTGCTTACCAAAGATACATAAACAGCTACAGAACCCACCAGGACGCCCGATTGTGTCAGGAAACGATTCCCTGTTCACACCAATGGCAACTTTTCTAGACAAAATGCTGAGACGATTCGCCACACAATCACGCTCTTACATACGTGACACTACAGATTTCCTGAATAAATTACAGGAACTGAAAGTCACTACCACAGCAATTTTAGTCTCCTTTGATGTTGTGAGTCTTTACACATCGATATCGCACACCAAGGGTTTACATGCTGTTAATTATATGCTGGGGAAATCTGACTTTTCCTCCCATCTGAATGAATTTCTCCTGAATCTACTCAGGATTGTCCTGACGGAAAATGATTTCCTATTCGGCAATGACTTCTATAAACAGCGACGGGGGACCGCTATGGGATCAAACGTAGCGCCCACTTACGCAAATATCTTCATGAATCAGTTTGAAGAGGAGGTTGTGTATAAATCCACTAAGTTTCCACAGGTACAATGTTGGTGGCGGTATATTGATGACGTGTTTGCAATCTGGAATGGCGACATCTTAAGCTTACAAGAGTTCTTGATAGAACTCAACGAATCAGACCCGGATCTTCAATTTACTATGGTGCATTCATATTCGGAACTTCAATTCCTTGACGTTTCAGTGTGCAAAACCGACGAGAATACTCTTACCACGGATCTCTTCACTAAAAAAACGGATAGAAACAATTTATTGCGATTTGAGAGTCACCACCCGAGAAGTATGGTGAACACATTACCCCGATCGCAACTCATGAGAGTAAGACGGATAGTCGGTGAGGAAACACTCTGCACACACAGAATGGAGGACATGAAGAACAAATTTCTTGCCAGAGGATATCCGGCTCCGCTGTTGAATGAACATGAAAAGGACATTTCAAAAATCCCGAGAGAACAGCTACTAACCAGCACCCGCAAGAAAGAAATATCCAGAATACCCTTCGTCAGCACATATGGGCACCATAGCAACAAGATCGGACAGATTATACGTGAAAATTGGGACATCATTCGTAGAGGCCATCCAGATTTAGACACATTGAAGGATCCTCCGATCATGGCTTTTAAGAGACCAAAAAACCTAAAAGATTTCCTTATTAAATCAGATATAGGTCCCTTAGGGGGTCTGACGCAGACCTTTTTGGCACCCCAGAAGAAGGGTTGCTACCCATGTCTCCATTGCAGCAACTGCAATGCCATGATGAAAGGCCCACACTTCTCTCACCCCAGGACAGGCAAACAGTATGATATCAGACACTTTCTAACCTGTCAGTCGTCATATGTCATTTACACCCTACAGTGTCCATGTGGTCTCCTCTATGTAGGAGAAACCACTATGGAATGCAGGGAACGGATTACGAAGCATAAATCCACCATCAGGAAAAAGAATGTGGAACAACCAGTTCCAAGGCATTTCGTGGAGGCCAAACACAATATCAGCCAATTACGTTTCCGTATCATAGACCACATACCAAGGCAAAGAAGAGGTGGCGACCGAGAAAAACTCTTGAAAAAGTGTGAACTCAAGTGGATAGATAAGTTGGACACTTTAACACCGAGGGGCATGAACATTGACTTTGCCATAACCCCCTTCCTTTAAATAACATGTATTTAATTTTCTTAGGTGTATAAGCACCATCGGATTTCTCTGCGCTTAACTTTTGTTTTTATCTTTCAGGTTCTTTTCCTGATACATTTACATTGGGACTTTTGGACTCTACACATGCTCACCCCCCTTTTTTCACTTCACCATTATACGTGAGTAGGGTAAGAAACCCATAAAATATGTAGTTTTACAGATATTGTCTCATCATACAGAATTATGTACACGCCATGTGATATCAGATCACAGTATCTGACCATACGCATTTATTATGCAACAGTATCCAAAGAAATCTATCCGTTTATGTTTGTACATTTTGTGAGTGTCACACAGGGATGGAGCCCCGTGACACAATCAAAATTCAATTCGCAGGTGGATGGGGCATACGCAAGATTTTTTTTGCTGCGCATGAGCGGGGCACATAAGTTGTGCTCAGGTATACTCAAAAATATGCATATTTATAGGCTTATCCCATTGCGCATACGCCCACCCTTGATCCTGCATCTGGATACATCATAGATATTGCACTCTATAACATTGCGCATGCGCACCATACAGTATTGGAGAGTGCCATGGAGAACTATCTTTATTATTCCATTATCCCCTCCACTTTGTGCGCCGCTACGCCTACTTTGTGCGCAAATATAGTTATACTGCAGAGAGCATTATTTGATTCTGTTTCTTACACAACCGGAAGAATCAGGTGGAACGCAAATGCGGTCCACACATGACCGGCACCCACATCCGGAAGTCACCTGACCGGATGTGCCACTTTGGAACGCAAATGCGTTCCACGAGAGCTTGACACCGGAAGTGACGACTCCGGCAGCCCGCTCTTGACACGCAGATGCGTTCCACCTGCATCAAACTTCCGTTGGCGTCCCTCATGGCGAGATGAACGGCTCCAATACTGCAGGCTACCCGCCCAACCCCACATGCACACTATGGTACAAGGTATGTTATCACAAACTGCTGATGTCAATGAAATGAATTGCACCACAGGTCACTCCCCCACACATGTATTTGTACGTGGGTATATAAACCCCACCATTTGGATGTATATGCATGCTTGAAAAAGGCTAACATAGCCGAAACGTTGCATCCGGAATAAATTCCACTTTTTGCACCCTTTTTGCACGTGCTGTCTCCATTTTTTTATTTTTCTGGATTTCTACAAGTTGCTTTACTGGGGGTTTTTTACCGCCCCTCCTGGAGACGAGCACCCGACGCATAACTACTTGGGAGTGCTGTCCACCCATATTTTCTGAACCTCTCCTCTGTCTGGGTGTCGGGGCCTAAAAATATCTGACAGTGGCCTGTTCCAGTGTTGGGTTACATGAAGCCTGATTCTCTGCTATGACATGAAGCCTGAATCTCTGCTATGAGACCTCTCTCCTCTGTCTGGGTGCCGGGCCTAAAAATATCTGACAGTGGCCTGTTCCAGTGTTGGGTGACATGAAGCATGATTCTCTGCTATGCCATGAAGCCTGATTCTCTGCTATGGGACCTCTCTCCTCTGTCTGGGTGCCGGGGCCTAAAAATATCTGACAATGGCCTGTTCAAGTGTTGGGTGACATGAAGCCTGATTCTCTGCTATGACATGAAGCCTGATTCTTTGCTATGGGACCTCTCTCCTCTGTCTGGGTTCCGGGGCCTAAAAATATCTGACAATGGCCTGTTCCAGTGGTGGGTGACATGAAGCCTGATTCTCTGCTATGACATGAAGCCTGATTCTCTGCTATGGGACCTCTCTCCTCTGTCTGGGTGCCGGGGCCTAAATATCTGACAATGGCCTGTTCCAGTGTTGGGTGACGTGAAGCCTGATTCTCTGCTATGACATGAAGCCTGATTCTCTGCTATGACTTGAAGCCTGATTCTCTGCTATGACATGAAGCCTGATTCTCTGCTATGGGACCTCTCTCCTCTGTCTGGGTGCCGGGGCCTAAATATCTGACAATGGCCTGTTCCAGTGGTGGGTGACATGAAGCCTGATTCTCTGCTATGCCATGAAGCCTGATTCTCTGCTATGGGACCTCTCTCCTCTGTCTGGGTGCCGGGGCCTAAATATCTGACAATGGCCTGTTCCAGTGGTGGGTGACGTGAAGCCTGATTCTCTGCTATGACATGAAGCCTGATTCTCTGCTATGACTTGAAGCCTGATTCTCTGCTATGACATGAAGCCTGATTCTCTGCTATGGGACCTCTCTCCTCTGTCTGGGTGCCGGGGCCTAAAAATATCTGACAGTGGCCTGTTCCAGTGGTGGGTGACGTGAAGCCTGATTCTCTGCTATGCCATGAAGCCTGATTCTCTGTTATGGGACCTCTCTCCTCTGTCTGGGTGCCGGGGCCTAAATATCTGACAATGGCCTGTTCCAGTGGTGGGTGACGTGAAGCCTGATTCTCTGCTATGACATGAAGCCTGATTCTCTGCTATGACTTGAAGCCTGATTCTTTGCTATGACATAAAGCCTGATTCTCTGCTATGGGACCTCTTTCCTCTGTCTGGGTGCCGGGGCCTAAATATCTGACAATGGCCTGTTCCAGTGGTGGGTGACGTGAAGTCTGATTCTTTGCTATGACATGAAGCCTGATTCTCTGCTATGACTTGAAGCCTGATTCTCTGCTATGACATGAAGCCTGATTCTCTGCTATGGGACCTCTCTCCTCTGTCTGGGTGCCGGGGCCTAAATATCTGACAATGGCCTGTTCCAGTGGTGGGTGACGTGAAGCCTGATTCTCTGCTATGACATGAAGCCTGATTCTCTGCCATGAGACCTCTCTCCAATTGATATTGGTTAATTTAAATTTATTTTATTTTTGTTTTTATTCATTTCCCTATCCACATTTGTTTGCAGGGGATTTACCTACATTTTGCTGCCTTTTGCAGCCCTCTAGCCCTTTCCTGGGCTATTTTACAGCCTTTTTAGTGCCGAAAAGTTTGGGTCCCCATTGACTTCAATGGGGTTCGGGGCGAAGTTCGGGTCGAGTTCGGATCCCGAACCCGAACATTTCCGGGAAGTTCGGCCGAACTTCTCGAACCCGAACATCCAGGTGTTCTCTCAACTCTAGTAGGGAGTCAAAATAAGTGCACAAACAAGTACCAAGCCCTCCTACCCCAGGTAGGTAATGGTACAGCCACATAACCAGGTTTCTGCTTACATTTTTGGAAGCCAAAATCAGGAGTGGATCATAAAAGGAGAGAAAGTATAAAGGACAGATATGACTTCTCTTTTTTGAATCCACTCCTGATTTCGGCTTCCAAAACTGCATGCAGAAACGAATCCTGATTGTGTGGCCTAACCCTTAGGGTGTGGTTGTATTAACCAGCATCAGACGGGGATCTCTATTTAATCAGAAGCCCTGAGGATAACCGAGACCAGAGACTTTCCCTGTATTTTACCAGCTTATTATGTTGGCTTGGAAAAGCCAACATACTGTTATTCGATTGTGGTTCAGCTTATTATGTTGGCTTGTCCTATAGCGAAGTTCGTTGCTTGTGCTTCAATAACCGTTCCCGCTCTCCGGGCCCCTGTGGCGGGCCCCCAAACGCCACTTTTTTCCCATAGACTTTGACAGGGAAAATTTTCAAGTCGCTCTCACTCGCATAGTTTTGAAGCTACATTCCCCAAACTCGGATCACATATTGTTGGTGTCGCCCTGAACAAAACAGTGAATTTTGGCGGGACAGCAACGGCCAATGAAAATTTAGCAATTTTCTATACGCTACTCCTCCCACAGTTTTAGGAGTACAATTACCAAACTTTGCACACTTGTTTGGCACATACCCGAATAGGTTGCTTGCGCTTTGTTAAGCGATCCCACCCTCCGGGCCCCTGGGGCGGCCCCCAGAAGATCCAATTTTTTCCCATAGACTTTCATTGGAAAATGTAAAACTTTTGCCACTCGTACAGCTTTTAAGTAGGGTTGAGCGAACCCGAACTGTAAAGTTCTGGTTCGTACCGAACTTTAGGATTTTTGGACCCCGGACCCGAACATTTCCGTAAAAGTTCGGGTCTGGTGTTTGGAGGTTTCTTGGCGCTTTTTGAAAGGCTGCACAGCAGCCAATCAACAAGCGACGTACTACTTGCCCCAAGAGGCCATCACAGCCATGCCTACTAATGTCATGGCTGTGATTGACCAGAGCAGCATGTGACCCAGGCTCTATATAAGCTTGAGTCACATAGCGCTGCATGTCACTCTGCTGTTACAAGTGTAGGGAGAGGATGCTGCTGGACTTGTGATTTCAGGGAAGGAATAGGAGAGAATCTAATTCAGCGATCTACAGACAAATACTTGTGTGGGTGCCCTGAGCTCATTGACCAAAAAATACTAACTTTTAGAATTCTGTTAGTTAGGTGGGTGGCGTCGTCGTCGGTCATTTTATGCATGCTCAGTGCACCAGCACTGCATCTGAGCTTTTGGGACATTGCAAATCACCAGTGTTAAATTCAAGTTTATTATATACAGCTTTCATATTCTGTTAGCAAAAAAAGACTTTTTTGGCAATCTACAACATCTGTATTAGTCAGTGTGCAATTTTAGGTACACCCATCATTTTCTGGGGTTTGAAAAAAAACCCCACTATTTTCAGGCCTTGCAGCATCAGCACGTGTGAAAATACCGGCTTATATACTGCTGTCAAATTCAGTTTTTAAACAAACACTCATTTGTGCACAAAAATTTTTGTTGGCAGCCATTGATGCAGATGTCATTGTGAGATACATGCTTAATACATTTGGGTTACATTCAGAGATTTTAAATACCGCCATTTGGTGCACCAATATTGAATTCAGGCCTACACTGGTTCAGGCCCTGTGAGATACCACCTCTACATACAGGGGTTTGAATTAGGCATTTGAAATACAGCCATTTGAAATACAGCCATTTTGTGCAAAGATATATTTACTGCAGGCCTACAGAGGTTCAGGCCCTCTGAGATACTACCTCTACATACAGGGGTTTGAATTAGGCATTTGAAATACAGCCAGTTGAAATACAGACATTTTGTGCAAAGATATATTTACTTCAGGCCTACAGAGGTTCAGGCCTTGTGAGATACCACCTCTACATACAAGGGTTTGAATTAGGCATTTGAAATACAGCCATTTGAAATACAGCCATTTTGTGCAAAGATATATTTACTTCAGGCCTACAGAGGTTCAGGCCCTCTGAGATACTACCTCTACATACAGGGGTTTGAATTAGGCATTTGAAATACAGCCATTTTGGGCAAAAAAGTATTTTATTGAGGTCTAAATTGGTTCAGGCCGTGTGAGATACACCCTTTACATACTTTCGTTCTATAATACTATTAATTAAACACCCATTTAAGGCAAGATCCTAAATTAAAATAATATGAGGAGAGCTTCAAATAAGGGACGTGTACCAGGTCGTGGCGCTGCTGGTGGAGCTCCTGTTGCAGGGAGAGGACGTGGTCGATCTGTGCCAGCTACACTCACAAGTGAAACCACTTCCTCAGGTGCGAGTAGGCGACAAAACCTGCAGCGGTATTTGGTCGGGCCTAATGCTGCTCTACGAATGGTGAGGCCTGAACAAGTACAGGCGATAGTAGATTGGGTTGCTGACAGTGGATCCAGTTCCTTCACATTGTCTCCCACCCAGTCACCTGCTGAAAGATCAGAGTTAGCACCTGCAGCCGATGTCCATCAGTCTTTCACCTCACCCCCTTGCAAATCAGCCAAGCAGTCTGAGCCCCAAGTCATGCAGCAGTCTCTTCTGCTTTTTGATGACTCTGCTAGCAGGGTTTCCCAGGGCCATCCACCTAGCCCTGCCCCAGAAATTAAAGATATTTGCCCACCGATGCCCAACCACTTATGTTTCAAGATGAGTACATGGGAGGACCATCGCAGCACGTCTCGGATGATGACGAAACACAGGTGCCAAATGCTGGGGCTTTCGAAAGTGTGCAGACCGACAAGGAAGTCACGGGTGAAGACTGGGTGCAAGATGATGTGGAGGACGATGAGGTCCTCGACCCCACATGGAATCAAGGTCATGTGAGTGACTGATGTAGTTCGGAGGAAGAGGCGGTGGTCGCACAGAGCCACCAGCACAGCAGAAGAGGGAGCAGGGTGCAAAAGCGGAGCGGCTGTCCTCTAGACAGTACGCCTGCTACTGCCCACTGCAGCAAGGGACCGAGCACACCAAAGCCAGCTCATAGGAGCTCCCTGGCATGGCAGTTAATCAGACAATGTGCAGACGACAAGACACGAGTGGTTTGCACGCTGTGCAATCAGAGCCTGAAGCGAGGCATAAACGTTCTCAACCTGAGCACAACCTGCATGACCAGGCATTTAAGTGCAAAGCACGAGCTGCAGTGGAGTAGACACCTCAAAAACCAAGAAAGGTCTCTGGCTCCTCCTGCTTCCTCTTCTGCTGCAGTTGCGGCCTCTTCATCCACCTCTGGAGTGACAGTACCACCTGGCACCCCACAAAAAGAGGATCTGCCAGCAACACCAACACCTGGGTCACCAAGCATCTCCACAATGTAACACGGAAGCGTTCAGCTCTCCATATCCCAAACGCTGAAGAGGAAGTACCCCCCTACCCACCCGCGATCCCTAGCCCTGAATGCCAGCATTTCTAAATTACTGGCCTTTGAAATGCTTTCATTCCGTCTGGTGGAGACGGATAGTTTTAAAGGCCTTATGGCGGTGGCTGTCCCACAGTACGTCGTGTCCAGCCGCCACTACTTTTCAAGGCGAGCCATCCCTTCACAACCAAGTAGGGGACAAAATCAGGTGTGCACAAAGCAACGCCATCTGTGGCAAGGTGCACTTGACTACGGATACGTGGACCAGTAAGCACGGTCAGAGCCGTTATATCTCCATAACAGCACACTGGGTAAATGCAGTGGCGGCTGGGCCTAAGGCAGATAGCAGTTTGGCGCATATCCTTCCACCACCGAGGATTGCAGGGCGCTTCAGTTTGCCTCCTGTTGCTTCCTCCTCCTACTCTGCTTCCTCATCCTCTACCAGCTCCTCATCCGGTCAGCGTAACACCTTCACCACCAACTTCAGCACAGCCAGGGGTAAACGACAACAGGCAGTTTTAAAACGTATCTGTTTGGGGGACAAACCCCACACCGCGCAGGAGCTGTGGACGGGCCTTGCAAAACAGACCGATGAGTGGTTTGTGCTAGTCAGCCTCAAGCCCGGCCTGGTGGTGTGCGATAATGGGCGAAATCTCGTAGCAGCTCTGGGACTAGCCGGTTTGACGCACATCCCTTGCCTGGCTCATGTGCTGAATTTGGTGGTGCAGAGATTGCTTAAAAATTACCCCGATATGTCAGAGCTGCTGCATAAAGTGTGGGCCGTCTGTGCGCGCTTTCGGCGTTCTCACTCTGCTGCTGCTCTCTTGTCAGCACTGCAGCGTAACTTCGACCTTCCCGCTCGCCACCTCATATGCGAAGTGCCCACAAGGTGGAACTCCACATTGCACATGCTGGCCAGGCTGTGCGAGCAGCAGCAGGCGATAGTGGAGTTTCAGATGCAGCACGCACGAGTGAGTCGCTCGGCGGAACAGCACCACTTCACCACCAATGACTAAGCCTCCATGCGAGACCTGTGTTCCTTATTGCGCTGTTTCGAGTACTCCACCAACATGGCCAGTGCCCATAACGCCATTATCAGCGTTACTATCCCACTTCTATGCCTCCTTGAAAAAACGCTCCTGACGATGATGGAAGAGGATGTGGCACAGGAGGAGGAAGAGGGATCATTTCGTAGGGTTTCCGGCCAGTCATTCCCAAGTGGCTCCGAGAGTGGGTTCCTGCACCCACAAACCCAAAGTACACAATTGTCCAGCCAGGGCACAGTTCTGCAGGATGAGGAGGTGGAGGATGAGGAGATGGAGGAGGAGGAACCATGTTCACAGCAGGGTGGCACCCAGACCAGCTAATGGCCATCACTGGTGCGTGGATGGGGGGATACAGAGGAAATAGACGATACACCTCCCACAGAGGACAGCTTTTCGTTGCCTCTGGGCAGCCTGGCACACATGAGCGATTACATGCTGCAGTGTCTCTGCAACGACCGCCGAGTTGCCCACATTCTAACTTGTGCTGATTACTGGGTGGCCACGCTGCTGGATCCCCGTTACAAGGACAACGGTACCGTCCTTAATTCCATCACTGGAGCGTGATCGTAAGATGCGGGAGTACAAGCGCACGCTGGTAGACGCGCTGCTCGTGGCATTCCCACCTGACAGAGGGGGCACAGTGGAAGCACAAGGCGAAGGCAGAGGACGAGAAATAGGTCGCCAACGCAGCTGGGGCACCGCCAGCACCCCAGAAGGCAGGGTTAGCATGGCCGAAATGTGGAAAAGCTTTGTCAGCACGCCACAACAACCAGCATTACCAGCTGATATGGAACGTCCTAGCAGGAGGCAGCATTTCACCAACATGGTGGAGCAGTATGTGTGCACACGTCTACACGTACTAAATGACGGGTCTGCTCCCTTCAGCTTCTGGGTCTCCAAATTGGGCACATGGCCTGAGCTTGCCCTTTACGCCTTGGAGGTGCTGACCTGCCCTGCAGCGAGTTTATTATCTGAAAGTGTGTTTAGCACGGTTGGGGAGCGTCATCACAGACAAGAGCAGCCGCCTGTCCACAGCCAATGTGGACAAGCTCACGTTCATTAAAATGAACCAGGCATGGATCCCTCAGGACTTGTCCGTACCTTGTGCAGAATGGACATGTATACCGGCACTAAGCATCCATTGTTATTCTGCAGCGCAATTGCTCATGTTTGTATTTTGGATATTTCACACTCTTTTGGAGTGTACCTTAATTTTACAAAATTAAATTAAAACCAAAAACCTGCGTTGGCTATCTCGTCCTCCTCCACCGCCGCTTCCACCTACTCCGCTGCGTCCACCGCCTCCTCAAACTCCTACTCCATATGGAACTCTACCTCATAAATCAATTTTTTAGTTTTTTTGTATGTGTTTTATTTTATATCATTTCACTACTTTGTCATTTACATTTTCGGGTGAAATTAAGTAATTTTTGGGTGTGAAGTACCACTGCTATACCTAGTAGGCCGGTTAAAAAAAAAATTGTCATTTACGTTTTAGGGTGAAATTCACCAATTTTGGTGTGTATAGTACCACTGCTATACCTAGTGGACTGGTAAAAAAAATAAAAATAATTGTCAGTTACATTTTATGGTGAAATTAACAAATTTGTAGGTGTATAGTACCACTGCTATACCTAGTAGACAGGTTGAACAAAGAAAAAAAATTGTTTTGGGGTTAAATTAACCAATTTTTGGGTGTATAGTACCACTGCTATACCTAGTAGGCCGGTTAAAAAAAAATAATAATTGTCATTTACATTTTAGGGTAAAATTCACCAATTTTGGTGTGTATAGTACCACTGCTATACCTAATGGAACGGTGAAAAAAAATAAAAAAAATTGTCAGTTACATTTTCTGGCGAAATAAACCAGTTTTTGGGTGTATAGTACCACTGCTATACCTAGTAGACAGGTAAAAAAAATTTTTTATATATTCTAGTGAAATTCACCAATTTTTGGGTGTGATGTACCACTCCTATACCTAGTAGACCGAAAAAAAAAATTAAATTGTCAGTTACATTTTTTGGTGAAATTCACCAATTTTTGGGTGTAATATACCCTTCTCTACCTAGTTGACAGCTTAATAAATTTCAATAATTTTTCTGTTACATTCTTGGGTTGACATTATACAATTTTAGACGTGAATAAACACCTGCTATGCATAGGTGACAGGGAATAAAATTTTATAAATTATTCAGTAATTAATGCGCCCCACATCCTTACATTCAATGCTTAAACTTTTAAAAGTTGTCACACTTTTATGCTTTAATAATTTCTCCCATATTTCAACTCTAATTTTAAATTTGAAAAAATGGATCCTCCCTTAGGCCCCTTTCACACGGGCGAGTATTCCGCACGGATGCGATGCGTGAGGTGAACGCATTGCACCCGCACTGAATACCGACCCATTCATTTCTATGGGGCTGTTCAGATGAGCGGTGATTTTCACGCATCACTTATGCGTTGCGTGAAAATCGCAGCATGCTCTATATTCTGCGTTTTTCACGCAACGCAGGCACCATAGAAGTGAATGGGGTTGCGTGAAAATCGCAAGCATCCGCAAGCAAATGCGGATGCGGTGCGACTTTCACGCACGGTTGCTAGCAGACGATCGAAAGGGAGACCCGATCATTATTATTTTCCCTTATAACATGGTTGTAAGGGAAAATAATAGCATTCTGAATACAGAATGCAAAGTAAAATAGGGCTGGAGGGGTTAAAAAAATAATAATAATTTAACTCACCTTAGTCCACTTGATCGCGTAGCCCGGCATCTCCTTGTGTCTCCTTTGTTGAATAGGACCTGTGGTGAGCATTAAATACAGTTACAGGACCATTTGATGACATCACTCCGGTCATCACATGGTACGTCACATGATCTTTTACCATGGTGATGGATCATGTGATGACCGGAGTGACGTCATCAAAGGTCCTGTAACTGTATTTAATGCTCACCACAGGTCCTATTCAACAAAGGAGACAGAAGTAGATGCCGGGCCGCGATCAAGTGGACTAAGGTGAGTTAAATTATTTAAAAAATTTTTAACCCCTCCAGCGCTGTTTTACTTTGCATTCCGTATTCAGAATGCTATTATTTTCCCTTATAACCATGTTATAAGGGAAAATAATACAATCTACAGAACACCGATCCCAAGCCCGAACTTCTGTGAAGAAGTTCGGGTTTGGGTACCAAACATGCGCGATTTTTCTCACGCGCGTGCAAAAACGCATTACAATGTTTTGCACTCGCGTGGAAAAATCGCGGGTGTTCCCGCAACGCACCCGCACATTTTCCCGCAACGCCCGTGTGAAACCAGTCTTAAATTTGGTCTCTTTTTCTCATGCACCCTCTCCGGCCTGGAACCCTGATTCCCCGCCACAGGTGATCACCATGGTAGGCGCATAAAAGAACATCGAAAGTTGATAGAGCAGATATCAAATTGGATCGTGAACATCACAGGGACGTGCGACATGGTGGGGCAGTAAGTGTGCACACGCCTACACGAACTGACTGACAGGGGTCAGCCCCTGCAACTTCTGGGTCTCCAAATTGGGCACATGGTCTGAGCTTGCCCTTTACCCCTTGGAGGTGCTGGCCTGCCCTGCAGCCAGTGTATTGTCTGAACATGTGTTTAGCATCACTGGAGGGGGTTATCACAGGTGATATTTCCCAATGTTTTGGGGTGTAGCCTAATTTTAAAAATAAAATTTAAAACCAAAAACCAGTGTAGGCTACCTCCTCCTCCACCGCCGCTTCCACCGCCACCGCCACATCCACCGCCTCCTCAACCTTCTACTCCATATGGACCTGGTCCTCCTAGATCAAGATTATTATTTTTTATTTTTACGTATTTTATGTTATTTAAAGTCATTTCCCTATCCACATTTGTTTGCAGAACACTTGCCATGCTCTTAACCACATTTTGACACCATTTGCAGCCCCCTTTCCATGACATTTTTACAGCCATTTTAGTGTTCAAAAGTTCGGGTCCCTATGGACTTCAATGGGGTTTTGGTTCGGGGTCAAGTTCGGGTCAAGTTCGTGTCCCGAACTCTAACTTTTTTCCGAAGTTCGGCCGAGCCCGTCGAATCCGAACATCCAGGTGTCCGCTCTACTCTACTTTTAAGTTAAATTCGCCAAACTTGGGTCACTTAGTCATAGGGTTAACCTGAAAATTTCTGTCACATTTTGGGGACTCTAAAAAGTGGGCAGAGCCACAAACAACTAATCAGAATTTCCCTATTGACTTCAATGAGAAAATTGAAATTGTTGCCATTCTCACAGTATATAAGCCAGAGTACCCAAACTTTGCACCATTGTTCAATGGGTGACTGAAGTTAAAATGTATGAAAAGTGGGTGGAGTCTACAACAGCCAATCAAATTTCAGCCATTAGTTTAAATGGGAAAATGTAAAACTGCCGCTGCTCTTAGACTGTTAATGGCAGGGTCCTGAAACTTGGCACAGTTGGTCACTGGAGGACTGTGAGAATGTCTGTCTCATTTTGGGGACGTCATTCTCACAGTATTTAAGCCACAGCACCCAAACTCGGCAGGGTGGGTCAGTGTGTGACAAAGGTTAAAATTTATTAAAAGTGGGCGGAGTCTACAACGGCCAATCAAATTTTAGTCAGTTGTTTTAATGGGGAAATGTAAAACTGCCGCTGCTCTTAGACTTTTATTGGCACAGTCTTCAAACTTGGCACAGTCGGTCACTGGAGGACTGGGATTAAAATTCAAAAAAGTGGGTGGAGCCACCAGCAGCCAATCAGATTTCAAGCCAACATCCTGTGGTTTCTTCAGAAACGACACTGTCTAGTTAATAATTGAGATCTGACTGGTGGCGTCAATGGCAGATTTTACCTTCTTATTTGCAAATATTTGTGTGGCCTTTTGGGAGGAAATTTCTTTGTATAAGGGTCAATTCACTTACTGTAAGTGTTTTGGGGTCCGCACATTCTGAGGAACACACACGGCCAGCCCTGTGATTGAAATGCCTATTCTTGTCCATAATTGCAGACAAGAATAGGACATGCTCTATCTTTTTTGCGGGGATACGGAACTACAGATGCAGACAGCACACAGATAGAAAGGTTCTCAACAAGATTTCATTATCCAAGCAAGAGAAAAAGTAGAAATTCCATCAGCTGGGCCTAAAATATAGATTCTTCATTTCTTCTTATAAGAACAGGTGCATACAAAAAAGGCATAGCCTACCGGTTTCTGACAGTTACAACCTGTCATGGCATTGTAAAATGCATGCATGCCAACAATTTAAAAGGCTGAATAGTAATTTTCCCCTACCCCTTCTAATTGTCTCCTACACACATGTGTATTAACCCCTTGTGCACCAATGCATTACAACAGTGTTTTGAAAGGCACCTATAGCAAAAAGTAATGTACTTAAGTACTTAATAAAAATACATAATATCTGTTTGTCCAATCTCAGGATCCAGCAACATTCTCTCATACAAACCCTATGGGTCCAATCACCACCTCTTTGAGGTCTGGACATATACTCACACCCCTGTACTCTCATGGACGATAAATCACCTCCATGGCAATCGCGAAAATGTTGTAATACTGCCGATATATGCCTATTGCTAGTACTGAAAACATCATTAACATGTTCAGCAATTCTCTTCCGGAGTGAGCATATGGTGGAACCTAAATAGCGCATGTTACTGCAGATGCACCATGTGAGGGATACTACAGTTCACAAAGGAATTAATAAAATTTAAAAAATCATCTCCAGAACATGCATTAATATTCTGAGAAATGAGCATGAACATGCAGGTTTTACACTTCACCTTTACACATCGATAAGACCCTTTAGTATGTGCCTCACTCCTTAGAGATGCAGTCTGAATACAGGCTAGGTGAAAAAACATTGCCTACAGTTAATGCCCTCCTGGCTCTAAATCTCACTCCAGAAGAAGGTATATCACATATTCGGCCATCCACATGTAGCATAGGTAGTTATCACTTCACAATCTTGATGATATCATTATACAGGGTGGGCCATTTATATGGATAAAGGGGCTTATCCGCCCATTCTTGCAAAGAATCCCTAACTAGTCGGTCCAAGATAAATGCTGCTCTGTAATGAGACCTACAATCAATGGCTGAGATCCCAACAATTAGCCAATATATAATATATAAGATCCGTAAATAGTCGGTCCAAGATACATATTGCTCTGTAGTGAGATTCAAGAGTAATGATCGATACCCAAAATAGTAGTCAAGATACATCTGAGGGTTAACCGTTAGGATATGGCAGGATTTCTTTCAAGCCAATTGAGCAGTCAGGCCTTTCTCTCGGAAGCGAACATTGTGTTTTCTAGCGGTAATCTCCCACTCAACTGTCAAGATATATCCCAGGCATTTAAAGAGATCAATAAAACCTATAAGAAATATATTAGATCCCTTTGGGAGATCACTAGCCTGGAGACATATCTTCAACAAAAGATTGTCTACAGGGGTATGCGCATACGGATTACCCCTAATGCGCACCAGGACGATGTAGAGTTTGCCAAGGGATGGGAGGATTTATTGACAGAAAACTCTCTTCGCATGCAATCATATATATGTGAACACGAAAAAAAACTATTAGCAAAAGTAGCTGTGCAGTTAGAAAAAGAGATACGTGATATACAGGTATTCCGGACACAATCTGAATTTCCCTTATTTGAAACCAGACTCCAAAAAAGCATAGAAAGCTTACAAAGCGAAATTAAAGAACGAAAGCATAAAAAGTATTTGAGAGATAAAAGGGATTTTGAAACTGGGCATATATATAACAACAAAAATAGTACCAACCCCTTCTATCCTAGGAGAACTGAGCAAAGGGACTATACCGATATATCAGAGTCAGAGGTATCCGAATCAGAAGCAAGTGCAGGTTACCCCAAGAATAGTACAAAAAAGAAGAATAGGTACTATCGTGGAGGATATCAACCTAAATAATTCGCACAAAATCAGGGTGCAAGTGGGGTGCCGCACACAAGTGCGAAATGGCAAAACCCCTTGCAAGGTCGGATGCCGGATGCTCAGGAGCCAAACTTGCAGGTGGCATTGTCGTCTATGCCATCTGCTTTTTTGCCTCCATCAGAAATTGGAGCACAAGTGAGCACATCACATATATTGGCACAGAGTACCCCAGCAATACCACCGTCTTTTTTAGTCCCAGGGATTCAATTAAGAGACAGGGACAAGTGGGGTTACAGTCAGCAAAAAATATAGAGAATAATCCCCCTTCACAGATTATCAATCTGTCTGGGATGGACCTGGATCCCCAGTATGAATTATTACTGGGAAAGGGTCTCTCCTTTACCCCTACACCAGGGTTCAATTGTTTCACCTGGGTAAAGGATGTGAACCTTTTTGCTAGGAAGTTAGCCCTTCATAAAGAATTCAAAGAGAGAGAGAGACAAGATCCGGGTAGGAAAGAACGGGAGGCGTTGATGGTGCTGGAGGAATTGTCAAGAGAGGGTAGAGGTGAGGCTGCAATATCTATGGCTCCAATGACGGATTTGGGTCCCAGATCCAAATACACTCCTCCGTTTTCAGGATACGCCAGTGTGGAGACCTTTGTGAATCTGGTCACAAGGGATCTAGAAATGATTAAAACCAAAAAGAATGAGGTCGGCAATAATTTGACAAATGAAGAAAAAGAAGCTCTAGCAGACCTGACTAAAAGGGATGAAATAATAATCAAAGCGTCGGATAAAGGGGGAAATATAGTGCTACTTAAACAACTAGACTATATAGACATGGTGAAAAGACTGCTAGATGATCGAAAGACCTATAAAAAATTGGAGTCGAACCCCACCATCAAATACAAATTAGAACTAGAGTCCCTTTTAAAACAGGCCAAAGAGGATAATCTAATCACGAAAGATGAGTTCAAAGTATTGTACAATACATGTCCAACGATTGCGACATTTTACGCCCTGCCGAAGGTGCATAAGAAGCGGGATCCAATCCCAGGGAGACCCATTGTATCCGGCAATAGTAGTCTGTGTGAAGGAATTAGTACTTATGTTGATTTATTTCTCAGACCCTTTGTTGAAACTTTACCATCATATATAAAAGACACGCTTGACATGGTCAAGAAATTGAATGGCATCCAGGTAGGCCCCAACACCCTTATAGCAAGCCTCGATGTAGAGGCCTTATATACGAGCATTGAGCACGAAAAAGGGATACAAGCAGTGAAGCACTACTTATACACTAAAGGCACACACTTCTATAATCATAATGATCTAGTTATACACTTGTTACGTTTCCTACTCACTCACAATTATTTTATTTTTGATGGCACTTATTATTTACAGACGCACGGCACAGCAATGGGGACGGTTTGCGCGCCTAGCTTCGCAAACCTGTTCCTTGGGTGGTGGGAGGAAAAATTTGTATTTACTGAGGAAAACACGAAATTCACGGATTATATTTTGTTTTGGGGTCGTTACATTGATGACATTTTAATTTTTTGGGATGGCACAGTCAGAGCGTTTAAAGAATTTACAGATAGACTCAACAGAAACGAACTAGGCCTGACTTTTCACTGTAGAAATACAATCTGAAAGTATCAATTTCCTTGACCTAAAAATCACATTAGACAAGAAAGGAGATATCAGAACAGAGGTGTATAGAAAACCCACAGCATCTAATGGTTTCCTGCATTGGCAGAGCTATCATCCACCAAAATTAAAGAGAGGCATCCCCGTGGGTCAGTATTTAAGGGCCAGACGAAACTGCACCAATGAAGAGACCTTCCAAAAAGAGAGCAAAATCTTATATGATAGATTCAGAAAGAGGGGCTACCCTAAGAAGGTCCTACATCGAGCCTTTAATAGAGCCGCCAACATGAATCGGGAAGAACTCCTGAATAATCGAAAAAAGGAGGGTGAGAAGACTATTAGATGTATAGGGACCTACGATGTGCAAAACGCTAGGATATGCAGGATCCTCCAAAAGCACTGGCATGTCCTGAAGGCAGATAAGGATCTGAGAGAGATACTACCCAAAAATCCAAGTATCACATATAGACGAGGTACGAATCTAAAAGAGATGCTAGTTAGGAGCCATTTTCAAAGAACCTCTAAAAGTAAAACTACATGGCCTAAGACGACAGGATCATACCCATGTGGAACTTGCAGTTTTTGTAAATTCATGATTCCAAAGAAGGAGTTTAAAAATCCCCAAGATGGAAAAACATATAAAATACGAGAATTCATAAACTGCAAGAGTACTGGGGTAGTCTATTGCATACAGGGTGAATGTGAAAAACTGTATGTTGGAAAAACAATTCAAGAATTAAGGAGGAGGATATCCAGACACCTCAGTGCGCTCAATACGAACGAAGAGACACCTCTCTCTAGACACTTACAAACGTATCATGATGGTAAAACTAACGGACTCAAAATCTGGGGGATACAGAAGATTGGGGTACCTCCCAGACAGGGCAGCATAGATCGCAAGTTACAACAAGAGGAGACGAAGTGGATTTATCGTCTCCATTCTCTTGCTCCGAATGGACTAAATGAAGGATTTACCTTTGCGTCATTCTTATAAGGCAAAATGGATCGAATGCAAGACCATTTACAATATAATGTGTACAAACGATATGAAATATATGGAGCAAAAAAACTAAAAACAATTCCCCCTATAGAGATTCCTTTTTTAAGAAATCTGATCTCACACTGTGGAGAAATAGGAGGAGATTATGTGGGGTGCGGGAGCCATGGATAAGTCAGGTAAATGGCAATCGTTGTGATAGCTAGGGAATATAGGCCAGTAGAAATAATACTTACTATTGGGGAAGCATCTGCTTGAAGGATTTTCAGGTACCTAAAAAAGAAAAAACAGACATAAATTAGGGTAAACAGCCAAAAACTGAATGGTCATTAAAAACAAAATCCTAACTGGTTAGGAGTCTGGATATAATAAATTGCTTCCATACAATTTCAATAAAATATAATATGAAGTGGATTTATGCATGTATAACAATAAAATAAATAATAAATAAAAAGGAATAAAAAAGCACAAAAAAAGAATAAGAATTAATGAGTGGAGAAAAGGAGAAAAAAAAAAAAAAAAAAGCATTCAGTGAAGGCATGTAACCTCAATACAATACTTCAAAATAATCAAGAATAGTAATTCAGGTACTGAAAATAGGATTCCCCAATACTATTAAGTATTGGGATAGAAACATGATGTAATTCAAAGCCCAGTGTTAAAATCATATGGTGGGAGGCTCCTACTGGAGTAGAATAAATAAATATGTACTAATACAGACCATCCTGATAGGGCTATCTCTGGTTCTCTATTAGGGTTGTTGTGATACAGCCGGAGGTAAAGTTCGCACGCATGCGCAAAGAAACTGGACAGCCGAAGTGTACACAAGTTCGGACGCATGCGCAGAGGACCGGTATCGCGGGACTGCAGGGCGCAAAGCGCATGACGTAGGAGCAATTGCCGTTCCGGGAAGAAAGTGCGGCGCCCCGGATATGATGTCACCAGTGAGGCCCGATAACATAATAGTAAAATATGTGGCAACGTCTATGCGTACGGGAACGTAGCACACACACGTAACCCCCACCTATTGGTAGCTACCCGGAAAGCCCACCCTGAATAAAAGATGATTGGACAAAGTTTTTAACACCGGCATTCCGAGGGTATAAAAGCCCCGGCCCCGCCCCCCACATTTACCTGTTAAGTTTCCCCTGAAGACGCCGACAGGCTCGGCGAAACATGTAGGGACACAGGTTTAGAGTTTTAGGC
Source organism: Bufo bufo (assembly GCF_905171765.1). Lineage (NCBI taxonomy): Eukaryota > Metazoa > Chordata > Amphibia > Anura > Bufonidae > Bufo > Bufo bufo. The sequence goes on along the minus strand of NC_053394.1, from coordinate 240,888,226 downwards.
AGGAGTTAGTCAGGGGGCCCATCAATCATTTCTCTGGAGTAAGAGACTGTTTGTTATATATATAAAAAACCAGGATAGTTTGGTACAAGAGGCACTGGCAGTGTATAAATATATGTGGTCAGTGACCCTGAAATCACTAACTCCCAAGTTTTAAATATTGCTCCCAAGTAATATATGTTTTTTTAAAAATCTTGTAATAAAATCGAGTTTTAAGTTTATCAGTCAGAGGAGCTGTAAAAAATACGCCTGGTCCATGTGACCCTTAAAATATTTAAATTTATGGTAAATAAGTGGCGTAGCAACTCCTCTGAGGGAAATCTTTGTTTGTTACTGTAATCCATTTATATGGATACACCTTAATAAAATGGGAATGGTTGGTGATATTAATTTCCTGTTTGTGGCACATTAGTATATGTGAGGGAGGAAACTTTTCAAGATGGGTGGTGACCATGGCGGCCATTTTGAAGTCAGCCATTTTGAATCCAACTTTAGTTTTTTCAATAGGAAGAGGGTCATGTGACACATCAAACTTATTGGGAATTTCACAAGAAAAACAATGGTGTGCTCGTTTTATTTTATTTTTTTAACATATTTTTATTTATTTTTATTTATAATGTATCATCTTACATGGCATTTTCATTGCATGTCACATAATGGTGAGTAGAGGATACACTATATACTTTAAGTATATAAACATAGTGCAAATACATCGAGGTAGTACAATCAGTGCAATACATGTTTTGAAAGAAAAAGTACAAGTACAAGTAAAACACCCGCCCTCCCTCCCTAGCCCTCCCACCCCACATTAAAGGATGTCTGTTCCTACTTTCCCCTTCTCATAATATATTAAACGGATTAATTTAATTTACGTGGATGATGACACAGGATAGGACCCCCAAGTACCAACAGATAATCTCCCAATGCTCCCGGTCAACACCGCCTTTGAGTACCACTCTGTATATCTGAAGGATGTCATCAGTTCCTCGATATCTCTCAGTGGGAGATGTTTTTCAATAAAGGTTTGCCATTTGCGGAAAAATCCCTTCGTTTTTTTCTCCTTTTGATGTTCCGTGTCAAATTTGTCTATATACATAAAATGAGACATCTGGGAAATCAGTTCACTAATTTGAGGAGTGTTAGGTTTAAGCCAACTGTTTAGAAGGCCACGGAGAGATATCAACAGAGCCACATGAACTATCAGCCTGGGTTTAGAGGCATCATCAAAAATATGAAAAAGTAATGTCTCAGGACTGTGAGATAAAGATTCCCCCCATGTACCCCTAACCCAATCAGACACTGCCTTCCAGAAGGTCTGGACAGATGCACATTCCCACACACAATGTAGCAAATCTGCCTGATCTGCGTCACATTTCAGGCATTTTGTCAAATGGTGTGCTTGGTTTTAACGTAACTTTATTCTTTCATGAGTTATTTACAAGTTTCTGACCACTTATAAAATGTGTTCAATGTGCTGCCCATTGTGTTGGATTGTCAATGCAACCCTCTTCTCCTACTCTTCACACACTGATAGCATCACCACAGGAGAAATGCTAGCACAGGCTTCCAGTATCCGTAGTTTCAGGTGCTGCACATCTCGTATCATCTGAAGGCAATCGTCTATGCTGTGAAGATACGAGATGTGCCTCACCTGAAACTACGGATACTGGAAGCCTGTGCTAGCATTTCTCCTGCGGTGTTGCTATCAGTGTGTGAAGAGTGGGAGAAGAGGGTTGCATTGACAATCCAACACAATGGGCAGCACATTGAACACATTTTATAAGTGGTCAGAAACTTGTAAATAAAGTTACACCAAGCACACCATTGTTTTTACTGTGAAATTCCCAATAAGTTTGATGTGTCACATGACCCTCTTCCTATTGAAAAAACAAAAGTTGGATTCAAAATGGCCAACTTTAAAATGGCTGCCATGGTCACCACCCATCTTGAAAAGTTTCCCCCCTCACATATACTAATGTGCCACAAACAGGAAGTTCATATCACCAACCATTCCCATTTTATTAAGGTGTATCCATATAAATGGCCCACCCTGTATTGATTACTATAAGCAGTACTAAAGGTGAGACTATGGGGCACATTTACTATAGTGTCTGTTTTCATGAGTAAAAAGGCTGTTTTTTAATGTTTTATTGTTTGAGTCTCATTTACCTACTGATTTTGCACCTGTTTTCAAGGCATTTGTGCCTATTGCTCCTATTTTGAGCTTTAAGATTCATTCAGAAGTTTTGCACCTATTTATGTAGGTGCGCCCTATTTAGAATGGTATAGACCTTTTGATTTTCCCACAGACTGTGACAGTTTGTGAAGGGTATGAATAATTTTGGACTGGACACTTTTTGCTCAAATGTAAATAAAAGCTAAAAAATGTTTTTTTTTCCCACAATAATGCCTCTTGTACATCGTCTTATTATCTTTTGGGAGACACCTATGTCATTTCCCATCAAAAAATTACTTGCTGGTTGAATAAAAGTAACTTTAAGTCAAAATTTGCCAGGGGTATGAATAATTATGGGCAGCACTGTATATATAGGCTATGTTCCTCTCTATTTTATTGAAAATTCAGGTTATCACATGATAAAGATGTTTCAGCTACTTATTTAATACGTTTTCTCATGTTATCTCTGCGGTCCAGCTCCTTGACAGGCTTCATTATAGTTAATACTGTAACGTGTCTCTCAGTCATATTTGTAGAATTCAATAAATAACTAAAACATTTCTCTACAGGATATGAAAAACAACCTTCGGATGATGCCCTCATTGGTCTGTTGAGTCAGCTGAAATCTCTTGTCTTCCCTGGAACTGTAGTAGAGAATGATGACCTTCGTACCACATACGTTGTTATTCATCTCTGGATACACAAAAAATACATGTGCATTTTAATCTCATCCCTTGATGAATCACGATTTCCATATATTTATGTATTTATTTTGGTTAGCAGCTATCTTTGCTCAGAGTATCCAAAATAAATTAGATATGTGATGAATAATAATGAATCATTACAGCAGTACTAGTAAGGAATAGTAGTATTCTGCATTATTGCTTGGTTAACATCGCCATCTACTGGTGAAGATGTAGAGGTAAACACTGCATCATGGTGTAGCACCAGAGTAGATCAGGAATCTAGATTTATGTGTATGTGACTGCTCTGCAATTAGAAATGCATCACCTGAATTTCATATGGCTAATCCAAGGGCAACCTTTACATTAATGTACGTGAACGCTGATGTGTTAGTACATGAATTCTCCTCACCTCCACGCCTTCTGGAACATCTGAAAAATGCATGGTGCTCTAATGTGCTTATATTGATTTTGCAACACTCATCTGTTCTTTTTAGACCATGATCCCTCCTATTGAGGCAATGTAATGGTGATAGGCCAACCATGAAATACACACATTTCCACAACACAATAGACCTTCTCCCCCAATACATCTATAAATGAGAATAAATTGATGGCTGGACAGCGAATAAAACAAGCTGTTATCATTAACCTCTCAGCTCACACATGCAATATACGGTATAGCAAAAGAACATTCACAGCAAGGGATTAGATACACCAACAAAATCACATTTTATATGATGATTATTATTATTATTATTATTATTAGTAGTAGTAGTAGTATAACTATTGTTATTAATATTATCCATAAGTTAAATAGGTGGGTTGATTGTATCAGTTGTATAATGGACAGTCATGCAATATTACTTAGTGTATTGAATTATAATGGTTTTCAATATTTTAGTTTACCGTCATCACGCAGGTTATGTAATGGGACTTTACAGTCATTCTGTAATCACAACAGATTCTTTATCGCCAGGCATGGCTCCATAGGAACATCACTGTGACAGGCCTCAGATCCTTTAGAGGGCCCAAGGCTGCCTCAGCAACTGAACGGCTTCCTGGATTTTGGCACAGGGAAGCTGTTTTTGGCCTCGGGAGCGCAGCTTTCCCTGGAAAATACTTCTTAGCTGCTGGGTGGCACAGAGAGAGATATCATAGAGTAGGTTCTCATCCACCACCTTTCATAGTGAATATAGTATTCCATATATTTTATGTTTCTAGAGTGTTGTTGCATTGTGTTTGCTTTTACCATGGCATATGAAGGATAAAAGTCTGTTTGCATTATTAATTTGCCTCGAGGTGTCTGCTGTCTGAAACAGCAGAAACCCAGCAGTTATGGTGCCTGCTCAGATTCTGTCTGGTGGGATAGAAAGCCCGCTACTCTGAAAATATATACAGTAGATTGACATCTGAACAGAGAAAAGGGCTGAACATTTTTAATAAAGACCAACTGAAAAAATGATTTTAGCCTAAAGTAAGTAGAATACAATAATTAAAAAAAAAGCCCCAGCAGTGTCTATAGTCTTTAAAAATATTGTGTGGTAACTACTTTATTGGTCACATTTATTATGTGACAATAAGAAATTGTCTCATTCTAAATGAAAAGGGTTTCTTTACTACTACTACTACTACTCAGCAATGTATCTCCAATACAGGCAGACCACACAGTTGCTATGGGGCTCGTGGGGAAAAGGGGCCCACAGTGGAGGATAGACCCCACCTCCTAATTACACTCATTATGTCCATCTCCAGTATAGTATCCCTACCATCAGTAGAGAAAGTTAAACGATGATGTAATCACAGGTCCTGTACATCTAGTAAAATAACTACACAAAGAATAGCACAGTTCCTAGATTAGATAGAGGCATCTGCCAGAACCTGTGATGACATCATTATCATCATCATTACATGTCCTGTATATCTAATAAAAGAACAGCAGAGCATCATCACATCACAGGTCCTTCAACCCCTAACAGCATGGAAGTTAAGCTTTCCACTGAAACTACAATATTTTTACTCATATCATATATATATATATATATATATACACTCACCTAAAGAATTATTAGGAACACCATACTAATACGGTGTTGGACCCCCTTTTGCCTTCAGAACTGCCTTAATTCTACGTGGCATTGATTCAACAAGGTGCTGATAGCATTCTTTAGAAATGTTGGCCCATATTGATAGGATAGCATCTTGCAGTTGATGGAGATTTGAGGGATGCACATCCAGGGCACGAAGCTCCCGCTCCACCACATCCCAAAGATGCTCTATTGGTTTGAGATCTGGTGACTGTGGGGGCCATTTTAGTACAGTGAACTCATTGTCATGTTCAAGAAACCAATTTGAAATGATTTGAGCTTTGTGACATGGTGCATTATCCTGCTGGAAGTAGCCATCAGAGGATGGGTACATGGTGGTCATGAAGGGATGTACATGGTTAGAAACAATGCTCAGGTAGCCCGTGGCATTTAAACAATGCCCAAATGGCACTAAGGGGCCTAAAGTGTGCCCAGAAAACATCCCCCACACCATTACACCACCACCACCAGCCTGCACAGTGGTAACAAGGCATGATGGATACATGTTCTCATTCTGTTTACGCCAAATTCGGACTCTACCATTTGAATGTCTTAACAGAAATCGAGATTCATCAGACCAGGCAACATTTTTCCAGTCTTCAACAGTCCAATTTTGGTGAGCTCGTGCAAATTGTAGCCTCTTTTTCCTATTTGTAGTGGAGATGAGTGGTACCCGGTGGGGTCTTCTGCTGTTGTAGCCCATCCGCCTCAAGGTTGTGCGTGTTGTGGCTTCACAAATGCTTTGCTGCATACCTCGGTTGTAACGAGTGGTTATTTCAGTCAACGTTGCTCTTCTATCAGCTTGAATCAGTCGGCCCATTCTCCTCTGACCTCTAGCATCCACAAGGCATTTTTGCCCACAGGACTGCCGCATACTAGATGTTTTTCCCTTTTCACACCATTCTTTGTAAACCCTAGAAATGGTTGTGCGTGAAAATCCCAGTAACTGAGCAGATTGTGAAATACTCAGATCGGCCCGTCTGGCACCAACAACCATGCCACTCTCAAAATTGCCATTTTGCCACTTTCTTTCCCATTCTGACATTCAGTTTGGAGTTCAGGCGATTGTCTTGACCAGGACCACCCCCCTAAATGCATTGAAGCAACTGCCATGTGATTGGTGGACTAGATAATTGCATTAATGAGAAATAGAACAGGTGTTCCTAATAATTCTTTAGGTGAGTGTATATATATATATTATATATATACTTTGCAAATAACGAGGCAGCACTTCCAGCTTTAGGTGACAGGGTGACGACCCCAAATCTTTATTCCCGACTGGGAATAAAGATTTGGGGTCGTCACCCTGTCACCTAAAGCTGGAAGTGCTGCCTCGTTATTTGCAAAGTACGTATCGTGGAGGAGAAGCCTGCCTCTGTGGGGAATTGCACCCAGTACACGTGGTCTGATTGTGCTGCTGCTGTATTTGTGATTTTATATATATATATATATATATATATATATATTTATATTTATTTTATTTATTTATTTTTATAACTGCAGACAGTTACAACCACCATTATACAGTATAATAGATGCAGTGTGTGTGCAGATATACATTATATACAGCAGTGTACTGATATGTTAGGTACAAGGTATAATAGAAGCGGTGGGTACAGATATATAATATACACAGCAGTGTACTGATATGTGAGGTACGAGCTGTAATTTATACCTCATTTATACCTTACATATCAGTACACTGCTGGCCAGGAACAGGTAGTGGGAGGGGGTTATGAATGGGGCATGGGGGCCCAATTTAGATTCTTGCTATGGGGCCCAGTGATGGGTAAGAATCTATTCTTGCAGATCACATACACCAATACTTGCTGATTGTCTTTCATAGGATGAATGTGATCTTCCAGGAAGACAATGAGACATGACACATGGCTAGAAATGTCTGACATTGGTTGGAAGAGAATGAACCTGGAAAGAGTGAAAGAAGAGCCAACTGTGGAGAAAGAGTTACACGATTCCCCTACATGTGACAGTAAAGAGTAAATATGTCCTGCCAGTAGGATTGAATTGGAGTAGGATTAATAGATGTAAAAGACCACTAAATGTGTAGTATGTTTCCAACCTCCTTATTACAATGGTAATATATGTCTAATTCCACATGGTAGAATTTATACAAAGTCTCAGGACACAGTTACTGTCCAGACAAAAAGTTTAACATTTTTCTCTTGGGATGCATAGGCTATTTGCATCTCATGTGTCAACAAAAAGATCTTTTGCTAGTCAGAGTGGAGAGAGGTATACCTAGCCTTATCTTCCAGGTGGATATAAAGGCAGTTATCTCAAAGCCGACCATAGAAGCATCCCATATAGCAATCCCATAGATCATGTGTATGGGGGGAGCAAATTGGGTCAAGAGATTTGATGGAGTAAGACCCCTAGGCAATAGTGTTGAACACCAATATTCGAATAGCGAATTTAAATCGTGAATATCGCTACTTCGAGAATTTGCAAATATTTAGAATATAGTGCTATATATTCGTTATAAAGAATATTCAGCATTTTTTTCCATCTGAACACAATTCTTCACTGCTTCTTGCTTGTGGGCCAATGAGAAGGAAGCAATATAAAGTTCACAACAACACTTAGTGCACCAATCAGTAATCTGTAGTCAGACCTGCTAAAATGTGAAGTTGCACGTAGTGCGAATTTTTTTTCTAATCACTGCCGATTAGCGCAATGGCGAATATATTGGAGCACTTGACTCTATATGCATATAGAGCTATTGTAATGTTCTGCCGTGCCAACCATTTTCTCCAGTCTCAGGAGACTTATACCAGCTTGAAAAATGTAGCCAAAGTGACCCACGCCTGTATTTCGCGTTACAAATTCGAATTACACGATTTTTACATTGCCGATTTATTGCATTCAATAAAATAATCTCGAATTCGCGAAATTCGCGAATATATGATGAATATTATACAAAATATTTGGGAAATATTGCGAATTCGAATATAGCCCCTGCCGCTCATCACTACTAGGCAATAGGGATCTGAGGAATCTGTGCAATTGGCCATATTCTAGCAATGAAAGATTCCCCCCGGGAAGACCTCCTGGAGGGCAGGGAATGAAAGAAGATGAAGTGAACTACTAATGAGATTATGTAAACTGGGAAGTCCTATCCAAACCAATAATGAGTTAATATTTGCAGCAGGAGGGAATGCAAGGTTACGAAACAAAGGACTCAAGGGATCAGGGCAATTAGATATTTTACGATAGATCTGTAACATAGCAGGAAGAGATGATGAATCAACATGGGAAGGTCCCTCAGTGGGGATTGGTCATCGGGTAAGGATCCAAGACAGGGAAGTTGGAACTACTGGCGAAATATCTTCTCCTATGTGTACCTATTGTTTATGGCGCTTGTTTGAAACCAATCCAGAGCTTTCATGCAAAGCAAAGTTGTAACGGTCAAAATTGAGGAGACCAGCCCCCCGTGCCACCATAGGCTTGATTAAGGTCTTATAGCTGATGTGTGGACGAAGTGAGCCCCAAATAAAGTTACTGATTGTCCTTTGTAAGCTGCAAAAAAAAAGCCTTGTGGGGGTAAGAACAGGTTAGTTGGAAACAGGTACAGAAATTGCTGCAAAATAGCAATTTTTACCTCATTCATGAGACTGAACAAGTACGCCCTTCACCGGTACACACACAGAGGGATTGTGGTATTATGCACAGTGTAGGGCTTATTCCCATCTGGGTAAGTGCAGACCGAAGGAAAATCCAGTGGAGTCAAAAGCCTTCTCAGCGTTGACCAAGACCAAGCAAGCAGGAATATTACGCTTCCAGGAGATAAGGAGATAAGGAGAAGGGTTTTGGTAGTATTGACCCTAGCCACTCAAAACCAGACGAAGCCTACCTAATCTGTGTGGATAATCTGAGGGAAGTCAAAGGGTGACTATTTTAACAAACAATTTTACATCTGAGATTATTAGAGATATGGGCCTATAAATACTGCATAATATAGTATCTTTTCCCAGTTTAGATAGCACTATGATAGTCGTGGACAGGGTTTGCAACTTTAATGGGGAGGATTCAGAGAGTTAAATATCGTAGTCAAGAAAGGTGAGAGTTGGTCAGAAAAGATTTTATAGTATTGTTTTGGAAAACCATCCGGTCCTGGGTTCTTCCCACTGTAGGGATTTCCCAAATGGTAGCCTTCAGATAAATACACAGTAGCCTTTTAGTGGTGGAAATCAAAGTAATAAATGTATTTTATTGTTGGCACACCACAATTCAACAGGCGGTAGTGATCAGCTTACTTCAGCTGACACTTAAAGAAAAACAGTTCAGTCTTGAATCTGAAAAATCACATAGAAAGTTTTAGGGCACAGTACCGTACTCCCCACGGAGTGGATGGGAACCTTGCTTTGTTCTTTGTCTCTCGGCAGAGACCCTCTGGTTTTCACTCAGCTCAAAAAACACACAGCTACACAGAGCTCCACCATCAGCCACGTAATCCCACCACTGACCCTGCTGGCTGACTTTTTGTAAGCCCGTCAAAACCCGGCCTGTACCATGGGGAACAGCCAACCCTCCCTGCACTTTGGCTGCTCCCAGTAAGAGCCAGTCCGGATTAGCTTTTCACAGCTATGCTAACTATCAAAGTGTCCATCAGCAACTGCTGCGGACATTTACACTACTCGCTCCTACTTCACCGAGGCCAGGAACCTCGGTGACACATATCTTCCATCAATGATGGTCCCTTGTGCCTTTATACACCACCTATGACCACTTTCGACATTTTTTTGACTGACTATGGTTTAATGCATGTGTACTGAACAGGCGAATTGTAGTCCAAATATGAATTTATGATGACAGCTGTCTGGAGCCCTGTATGTCCTGATTTCAACAGTCTTCAGGACTCAGAAACAGCTGACTACAATAGTGAAGCAGTGAGCTGTCAGTGTGACGGTATCATCTGTGTCACCGTCTAGTATTCCCTTCTTCCCATGAAATAGCACAGCCAAATAATCCACAGAGCAATACATCGCTATTATCGCTAGTATCGCTGGTATCGCCAGTATCGCTGGTATCGCCAGTATCGCTGGTATCGCCGAATAAGTCCACACATGAGCCAAAGCTAAATGCTGGAACAAGACTTTACTGGAAGCAACAACAGGCATTCAAAACTACACTTTCCTTTATGCCCTGCTCCCATGCAAGGGAGACACCCACAACAAATATACATTAACCAATAACCCAAAGGTTACAACCCACATAAAATCCTCCCCTCTGCCTGTGATATAATTATGGTACACAATGGTTAACATAATTATCACAGGCAGGAAAAATACAGTTTTTACCCACATGCTGTAACTTTAAAAATATACATCCAATCTTTATACAAATACATATTCACAATCAATCCATTCAGGGGAACAACATATAAAAAAATGGCACGAATCAGACCAGGGGTTCAAAAGTTAGTAAAAGTCTCTTTAGCCTGGCTGTACTCATGGCTTTTCTGCCTAAAACCGATTCTACACAGTCTTTTGTCCTGGAGACAATTGAGAAGTGAGCCACTTATGTCCCAAGGACAGAGGCAAGACTTCATTAGCCACATGGTAGCAAAAGACAGAAAAATACATGAAACTATATAACTATGCAGCTATTGCATAAAACAGGTTCATCCCCAGGATGCTTAGATCTGAGCGCACATTATTACTGAATGGCGCTCAGATCACATACATGCAGATTAAACAGCAGGGGCAAAACGAGTGTTTCAACATGGGACCATAATCACATGGTAAGAGGCTGGCAAGTAGTCCTCTCCAAGTACTCGTGGCAAACTCAAAAGAGGGGAGTTTGTCACAGTCAGCTCCCTTCTTTACCATTCACCTGCCATTGGTGGTTCATCGTTGGCATGTGCGATTCAATGATATCATCATGCCTTCTGTACTGATCCACAGACAGTCATGGCACAGACCAGAGGAAACGACTCCACTCTGTCATTTGAACTTGGGGTAGGTGAGTATTCAAATTGGAAGCATCAGTCTGTGGCAAGCAATTAAGGGGGGCTTCACTGTGTGTGGGGCTCACTTAAGGGAATTTTTATTTGGGGGGGGGAGATTTTGTAAAACCTGTATTTTATACATTTATATCTTTGCTATTTACACCTCCTGTGAGCAGCATCAGTACAGGAGGGAGGTGTTAACAGTGAGTGATAGCATTGTGTGCATAAGTGTACATACGGAGAGAGCTGTCAGTCACTGATAATACCTCCTACCTGTACTGATAGCTGTTAGAAAAAAAACTAAGGTATAAAAGTATACATTTCAGGTGATACTAAATATTTTCTCACAAAAATACAGTATATATCAATCTATCAATCAATATATTTTCTTTCTCTATAACATGATGATTTTAGATTGCATTGCATTTTGTAATGAGAGGTCCTTTGTAAGGGAAGGTATCATATTGTGTGGGAGCAACAAAGGATCATCCTGCTGTGAGGGGGCACTTAGGGGCATCATACTGTGTTAGGATTCACTATATGTGGTATCATTACTGTCTGAGGGGCATTAAATCTAGAGTGGCCACTTGTTTCACTCCAAAACATCAGACATTAGAGGCCAATAATAATCCACGCCATCGATTCAGCTAAGTCACACTCTTCTTTATGCTGTCAAAAGGCAAAAAAATACAGACTGGAAGACCTTAAGGTGAGCTGCACAGGCCCTGGAGTGCTTTTCTCACCCTCAATCAGTCGAAGAGTGACACGTCCGATGGATCCATTGACTGACTGGGGGTGAGAGAAAGCTTCAATCAATCAGTTTGTGGCTGCAGCTCAAGCTCAAATAGTGCAATGCGTAGAGACACTGAAAAAGAGGAGACCCCAGCATCTAAAGCCTAAAGATGGACATCTGGCAGCACAAATTAAATGGCTTCATTACTGTCTAAAGAGGGGCACAAAGGTGCATGACAGTTGTGAGTTGGGTCACTAAGGGGGCACCATTACTGTATGGGGGTACAAAGAGAATTGATTGGGATTAGAGGTGTGGCTTATTGTAAAAGAAATGCTGCAGCACTGTATGCACCACTGGTGCTGCCCCTTTGTATATGTATTCCGGTAAGAACTTCCCCAGACAGCAAACCCAGGTATGTGGATCTAAAAAGTACTTGAGTACCCTTGGTTTAATGTGTATGGTAGGTTTTACAGTTTTTATTAAGGGTGGGTTCACATCTGCGTTCTGGATTACGTTATGGCTTTCCATTCTAAAATGGTTATAATGGAAAATAACGGAATCCATAAGACAGAAGGAAGGATCCGTTATGCTGCCCATAGACTTGTATTATGACGGAATGCAAAACGGAAGCCTTTAAAAGGCTAGAAGTCCATGGGGAGGCATAACGGATCCGTCTGGTTTCTGTTATGCAGAACGGAGAAAAACTTCCTGTCGACAGGACTTTGTCTTCCGTCTTGCATAACGGGACCTAGACGGATCTGTTATGATTCCCATAGACTTCTATTAAGACGGACCAAAACGGAATGCCTCTAAATGCTTCCATTTTGACTTCCGTCTTATGGATTATGTTATTTTCTGGCATGTTATAACGGAAAGCCATAACGGAATCCAGCTGCCTTCATAAATGATTATTTTAAAGGATGTTAGGGTGGGTTCACATCTGCGTTATGCAGATGTGAACCCACCCTAACATCCTTTAAAATAATCATTTATGAAGGCAGCTGTAATTTCCTTTACATTTATTGCTCCTATCTTCTGCTCTGGGCATGTCCATGCATCTCTTTCTTACCTCCTGTGATGTTATGTCCATGGGCGTATCAGAGCAGCAACATGGGCAATGATAGGGGAGTCTATGTAACTAGCTGGGTGGGCCAGAGCTGTAAACTGGCTGGGAATTATTTGGGGTGATGCTGGAGTTGTGGCAGAGAAAGAAGAAATTCATCATGGGTTTAGTTGGATACAGAAACAGAAAGTGCTAGTTACAGATGCAAACAAACCAGAGTGATTCGTTTACATGGCTAAACACTTCACATCCGTCCATAGGATATAAACGTCCTATGGGTGGATGTTCATCTCTGAATGGACTTTCTGGAACCTCCATTCAGAGATCGCAGCTGCACGCTAATCGTGCAGCTGCCGAGCGGCGGACCGCTGTCATTGACAGCAGGGCAACCCAGAGAGAAGGCAGGGACAGTTACCAGGTGTCCCTGCCTTCTAGATCGCTGTATACACAGAGCTCAACGAGCGCTGTGTATACAGATCAGGAATCACTATGCGCTTCCTGTCCCAGCCCGGTGGTCATGTAACCGTCGGGGACGGGAGAGTGCAGGAGCTGTGGGGTCTTCCATAGACCTCAATGAGCCCTGCACTGAGACTGCACAGCATTGTATACTGCTGTACAGCCTTTCTGGGGGTGTATTTCTCCTGTAACTGGGGCTACTATGTCATCCCCAGTTACAGAACAAATCAATAAAGAATTTTTTTTTTAAAGTGAAGTTAAATGTCCCCCAAAGGTCTTGTATGACCTTATGGGGAACGCAAAGTGTAAAATAAATAAATAAATAAATAAAGTGTTTAAAAAAAAATAATAATAAAGGTTTCAGATGTAAAAAAAAAATTCCCCAATAAAGTAATAAAAAAAATGTTGAAAATAGAAAAAAATAAAAAAAATTGACATATTTGGTATTGCCACGTCAGTAATGACCAGCTTTATAAATACATCACATGATCCAACACCATCAACAATAAAATAAAAAATGTGTCCAAAAAAGCCATTTTTGTCACCTTACATCACAAAAAGTGCAACTCCAAGTGATCAAAAAGGCGTATGTCCCACAAAATAGTACCAATAAAACCATCACCTCATTCCGCAAAAAATTAGCCCCAACATAAGAAAATCTCTAAAAAAAAATAAAAAACTATAGCTCTCAGAACATGGAGACATTAAAACATCATTTTTTTGTTTCAAATATGCTATTATTGTGTTAAAGTGAAATAAATAAAAAAAAGTATACATATTAGGTATTTCCGCATTCGTAACAACCAGCTCTATAAAAATATCACATGACCTAACCCCTCAGATGAACACCGTAAAAAAAAAAAAAAGTAAAAACAGTGCCAAAAAAAGCTATTTTTTGCCACCTTACATCACAAAAATTGCAACACCAAGCGATCAAAAAGGCTTATGCCCCCCAAAATAGTACCAATCAAACCATCAAAATTAGACCCTAACTGAGACAATCGGTGAAAAAGAAAAACAAAAATATGACTCTCAAACAATGGAGACACTAAAATATATACAGTACAGACCAAAAGTTTGGACACACCTTCTCATTCAAAGAGTTTTCTTTATTTTCATGACTATGAAAATTGTAGATTCACACTGAAGGCATCAAAACTATGAATTAACACATGTGGAATTATATACATAACAAACAAGTGTGAAACAACTGAAAATATGTCATATTCTAGGTTCTTCAAAGTAGCCACCTTTTGCTTTGATTACTGCTTTGCACACTCTTGGCATTCTCTTGATGAGCTTCAAGAGGTAGTCCCCTGAAATGGTTTTCACTTCACAGGTGTGCCCTGTCAGGTTTAATAAGTGGGATTTCTTGCCTTATAAATGGGGTTGGGACCATCAGTTGCGTTGAGGAGAAGTCAGGTGGATACACAGCTGATAGTCCTACTGAATAGACTGTTAGAATTTGTATTATGGCAAGAAAAAAGCAGCTAAGTAAAGAAAAACGAGTGGCCATCATTACTTTAAGAAATGAAGGTCAGTCAGTCAGCAGAAAAATTGGGAAAACTTTGAAAGTAAGGGCTATTTGACCATGAAGGAGAGTGATGGGGTGCTGCGCCAGATGAGCTGGCCTCCACAGTCACCGGACCTGAACCCAATCGAGATGGTTTGGGGTGAGCTGGACCGCAGAGTGAAGGCAAAAGGGCCAGCCAACAAGTGCTAAGCATCTCTGGGAACTCCTTCAAGACTGTTGGAAGACCATTTCAGGGGACTACCTCTTGAAGCTCATCAAGAGAATGCCAAGAGTGTGCAAAACAGTAATCAAAGCAAAAGGTGGCTACTTTGAAGAACCTAGAATATGACATATTTTCAGTTGTTTCACACTTGTTTGTTATGTATATAATTCCACATGTGTTAATTCATAGTTTTGATGCCTTTATAGTCATGAAAATAAAGAAAACTCTTTGAATGAGAAGGTGTGTCCAAACTTTCGGTCTGTACTGTATATATATATTTTTTGTTCAAAACTGCTATTATTGTGTTAAAGTGAAATAAATAAGAAAAAGTATACATATTAGGTATCGACGCATCCGTAACAACCAGTGATATAAAAATATCACATTACCTAACCCCTAATAAAAATAAAAAGTTTTTTTTTTTGTCACCTAAGATCACATAAAGTGCAACACAAAGCGATCAAAAAGGTGTATGTCCCCCAAAATAGTACCAATCAAACCATCACCTCATTCTGCAAAAACGAAGACAATCGGTCAAAAAATAAAAAAGCTATGGGTTTCAGACTATGGAGACACTAAAACATATATATTTTTTTGTTTTAAAAAATGCTATTATTGTATAAAAACTAAATAAATAAGAAAAACTATACCTATTAGGTATTGCCATGTCCGTAACGATCTGCTCTATAAAAGTGTCACATGACCTAACCCCTCAGGTGAACTCTTTAAAATAAATAAATAAAAACTGTGCTAAAACAACCAATTTTTTGGTCACCTTGCCCCATAAAGTGTAATAATGAATGATCAAAAAAAATCATATATACTCAAAAATGGTAACAATAAAAACGTCAACTCTTCCTGCAAAAAACTAGCCCCTGCACAAGACGATCCGCAGAAAAAATAAATAAATATGGCGTTCAGAAAATGTAAACACAAAAACATTTTTTTTTTAAAATGCTTTATTATGTAAAACTGAAACAAACAAACAAAGGAAGCAGACATATTTGATATCATTGCGTCCATAACAACCTGCTCGATAAAAATAGCACATGATCTACCCTGTCAGTTGAATGTTGTAAAAAATTAAAAATTAAAACAGCGCCAAAACAGCCATTTTTTGGTTACCTTGCCTCACAAAAAACATAATATAGAGCAATTAAAAATCATATGTACCCCAAAATAGTACCAATAAAACTGAAACCTTATCAGACATATTTGATATCATTGCGTCCATAACAACCTGCTCGATAAAAATAGCACATGATCTACCCTGTCAGTTGAATGTTGTAAAAAATTTAAAATTAAAACAGCGCCAAAACAGCCATTTTTTGGGTACCTTGCCTCACAAAAAACATAATATAGAGCAATTAAAAATCATATGTACCCCAAAATAGTAGCAATAAAACTGAAACCTTATCCTGTAGTTTGAAAATGGGGTCACTCTTTGGGAGTTTTTACTGTAAGGGTGCATCAGGGGGGTTTCAAATGGGAGAGGACATCTAAAAACCAGTTCAGCAAAATCTGCCTTTCAAAAACCATACTGCGCTTCTTTTCTTCTGCACCCTGCCGTGTGCCCTTACATCAGTTTACGACCACATGTGGGGTGTTTCTGTAAACCGCAGAATCAGGGTAATAAATATTGAGTTTTGTTTGGCTGTTAACCCTCGATGTGTTTAAGAAAAAAAATGATTAAAATGAAAAATCTGCCAAAAAAGTTACATTTACAAATGTCATCTCCATTTTCCTTTAATTCTTGTGGAACACCTAAAGGGTTAACAAAGTTTGTAAAATCAGTTTTGAGTAACTTGAGGGATGTATCTTCTACAATGGGGTCATTTATGTGGGGTTTCCACTATGTAAGCCCCACAAAGTGACTTCAGACCAGAACTGGTCCTTAAAAAGTGGGTTTTGGAAATTAAAAAAAATTAAATTACATTTACAAAATGATGCCAACATAAAGTAGACATATGGGGAATGTTATGTAATAAATATTTTATGAGGTATCACTTTCTGTTTTAAAATCAGTGAAATTGAAATTTAGAAAATTGCTAATTTTTTAACATTTGTGGTAATTTTTTGATTATTTTATAAATAAAGGGGAAATATATCGACTCAACTTTACCACTGTAATGCAGTACAATATGTCACGTGAAAAAAATCTCAGAATGGCCTGGATAAGTAAAAGCGTTCCAAAGTTATTACAACATAAAGTGACATGTCAGATTTGCAAAATTAGGCTCTGTCAGGAAGGGGGTAAATGGTCCGGAAGTGAAGTGGTTAAAACAGGTCAGGAGAGTCCAAAATACATTGGTTGGGTGGACATGACATAAAAACTGCATGAGCATGTGTTTTAAAAACACAGTTATCCTGGAAAACCTCATTAAAGGAGTTGTTTCCAGAATGGGGGGTCGGCAAACCCCCTCCTCCCCCTTCCCCCACTTGGCTAGACCTGTAAAGGAAAGATTAATTAGCTGCTTCCCAGTGCCTGCTCCCCGCTCTTTCTCTTCCAGGCCTGCTATGCTCTGCTGGGATCCCTCAATGTCAACATCCGGTTTGACATCGCTGCAGCCAAACAGCAGTGACCGGTCTTTGTGGGATGTGGATAGTTTCTCCTATGCAGGTAATCAATCTGCTCATCAAGTGTGTGAAGGCACTGTCACACTTTAAACTTTTCAACAGATGGCAATGGATATTCAGTGGTCCTTTTCAGACAGCAATTCTCCAAAGAATCTCTCTCTGCACCTCCTCTTTCACATCTGGCTGCTTTATGATTGTGCTATGCTCTTTTCTGGCTTTGCTCTGGCTGGTACTTGTTACAGCGCCGATTTTACTTTCAGCTTGGATTCTTAACATGTGCTCTTGCTCTCACAATGACATATACTTGTCTGGGCATTGGACTTATCTGACTAGAATGCTCTCATGCCTCCTCTCTATGTAGAGCTGGTGACACCAGCCCCATCTAGTGGTGTATTTGAATACAGCCTTTTAGTCCCTTGTAGGCAACTAATACAGTAAATGCATATCCCACACAAATATATTTTTAACCCCTTTTGCAGTGGGATGCTGCATCCATCCATATAATCTCTAACTGTAATCTACTTCTTGCTAATACAGTATATCAACTATATGTTACTAGAAAATAAATAACTTCTAGAAAGAGGTATTACTGTAGGATCTGACTATGTTGTTTGATGTCTGTTATCTTGACAACACATAGAGCTGTACTGGAGATGTTGTAATGACCGACGACACGCACAGGGAGGAAAACAGGGAAAGCCCTGCCCAAGGGAGAGGGAAAGGTGGTGACCCCTAACTCACCTTGCGGCTGGCACCTGACTGCCCTGACGTCCCTAGACGGGTTCCTCACCCGTGCGGCGATCGCGTGCCTAAACCCTGGCTTTCCCTAATATGAGCCCTGGATAATGAACAGGCCGGTGGGATCGCTAGTCCACACCACTATCACTAAGAGGGAAACACCAGGGAGAGGACAGACAAAACATACAAACACATACACCCAGGTGGGTGACCACAATAAACCAAAAAGGTCCAACAGGGATCTGGAGGGTAGCGTACTGGACCAACTACCAGCGAACGCAGCAACACAGCTCCAGAAGGTCAGAATAGATGTCCAGGCAGGAAGCTCTATCTCTGGCAACCAGAGAAGTGTGAGAGAGAAATATAAGGAGGTCTGGGAGTGCTGGACAAGGAACAGCTGAGGAGAAGGAGCTACGGATCCCTGAGTGAGCCAAAAGGGTTTGCTAAGCAAACCCAGAAAGCTACCATAAGGAAAACAGCCCTATCTTAAATAGAGCGTGCAGCCAACCGCTGCGACTTCCTGACCCCGGGTATAACGGAGTCAGGCGTGGTCCTCGACACCCTCGTGACAGATGTAGATACAAAATAGTCAGATTTTTTATGAAGACTGCAAATTTTCTTCACTTCATAAGCAGTACAGGTGAAAACTTGAAAAATTTGAATATGGTGCAAAGTTCATTTATTTCAGTAATGCAACTTAAAAGGTGAAACTAACATATGAGATAGACTCATTACATGCAAAGCGAGAAATTTCAAGCCTTTATTTGTTATAATTTGGATGATTATGGCTTACAGCTTATGAAACCCCAAAGTCACAATCTCAGGTACCCTTTTCTCAGGGGATATAGATTAATTAACTGACTAGAGTGTGACACTTTGAGCCTAGAATATTGAACCTTTTCACAAAATTCGAATTTTAAGCTGCATTAATGCAATTCCTTTTAATTTGCATTATTGAAATAAATGGACTTTTGTACGATATTCAAATTTTTCGAGTTTCACCTGTACATTGGAGAGTCTGTATAATGTTTCCAAAGCTGGACATTGCCTTTATAAAAGTGGTGTCATTCGATTCAAAGGCCACAATCTCCTTCAGCAGTTAGGGTGACATAAAATCCTGTTGTATAATAGTTGCATGGACTGTGTTGGCAATGTTCTTAGAATCTTTAGGAAGGTAAAGGCCAAGTTGTTGGTTATTGTATTTTTAGTCTGTAAAACAATGAAAAACTAAAAGTTCAAACAAGCGTTCACCTTGTTTTTGTATTTGAGCCCAAAGTAATGGGTGAATTCTATAGTGTAAATGATGCATTGATGTTGTAGATCCTAGTGTCATAACCTCTGGTACCCCAGGGTGCTCACTCCTAGTCTTAATGGGCAACTTGCACTGTGTTCATGCTCTGCTTTTAATCCCTTGATGACAAAGCCCATTTAGTCCTTGATGATACAAGTTTTCATTTTTGCCTGTCTGCATTCAAGTAGCCGTAACTTTTTTTTTTTTTTTCCATTGATGAGACTGTAAAAATGTTTGTTAACTGTCAAAATTTTATTTTTTGGCATTGTTTTGGGGTGCATTTTAATTTACTTCAATTTAAATAAATTCTTTTGCAGTCTGGAAAAATAGGAAATATTATCATGATTTTTTCAAATTTTCACATTTCACATCAAATAACCCGTTATTTTTTTCAGGTTATGGAAGTCCTAATATGTGTAGGTATTTCATTTATGCTCAATGTATGCACAAGAGCTTGCATTTTATACTAATATCATTGCATTTTTGCAAATTTTGTTTGCGGAAGTTTTTTTCTTTTTATTTTAAACTCAAAATGTATTAACATATTTGATTATGATAAAACATTGCTGTCTGTGTCTCAGGCTAAAGGGTTGTCTGGTTTCCGATACTGATGACCTATCTTCAGTATAGGTCATCAATATCAGATTGGCAGGGGTCGACTCCCGACACCCCTGTCAATCAACTGATTGAAAAGACTGCAATGCAATTACGTTGACATTGCAGCAGCCAACAGTGTAATAACAGGTCCTCTGTATCATTCACTTGAATGGAAAGGAGCAATTGTGGTTACAAGTAAATGGGATGGAGGGGCTGTAATTACACTGCTCGCTGATGCAATGTTGACCGTGAACAGGTAAACAGTGAAAAGAATACAACGTTGGACTGAGCGCTGTGTTCTCTTCAAACCACTGGTCACCCAGTGGGCTGTGATGTCTTGAACAATAGTGGGCTGCCGGTTATTCCCCATTAAACTATAAGGTACTTTGATGTAATATGCAGGTTGCAGCAGTGCGCGTACATAATCCTGTTCTTGATGAGGATGCACTGTGTCGGTGGAGTTATTCTGATTTCCTGATTGGAGTCGGGAAGGAATTTTTTCCCCTTAAGTGGGGAAAATTGTCCTCTATCAGTACCTCACAGAGGTCTTTTAGCTTTCCTCTCGATCAACTTGCAGGATAACAGGCTGAACTGGATGGCCTTATAAACTATGTTACTATGTTCTTGGAGTAGTATATGTGTGAATGGACAGTCATATATTAGGAATCACATAGGATTAATAAAATACAATTTATTTGGTGCTGAATACAATAAACAATACTAGATAAAATATACAATAAATGTAAAAAATATATATAAAATAATCATAAAATATTCATTTGCTGGTCGTTAGGTTTGTAATAATAGATTCACAGTGATCTAGTGCGCTGCCCTTGGGTTGGCTGGTGTACCCTAGTGTTGGGCAACCTCAGATGGTGTTTCAAGCTGGTAACGATAAGCTATTTGGGCAGTGCGCAAGATCAGCACATACATCAGAACAGTAAATAAGACAACAATATGTTAAAGTAAACCTTAAAAATAAAGACCACCCAATTATTACCGGACAGGAATAAATAACGAAAATATTGACTCACAAACCGTAGAGCCACCAATATCTGTCACGGCTGAGGATGGGGAAAATCCTCAGCCGTGCGCTAACATGTGCTTTAGGCCTACTCGGCCAGGAGAACAGGATAGGGAGCAGGTCACCTCCTACAGCGTCCCTACCCTGACCCTAACTCCTAACTGCATGGGCCGACCTTAAAGGTAGAAAGACCCATGCGCAGGAACCACGGATCCCTAACTCACCCTCCGTCCGGTCCCTGCGCTAGGAGTCTGGGTAAGACGACCTACTCCTCCTAGGCACGGAGGAGCAGGAGTCTCAATGGCCAAGCTGTTGGGAAAAGGGGAACTCATACAGCCTTACGGGAATGACAGGCGAACTATTAGTTCCACCAACCTGTCACAGCCTTGCTGACTGGATCCCTGCGCAAACAGGAATCCAGAACCGTAAGCTGCACCAAACACATAGAAAGGTCCCAACAGAACATAACATACAACATCAACACACAGCAGACATAAACATAAGGACAATATCTTTATGACCACAGGGGTGGATCTCACTGGCAGATAGAAACACAGGAGGCTGCTCCAGCAAGCATGGCTGAAACAACCCACAGAGCCTTGCTAACAGTGAGGCTATATAGGCCAGGAAGCCACACCCCACAGTCGGACACACCCAGTGACACACACACACACACTGGGAAGGAAGTTAACCCTTCCAGCACCCGGGAAGGGAAAACACAAGATTAAAGGGAAAGTGTCCAAGAGTAGCAACCCACTGTGGTTGTTGCCGCTGGCCACGACATGGGTGGCAACTGTGTCCTGGGGAAAAGCCCGGAGGCCGGGACACTGCCACCACATGTACAGACAGCCAAACGTTGCCACGGGCAACCACAGTGCAGGAAAAGTGTCAGTGCACACAACACACTACACAGAGTGCACACAGACAAACAACACAGTGAACACAATATACACACACCTAACATAGGGGTTGCTAGGTGCAACCGCATGCACAGCAGGAAAGCTGCCACAAGCAAGCGTTGTCAGCGGCAACCACAGGTGAGGCAAATACCACTGCCCTCACCTGTGATTGACAACAAAATTAAACCGCTGACAATCGCATGCGGTTGAAGAGTCACGGTCATAGCCATGGCCGTGACAATATCACCCAAAAATTAAACCACAATCTTCACAAAGTGAAAATCGAAAAAACTTTTATGACAATGTATAATAGGTACATACATGATAATAGAAGGCAGCACAAAGGTGGAACACAAGGATGAGGAACAGGACCCAGGAGGGGGCCGAGAGGTCAGCACAGCAGAAAACAGGGAAAAGAATAATGACACCAAGACGCCTGTAAACAGTAAGCCCCAGGCAGTGCTGCAGCAGAGGCAAATATGAGGGCGAAAAACTTGGTGATTGCAAAAGAATAATCATACCCTGGATGGTGTGTCGATCTCTCAGCCGCCTCCTAACCCAATGCCGTTTCGCCAGTAGCCTGGCTTCTTCCGGGGATATAGAACATTAGGAAGGACTTCCCCTATTATAGTGCCCTCACAGGTGTGTAATAGGATGATTAAAAAACCTGGTGACGCCTACACCAATGAGTATGGAGCTTCGAGTGCTAAAAGCCAATCAGCGGGGTTCGCAAGGAGGTACTAATGGCGGGGAAGATCTGACGTGGCGGTCACGTGACAGAGCACATGACCGCAACGTCAGAAGCGCGTCATAGCCATCGCCTCTGCCAGGAACTAATAGCCAATCTACAGCATGGAGGGGAAATACCGGGGGCGGGACGGGTATGACGCGGCAGTCACGCGACCAAGCACATGACCGCAGCGTCAAAAGCATATCGTGGCCGTGCCTCCCACAGGACATATGAAAGTAGTATACATAAAAAAGACCAGTCAATAAGTCAAAGACCACACAGGTATGGGTCCAAATCGGAATTTCCCACAGGTTGGAGTTATAAGCAAAAACCAACAGGATAACAATTCAGTCATGTGACATAACACATGACTGCAGTTAAAGTGCCATGTCACATGATCGAAACCCTATAAGATAAAGTGCAGTTCTGCAATCAATTATATAAAAGTGAATATGAGCGATGGCAATTAAAATGCTAAATCACTAAATCGAGACACTATTAGCATAAAGTGCAAATGTGCAATCACATATATAAAGACAATTATATGTTACACAAGAACATGAACCAGAATACTCGACATTATAAATGCAGCAATACATAACGTTGCAAGTTATAGATATGTGCAAAGAATCATGGTCAGTATCAAAATTCACATAAAAAATGTGTTAAGAAGGCCAAGGGCACGGAAATAAAAAGTGAGGGAAGGGTGTGAGGAAAGGTGAAAAGGTGTGCAGTGAATTGAAAGCAGGTGAGTAGAGGGAAAGAGATAGGGAAGGGTATGCAATTATATGTGGTACATATGAGCAATCATATACAAAACAAATGTGTAAACCAAAAAGGAATTATACAGTGTCAAAGTTAATTTATGATCACACAGCCAAATAGGGTTAATATTGCAACAAACAAGAGGGTAGAGAAAGGTCAAAATGTTGTTAAATCCAGAGGCAACTTCAAAGATCAAGCATAGAGATTTCGAAAGAAAAGTATACAGCAACACCTCCACTGATATAGTCCACCGCTCCAAAGGCGCCACAGGTAATACTAAAATGCAAATAAAAGGGACACGACAAGTTAAAAACAAGGGGATAAAGGAAAAAAAAAATTAAACAAAAGGGCCTGGGATGCGCAGGGGCACCCCAAGAGAACTCAAATTGATCGGTATAGATACCTGATATCTACTAGAGGAAAGGGGCAAAGGACATATCCTCGCTCAGTCCCCTGGGTGTCATACAATCTAACTCATGGATCCAGCGCACTTCTTTTTGTGCCAAGATCTTTTTCCAGTTACCACCACGTAATGTGATGTACACTCTATCAATGCAACGAATTCTGAATTGGGTACTGTTACAGTCGTGGAAAAGTTTTAAATGTTTGGGAATAGTTTTTAGCAAGGTGATATCTTTTTCATCCTTGGTAGCTTCAATACCCAGAATGTGTTTGCATGTCCTCCTCCTTAATTCTCTGGAGGTCAACCCAACATAGATACGTTGACATGGGCACATCCCCAGATATATCACACCAGGTGTATTACACGTTATGGTATGTGTGATGGTATACTGTTTGCTGTTCGTAAATGGGTTATCAAAGGTGGAGGCCCTATCAATGTTGGAGCATGCAACACACTTCCCACATGGGGAACAACCCCATTTGGGACCTTTTGAATCGGGATTCAGCTTTGCCCGATGGCCTGGATGATAACTATTAACCAAGAGATCTTTCGAATTTTTAGTACGTCTGTACGTGATGGACGAACGAGTAGGGAGTATTTTCGCCAAAGTAGAATCTAATTGTAGAATCTCCCAATGTTTTGCTAAGGTATTCCGAATCAGTTTCCACTGTGGATTATAAGAGGTGATAAACTGTACCTTGTCAGCTTGGTTGCGTCGTTTGTGGCTGTATACCAGTAGTGGGTCTCTTTGCGCCTGTTTGGCCTTTTGATGGCATTGTGCAATGTTCGCGTCAGAGTATCCGCGGTCGAGAAATCTTTGATGAAGGTCCCAAGATTGTCTATTAAATGCCTCATCCGTTGAACAAATTCTCCTGGGCCCTCAGAAACTGGCCATATGGGATGCTCCGAATGAGGCTATGTGGATGGCAGGAGTGCGCATGTAAAACCGAGTTGGTTGTTGTCGCCTTGCGGAAAAAATTGGTAGATATTTTCCCAGACTCCTCTACCAGGATCTGTACATCAAGAAAATCAAGATGAGTCTTATCGATCCTGGACGTCAACATGATATTCCGGTTATTACAATTTAATAGCCCCACCAGCTCGGTGAATCCAGACTGTGGGACCTGCCACACGACGAAGATATCGTCAATGTAGCGGGCCCACACCTGGACTCCACTAATATCCCCGTATACCTCCACGAGGAACACCTCCCTCTCCCACAGCCCCAGGAACAGGTTGGCATAGGATGGCGCGCAGGCTGCCCCCATGGCTGTTCCCTGGAGCTGTAGGTAGAAAGCTTGAAAATAAAGAGCAGTGTCGCTATGTTCTTTAGGAGCCAACCGCTACGGTATCCGAGTACCTGGAATTATATATAAAATATATCACTTTTAGGGTCCATTCACGCATCCATGTGTGTTTTGCGGATCGCACATCGCCGGCACTTAATAGAAAATGCCTATTCTTGTCTGCAATTGCGGACAAGAATAGGACATGTTCTATTTTTTTTGGGATCGGAATTGCGGACCCGGAAGTGCGGGTCCGCATTTCCGGATTCGGGCAGCACACCGTGTGGCCCCATAGAAATGAATAGGTAGGCAATTCCATTCCGCAAAATGCGGAACGGAATTGCGGACGTGTGAATGGAGCCTTACGGTGTAAACGTTTTTGCAAAATTATTGCTCTAAAAATTTTCTCCGTGAACCTCTAGATTTTTTTTTAGCCAGGGTTATTCCTCATGCTCTATTTTGTTATATATGTTGTACTCACTGTTGTGAGATCTACAACCATTCGTGGTTAGGTTGGTAAGCTTACCTCCATTGGTGTGGTGTAGAGAGCAGAAAGGGAGAGGTTAGTCATTTCTTACATAGGTTAGTTGCTGTGAGAGTTCCACAATTCGTGTCTCCAGTGAAGTAATATGCCGTGCTGATTGTCTGCGTCAGCCCCGATATCTCCGCTGACTGGGCTGTGGATTACCGAGTATGGTCTGCGTGTGCTCGGTGTCCCACGTGTCCTGGATCTTACAAACACTCGTAGTAAGAATCAGCTGACTAATTAGCTCTGATTATACCGTCCCGGCTAGGGTACATCTATCTTCTCTATATTTTCCAGTGAAGCGCTTCACTAATTTTTAATATTAGGGTAATGGACCACATCAATGGGTGTTCTCCATAACACACGCTAAACGCATTTCGGAGTCTCTGCTTACTCAATCAGTGGCTAGTGGGTAGGACACTGCTCTTTATTTTTGAGGTTTACTTTACCATATTGTTGATCCAGAGTTGTCTTATTTACTGTTCTGATGAATGTGCTAAACTTGCGCACTGCCCAAATAGCTTATTGTTACCAGCTTGATACACCATCTGAGGTGTATCTGAGGTGTACCAACACTAGGGTATACCAGCCAACCCAAGGGCAGCGCATTAGATCACTGTGAATCTATTGTTACAAACATAATGACCGGAGAATATTTTATGAATATTTTATGATTATTCTATATATTTTTATTATTTATTGCATATTTTAACTAGTGATGTTTATTGTATTCAGCACCAAATAAATTGTCTTTTATTAATCCTATGTGATTCCTAATATATGAGTGCCCATTCACACATATACTACTCCAAGAATCTATTTAATGTGATTAGGGTGCATTATTAGTTTGGAGCACCATTACATCACCAGGAAAAGGAGAGCCGTCCTTAACATTTATATACTTGGTGGAGCTGTTACTATGTTACTATATGTACTGTTCAACATTAACGTGACGCTGCAACCACTGGCCTCAGCGGTCACATGTTAATGCACATTTGATTGCTGAGGCAAGGAGTTGGCATGAACTATGAAGCTGATGTAATCACTCCAAGCTCAGCAAGGACTGAAGTGGCATCACAGTAATAGCAGGACATTTTAGACATGAATAATGTTTTTATTTTACACAGTCCCATGATCCTTGTCTATTAAAAAAAAATCTTTGGGAACGCCTTGAATTGTTTCTGTTACCATATCTATGTAGTAAGCTTGGCTTTACTAACAGTAGGCTTGCTTTTAGCACTGTAGTAAACCTATATATTTAGGGTGCATAGTAAAAGATTTTGAGGTTAGTGTCTGCTTTTCTTTGACCACGTAATAAGTTGTTGTTGTTGATGGTATGGTTTATATCTATAAAGGTGTGGTAAGTGTCCAAGTAAAACAAATTTTGCTGCAGCAAGTATCACGTGTACCTATTTTCTCATGAAATTTGATATGGGCTGGTGAAGTTTGTGTGCCAGGGCTGTTTTTTAGTCCCATTCTGGCTCTAGTACTGAGAGTGGACCCAAGCCACTCTGTACACCCTTGCTCCTCTTGTTTCTGCTACAGCCCCCCCTCTCTTTGATTGACAGGGCCATGCACGATGACTATACAGAAACTTATCCCTGACAATTAAAAAGCAAAGCGAGGGACTGGCACAGGTAACAGAAGGAGTACGAGTGCACAGTGTTGCTTAGGCCCATCCTCAGTGCACTTAACTGCTCATTTGTGTATGGATAGGGTTGCCACCTTTCCCAACAAAAAATACCGGCCAAGTTAAGCCACATCCCAAAGGGGGGGTGGTTGTGGGGTGTGGTTGCGGGGTGTCACTATCATACTGTCACGGATTTTGGTTTGCGCTGTGACACTGTTGCCACACTTGTGGTTGCCCGCGGCAACGTGTTGCTGTGAGAGCATGCGGTGGCAGTGTCTCGGCCTTCTGGGTGATTGCCGTGACATGGTTGCCACGCATGCTGTTGCCGGTGGTAACGCGTGGTTTAGTATGCTTGTGTGTGCACTTCCCCTTTAAGTTGTAGCCTCCCTCTGTCTGGTGCTGTAAGGGTTAACTCCCTGACTGGGTGTGGTCACTTGGCTTATATCTTCTGTGGTTTCCTGGCTGGGGTAAGTTGTACTTCAGCTGTGGTTGGTGCTGGAGCTTTGCTCCAGTCCAGGGTGTTCCATCTGTCCAGTGAGGGCCACCCTTGTGATCATCAATGTTATTCCGGTGTCTCCTCTCCTTTCTGTCCCTATTTGTATGGAGTGGGTTATGTTCAGGGTGTTTGTATGTCTAGTTTGGTATTACATGTCTGGTGGTGTTTGGTGTCCAGCATGTTTACTAGACATTCCCCTGTCTCATGTTTATTGCAGCTATGGATGTCCTGGGTTCCTGTGTGGTTCGTGGTGTGTGCTGTGTCCTTTAATGTTGGTGTGGACATCAGCACTAGTGAACGGGTTCCAGTCAGTGTGTTCGTGGCAGGTAAGTGTGTTATTGGTTTCGCTTACCTGCCATCTCCTTATGCTGTATGTGTTCCCCTCTCCTTGCAGCCTGGCCTCTGATGGAGACTCCTGTTCGTCCATTACTGGGATGAACAGGTTGTTTCTTCCCTGCTCCTTGGTGAGGGATTACAAGGGCGACTTAGGGTCTCTAGAAATCCTGAGTATGAGTCGTCCTACCATCGGGGTCCGCTCATACGGTATGGAGTCAGGGAGAGGATTAGGGACTCTGTAGGAGGTGACCTGCTCCCTTATTACTCCTTTTGGCCAGGCTGATTCTCTTTTACCCTATGACATCGCACGGTGGTTTTTTTTCCCCACTCCACACCGTGACACATACTGTGGCTCCAATAATATTAATGCCCCCATTAGTGTCCCCAGTAATAGTATGAACAGACCCCCCAGAAATAATACTGTCCACATTAGTGCCCCCCAGTAATAGTAATGCCCTCATTAGTGCACCCCAGAATTAATACCCCCATTAGTGCCCCCCAAGAAGAATAATGTCCCCCATTTGTGCCCCCGGGAAGAATGCCCCTATTTGTGCACCCATAAGGAATAATGCCTCCCATTAGTGCCCCCAGTTAGAATAATGCCCCCATTAGTGCCCCCAGTTAGAATAATGCCCTCATTAATGCCCCCTTCTCTGCTTCTGCTGCTGACTGGAAGCTCAGGACAGAACCTACGCTCAAGCGGGATGACGTCTCACAGGTCCTGTCCTGCACATCCAGTCAGCAGCGCAAGCAAATGGAGGGGGTGAGTGTTTTTTTTTTGTTGTTTTTTTATTAACGGGGGGGAGGGGGGGGGGAGGCAAGGGCTGTACTAATGAGCACTCCGCAATGGAAGAGCTCATTAGTAACAGGAAAAAAACGGCATTTAACATTGCTGGTAGAAAAAAATTACTGGCAGCAGCAGGGTCACTAAAATACCAGTGAGATACCGGCCTGGTGGCAACCCTACATATGGATTAAAAGTACTTTTTCTCCAGAGTGAAGCAACGTATCATAAAGTGAAAGATATAATTTCATTCAGCTGCACTGGTTTATCAGTGAATTTCCTGGTGACAGATTAACTTTAAATGTCCAAGATCCTTCAACCTTAGCCATTAGACTAGAAGCAAAGCTTTCCTTAGACAGTCATGTCCCCTCTCTAGGGTGGCACAAGACACCTGTGCAGCATTTTTTAAACAGCAATGTAAAAACACAGTACTGCAAGAAAAGGACCCTTAATGACCATCATAAAAAGCATATTAGTGGTCATTAAGGAGTTAATAGGTGCCACAGAATAAATGATTATAGCCTTGGAGCTGCTTGGCTCGGGAACATCTCTAAACACTGTAATAGAGCAAATGGCACTGATGAGTTGTTTTATGTGGAATACATTCATGGTGTGTCCGTAATAAAGATATTTGAGACTACAGATAAAACTACTCCCAAAGCTATAAACTTCATGAATAGTTAGAAACGCCTGGAGGTTAACAGCACTTCTCTAATAAAAATTCATTTCTATTAGACCTTCTAGTAACAATTAACCTCAAGCAAAAATAAGACAAGAGGAGCACTTCATCAACACATTTCCATGTAATACTGGTAAATGTGAGTTAGAAATAAGTACAAAAATAAAACTCCATAAACCCACTTTATCCAATGAGCTATGCAATATTTTTGTGTTGGGGTAAGTTTTCATTGACTACATGTGTAAGTGACCTTAGATTGGACTACAAGTTCCTGGTGAGAAGACAATGAGGTAATGTCACGCCCGTGTGTGGGAGGGAGACACCACACTAGATAAAGAAGGAGAGGGAACAATCAACAAGGCCTGATAGCAAGGGAAAAAATAAGGACACCTCCTAGTCAAATCGCTAGTCCTGACTGGCTGCTATCAGTATGAACAGACCCCAAAGGTAGGTGAGTTCATACGCAGGAGTACCTAGAGTCCCTTTAAGACCCTGGTGATAGTGACAGGACTGA
This sequence comes from Bufo bufo, assembly GCF_905171765.1. Taxonomy (NCBI): domain Eukaryota; kingdom Metazoa; phylum Chordata; class Amphibia; order Anura; family Bufonidae; genus Bufo; species Bufo bufo. The sequence continues at coordinate 240,858,052 of NC_053394.1, read as the reverse complement.
GACTACCTGTTCCTCCAGAAAGGAGGGATGACCAGGAGTCTTCCTCAGGCCTACAACAAAGGGCAGGGGAAAAACAACACACAGATAAATAAAAACAAAATGCAAAAGGGAAAGGAAACACTTAACTTTCCAGTAGCTATGGCAGCAACAGGAACTCAGCTGAGAACCAAACACCAGCAGACCACAGATACCACTGGATCTATAATCTGCACAGCATTGTGGGAGAAGCAGCTATAAATAAGGAAAGTTAAATGACGACAATAGCAACACCTAAAGGTTAGAGGTGATGCCAGTAGTGATAGACGAAGATAGGCCAGGAGGGTGCGCAAACGCGATCAAATGTTCGCCAACCGCAAGTTCGCGGCGGGCCCCATTCACTTTAATGGCAGGTGAACCTGAAAAATCTCCAGCTCATATTTGCAGCCACCAAATACTTAGTAGAAGTGTACAAATAGTACCACAACATGGACAGTGACATACTAGAGGGGGATCAATGCATCAGTTAATCAGGGGACATTTTTATGCGTCTTAAAAGGGAAATTCTCTGAAATGTGTCCTGTTGGAGCCTAGAACATTTTTTATTTTAGGCCACGGGAGTAAGTTATTCCAATGTCGTTTGTCACTATCTGTAGCTGAGATAATGCAGCAAAACCGCAAACCAATGATGCACTACCCAAATGCACTATATAGAAAGCATATTATTGGTATATCATACTCCTGCTTCAATCAGTTATTTTTTGGGGGGAAACTGGTATATCACACCAGTAGAAATTATTTGTTCCAATAGTGTTTGGCACTCTGTGTAGCTGCAGTATCGCAGCAGAACCGCACACAACTGCTGCACAATACAAATGCACTATAATATACTTACTATGTTAGAAAGTATATTATAAGTATATTACAACCCTCAGTAAGTCACACCTATCGATAGCACACCTATATCAGTCCTTCAAAGGACTTTTGTGGCCCTATTAGCTAGCGTTTGGTGTCCCTAACAGTCTGTCCCTGCTCCACACGGCAACCTCTCCCTACACTGGCAAAAGACTGAATGTAAAATGGCGGCCAGATCAGGTTTATTTATTCGGTAGGGGGTATGTCCATGGGCTGAAGCTTCTCAATTGGCTGTCCTGTACCACCTGATGGATGTGTCATGGGTCAAAGTTCTTCACAATGTAAAAGAATATGGCACCGGCGGACATCTCCATATGTTCGCATGTTCAGCGAATCGCGAACGAGCAAAGTTCACTGCGAAATGACCGCCGGTCGAACCGCAAGGCTATCTCTAGTCTCCAGTATCAGAAACAACACAAACATCTATTGATTCACAAGGAAACCTGTCAGATCAAAGCACGTGTTGCCAGTCTCACAGATCTACTATCACCCACTGTCGTGGGGACGTCCGTATGTCTCAGTATGTCCGTGACAGGTACATGAAAGTCCAAGAGTGATTTTTACAGGGTATGGTGCCTTATGCCCAAGTCCAAAAGAAGCAGCCTGCCATTAGATAAATGTGAATGGAGGATTCGATAAATGGCTCAGGTTATTCATAGTTCTTAAAGCTTCTCTTAAATAACAAATGAATTCCAACATTGCAGTAGTTGTAATAGCCCAGAGTGGTATTACCATACCTATACCCTGCTACTGTCTCTAATGGGCTAACCATAATGTCAACTGTGCATTAATTCCTTTTAAGGACTATTGTTTTATCTGGCTGCTAAATATATTAGCTCAACCTGCTCTAAATTGGGTGCAATTGTTTGGCTACTGGTGACAGCAGCGACATTATCTGCGCTACATTTCCTGTATAACGTTTGCGCATCATAAATATCAGTGACATTCAGTTAAATTTTTTGGCCGCTGATGACAGCGACATTACCTGCGCTACATCTACTGTATAACATTTGCGCATCATAAATATAAGTGACATTCAGTTAAATTTTTTGGCCGCTGATGACAGCGACATTATCTGCGCTACATCTCCTGTATAACGTTTGCGCATCATAAATATCAGTGACATTTAATTAAATTTTTTTTGCCGTTGGTGACAGAGACATTACATGTAGTGATGAGAGGCAGGGGCTATATTCGAATTTGCGATATTTCACAAATATTTGGGCAAATATTCGTCATATATTTGCGAATGCGTGAATTTGAGATTATTTCTTAATTGCAAGAAATCACCAAAGTAATATTCGCGTAATGCACGTGAAATGCAGGCGTGGGTCACTTTTGCTACATTTCCAAGTTGCTAGAAGTTTCCTGAGACTGGAGAAAATGGTTGGCACGGCAGAACATTAAAAATTGTTTTATATGCAGATAGAGTGCTCCAATATATTCACGATTGTGCTAATCGGCACTAATGATGCAAATATTTTGGCGCAATACGTGAAACTTCACATTTTAGCAGGTCTGCATATATGTATGGACAGCAGACCCTATCACACTACCTATCACACTGCACTGCAACAGCTACACTATATCAGGATATAACCTACACTGACTATCTCCCACTAACTATCTGTATTATATATATATGCTATCTAACTATATCTAATGTAGTGTGGAAAGCACAGAGCATACTAATGACACTGCTATCTCTCTCAGAACTGCAAAAAACTGTAGAAAATGGCTGCTGGGGAGATTCCTATATAGTAAGGAGTAGGCAACTTTTCTATTGGTTGCTAGGGATGTTTCTAAGCTAAAAGACATTGCAGCCTTCTCATTGGACCACAAGCAAGAAGGGAGGTTACTGATGAAAAAAAAAATCTAGAATATTCAAAATTACGAATATATATCACTATATTTTAAATATTTGCTAATTGTCAAAGTGCTGATATTCGTGATTCGAATATTCGCGCCCAACACTAATTAACTGCACTACATCTCCTGTATAACATTTGTACATCATGAATATCAGTGACATTCAGTTGAATTTTTTTGCCACTACTGCCAGCGACATTGTCAGGGCAAGTGGGGATAAGAGGAACACCAAGTAAACAAACAGCAACAGGTAAACAGACAATGCCCCAAAGCTAGGGAGGAAGGAATGGTAACCTCCCTTTCAATCCCTGAGCCTCTCCTTGACTGCTGACAGTATGGGCAAGTCCTGATGGTGAACGAACTCATGCTGGAACCTAAGCCCTGCTGACTCTTTAGCAAACCCTAACTTAGGGAGAGGGGAATGAGACAACTGGTACCTTCCACCGTTATGTGACCAGTGTCTCCCTGAGACCTAGCAGCAAAACACACAAAAAGGAGAAAACAGGAGGACTTAGCTTGAGACGACCGGGCAGTATAGGATCCACAAACTACCAGTATAGAACTCCAGAAGGAAAATATCAACTGCAAAGTCAGCAGTAAGAGGCGGACTTAAATAAAGCCTCTTAAACATCAGTGCAGAACCTGTGTATAGATGGGGTCCTGCCCACAACAACAAACAGAAAGGAAACAAAGAAAGACCTGTCAGATAGACTATCCGATTCTCAGATCTCTCACAGGGCAGGCAGTGACAGACATTACCTGCGCTATATCTCATGTATAATGTTTGTGCATCCTAAATATCTGTGACATTCAGTTAAATTTTTTCGCCACTGGTGACAGCGATATTAACTGTGCTACATCTCCTATATAATGTTTGTGCATCCTAAATATCAGTGACATTCAGTAAAATTTTTACGTGGCTAGTGACAGTGACATTACTTGTGTTACATCTCCTGTATAACGTTTGAGCATCCTTAATATAAGTGGCATACAGTTTAATTTATTTGCGCATACACTTACAAAACCTGTGCTACTGTACGTGTGATATACTTGCAAGCATATATACCATTTAATATGCTCAAGGTGAGCAGTAAGGGATGGGTAAGTGGTCGTGCTGCTGATGGTGCATGCAGAGGCCGTGGTCCTGGGTGTGGTGAAACTGTGCCTGCTGCCAGAGAACAAGAAACACACTCATCCACGATACCTAGCTTCATGTCCCAGTTTGCAGGGCGGCGCAGGACACTACTCTCGACGTCACACCAGTGCGACCAGGTGGTCGGTTGGATTGCAGAAGATAATGCTTCCAGTCGGTTAAGTACCACCCTGTCTTCCACAAAGTCCAGTCTCAGTAGCCAAGAGTCTGGTCAACAGAATCCTCACCCTGATCCTCCTTCCTCCAACCATGGAGAGTCTTGGCAAACAAGTGATCCCACACTTGGATATTCCGAGGAGCTCTTTTCATCACCATTCCTTGATTTGGCCCTTTTGCCAAGCCCGCTTGAAGAGGGACATGAGGAGATCTTGTGCACGGATCCCCAAAGTCTTGAGCATCCACAGTCAGAAAAAGATGACGGTGGGGAACGGCAATTAGTGTTTCATGAGGTGGATGATGATGATGAAACACAGTTGCAAATAAGTCAACCGCAATTAGTGTCTCAAGAGGTTCATGATGAGGATGAGACAGAGTTGTCAATAAGTGAGGTTCTTGTTAGGTCAACAAGTCAGGAGGATGACCAGAGTGAGGAAGTGGAAGAGGAGGTGGTGGACGATGAAATCATTGACCCAACCTGGGAAGGAGGCAAGCCGAGCAAGGACAGCAGTAATGAGGGGGAGGGATAGGCAGCACCGCAACAGGCTGTAAGAGGCAGTGGGGTGGCAAAAGGGAGAAAGTAGGCCACACCAAACAGGCCCGCAACTGTTCCACGGAGCACCCCCTTGTGGCAATCTTTCTTACCAAGGGGTAGGTGTTCCGCAGTCTAGCGCTTTTTTGAGAAAGTGCGGATGATAAAAGAATTGTCATTTGCAACCTGTGCCGTACCAAAATGAGCAGGGGCGTGAACACTAGCAACCTCACCACCATCAGCATGATCTGCCACATGGCATCAAAGCACCCAAATAGGTGGGCCGAATGCCTGTGTCCAAAATCAGTGTCTGCGGGTCACACTACTGCCTCCTCTTCACCTGTGTTACGTGCTGGCCAATCCCCTGTCCAAGAGGCAGGCCCGGATGCCTCCCGCCCGGCACCTGGACTTTCGCAAGCACCATCAGCTAGCACATCCACTTCTGTGTCCCAGCGCAGCGTACAGATGTCCATACCACAGGCCATAGCACTTGGTCCCTTATATCCTCCCACAGCTCTGTGGAGGTGTGCTGTTTGTAACCTAAGCAAACTAGTTTCAGTTGCTATCTGCACTGCTTCCAGCTACTGACTAATGGCTGACTGGTGCTGCAAGATGAGAATTCAGAGGTGGAAGTTGAGGAGGAAAAGGGGGGGTTGCAGCCACTAATGTAGGTGGCAACGGAAATCCTGATGGAAGTAGGGCCCGCAACCCTTGGTGTCGGTAGCACCTGTGCCATCCCAGGGTATGACTCGCTCCCGGCAACCACAACGTTCACCCAGTGTGCCGTCGGGGAAATGTAGCGTCCCTGGCCAAAAGAACTTGTCCATGTGTCAGTCGTTTAGTGGACCTTCCCAATAACTGCGTTGGTCAGGGCACGGGTGATGTTACGGGACACATTCTGGGGTAAGACGGGGACTGAGTAACGAGGGACCGCTGCCGCCTTCAGGATGCGGAAAGCCTCAGTGTCCACAAGCCTAAATTGCAACATTTTCAGGGCCAGCTATTTGGAAATTTGGACTAAGCTGTGGCTCTCGCCACTCAACCTACAACCAGGCATGGTTGTGTCTGATAATGGCCGTAACTTGGTGGCGGCTTTGGAGCTCGGCAAGCTCACACAGATACCATGCCTAGCCCACGTGTTCAACTTAGTGGTTCAGCGGTTTCTCAAAACCTACCCCAATTTACCTGAGCTACTGGTGAACGTGCGACGCCTGTGTGCCCATTTCGGAAAGTCATCTACAGCTGCCGACGGTCTACCAATGCTGTAGCAGCGCTTGTAATTGCCAGCTCACGACTGTTGTGAGACGTGAGCACACGCTGGAACTCCACGTTCCACATGTTGGCCAGGCTTTGTGAGCAGCAGAGGGCACTAGTGGAATACCAGCTGCAACATGGTCGTCGCCTTTCCAGTCAGCTTCCGCTCTTCACAAGCGACGAGTGGACATGGATGTCTGACCTCTGTGAGGTTTTAAGCAAATTTGAGGAATCAACACAGATGGTAAGCGGCGATGTCGCTATTATCAGCGTAACCGTCCCACTTCTGTGTCTACTGAAACACTCGCTGCTCACAATGAAGGCAGATGCTTTGCATGTGGAAGAGGTGGAAATGGGGGAAAACAGTAAAGAGGATGATAGCCAGAACACCCTCAGTTCATCTTCTCAGCTATTGACTATTAGAATTCTCTAAAACTGTTGGGCATGCTTAATTTTTTGCACATGTGCTCTGTTCATCATAGATTGTCAATATATATATATATATATATATATATATATATATATATACAGTTGCAAGAAAAACTATGTGAACCCTTTAAAATTATATGGATTTCTGCACAAATTGGTCATTAAATGTGATCTGATCTTCATCTAAGTCACAACAATAGGCAATCACAGTCTCCTTAAACTAATAACACACAAATAATTAAATGTTACCATGTTTTTTTTTGAACACACCATGTAAACTTTCACAGTGAAAGTGAAAAAAGTATGTGAACCCCTAGACTAATGACATCTCCAAGAGCTTATTGGAGTGAGGTGTCAGCCAACTAGAGTCCAATCAATGAGATGAGATTGGAGGTGTTGGTTACAGCTGTCCTGCCCTATAAAAAACACACACCAGTTCTGGGTTTGCTTTTCACAAGAAGCATTGCCTGATGTGAATGATGCCTCGCACAAAAGAGCTCTCAGAAGACCTACAATGCATTAAAATAATTCTGTATTGTAATACATTGGCTGTACGTGTTCTACCAGTGTAATACAGGGGGCTGGATATCACAGGCCCTCCTGAAAGGCAGCCACGATGCCTAAGGGAGGCATCAGGCTACCTTCCCTGCCATCGGGTTCCCGTCACAGCAGCGCGGGGACCCTATGGACACTCCGCACATGTTTGAAGCTCGCACGTGCCGCGGTCAGCGCCGGCATCTGTGATTTCACTGATGCCAGTTCAAATAGCAGTGGTCCGGCTATCAGTGACTGCCGGACCCCTGCTCACGATCGGGCATGCGCAGCTCTTGCACCCGCCCGATCACCATGCAGTACATTTGCATCACTGGGATTTAAGTCACGTCCAGATCTGACGTACATGTACGTCGTCAGGCGTTAAGGTGTTAAGTGTCTGATGTATCTAATGTAATGATGTACGGGGCCTTTTACTGGAATACAGAATGATGATTGCAATTTATGTATATATATACACACACACACATATACAGTATTTCTGTGTGTGTAAAATGCACAAAATCAGCTGGTTACATTATACATTTGTACCTCGCTGTGTGTATAAATATACAGGGTGGGCCATTTATATGGATACCACTTAATAAAATGGGAATGGTTGGTGATATGAACTTCCTGTTTGTGGCACATTAGTATATGTGAGGGGGGAAACTTTTCAAGATGGGTGGTGACCATGGCGGCCATTTTGAAGTCGGCCATTTTGAATCCAACTTTTGTTTTTTTCAATAGGAAGAGGGTCATGTGACACATCAAACTTATTGGGAATTTCACAAGAAAAACAATGGTGTGCTTGGTTTCAACGTAACTTTATTCTTTCATGAGTTATTTACAAGTTTCTGACCACTTATAAAATGTGTTTAATGTGCTACCCATTGTGTTGGATTGTCAATGCAACCCTCTTCTCCCACTCTTCACACACTGATAGCAACACCGCAGGAGAAATGCTAGCACAGGCTTCCAGTATCCGTAGTTTTAGGTGCTGCACATCTCGTATCTTCACAGCATAGACAATTGCCTTCAGATGACCCCAAAGATAAAAGTCTAAGGGGGTCAGATCGGGAAACCTTGGGGGCCATTCAACTGGCCTACGACGACCAATCCACTTTCCAGGAAACTGTTCATCTAGGAATGCTCGGACCTGACACCCATAAGGTGGTGGTGGGTGCACCATCTTGCTGGAAAAACTCAGGGAACGTGCCAGCTTCAGTGCATAAAGAGGGAAACACATCATCATGTAGCAATTTCGCATATCCAGTGACCCCCTTAGACTTTTATCTTTGGGGTCATCTGAAGGCAATTGTCTATGCTGTGATATTGGTGTTCATGCTGAGTGTATGTTTCACACTGTATAGTACATACCCCTGCCACCACATTCATTAGAAGTGATTTCTATACAAGGTTTATTGAGACAAAGGCCACAAGGCAAAGGGTTAAATTTGTTTCTAAAGTAAAGCTGAAGGTTATATGGATTTTTTTTTTGCTGTTGCTGCTTTTTACTTCCTTGCAGTGAAATCTATTTTTTGAGTAGACACGAAGCATTTATTCTGGTCTATCCTAAAGTATAATTCAACCACAGTTCTGCCCCAAAACATATAGCAAGCAAGATGCAGAGTCAGAAATATAGCTCTTTATCTATCAGGTATCTGCTGTTCAGCGACTGTGGTTACCATGAGGAGCTATCTCCTAGGAGAAAAAGTGCAAGAAATATGCTTATCCTACAGCAGCTTCGTACTTTAAAAAAAACCTTTTTTAGGCACAATATTAATGTTCTAGAGCAGCTTGTTTAGCAATAATAAATTCCCCAGCGTCTCTCTATCTGAGTCCATTGTTCTGTGAATATAACACACTTAATAACTCCATGTTCCTCTCCTTGAGGAGTCGGGGTTCAATTCAACATCTTATCCCCTCCAATTAAAATATGTCTGTTGCCTGTGTTGTGATTCTGCAATATGCACTGTACTCAGTAAATGACTGTATTTGCAGCTGCTCTTTCTCAAGCACTTTTGAGATGTTTTTCAGAACAAAATTATATTCATATGAATGCACAGATGCTGAGACAGATGTAAGTTGCCAATGTGGCATGCTGCACATAGGCTTTTCATTTACATTGTCCCAGTGCTCGTTGCACTATATTACATGAATACGCTAATTATACAGTGGTGCATAGTGTTTGAGTTTCAATAAACCTAGGATATAATTAGGATGGTAAACAATTTACTTGTATATTAATTACGAGCTATAATTCTATTACCAGAATAACTCCACACAATTAAAGGGGTTGTCTGAGGGAAAAAAAAAAATCTCAAACAACGCATACAATGGCTAAAAAAAATAAAAATAAAAATAAATAAAACTTGATATACTCTTCATGTACCCCTTTTTCAGCATCATTCTCTGTGTATTCCAGGCGCTGTTTGCAGTGAAAATCTGTAAAATTAGTATTTTCTTTTATACTTAGAATTATAACTGGCTATTGCATACTGATCTAACTGAACAAACTGCTAATTTCCAAGTAAGATGGGTGGCTTATGATCAGATTATAAAATGAAGTAATAGGATCTATTTAGACACCTATTTGAGAATAGGGGAAAAACAACCTATTTACATGAGACAATTTTCAGAATACAATAGACAACTAGCGCCTTTGCTGCCAATGTCTTGCATCAAATGCTCTCTGCATCAAAGTCGTCACAAAATATTCATGTATTTTATAGTTTCTACAATCGCAATTCCAAAAATGTTGGGATGCTGTGTAAAATGTAAATGGATATCTCAGTCAGGAGACCGGCCTAGATCAAGGCAGGCAGTGTTCATGTATATCCATAAAGCAAGTCTGAGGTCAAGTGAGGCAAGGTTTCTGCATATCTGTGAAATAAGTACAAGGTCAGGGCAGGAAGAGGAGACTCAGTCAGTAAACAGTCACAGGCAGACATACAGGTAAAGCACACCTACACTATCACAAGTAAACGCTAGAATACCTAAGATCAGGCAAAGGGATGAAACCAACAGCCCAGTATAAATAGGAGATCTGATCAGCACCTTAGGCTACATCACACTAGCGTTTTAGTTTTCCGATATTGAGATCCGTCATAGAGGTTTAATACCGGAAAAAAATGCTTCAGTTTTGTCCCCATTCATTGTCAATGGGGACAGAACTGAACAGAACTGAACAGAACGGAATGCTCCCATATTGGAGAGCAAACCGCAACATGTTGTAGTTTGTTTTCTGTCCTGGGATGCGGAGCAAGACGGATCCGGCATGACCCCCAATGCAAGTCAATGGGGACAGATCAGTTTTCTCTGACACAATCTGACACAATCGAAAACGGATCCATCCTCCATTGACTTTCAATGGAGTTCATGATGGATGCGCCTTGGCAATGTTAAAGATAATACAACTGGATCAGTTCATAACGGATGCAGATGGTTATATTATCAGTAACGAAAGTTTTTTTTCTGAACCCTGCCGGATCTAGTAAACATAGAAAAATAGGGCCAGATTTATCATTACTCTGACAGCTCACTCCACTTTAACATATGGCTAAAATCAGTTTTAGCCAAGTCAGATTTATGATCGGCCCTTTAAGACTGTAATAAATGTGGTTTGACGGTAGCAGTTTATCCGTCAGTAAGCAGCTTTACAAAAGTCGCACATCTTTACAAAAAAGTCGCAAGTTTTTATGAAAAAGTCGCACGTTTTTATGAAAAAGTTGCATGTTCTATTAAAAAGTCTCATAAGATAAGCATGGTCCTCACTGGAGTGAAATTGCAACCTTTTTTGCGACTTTTTAAATAGTCCCAATAGTAAATCTGTCTAGAGATTCATTTACATAAGAAAACACGCCCACTTTCAGAAAACTGGCGAGAATAGTGCAGAGCAGAAAAAAGTCGCAAATTTGTGCACAGTTTTAGCGTTTGGGACTTTTTTGGGGACTTTTTCACTCCATTATTCTGACCTGAGCTAATGATAAATCTGGCCCATAGAATGTGTCGGCAGATAAGAACCATTTGGCCCATCTAGTCTGCCCAATATACTGAATACTATGACTAGCCCTTGTCCCTATCTTATATGAAGGATGGCCTTATGCCTATCCCATGCATGCTTAAACTCCATCACTGTATTTGCAGCTACCACTTCTGCAGGAAGGCTATTCCATGCATCCACTACTCTCTCAGTAAAGTAATACTTCCTGATATTACTTTTAAACCTTTGTCCCTCTAATTTAAAACTATGTCCTCTTGTAGCAGTTTTTCTTCTTTTAAATATTCTCTCCTCTTTTACCTTGTTGATTCCCTTTATGTATTTAAAAGTTTCTATCATATCCCCTCTGAGTCTTTCTTCCAAGCTATACATGTTAAGGTCCTTTAATCTTTCCTGGTAAGTTTTTTCCTGCAATCCATGTACTAGTTTAGTAGCTCTTCTCTGAACTCTCTCCAAAGTATCAATATCCTTCTGGAGATATGGTCTCCAGTACTGCGCACAATACTCCAAATGAGGTCTGACTAGTGCTCTGTAGAGCGGCATGAGCACCTCCCTCTTTCTACTGGTAATTCCTCTCCCTATACACCCAAGCATTCTGCTAGCATTTCCTGCTGCTCTATGCAATTGTCTGCCTACCTTTAAGTCTTCTGAAATAATGACCCCTAAATCCCTTTCCTCAGATACTGAGGTTAGGACTGTATCACTGATTGTATATTCTGCTCTTGGGTTTTTATGCTCCAGGTGCATTATCTTGCACTTATCATCATTAAATTTTAGTTGCCAGATTTTTGACCATTCCTCTAGTTTTCCTAAATCCTTTTCCATTTGGTGTATCCCTCCAGGAACATAAACCCTGTTACAAATCTTTGTGTCATAAGCAAAAAGACACACCGTACCATCGAGGCCTTCTGCAATTTCGCTGATAAAGATATTAAAAAACTTGGATCCCAGAACAGATCCCTGAGGTACCCCACTGGTAACAAGACCATGGTCTGAATATACTCCATTGACTGCAACCCTCTGTTGCCTGTCCTTTAGCCACTGCCTAATTCATTTAACAATATGGGAGTCCAAGCCCAAAGACTGCAATTTATTGATAAGCCTTCTATGTGGGACAGTATCAAAAGCCTTACTAAAGTATAGATAAGCGAGGTCTACTGCACCTCCGCCACCTATTATTTTAGTCACCCAATCAAAAAAATCAATACGATTAGTTTGGCATGATCTCCCTGAAGTAAACCCATGCTGGTTTTCATCTTTCAATACATGGGATTTTAGATTAGAATTTCCCCACTATTGATGTCAGGCTTACTGGCCTATAGTTGCCCGATTCCTCCCTACTACCTTTCTTGTGAATGGGCACAACATTTGCTAATTTCCAATCTTCTGGGACGACTCCTGTTACCAGTGATTGGTTAAATAAATCTGTTAATGGTTTTGCTAGTTCACCACTGAGCTCTTTTAATAGCTTTGGGTGTATCCCATCAGGCCCCTGTGACTTATTTGTATTAATTTTAGACAGCTGACTTAGAACCTCTTCCTCTGTAAAGACACATGCATTAAAAGATTCATTAGTCTTCCTTCCTAACTGAGGTCCTTTTCCTTCATTTTCCTTTGTAAAAACTGAACAGAAGTATTCATTGAGGCAGTCAGCTAGTTCTTTATCTTCTTCCATATACCTTCCTTCTTTTGTTTTTAATTTGGTAATTCCTTGTTTTAGTTTCCTTTTTTCATTTATGTATCTGAAGAATGTCTTATCGCCTTTTTTTCACTGACTGAGCTAATTTCTCTTCTGTCTGTGCTTTAGAAGCTCTTATAACTTGTTTGGCCTCTCTCTGCCTAATCATTATAAATTTGTCTGTCATACTCATTTTTTTATTTTTATTTTAATAATTACTAAATGCTATCTTTTAGTTTTTAATGATTTTGGCCACGTCTGCTCAGTACCACAGTGGTCTCTTCCTTTTTTGCTTTTACTGACAAGCCTAATGCAATTTTCTGTTGCCTTCAATAGTGCCACTTTTAAGTAGTCTTTTTTCTCCTGGACTCCATTGAAACTGTTCCAATCTGATAGGGACTCGTATACCACTAATCATATTTTAGAAAAGTCAGTTTCTCTAAAATCTAAAACTTTTGTTTTTGTGTGGTGTGAATCAGTCACTGTACTTATAGTAAACCACACTGACTGGTGATCACTATATCCTAAGCTTTTCCCTACAGTAATATCAGATACCAAATTCCCATTTGTGAATACTAAATCTAAAATGGCCTCCTTCCGGGTTGGCTCCTCAACTACTTGCTGTAGAGATAATCCCAGTAGGGAGATTAGAATATCTGTACTCCTGGCAGAACTATCTATTTTGGTTTTCCAGTTTACATCAGGAAGATTAAAGTCTCCCATAATGATAACTTACCCCTTCAATGTCATTTTAGCTATTTCCTCAACTAGTAGATCATCTAATTCCTTGACTTGGCTAGGTTGTCTATATATCACACCTACAAGAGTTACCTTATATTATCAAGCTGCAAGGTAACCCAAACTGACTCTAAATTGGTCTCGCTAACTTCTATTAAAATAGATTTTATACTATCTTTCACATACAGGGCCACACCTCCCCCTTCTTGCCTTCTCTGTATTTTCTATATAGAGAGAACCCTGGTATTGTTATATCCCAGTCATTACTCCCATTGAACCACTTCTGAGTAAAAGCCACTAAATCTATATTCTCAGATGCCATTATAGCCTCAAGTTCATTGATCTTATTCCCTAAACTGCGAGCATTTGTAGACAAGGCTCTGAGCTTATCATTTTTTAACCTGTGTGCTACTGGCATCTTCTGGCATTGTTCCGGGGGGCAGTCGGACTGCTGGATTATCACTCTTTTGCCCCCCTTTCCTAGTTTAAATGCTCCTTAGCAAATACTTTGAACTGTTCACTGAGGACATTTGTTCCCTTGAGAGAAAGATGCAAACCATCTTTCTTGTACAGTTATTTTCCATTCCAACGAGAGCTAGCATGAGACACAAAGCAAACCCTTGGTTCAGAAACCATTCACCAAGCCATACATTGAATTCCTTAATGCGCATCTTCCTGTCATGCTGAAGGTTATGCACAGGCAAAACTGCAGAGAATGAAACAGTTGATGCAACCTCCCGTATATCATTTCAAAGTGTATGAAAAGCTTCCTTCACCTTTGAAACCTCATTGCAAGCCAGATCATTTGTCCCAAGATGGACAATAACATCCCCCTCCCTTTCCTGATTTGCTTGCCTAACATTATTAAGGATACGTCGTCTATCCCTGCTAGCGGTAGCACCAGGGAGATATCTCACAACACCATTTTCCTCAAACTTCACACCTCTTATGATGGAATCGCCCACCAACAGCTGCTTACTATCAGTCCTCACCTTCTCCTTTTTGTCTTTGGCTGCAGTCTTGCATACTTTAGGCATGGGAGATGATTGTTTCTAACCCACTGTGCTTGAGCCATCCTCCATGTTGGCTCTTATTTTTTTAGATTGTATCCACCTCCAGATTACCTCCTGAGTATTTCCTGAATATCTCAGATGCACTTATAAAAGCAGCACTTTGAAAATGAAGCAAGCTATAAGTAGGCAAGCTAATACTATGTGGCTATATATACACACACTCCCACAAAAGCTCCTCCCCCAACAACAAATTTAACACCTTAATCACCTATGCTTATTTGCAATCAGACAATAGTGATAACCTGTCTAACAAATTCCTTACCTGTATTGAAACACAGTGTCTGAGTATCCACCAGAAACACAGCTGAAGTTCTGCTACAGTGGAAAAGCTCTGAGTTAGTCTAAGTTAGTCTCATGAATATCTCCAATGCACTTCTAAAAAGCAGCACTTGGAAAATGCAGCCGACTATCCTTCCAACAGTCGGCTGCTCATGCAGTGAAGGAGACCGCACATTTATATGCAGCAATGTCCTTCCTTGTATAAGGCGATAGCCATCCCTCATCCTCATACAAAATCATGGCTTCTGAGCAGCAGATCACTGTTTAGACCACACAATCTGCTAAAAAGCCATGATAAAATAGTAACTTAGTTTATAAGGCTGAAAAAAGACATCTGTCCATCCAGTTCAGCCTGTTATCCTGCCAGTTGATCCAGAGGAAGGCAAAAAATAAAAATAAAACTGTGAGGTAGAAGCCAATTTTCCCACTTAAGGGGGAAAAAAAATCCTTCCTGACTCCAATCAGGCAATCAACGATTAACGACCCATCTCTAGTAGCTATAACCTGTAATATCATAATACTCCAGAAATACATCTAGGCCCCTCTTGAACTCTTTTAGTGAACTTACCATCACCACTTCCTCAGGTAGAGAATTCCATAGTGTCACTGCTCTTACCGTAAAGAATCCTCTTCTGTGTTTGTGCACAAGCCTTCTTTCCTCCAGACACAGAGGAATTCCCCTTGTCACAGTCACAGTCCTGGGGATAAATAGATGATGGGAGAGATCTCTGTACTGACCCTTGATATATTTATGCATATACAAAGAAAAAGACACAAATGCAATAGCACTCTGCAACCAGCATTTTGCCCTGCCTCTATGCTGGATGAGGCATTGGTGTACATTTTGGCCAAAGCGTAATAAGCCACTCACCACGTCAAGGTCGCCTCTATAGAGTGGTCCCTAACACTAGTTCCTACCTGTTTGTGGGCCATGACAGCCACACAAAGTCCAGGGAATGCAGGCACAGCATGCACGCCAAGCACACTCTGCTTTTAACCCCGTCCGGTGCCATTACAGCTATCATCGGATCCAGGGATGCAAGTACCAACATGCATGCTTAGCCCACTATATACTTCTCCTGGAGCCAAATGGCTACTGGTAGGTGCTATATATGCAGACTCAGTTTTATACTGACTTTAAAACCAGTCAATCTGTCCTGGAGGCTGGTTTTAAAGTCAGTATAAAACTGAGTCTGCATTTTCTTTGTATATGTATTTTGCCATAACGATGTGCACCTGCATACAGGGTTGTGCTGATTGAATCCCCCACATATTTATACATAGTTATTAGATCTCCCCTCAGTCGTCTTTTTTCTAAAGTGAATAACCCTAATTTTGATAGTCTTTCTGGGTGCAGTAGTCCACCTTTCCAGTTATCACTTTAGTTGCCCTCCTCTGAACCCTCTCCAGCACTGCTGTTTCTGTCTTGTTCACAGGAGCCCAGAACTGTACACAGTACTCCATGTGTGGTCTGACTAGGGATTTGTCAAGTGGCAGGATTATGTTCTCCTCATGTGCATCTATACCCCTTTTGATGCAACCTATTATCTTATTGGCCTTGGCAACAGCTGCCTGACACTGGTTTCTACAGCTTAGTTTGCTGTTCACTAAAATTCCTAGGTCCTTTTTCCATGTCAGTGTTACCCAGTGTTTTACCATTTAGTATGTACGGGTGACTTGCATTATTCCTTCCCTTGGCTATTGCCAAGAACCTGTTTCCTTTATGAGATATACAGCTTTCAGTTTCCCAGTCTATATCTGGGTAGTTAAAGCCCCCCATAACAAAGACCTCATTATGATCTGTAGCCTCGTCTATCTCGTTTAGTAATAGATTTTCTGTGGACTCTGGTATATTAGGTGGTTTATAATAAACTCCTATTAGTATTTTATGATTGTTTTTGCCTCCATGTATTTCTACCCACAGTAACTCCACATGTTCATGTCCCTCACTTATATCTTCTTAGACTGTGGGCTTTAGACCGGTCTTTACATAAAGGCAGACCCCTCCCCTTTTCAGTTTTTTGCGATCCATTCTAAACAGACTGTAACCCTGTATGTTAACTGCCCAGTCATAGCTATCATCCAGCCATGTCTCAGTTATTCCCAATATGTCATAGTCCTCCTCACACATCACTAATTCCAGTTCACCAGTTTTATTAGTCAGGCTTCTGGCATTAGTATACAGGGTGGGCCATTTATATGGATACACCTTAATAAAATGGGAATGGTTGGTGATTTTAACTTCCTGTTTGTGGCACATTATTATATGTGAGGGGGGAAACTTTTCAAGATGGGTGGTGACCATGGCGGCCATTTTGAAGTCAGCCATTTTGAATCCAACTTTTGTTTTTTCAATAGGAAGAGGGTCATTTGACACATCAAACTTATTGGGAATTTCACAAGAAAAACAATGGTGTGCTTGGTTTTAACGTAACTTTATTCTTTCATTAGTTATTTACACGTTTCTGACCACTTACAAAATGTGTTCAATGTGCTGCCCATTGTGCTGGATTGTCAATGCAACCCTTTTCTCCCACTCTTAAGAGATTAGGAAGCAGAGGCAGGTGAAAATAAGGTAAATTGTATTTCTCTCTTTTTCAAGGCAGATGAACAACTTGTCAATGGGAATGCTGACATTTGTAATGATGCTGGTAGAGATGTCAGTTGAGGAAATGTGTAGCAGTCAGCCAGTGAAGCGGCCAATAAAGACAGTGGCATGGTTTGGCTATTTGGAGGTTGAAGGGAGAGGAAATACAGAGAGAAGGCACTCCAGAAGTAGGATGGCGAAAGGTCGAGTTAGATTGAAGGAGTTTTTACAGTATCTGATAGGCCAACACTTCCATCATGTCTGTTGCTAGGAGCAGAGGTTATGTGAATGGCCTTGAGGTTTAAGGGGTTACAGAAATTTGTGGAATTTGATCAGTGACAGAACAGAGATATAATAGTGGCAATTTGCTGAGAGGGTCTTGTGAGATGCAGTATGACCACAGCAGTAAGAAGAAGCAGAGAGAGGGATAGTAGGTGTGTGGAAGATAGGACATGAATTGGCTGTGTTTGTCTAGAGAGGAAGGTTTTAATACTTAGAAGGAGGACAGCAGAAGTAGACAGGTGAAAGAGTAAAAGAGATGTAGAGATACATATTTCATTGCTGGGTGTAGGGGTCTGGGGATACTAAAAGATTTTCAGGGCTAGGGGAGCAATAACTGTGATAGGTCATCAGTTTCTGATTGGTGGGACACCCGAATCCCCCACTGATCAGCTGTTTTGAGATGGAAACGGTGCTTGCAGTAGTGCCATGGCCTTCTCTTTTCTTTCCTAAGCCAGTGACATCACATTCATCAGTGCCATTGCCTAGGTGCAGCTCAGCCACATTAGGGGCTGAGCGCAATACCAAGCATAGCCGCTTTCAAATGTACGGTGCTGTGCTTGGCATATCTACTGTGAAGGGAGCACATGTGGACATAACTACTTTGAGGGGGCACATATCTGGCCATAACTAATATGAGATGGCACATATCTTTGCATAACTACTCTGAGTCGGCACATCTTGGCAAATCTACTGTTAAAGTGGCACATATCTTGGCACTGAAGTTTAAAATACAAGATGCGTTCTTTGGCTTTCCTTACTGTTGCCCTTGGCTTCTAATATCGACGTCACTAGTGCGCATGACTGTTCGGCCCGCATGTTTGCTTCCGCCCATTCTCCGCCTGGATGCGATGGTGGCGACCCACGTCATCACCGTGTGACCGCCCTCTCCTCCACCGGCCTTAGGGGAAGGGCGGAAGCTGTATGACACGGCGGGTGCTGATTGGTCATGCGCCGTCAGTGTGGCGACGACACCTGTGAGGCATCACATGTTTATGACTCTGCTCTTTCATAGGTAGGCTTACCTTTTTAAACCTGTCATTTTCCCCTGTCCTTTCACTCCTCCTGAGGAATAGAGATGTCGCGAACATAAAATTTTCCGTTCGCGAATGGCGAGCGCAAATTTTCGCAGATGTTCGCGAACGGGCGAACCGCCATTGACTTCAATGGGCAGGCGAATTTTAAAACCCATAGGGACTCTTTCTGGCCACAATAGTGATGGAAAAGTTGTTTCAAGAGGACTAACACCTGGACTGTGGCATTCTGGAGGGGGATCCATGGCAAAACTCCCATGGAAAATTACGTAGTTGACACAGAGTCGGGTTTAAATCCATAAAGGGCATAAATCACCTAACATTCCTAAATTGTTTGGAATAACGTGCTTTAAAACATCAGGTATGATGTTGTATCGATCAGGTAGTGTAACGGTTACGCCCACTTCACAGTGACAGACCAAACTCCCTGTTTAACGCACCGCAAACAACCGCAAACAGTCCATTTGCACAACCGCAAACTCCCCATTTGCACAAGGTTGGATACCAAGCTAGCCATGTCCCGTTCCTTGTCCTTACTGATGTCATTGAAGGTCTCTTCCTCCACCCAGCCACGTACAACACCAAGGGTCCCCGAAAGGTGACAACAAGCCCCCTGGGACGCCTGCTGTGGTTGGTTTTCCACCTCCTCAAAGCCACCTTCCTCCTCTGACTCCTCTTCTTCAGACTCCTCTCTCTGCGTTGCCTCTCTCTGCGTTATTATAAGGTGTGTTAAGTAGTACTATTCCTATCAGTTTGATCCCTGTTACGTTCCCTATCAGGGGACGTGTATATGGCATTGATTTTAGGAACGGGGAGATGGAAAAAGATGCTTGGTCGGTCCTCCTACTTCAAATTTGGGGCACTGCGCGTGCAATCTAATGTGCCGCCAGATAGTTGTGGTGTGTTAAGTAGTACTATTCCTATCAGTTTAATCCCTGTTACGTCCCCTATCAGGGGACGTGTATATGGCATTGATTTTAGGAACGGGGAGATGGAAAAAGATGCTTGGTCGGTCTTCCTACTTCAAATTTGGGGCACTGCGCGTGCAATCTAATGTGCCGCCAGATAGTTGTGGTGTGTTATGTTGTTCTATTCTTATCAGTTTAATCCCTGTTATGTCCCCTATCAGGGGACGTGTATATGGCATCGATTTTAGGAACGGGGAGATGGAAAAAGATGCTTGGTCGGTCCTCCTACATCAAATTTGGGGCACTATGCGTGCAATCTAATGTGCCACCAGATAGTTGTGGTGTGTTATGTTGTTCTATTCTTATCAGTTTAATCCCTGTTACGTCCCCCTGGAACGCCTCAGACTCCACCAGTTTGTATGGTAAAAGCTGGCGGGCTAAGAGTTCAGACAAGCCAGCTGTCAGACGCCGGGTAAGGGGGTGACTTTGTGACATTGGCTTCTTACGCTCAAACATATCCTTGACAGACACCTGACTGTGGGCAGATGAGATGGAACTGCTCAAGGCAAGAGACGGAGTGGCGGATGGTTGAAAGGGGGGAAGGGGGACAGCAGTGGTTGATGTGGCTGAAGATGCTGGACCAGGAGGAGGATGGCGGCTGAGTTTGTGTGCTGCTTGTACTCATGTGTTGATCCCATAGGCGTTTGTGATGTGCGATCATGTGCCTTCGCAAGCAGTTGCACCTAGGTGGGTGTTGGACTTCCCACGACTCAGTTTCTTTCGGCACAGGTTGCAAATGGCATCGCTGTTGTCAGAGGCAGACACACAAAAAAAATGCCACACTGCTGAGCTCTGCAATGACGGCATTCTGGTGGTGGCAACAGCATGCGTTGATTGGCGTGCTGTCTGGCTGACCCCGGGTGCCGATACATGCTGTCTGACTGTGCCAATAGCTCCTTGCTACGACCTCCCCCTGCTTCCAACTCGTCTCCTCCTCCTCTCTGTCTCCCCATCAGAACTTTCCCCCTGTTCTTCTTCTCTTCGAGCGGGCACCCACGTGACATCCACGGACACATCGTCATCATCAACCGCTTCACTTGTATCTGACAACTCAGCAAAGGAAGCAGCAGTGGGTACAACATCATCATCATCACACCGTACGTCCATGTGTGTAATGCTGCCTGACTGAGACAAATCCCTGTTATCTACATCCTCTGGCAATAATGGTTGTGCATCACTAATTTCTTCCAACTGATGTGTAAATAACTCCTCTGACAGATCAAGTGAAGCGGCTGTGGTGCTAGTGTTGGTGGTGGCGGCAGGTGGGCGAGTGGTAACTTGAGAGGTGCCCAAAGCTGAGCTGGGGGAGGATGGTGCGTCAAGGTTACGAGCGGAAGCTGTAGAAGATTGGGTGTCCTGTGTTGCCAGTCAACTATGTCCTCAGAACATTTCGAGTTCAGGGTACAAGGCCTCTGAACACTGGGCATTAGTCTAGGGCCAAAGGGAATCACAGCACCACGACCACGACGGCCCCTGCGGGGTGGCCTGCCTCTGCCTGTCATTTCTTTTAGATTAGTTAAGTTGTACTATGCGTGCAAGCTACTGTGACACAAGATATGAGTTGCGCTGAAGTGACACTATGCACTGCACTGGGCCTTAAAGACACAAACACGTGTGTAACTGACTGCTATTTATTCAGCCAAAATAGTTTTTTTTATTTAAATAGAATCGAATGTGACACCAGATATGAATGGCGCTGAAGTGACACTATGCACTGCACTGGGCCTTAAACACACAAACACGTGTGTAACTGACTGCTATTTATTCAGTCAAAATTGTTTTTTTTCTTTAAATGGAATCGAATGTGACACCAGATATGATTTGCTCTGGTGACACTATGCACTTGCAGGGCTGTGAGCCTGACACACACACTGGCAGGCAGGCAACTGCAATTTGATTACACAGGGGGAAAAAAAAAAAACAGACTGATGTTCTAGCCCTAAAAAGGGCTTTTTGGGGTGCTATCCTTACAGCAGAGATCAGGTGAGTCCTTCAGAACTGCAGTGTACACTGAATACACTAGCCTAGCTATCGATTTCCCTATTAAATCAGCAGCAGCTACACTGTCCCTCCCCTCACTAAGAATGCAGCTTCCGAATGAATCTAAAATGGATGCTGTCCAGGAGGTGGGAGGGTCTGGGAGGGAGGGTCTGCTGCTGATTGGCTTGAATGTGTCTGCTGACTGTGAGGTACAGGGTCAAAGTTTACTCAATGAGGATGCATAGGGGGCGGACCGAACATCGCATATGTTCGCCCGCCGCGGTGAACGCGAACAAGCTATGTTCGCCGGGAACTGTTCGCCGGCGAACTATTTGGGACATCTCTACTGAGGAAGCGATCACATGCGAAACGCGCGTCGAGGAGCACCACAACCTTGTCTTCACCTCTTTCCTTATTGGTATGTTGCCATTCATGCTGCATGTGTAGTTTAGCAAGTCCACTTGTTAGTTATTTTGCTGCTTATGATATGCACAGGTCACTTTCTGGCATACTTCCCAATGCATATGCACTTAATATATATATATGACCGTTTTACCCTGTTATGGAATGTGTTATTAATATCTTCAGAGGTCATCTTCTATTGCTGCAATTTGCTATAGTTCAGAGTTCATCAATGACTGAGGTGGTGTGCTACTGTGTTTTTGTCCCTGCTTGTTCACAAGTTTGTATTGTGGATATTTTATTATTGTTATTAATAAAAATTACGATTACGAAAAATTATGATTGATGGCCTGCTGGTTACCCTCTAAAACATTAGGGGCAAGGGCCTGCTGATGAACTGACCATCTAAAACATTAGGGGCGAGGGCCTGCTGCTCAGCTGACCCTCTAAAACATTATGGTTGAGGGCCTGCTCCTGAGCTGACCCTCTAAATCCTTATGGTTGAGGGCCTGCTGCTGAGCTGACCATTTAAAAAATTATGGGAGAGTGCCTGCTGCTTAGGTGACCATTGAAAAAATGTACAGTGTTCAAAGCAGGCCGGGCTGCCTAAAAACTTCAGCTAGGAAATATGGAATAGGATTTGATTTTGTTGGTTTTCAGAACTGGGGCCATGATTAAGAGGGACGGCCGGGAACATCCGTATTGCACCGCTAGAGGTGAAATTCTTGGACCGGCGCAAGATGAACCAAATAGAAAGCATTTGCGAAGAATGTTTTCATTAATCAAAAACAAAAGTCGGAGGTTTGAAAACGATCAGATACCGTCGTAGTTCCGACCATAAACTATGCCAACCAGCGATCCGGCTGCGTTTTTCCCATGACCTGCCGAGCAACTTCCGGAAACCAACCTCTTTGGGTTCCGGGGGGAGTATGGTTGCAAAGCTGAAACTTAAAGGAATTGACGGAAGGGCACCACCGGGAGTGGAGCCTGTGGCTTAATTTGACTCAACACGGGAAACCTCACCCGGCCTGGTCACGAAAAGGATTGACAGATTGATAGCTCTTACTCGATTCTGTGGTTGGTGGTGCATGGACGTTCTTAGTTGGTGGAGCGATTTGTCTGGTTAATTCCGATAATGAACGAGAATCCTCCGTGACAACTAGTTACGCGACCCCCAGCAGTGAGGATTGTGTTGACCAGACTCTTGGATACTGAGACTGGACTTGTAGGTGAGGGCCTGCTGGTGAGCTGACCCTGTAAAATATTTTAGGTGAGGGCCTGCTGGTGAGCTGACCCTCTAAAAAATTATATGCCAGGGCCTGCAGGTGAGCTGACCCTGTAAAACATTATATGAGAGGGCCTGCAGGTGAGCTGACCCTGTAAAAGATTGGAGGTGAAGTCCTGCTGGTGAGCTGACCCTCTAAAAAATTATATGCGAGGGCCTTCAGGTAAGCTGACCCTGTAAAATATTATATACGTGGGCCTTGAGGTGAGCTAACCCTTTAAAAGATTGTAGGTGGGGTCCTGCAGGTGAGCTGACCCTGTATAAAATTGTATGTGAGGGCCTGCTGGTGAGCTGACCCTCTAAAAAATTATATGTCAGGGCCTGCATGTGAGCTGACCCTGTAAAACATTATATGTGAGGGCCTGCCGGTGAGCTTACCCTGTAAAACATTAGATGCAAGGGCATTATATGCGACGAATAAGCATGTTTATATGACGGAAGAGGAGAAGGAGGATGGGAAAAGGAAGATTCAACCATATACCCTTTTTTTTGGGGTGGAAGGGGTGCATGGGAATACAGTGTATTCAGTACCTTATAAACAACACATTTAAAGAGCCTTTATGCTCAGCCGCTTTCCTCTGTTGCAGTCGAGAAGTCAGGGGCAATCCAGGCCTTGTTCATTTTGATAAGAGTCAATCTGTCAGCATTTTCAGTTGGTAGGCAGATACGTTTGTCTGTTATAATGCCACCAGCAGCACTAAATACCCGTTCAGACAAAACGCTGGCGGCAAGGCAGGCCAGCACCTCCAAAGGGCAGAGTGCCAGTTCATGCCACATGTCTAGCTTGGACACCCAGTAGTTGTAAGGCACAGAGGGATCATTGAGGACGTTGACACGGTCTACTATGTACTCCTTCACCATTTTCCTAAATTTTTCCCTCCTTGTGACACTAGGCAGCCTAACATGAAGTCAGCCATGTGTGCCAGAGTACCAACAGCCAAGACTTCACTGTCGTCATTAGGAAGATCACTCTCAGTCTCCTCATCCTCTTGCTTCTCTTCTGCCCACAGAGCAGATGAAATTAAACTTCCATGGGTACTACCCTCTGTAGCGGAGGCAACCGTCTCCTGCTCTTCCTCCTCCTCCTCTTCATCATCCAATTCACACTGAGAAGACGAACTGAGGGAGCTCTGGCTATCACCCTGTGTAATGTCTTCCCCCATTTCCACCTCTTCCACATGCAGAGCAGCGAGCGTTTGAGTACACAGAATTGGGTTGGTTATGCTGATAATAGCGTTATCGCAACTCACAAAGCCTGGCCAACATGTGGAACGTGGAGTTACAGTGCGTGCTCACGTCGCACAACAGCCGGTGAGCTGACAATTTCAAGTGCTGCTGCAGCGGCTGAAGCTGTTGAACAGTTGTGAAAATGTGCACACACGCGGCGCACCATCACCAGTAAATCAGGCAAATTGGGGTAGGTTTTTGAGAAACCGCTGAACCACAAGGTTAAACACGTGGGCTAGGGATCGGATGTGTCTGAACTTGCCGAGCTCCAAAGCCACCACCAAGTTACGGCCATTATCAGACACAACTATGCCTGGTTGTAGGTTGAGTGGCGAGAACCACAGCTCAGTCTGGTCTCTTATACCCTGCCACAGCTCGGTGTGCTGTTTGTCCCCTAAGCATATCAGCTTCAGCACGGCCTGTTGCCACTTCCCCACTGCAGTGCTACACTGCTTCCAGCTACCGACTGATGGCTCACTGGTGCTACACGCGGATAATTCGGAGGTGGAAATGTAGGAGGAGGCGGAGGAGGAGAAGTGGGGTTTGGAGCCACTAATGTAGGTTCTGGCAGAAACCCTGATCGACGTAGGGCCCGCAATCCTTGGCGTCGGTAGCACCTGTGCCATCCCAGGGTACGACTCGCTATCGGCCTCCACAACATTCACCCAGTGTGCCATCAGGGAACTGTAGCGTCCCTGGCCGAATGCACTTGTCCATGTGTCCATAGTTAAGTGGACCTTCCCAGTAATTTTGTTGGTCAGGGCACATGTGATGTTACATGACACATTTTGGTGTAAGGCAGGCACGGCACACCTTGAAAAATAGTGGCGGCTGGGGACTGCGTAACGCGGGACGGCCGCCGACATCAGGCTGCGGAAGGCCTCAGTGTCCACAAGTAAGTCCAGCATTAGAAGTGGCCCTTATATAGAAAGATTCAATTTTAATAATATTTATACAAAAATGACATATACCACACAAATAGTATAGGTAGTACCACCGAGATACTTGGTTAGCTAGTATTGAGAGGGGGGGAGGAGGGTGAGAAATCTATCCCTACACTCACACCCTAAGCTATCCCTCTGCCCAGGGACGGCCCCTGATGGTGGGGACTCCCTGTCCTCGAGCCTTGGCTGCCACCTCCTACTGTACCCTAAGTAAGTGTCAGTGGGTGGATGTTGGCCTCAGGGTGGACTCCTAAAAAAGACAAACCGACAGAACAAACAGAGAAGTGCCCTTTGCATACAGCCCTGGTGATGTGTTGACATCAAGAGGTACAAGGTGCACTAAGAGGAAAATCTAAAAACACCCTAATATGATGATTGCATCGATACATAATATGATAGTTACATCCAGGGCTTTTTTTCTCAGAGAAAAGGTGGTGGAACTCATCCCCCCTCTCCTGGCCATGCCCCTACCCTACCCTAGGACTGCCCCCCTACCTGCCCCTAAGACCGCCCCCTACCCACCCTAGGACCACCCCTAAAACCGCTCCTTTAGAGAACAGGGATGCAAGTAAAATTTGGAGGGGGGGCTATAAAAGTCCAGCCCAGCAAAGAAACCCCCCAGATGGGGATGGCACTGTTAATGGGGGATCTGGGGATGGCACTGTTAATGGGGGATCTGGGGATGGCACTGTTATGGGGTGGAGGATCTGGGGATGGCATCCACAGATCCCCCATCCTATAACAGTGCCATCCACAGACCCCCCCATCCTATAACAGTGCCATCCACAGACCCCCCCACCCCATAACAGTGCCACCCACAGACCCCCCCACCCCATAACATTGCCATCCACAGACCCCCCCACCCCATAACAGTGCCATCCACAGACCCCCCCACCCCATAACAGTGCCTTCCACAGACCCCCCCACCCCATAACAGTGCCATCCACAGACCCCCCCACCCCATAACAGTGCCATCCACAACCCCCCTACCCCATAACAGTGCCATCCACAGACCCCCCTCCACCCCATAACAGTGCCATCCACAGACCCCCCCATCCTTTAACAGTGCCATCCACAGACCCTCCACCCCATAACAGTGCCATCCACAGACCCCCCCACCCCATAACAGTGCCATCCAGAAAACCCCCCACCCCATAACAGTGCCATCCACAGACCCCCCATCCTATAACAGTGCCATCCACAGACCCCCCCCACCCCATAACAGTGCCATCCACAGACCCCCCCACCCCATAACAGTGCCATCCACAGACCCCCCCACCCCATAACAGTGCCTTCCACAGACCCCCCCCACCCCATAACAGTGCCATCCACAGACCCCCCCACCCCATAACAGTGCCATCCACAGACCCCTTCCACCCCATAACAGTGCCATCCACAGACCCCCCCCCACCCCATGCGAAGGTCCAGGTGCAGGGGGGGAGGCAACCGGCCTGTGCCTTCGACGGGGAAGAGGAGGCAGTGGTGTGACCTGCAGACACCGATTGTGGACCCAGGCATTCATCCCACTTATTACGGTGCTTGGATGCCATGTGGCGAATCATGCTGGTGGTGGTGAGGTTGCTAGTGTTCACGCCCTGGCACAGGTTGCAAACTACTATTCTTTTGTCGTCCACACATTTATTCTCAAAAAAGCGCTATACTGTGGAACACCTACCCCTTGGCAAGGGAGATTTCCGCAAGGGGGTGCTCTGTGGAACAGTTGCGGGCCTTTTTGGTGTGGCCCATCTTCTCCCTTTTGCCACCCCACTGCCTCTTTCAGCCTGTTGCGGTGCTGTAGATTCCCTCCCCCTCTGTACTGCTGTCCTCGCTCGGCTTTCCACCTTCCCAGGTTGGGTCAGTGACTTCATCGTCCACCACCTCCTCTTCCGATTTCTCCCTCTGCTCATCCTCCTGACTTGTTGACCTAACCACAACCTCAGTGATTGACAACTGTGTCTCATCTTCTTCCACAACCTCTTGAGACAGTAATTGCTGTTGAGTAGTGATGAGTGGCATAGGCAATATTCAAACTTGCGATATTTTGCGAATTTTTGGCCGAAATTCGAGAATTCGTGATTTCCAGTCATTGTTTACTTGATTGCAAAAATTGGTAATGTAATATATTCGTGATAAATTCGCGATTAGAATATTCAACACTATTCGCGAATACGAATATATAGCACTATATTCTAAATATTAGCGAATTCACGAAGTGGCGATATTGACGATTAAAATTTGCAATTTGAATATTCGCGCTCAACACTACTGTTGAGTTATTGGCAACTGTGTCTCATCATCATCCACCTCATTAAACAGTAATTGCCACTCCCCACCGTCATCTTCTTGTGACTGTGGATGCTCAAGAGTTTGGGAATCAGGGCACAAGGTCTGTTCCTCTTCAAGCGTGCTTGGCGAGAGGGCCAATTCAAGGAATGGCGAGGAAAAAAGGTCCTCGGAATATCCGAGTGTGGGATCACGTGTTTGGCCAGACACTCCATGGTGGGAGGAAGGAGTATCAAGACTGGACTTGGTTGAAGACAGGGTGGTGCTTAACCGACTGCATAAAAAGAACACTGTATGTCGCAGTTAAAATTTTTAGGTGCACACGTTACACTGGAGATGTGGCACTGGTAATGTCACTGTCAGAAGCGGAAACCGTCTATTGAAAAAGTACACTGGATATCACAGATATTTTTTGGATGCTCACACTTTACATGGGAGATGTGGCGCGGATAATTTAACTGTCCGCAGCGGCCTATTAGATGCTATTTAGCGCAGGATGCACTAAAAATATATATTGCTGCTGTCATACACAATAGTCCGTAAAAAGAATTTTTGGGTCTCTGAAAAGTTTTTCTAATAAAAATCTTCCAATAACACTCCCTATACTCTGTCCCTTCCTATGCTCAGCTCTCCCTGACTAAGACTGAGCCGAAAACACTTCTCATTGGGTTCTTTATAGTACCCGATGACACGTTCCGGCCAGCCAATCACTGTAATGCCAGTAGCCAACATGGCTACGGCATTACAGTGCGTGCCAGTACCTCCCTGCACGTTTATTGGCACGTGCGGGGAGGAGACTCGAGCATGCTCGATCAACACTAGACACAGTATACCACTTGCATCCTACACACCGGGATTACCCTACCTGCAATTACACCCACAAAAAAAATAGAACAGAACATGTCCTATTCTTGTCCGTTTTGCAGACAAGAATAAGCATTGTTACAATGAGTCAGCAAAAAAAACAAAAACAGATGCAATACAGACATCACAAAACATACAGTAATGTGAATACACCCTTACACTGTTGGGCCCCATATCAAGAATCTGAATGGGGCCCCACTAACTCCGCCCACTAACCACCACTGGCCCATCCCACCACCTGCCCTGGCTCCTCCCCTGCCATACCCCCAGCAGTTGCAGCCATGTAGGCATTAGGAGCCACACAGGTGCCGGGGAGCAGGGTACGTATTAGGCTACATTCACACTTGCGTTTCTATTTTCCACTATTGAGATCCATCATAGGGTCTCAATACCGGGGAAAAACGCTTCCAATTAGCCCCATTCATTGTCTGAGGGCACTGTCCACTATAAGCAGCACACAGGCACAGCTCATGGGGAGGGGGGGCTATGGTGGTGCTGGCACAATAGTATACCAGTGCAGCGAGATGGCCATCATAGTGCCGGAGGCTACGCATCGCTGTACGCTCAATATCAGCAGCGTGCAGCATCCATTATTGTTTGTTTGGTGCTCTTTTTCCCGCGCTTGACACCTGAGGAACTGCTGGCTTATGTCCAGCAGAGAAACGCGTCAAGCAGGAAGCGAGTTAGGGAATCAGTTTATCTGTAGCCAGCCTCAAAGGGGGATATAGGGATTGTTAAGCAGGTGGCACCTCTTTGTATAGCACACCTCAAAGCCGGGACCCCAGTGAGCCCTATGTTAGGCTCAGGGGATTACTGAATGCTAATAGCAGTGGTGCTATATCTCAATAAGGCGCACCTGACATCCCCACCCTCCAACAAATGGGGGACAGTGTCTCGATATATATCACTGAGCTATAGCGCTATAACTGTATGCTGCACAGTATCCATAGCTGGGTGAAAGTCCCCATCTAGATATATTTACTTTTGGCAGCTAGCCACATTTTAATTAGTAAAAGTTAAAAATAATGAAAAAAACTCACCTCATTCACTTGATTGCGCAGCCGGCATCCTCTTCTATCTTCATTAAGCAGGACCTGCGGTGACGTCACTGCGCTCACCACGTGGTGAGTGCGATGACATCATCGCAGGTCCTTTTGTAGGTCCTGCAGAAAGAAGAGGATGCCGGCTGCGCGATCAAGTGGATGAGGTGAGTTTTTTTTATTATTTTTAACCCCTCAGGGGAGGGAGCATGAAGGGGCCCGCACACCTACCTGAACAGAGGGAAAGCAGAGCCCGGGACAGAAGACAAGTGGGCCGCCTCAATACCGAATATGACTATAATACAGATGTAGGGAGTAGGGCCTTCCATGCGCTCCGGGCCCCCCCCCCTCCGCCACGGGCCCCATAGCAGCTGTGTGGTCTGCCTATATGGGCGGTACGCCACTAACGTCAGCTGATGCAGAACACCTAATACACTCCTCAGCTGCTGCAGAACCTCCTAATACATACCTCAGCTGCTGAAGAACCTCATAATACACATCTCAGCTGCTGCAGAACCGCCTAATACACAAATCAGCAGCTGCGGAACCTCATAATACACAGCTCAGCTGCTGCAGAACCTCATAATACACAACTCAGCTGCTGCAGAACCTCATAATACACACCTCAGCTGCTGCAGACCCTCATAATACACAGCTCAGCTGCTGCAGAACCTCCTAATACACACCTCAGCTGTTGCAGAACCTCATTATACACAGCTCAGTTGCTGCAGAACCTCATAATACACACTTCAGCTGCTGCAGAACCTCATAATACACAGCTCATCTGCTGCAGAACCTCATGATACACACCTCAGCTACGGCAGAAACTCATAATACACACCTCAGCTGCTGCAGAACCTCATAATACACACCTCAGCTGCTGCAGAACCTCATAATACACACCTCAACTGCTGCAGAAACTCCTAATATACACCTCAGCTGCTGCAGAACCTCATAATACACACCTCAGCTGCTGCAGAACCTCATAATACACACCTCAGCTCAGGGTGGATAAAAATAAATGATTTTTTTTAAAAATAAAAATAATCAGATTTTTTTTATTTAAATCAGATTTTTTTTATATAAAATGCTTTTTGAGGAAAATATATTATCATCCAAAGGTTATTCCATCATGAAATAAAGATTAGTTTTTTAATTATGTAGAATAAGGCTGTATATGTTTAATTGTTTTGGTAAATATATTCCATTAATCCATTCACAATGTCATGCTCTTCCAGAGGTTTTTGTAAGATTATTGGGCAGCTTCTCTGCCTACAAGATATAATCACAGATGCTTGGTTTACTTTTGCAGTTCTCAAAACTGAATTTGACTCAGCAGAGATCACATGCCTCTTTTTCACAGCAAAAATGTTATAACATGAACAGAGTTGAGAAAAAGACCTTAATCCTAACTTCTACAAACCTATGAATACAGAATCAACCTATTTAAACTAATATGAAAAGTTGTTATTCTAAAAATCTTCATCTACTTGCATATTATAAGTTATACCAGCAAGAATTAGTCTTGATGTAAAAAACTATGATTTAAATCAAGCCTTACTGACTAGTGATTTAAATTGTGATTTAAATCAGTTTGATTTAAATCAAATCCACCCTGCCTCAGCTGCTGCAGAACCTCATAATACATACCTTAGCTGCTGCAGAACCTCATAATACATACCTCAGCTGCTGCAGAACCTCATAATACATACCTCAGCTGCTGCAAAACCTCCTAATACACACCTCAGCTGCTGCAGAACCTCCTAATACACACCTCAGCTGCTGCAGAACCTCCTAATACACACCTCAGCTGCTGCAGAACATCATAATCTGATGCTAGAGAACATAAAAGGCTTTGATCACATCTGTGTTGGGGCCTCAGTCACAGATCAGGTCATAAATGCTGGACACAATTTTAAAGCCTGGCAGATGGAAACTCATCATGGTCAGCGGGATCCGTCGGGTGTTGTCGTCCATGAAGTGCCAGATCCGGAACTGCAGTGATTTTAGTTGATTTGCTCCTATGACGGCAGAACAGTTAACGTCACCAGCACAGATTTGAACAAAGCCTAATACACACCTCAGCGGCTGCAGAACATTATAATAGTGACAAGGGAACTACAAGTCTCATCATCACCAGATTGTTATTATTGGAAATTAGGGAGCAACACAGGGAGAGGTAAAATGGAGAGAACTACAACTCCCAGCATGTCCAGGCTGTTATTATCGGATACAAGTAGATATTACACACAGAGAGTATAAGGCTGGGTTTATATCACCGTTTAGTTTTCCGTTCTTCTGATCCGTCAGATTAACAGAAAAATAAAGAAAAAACAAATCCTGTATTTCAAGCATCAGTTCTGCACATCTGGCCTCTGTTTATGCCATTTCTGTCGGAGAAAAGTCCTGCACGCAAAACGGAAAACTAAACGGTGATGAGAACCCAGCCTAAGAAGAGAGAACTACAACTCTCAGCATGTCCAGATTATTATAGGACATCATCTAGTTGTACCAGGTGAGAGCTTTAAAAAGAAATAACTATAACCCCCAGTATGGCCAGACCTATTATGAGGCATCAGTATACATTACAGAGAGGGGGTATAAGAGGAAATAACTACAACTCCCAGCATTGCCAAACTGTACTAGGGCATACATTGAAATTCCATGGAGAGGGATACAATAGGACAGAAGAACTACAACTCCCAGCATTACTAGACTGTACTAGGGCATACGTTTAAATTACATGGAGAAGGATATAATAGGACAGAACTACAACTCCCAGCTTTTCTAGGATGTTATGGGTTATCACAGAACACCACTAACCTCCCCTCCAGGCACCACACAGAAGCTCCGCCCCCTCACAGGGATATGCCACAGGTCTTTCACCAGTCCTCTGCACTGGTAACATGATGATGACATCACTAAAGATCCTTTAGACTTCTGCTGCTCTGCTATTTCTTGGTTTCCTGCACTGGTCACATTGATGACATCACCAAAAGTCCTTCTCCACCTCTAACATTCTCAGGTAGCCATACAAGTGTAATTAGTTGGCGGGATCTATCCTCCACTGCGGGCCCCCTTCCCCCAGGGGCCCCATAGCAGCTGCGTGGTCTGCCTCTATTGGTGGTGCGCCACTGCACCCAATGACACGTGGTTCGGCTTAGTCTTAGTCAGGGAGAGCTGCAGCAGAAGGGACAGATAGTGTAGGGACAGGAATTGTTTTTTTTTTTTTAGGCTTGCAAGGACTATTGCTTTATCTGGCTGCAAGATATATATTAGCGCAACCTGCGCTAAATTGCTTGCAATTGTTTGGCCGCTGCTGACAGTGACACAACCTCTACTACATCTGTTTTGTTACATTTGCGCATCCTAAATATCTGTGACATTCAGAGCAATTGATGGGCCGCTGCTGACAACGACATTACCTGCGCTATATCTCCTGTATAACGTTTGCGCATCCAAAATATCTGTGACATTCAGTTTAATTTTTTCGCTGTTGGTGATAGCGACATTACCTGCGCTACATCTCTTGTATAACGTTTGTGCATCCGAAATATCTGTGACATTCAGTGTAACTTTTTTTTAGACGCTTTTTCTTAGTCCCTTGTGTTACATGCTGGCCAATCCCCTGCTCAAGACGCAGGCTCGGATGCCTCCCGCCCAGCACCTGGACCTTCGAGAGCTCCATCAGCTAGCACATCCACTTCTGTGCCCCAGAGCAGCGTACAGATGTCCGTACCCAAGGCCTTTGAACGAAATCACAAATACCCAGCCACCCACCCACAGGCCATAGCACTAAATGCACACCTTTCCAAATTGCTGGCCCTGGAAATGTTGCCATTTAGGCTTGTGGACACTGAGGTTTCTGCAGCCTGATGGCGGCGGCGGTCCCTTGTTACTCAGTCCCCAGCCGCCACTATTTTTCCCGGTGTGCTATCCCCGCCTTACAACAGCATGTGTTCCGTAACATCACCTGTGCCCTGACCAACGCATTTATTGGGAAGGTCCACTTCCAAAGACTGACACATGGACAAGTGCTTTTGGCCAAGGACGCTACATTTTCCTGACGGCACACTGGGTGAACGTTGTGGAGGCCGGGAGCGAGTCATACCCTAGGATGGCACAGGTGCTACTGACGCCAAGGATTACAGGCCCTACTTCCATCAGGATTTCTGCCACCACCTACATTAGTGGCTGAAACCCCCCTTCTCCTCCTCCACTTCCACCTCCAAATTCTCATCTTGCAGCACCAGTCAGCCATCAGTCAGTAGCTGGAAGCAATGTAGCACTGCAGTGGAGAAGCGGCAACAGGCTGTACTGAAACTAATTTGCTAAGGTGACAAACAGCACACCGCCGCAGAGCTGTGGCAGGGTATAAGAGACCAGACTGAGCTGTGGCTCTCACCACTCAACCTACAACCAGGCATGGTTGTGTCTGATAATGGCCGTAACTTGGTGGCGGCTTTGGAGCTCGACAAGCTCACACACATACCATGCCTAGCCCACATGTTCAACTTAGTGGTTCAGCGGTTTCTCAAAACCTACCCCAATTTGCCTGAGCTACTGGTGAAGGTGCGCCGCATGTTTGCCCATTTCCGAAAGTCATCTATAGCTGCTGCCCGACTGGCAACATTGCAGCTGCGTTTGTAATTGCCAGCTCGCCGACTGTTCGACGTGAACACGCGCGAGAACTTTGCGTTCCACATGTTGGCCAGGCTTTGTGAGCAGCAGAGGGCAGTAGTGGAATACCAGCTGCAACATGGTCGTCGCCTTTCCAGTCAGCTTCCGCTCTTCACGAGCGATGAGTGGGCATGGATGTCTGACCTCTGTGAGGTTTTACGCAACTTTGAGGAATCAACACAGATGATGAGCGGCGATGCCACTATTATCAGCATAACCATCTCACTTCTGTGTCTACTGAAATGCTCTGCTCACAATGAAGGCAGATGCATTGCATGTGGAAGAGGTGGAAATGGGGGAAAACAGTATTCAGGTTGATAGCCAGACCACCCTCAGTTCATCTTCTCAGTACGAATTGGATGATGATGATAATGAGGAGGAGGAGACGGTTGCTACAGAGGGTAGTACCCATAGCAGGTTTATTCCATCTGTTCAGCATGGATGGGCGGGCCGAAGAGGAGGAAGAGGATGAGGAGATTGAGAGTCATCCTCCTGACGAGGACAGCGAAGTCTTGTCTGTTGGGAATCTGGCACACATGGCTGACTATATGTTATGCTGCCTTTCCCATGACCCTTGTATTTTACGCATTTTGGCCAACATCGATTACTGGTTGTTCACCCTTCTTGACCCCCGCTACAAAGATAACTTCTCATCTCTCATTCATGTGGTGGAGAGGACTAGAAAAATGGTGCAATACCAGAAGGTCCTTGTGGAAAAATTGCTCCAAAAATTTCCAGCTGACAACGGCAGAGTACATAGTTCCTTGGGCAACCAAAGAGGGGAGACGAGGGGAACACACAGCAGTTCCAACAGAGGCAGGACAACACTCTCTAAGGCCTGGGACAGTTTCATGACACCCTGCCAGCACCCTCACCCTGATGTGCGGCCTAGTGTCACAAGGAGGGAAAAGTTTTGGAAGATGGTGAAGGAGTACAAAGCAGACTGTGTCAGCGTCCTCAGTGATCCCTCTGTGCCTTGGGTGTCCAAGCTGGACACGTGGGCACGAACTGGCGCTTTATGCCTTGGAGGTGCTGGCCTGACCATACACCAGCGTTTTGTCAGAGTGCTGCTGGGGGCATAATAACTGATAAGCGAATCCGCCTGTCAACTGAAAATGCTGACAGGTTGACTCTGACAGGTTGAGGAAAGCGGCTGAACATAAAGGCACTTTAAATGTGACTTTTATGGTGAATTGAATACACTGTATTCCCATGCACCCCTTCCACCACTAAAAAGGGTACTGTATATGGTTCAATCTTCCTTTTCTCGTCCTCTTCCTCCTCCTGAATCATAACAACATGCTTATTAGGCTGCCCTCACTCCTAATTTTTTAAAGGGGCACCAGCAAGCCCTCGCCCATAATGTTTTAGATGGTCAGATCAGCAGCAGGCACTCGCCCCTAATGTTTTAGAGGGTCAGCTCAGCAGCAGACCCTCATCCCTAATGTTTTAGATGGTCAGATAAGCAGCAGGCACTCGCCCCTAATGTTTAGAGGGTCAGCTCAGCAGCAGACCCTCATCCCTAATGTTTTAGAGGGTCAGCTCAGCAGCAGACCCTCACCCCTAATGTTTTAGATGGTCAGATCAGCAGCAGGCCCTCGCCCCTAATGTTTTAGGGGGTCACCAGCAGACCTTTGCTCCTAGTGTTTTTGAGGGTCACCAGCAGGCCATCAATCATAATTTTTCAAGGGTGTGTATGATGCCCTCCTTTATGTGTAATAATGGGTGTATTGGAGTGCTGGTTTCTTGTAAGTTTTGGCAGCCCTTTCACTTAGTGTATAGGCTTTATGAGTGTAGGAGTCCTTCTACCTGAACAATTGTACCACAATGTGAATGAGACCCTCTTTTATGTGATATACAGGTTGTATCGGAGTGCTTCTTCCTTGTAATTTTTGGCAGCACCTGCACTTTATATATAAGTAAATATACAGGAAAGAATGTTTCCTAACAATTTTTCCTCTAAAATTGATTTTCTCTTCGGTTTTGTGCATATTATTGTCAGTCTGTAAAAGTGGCGTACTACTCGGACAACATCGTTCC
Source organism: Bufo bufo (assembly GCF_905171765.1). NCBI lineage: Eukaryota > Metazoa > Chordata > Amphibia > Anura > Bufonidae > Bufo > Bufo bufo. The sequence goes on along the minus strand of NC_053394.1, from coordinate 240,821,853 downwards.
CAGCAGCGACCTAAGAGTCCAAGATGCATCCAGACATCCTCCCCATGCTGTTCCCGAACCATTTCAGTGGTGTTTCCATGAATTTCTGACCTTTTCCTGTGAACCAGACACCCTCCCCTCTTCAGAGCAGGGGGTGCCTAGTTTAATGCTCGGGTTCTCCCATTGACTTCCATTGTGCTCTGGTGCTCTGTAGTGCACCTGAGCATTGCAAAGTGTTCTATTAGAGCACCAGAGCATCCGAGCACTTTGGTGCTCGATCAACACTAGTGCTGTATAGTCCTGAATTCAGAATTGTTATATTATAAGGAATTAAATTATTTACTTAAAACAGACATTTCAGGAATGCTGCCAGGTGGTCTTTAAAACTCTCTGTATTTGAGCTTTAAAGGGGTTGTTCATCCCTGGGGACCTTTTCTGCAGACTCCCCAACATGGCCAGAAGCGCTGTGGCAAGGACCGCTTCCAGCTTCGTTGCTCCTCTGGCCACAACACAGCTCATGGGTCTCCCTGCATCAACATCCAGCTTGACACAGGTCACATGGATGCTGCAGCCAATGACGCGAGTGACATGTCACTACTACAGCCAGTCATTGACTCAAATCAAATTGGATATTGACGCGGGGAGACCCAGGAACTGTGGTGGAGCCGGGGGAGTAAATCAGCTAGAAGAAAGCAACGGGGATCAGGTAAATATTATTCCAACCACATGTCTTGCCACTGTGGGGGGTCTGCAGAAAAGGTCGCTAAAGGTGAACAATTAAAATAAATAATTATGTTTTGTTTGCAAATTAAGAACACTCCAATGACATATGGAATCGGAGATTATGAAATTTACAGATGGTCTGAAACTGACACTACACAAAACAACTTGTCCCATGCATGCTATAAATAGCATTTGAATAGCATGTGGTGTTATTTTATGCTAAACTAAAAGTAATGATGATATAAAATATACAAAAGTGTGATAAAAGCTCTCATGTTTTATCCCTGATTCTTTTGAGTACTAAACAAAATAAAAAGTGTTGTCCAGCCTTTACTAAGTGATGGCCTGCCCTTGATACCTTGAGCACTCGCCGATCAGCTGTGGTGGTGTAGCTCCATCTCTAGAAGTCAGCACCCGATTTACACAACTCTGTGAACCTTGTGAAGGAGGGAGTATAAGATACTGTTCTGTGTTCAATACCAAAGATATACCAGCGGAAAAAAGCAGGATGGATCGTGGCACTGTTCCTCAGGAGTTAAAACAAAGTGGTTTATTTGTTAAAAGCACATACATTAACATCCTTCAAAGAGGTTCATCCTTCTTCATCAGACAGGATTTTAATGTATATGATTTTAACAAGTAAACCACTGTGTTTTAATTCCTGTGGAACAATGCCCTGATCCATCCTTCTTCTGGATTATCAAAGCATGTGGGGACATCATCCGCAACAACTCCGGAAGGGAGCAGTATTCCACTTTGGACCATGTCGAGGCGACCATCCCAGTGGCCTGCTGTACTACTAGGGTTGATCGAGAATATTCTAATCGCAAATTTTTATCGCGAATATCAGCACTTCAAGAATTCACAAAGTTGTAGAATATAGAATATACTATATATTCATAATTGTAAATATTCTATATATATTTTTTTTTATCAGTAACCTCCCTTCTTGCTTGTGGGCCAATGAGAAGGCTGCAATATCTTTGTCAAAGCTTAACAACATCCCTAGGAACAAATAGGAAAGTTGCCTACCCCTTTACTATAACTCCCCAGCAGCCATTTTCTGCTGTTTTTTGCAGTTCTGAGAGAGAGAGAGAGCAGTGTCATTACTGTGCTCTGTGCTTTCATCTGGATCCTATTCCTTATCCAATTACATTAGATAGTTAGTTTGCTCATATATATAATACAGATAGTTAGTGTGAGATAGTCAGTGTAGGTTAGATAGTGATATAGTGTAGCTGATAGGTTCCAGTGCAGGGTCTTAGGTAGTGTGATAGGAATTACTGTTTCTCTGCTGTCCATACATACATGCAACAGACATAGTGCTGTGATGTCACAACAATACTTAGTGCACCAATCAGTAATATCTACTCAGACCTGAAAAAATGTGAAATTGCATGTATCGCGCCAAAAATATGCGCACCATTAGTGCCGATTTGCGCAATCGCGAAAATAATGACTGGAGATCACAAATTCTAGAATTCATGAATTTATTGAGAATATTATGCAAAAAATTAGCAAAATATCACAAAAAAAACAAATATTGTCTGTCCCTCATCACTATTTACTACATGCCCATATTATTTTATGGAAAGGCGGGGATGAGCGAACTGCAAAGCTTGGGTTTGTACCGAAGTTTGCGAGTTCGGGTACCCGGACCCGAACCCAGACTTTTTCACTGAAGTCCTTGTTCGGGTTCGGTGTTTGAGTGATCTTATTATTTTCCTTTGTAACATGGTTATGGCGGAAAATAAAAGCATTCTTAAGACAGAATGCAAAAGAATATGGCCATTTAGGGGTAAAAAAACAAAAGAACAACTCACCTCATCCACTTGATCGAGCTGCCACAGTGTCTTCTATCTTCATTCAGCAGGACCTGCAAAAGGACCTGCGACGATGTCACTGTGCTAACCACGTGATGAGCGCGGTGATGTCATTGCAGGTCTTTCTATCTTCATTCAGCAGGACCTACCAACGGACCTGCGATTACATCACTGTGCTCACCACGTGAGGCAGGTCCTCCTGAAATAAGATAGAAGACACTGCAGCAGTGTGGTGAGTTGTTGTTTTTTTTGTATTTTTTTTTTTACCCTAAATGACCATATTCTTTTGCATTCTGTCTTAAGAATGCTATTATTTTTCCGCTATAAAATAATAAAGTGAAATTTGGGTCCGCATTGACTTCAATTGGGTTAGGATTTGTGGTTAAGTTCAGGTGGCAGGAGATCGGTGAGACTGTGTTCTGGCCTATGGTCGTGACTCTTTGTGTCGCATGCAGTTATCAGCGGTCTGCTTGTTGTCTACCACAGGTTAGGACAGTTTGTATGTTTGTCTCACGTGTGGTTGCCGCTGGCAACATAATTATGTTTGGCAGTGTAGCAGCCTGAGTTGGTTGCTAGGCGGCTCGCTGTCAAGGCATGCGGTTGCTTCTAGCAACATTTGTATGTATGTGTTCACTGTCTATGTTTGGTGAGCACGGGATTCATGTTATGTGTACATTTCCCCTTTAAGTGACACTTACCTTCTCTGGTGTTGGAAGGGTTAACTCCTTTCCTAGTTTGTGTGTGTGGGTGTGGCTACTTGGGCTATTTAGCCTCTGCTGGATCCCTGTAGCGGAGGGGTATTCCAGCCATGCCTTATGCTGGAGTCATCCTCCTGGTCTTATACCATCTGTCCAGTGAGGGCCACCCTTGTGGTCATAAAACATGTATTGATGTTAAGCTTATGTTTGTGTGGTGTCTAACCTTATTGCAGCTATGGATCTGGTTTCCTGTGTGTTTAATGTGTGTGTGCTGTCTCCCTCTATGTCTTAGATAGAGCTGCGCATGCGCGGCCATCCGAACAGTTCGGGCGAGTCAGCGGAGTGAGCGGACGGACGTCGGAGGAACGGGATACTGTAAGTATAATATCTGCTGTCCCACTAATCGACCAACGATAATTGTATATTCTGCAATAAGGGGGGTTCATAGGAAATTCAATGGGGGCATTTTTGTGTACAACTGGGGGGCAACTATATTCTATCTATGGACACTGGGGGCAACTGTATTCTATCTATTGGACACTGGGGGCAACTATATTCTATCTATGGATACTGGGGGCAACTATATTATATTTATGGAAACTGGGGGCAACTATATTCTATGTATGGAAACTAGGGGCAACTATATTATATCTATGGGCACTGGGGCAAACTATGAGTTTTATGCACAATGGGGGCAACTATATGAATTATATGCCCAATGGGGGCAACTATATTATATCTATGGACACTGGGGGCAACTATATGAATTTATATGCACAATGGGGGCAACTATATTATATGTATGCACACTGGGGGCAACTATATGAATTTTATGCACAATGGGGGCAACTATATTATATGTATGCACACTGGGGGCAACTATATGAATTTTATGCACAATGGGGCAACTATATTATATCTATGGACACTGGGGGCAACTATATTATATCTATGGACACTGGGGGCAACTATATTATATTTATGGACACTGGGGGCAACTATATCATATGTATGCACACTGGGGGCAACTATATGAATTTTATGCACAATGGGGGCAACTATATTATATCTATGGACACTGGGGGCAACTATATTATATGTATGTACACTGGGGGCAACTATATTATGGGGGCGGATGGAGGAGGCACTTATGGGGGCGGATGGAGGAGGCACTTATGGGGGCGAATGGAGGAGGTACTTATGGGGGCAGATATGCAGAGATGTGTATGTGGCGGTTTAGAATCAATGCGGGTGAAATATAGAATCAGATGTAGCAGAGCTGAATAAGCGCTGTTCAGTCACAGTACTAATTGTGAAGGAAATAGACGGATTTAGCAGAGATGTGTATGTGGCGGTTTAGAATCAATGCGGGTGAAATATAGAATCAGATGTAGCAGAGCTACATAAGCACTGTTCAGTCACAGTACTAATGGTGAAGGAAATAGACGGATTTAGCAGAGATGTGTATGTGGCGGTTTAGAATCAATGCTGGTGAAAGAGAAACAGATGAAGCAGAGCTGAATATGCGGCTGTTCTGACACAGTGCTGGTTGAATAGAAAAACAGATGTAGCAGCGCTGTATATGTGGCAGGTCAGCATCAATGCTGGCAAAAGAGAAACAGATGTAGTAGAGCTGAATATGCGGCTGTTCTGATACAGTGCTGTTTGAAGAGAGAAACAGATGTAGTAGAGCTGAATATGCGGCTGTTCTGATACAGTGCTGTTTGAAGAGAGAAACAGATGTAGTAGAGCTGAATATGCGGGTGTTCTGACACAGTGCTGTTTGAAGAGAGAAACAGATGTAGTAGAGCTGAATATGTGGGTGTTCTGACACAGTGCTGTTTGAAGAGAGAAACAGATGTAGTAGAGCTGAATATGCTGCTGTTCTGACACAGTGCTGGTTGAAGAGATAAACAGACAGATGTAGCAGAGCTGAATATGCGGGTGTTCTGACACAGTGCTGTTTGAAGAGAGAAACAGATGTAGTAGAGCTGAATATGCTGCTGTTCTGATACAGTGCTGGTTGAAGAGATAAACAGTCAGATGTAGCAGAGCTGTATATGCATCTATAAAGATACATAGTGTGAGGTTTATACACAACTGGAGTACAGCTGTAATGGAAACAAATCTGCATCAGTGCTGGGGGGTGGGGGTCGGTCAAGCTTTTGGGCTAATGTATAATATGGAATTATAGTTTTTGATGCACAGAATGGGTTTGTAAAAGATTAGACAGAGATTTTATGTGTAAAACTGTACACTGAGCTCACTTCACCTGGCTCTGAGTGACCATTCCCCTCACAGACACTGCATACTGATGAGTCATACTCTTCACATGAACGAGCACGTAAGAACTCAGTGCTCAGTGTGATGTCATAAGGAGGTGTGGCCGGCCTTCACTCTAGCTGCCTAAGCCCGCCCAGCCTTAGCTGCAGAAAACCAGGAAGTTACCAGCAGAGCTGGCTGCAGGTGAAGCTGATTTAGCAAAGTGGGAAAACCCCTTTAACCTTCTCTATTTATAGTTGCTTCTCCCACAAAGCTGTGCTGTAGCTTCTGTTTGGACCTTTGGATCTTGGCTGAGTTCCTAGTGTTTCCATTGCTCCTTTGAAGTTAAGTCTTTCCTTTCCCTTTTGTATTTTGTTTGGGTTATGTGTGTTGCATTTCCCTATTGTTTTTATTATGTCTGAAGGAGACTCCCGTTCGTCCCTTCAGGGCTTGATAGGACACTAGGTATTCCTGCGTATGAACTCACCTACCTTTGGGGTCTGTTTATACTTGTAGTCAGTCAGGATTTTGGTTAGGCTTTTCACTAGGAGGTGTCCATTTTCCTTCCCTAGTTCTCAGGCCTAACTCCCTGTTCCCCCCTTCCCTCCTATGCACGGTGTGGTGTTTCCCTCCTACACCGAAGCGTGACTGACAGTAAGAGGCTATCTTTCTACAGTACTTCCAGGGTCCTTTCACAAAGGGTTTTAGACTATGGAGCACCTTGTGGTTTTCTTCTCATTTCAATAGCAAAGAGAAATAGCAAATTGTTTTAAAACCACATTCTTTCCATACTGCATTGGAAATAAAGCCATCTTGTCTGGTTACACATTCAGACAGCACAGCTCTTCAGCTTTAGTGACTGAGGTTTCAGCTTCTGGAAAGAGGATAATTACTTTCCCAAGTTGTATTTACTTTTCTACAGACTGTTGGTTAATAGCACACTGTGCCAAATTTTTAATATTGGGGGTTAGAACCGGCATAATACAAAGCCGTTATTACAGAAGCACATTTTATCTGTCTTGACAGCTCTGATATTTTCTCGAGTACTTTCAGTTAAGCAATTCATGTACATCTGTAGCGTTTAAACTGTCACTTAAGAGATCACCTTCTGGTAAGTAGTTTTACATCCCGATAAAAATCATGCTGATCAGACTACTGAATTGCTAAACACATTTTCATCAGCAGAAAGCTGGAGGAAGAATCCAAGTATCCTAGTAACAATGCTGAGCCAGCTGCAGCTGCTTCACACTCAGAAGTAGAAGAAAAATTATACAGCTGGTTAAAGTGTGACACCTTCCAGTTTCCTACTTGAAAGATTAATGGAAAGATAATGGTATGGCACAGCCAATCATGAATATTTCTGCTCCCTGTTCTGCTATAGTCTGTGACAGGTTCCTCAATATTTGAAACAAATGAAATCTCTCTATCAAGGTAAATTACAATTCCAGCAAGATTATTTTACCTTGTGCATCCAGCTTTTCTCAATTGAGACCTCAAAACTTAGATGTAACATGCAATTTATGAGCTGTGCATGAATATATGTAACTAGTATTTATTGTTTAATGCATCTATAATGTTTAAGGTGTAGCAAATGGTTCACAAATCGTGTATGTATTATCTTTGGGCTCATTCATATGGGCAATTGCAGTGTCCCACTACCCTCGTGGGTACTGCAAAGTTGTTGTGTATTGCTTTCTATGCCTTATATAACCTGCTTTATGCTGCAAAGCATCTTTATGCATAATCCCTGCCTACAAGTGTGTCAGATTGCATTACACCGAGCCTACCACTAGGGGGAGACAACACATCCCATATATATAGCTCACCTCAGGCCTAACCAGTTGAGTCCAGTTCAGTCTGAGTCTGCAGTCTTAGTCTGCAGTGAGTGCAGTCTTTAGCTCTCAGCCAGTCTCCAGCCCAGAGCTGAAGTGGGCCACATACTCAGCAGTATATTAATTCAGAAAGCACTTAAGAAGCAGACGCCCAAAGGGTTACGGCAATCGCTATAAGCGTCTTAGGACCTTTGGAGCTAAAAGTGAAGGATTTACCAGACTTTGGCAGCCTCACTAACTTGCACTGGGATAATAAGGACCAGCTTAGAAATCCTCTACCAGTAAGCATAAAATCTATATCATTAATGAGAGACAGACATCACACCTGTAAGCAGTAGACCTCTTGCAGCTTTACCTCGGTCTATCTTAGAGAGACTGTTCTATACTTGGATGTTACTGTTACCAGGAGCAACATTCAGTAAAAGTTATAAGTTGAATTACACCATCCTCATTTCAGTCTTCAGTTCCTCAATTAACACTACAGTAAATTATTGTACCACCACAAAAGGTACTGGCATCACGACTACAAGGGACCTTGCCATAGGCACATTAATACAGAACAACAAGGGCACCTCGAACCACCATCTGGCCTGTGTCCCTTACACCAGAGTGTGCCCCAGAGAATTCCTGTGCCGTTCTCCTTATCACTTATGCGAGCCTGCCCAGGGAAGACATAACTGTGAGTAACCAGAACTGTATTTACCTCGGCTCACCTATTGCTCACACCGTGACCTCACATGTAATTCCCCTGTCGGTCTGGCATACCGCATAATAAATCTTGGCGTCACGAACAGGATGCATTTCTTTTGTGCCTTTAATGAACTGTGTGAACAGGATTTGCAAACTCCTGCGCTATTATAGACTGCCTATTGTGAATGAGCCCCAACTGTTTGATTGCTTTTATTGGGCCAAAGAACTGTTTAGGCTGATTAGAGACTGTCTGCATGTATTGCGCTACACTTCTACTGCAAAACCGCACTGTTAAAACTGCAAAATTGTGGATTTTTCAAAAGTCAATAGTGCTGCTTGCTTTATTTGAATGGACTGTTTTACACTTAAAATGGCCGCCTGAAGTACTTGTAGTTGTTTGCTGCACCATCACAGAGCAGCCTGGCAGGAAGAACTAAGTTACACCCCTTCTCAGAGCCGCCACATATGCAAAGAGATAAGTAAAAGTACCGCCTACCATTCCTGTAGCGGTCCGGAGAGGCCGAGCTGTATGCAAAGTGTAGCACCGTCCCTTCTGGCTGTGGATCACATTGAAGAGAGGCGCCGCGCACAGGACTTGTGGGTGACGTACTTTCGCCCATCGCGAGATCTGATGCGTGCAATAGAGAGGAGGATCGTCACAATGCCAGCCAGCCACCACGGGGATAAACGCAAGTAAAGGCCTCGACCTTACTCCTCAGCCTGTAAAAAAAAACCTCCATCAATAGCAGAGGGGACATTTATTAAGAATCGTCCTCAAATAGTATCTCCGGCCTGCACCGATTGCCTTAAAGGGCCATACACCCGCAACTGTTGCCTAGAGCAACCCCATTCAAAACACGCATAAAGTCAGATTTTGCCTGCAGCATTTAAATAAACTGTCATTGCCATGTCTGTTCAGGAGGAAGCCGCGCAGTCCGACCTCAGCGGATCCCCTGCAGCAGCCGCAAGTGGCTCCAGTATACCGCCAGCCGCTGCAGCAGCCAGCATGATGCCACTAACCATACTACTTTGGGGCCCCTTGGTTTCCCCGATACTCTGGGGAAGCTCACACCCTAAGAGACTTTAAAGAGAAAATGTGTACCTTGTTCAGGTTGTACCCTGTCTCCACAGAGCAGCAAATGGAAATACTCCTAGCGCAACTAGAGGGAGCCGCACTCCGGGAGGTAAAGTCCTGGCCTAGTTCTGAAAGAAGAACACTGGGACAGATTTTTGAGAGACTCTACACCACCTTTGAACCCAAGACCTTGTCCAAGGTCAAAATGAGGTTCTTCAGCACAAAACAACAAACCGGTGAGTCAGAAACTTTGCATTGTCATTACAAGAAGCCCTTAGAGCTGTGGTTCAGGTAGACCCCCAAGAGGCAGAGAACCAAGACAAAACTTTGAAAGAGTAATTCATTGAAGGTGTTAACACTGACAACCTCAAAAGCCAGTTGAGAATGTTAACCGCGCAACAACCAAGTGTCACTTGGACTTTAAAGAGCTAGCCATTAGTATTCTGGGAAAGAGTCCGCAGCCAGAGCCTGCTAAATTTACTGAGACTCCTGTCCATACACCTGATACCCCTTCCACGTGTTGTCCAGTAGCCAGTCAGGCAGCTCAAACTCCAGTCCCTGATGCTGTAGAAGCCTTGACAGAACAGGTTAACTTCTTGACAAAAAGCCTGGAGAAGGTGTGTAAAAAATTAGAACAGTGAGAGAAGCCTTTATTATTGGAGGATGAGACACCCTAACTACAAAGATATATATCCCAGAGGGCCTGGCGGGCGCCCAAATAACCACTCCAACGCCCACAGGCGACCTATTTGCACCTACTGTCATAAGTCAGGGCATACGGAAACAATGTGCTGGCGGTTAAAAGAGAAACCCTCAAGGCTAAGGACCGCCCCTCGAGAGGTAAAGCAGTAGGTCCACAAGATCGCAACTGGATGCCCAGATATGTAGGATCCTGTCCGGATGTGGCAATCCAAATTAACAGAGTTCCCTTTGTTGCCCAACTGGACACCGGGTCTCAGGTCACTACCATCCAACGGCCTGCATTTGATAAATACTGGGACCAGAGCCATCTTACGCAACCACCAGAATCCTGGTTGGATCTTAAGGCCAGCAATGGGAAACCCGTTCCAATACATGGTTATTGGGAGCTAACTCTGCAAGTAGGAGAAACCACCCTACCTCAACAAGGTATTATTGTTATACAAGACGGAGACAAAGGTGGCTCTTCAGTCATCCTAGGAATGAATGTCCTTAGGGATTGTTACACCGAAATGCTTAAGGCATTACGCCAATCTATGCCAGGCTTCACCTGCCTCCAAAAGGGTCATACAACAGACCATCTGTGTGTTAAGTGCACAACATAAATTCGCCAATGAGAAAGGGGAAATCTGCTGTGTCCGCATCCGAGGCAACCAACCTGTGATCCTTAAACCAAATACCGAGACACTCATATGGTGCCGTGCCACCCCAGGAATTCAAGGTCAAGACTACCAAGCCATGGTAGCGCCCTTCGCGCTAGATGATCATACTCTAGTCAGAGCTGCAAGGAGCTTCGTGACTGTTTCCCAAGTGCCTGTCCGCCTCCTAAACTTGAATGATCACTACATTACCCTCACTAAACACTATCCTGTTGCTCAGTTATTGCAAATTTATTTCCAGGATGTCATCAGCGTGCCTGCAATTAAAGTAGAACAATCTGCGCAGGACTCAAGTACTCCCGAATATGCTCCGCCTGCATCATGGTGGGAAGAACTCAATGTGGAAGACATCGTGAAGGAACATCATCAAGCCTTCAGTAAGCACTCTACGGATTATAGGGAAGTCCGTGGAATCAAACACACTATCCCTACCGGCTCTCACCCTCCAGTAAAAGAAAGGTACTGGCCTATACCACCAATGATGTACCAATCTTGGAAACAAATGATCCGAGAGATGAAGGATTCCAATATTATTCAAGACAGCCATAGTCCATGTGCTGCACCACTAGTTATTGTCCGGAAAAAGGATCGTAACATCAGGTTCTGTGTGGACTACAGAAAACTTAATCAAATCACCCACAAGGCAGGGCAGAATGCTGGATATAGAGTGCGATCGCATTTGTATTCTATGTTTGTTATACACATATAGCATACATTGTGCCTTACCCAGAATTGAAGAATCCCTGACAGCACTGGGGTCATCAGCCTATTTATCTACTCTTGATCTGACCAGTGGATACTGGCAGGTACCCATGGCTCCTGAAGACCAAGAAAAAAATGCTTTTACCACTCCCATGGGCCTATTTGGATTTAATTACATGCCCTTTGGACTTTGTAATGCACCAGGAACGTTTCAACGACTAATGGAATGCTGTTTAGGCCATAAAAACTTCGAGACTGTCCTACTATATCTGCACAATGTCATTATTTATTCCAATTCCTATAAAGACTACTTGAAACACCTTGCAGAAGTCTTCCAAGTTCTCATTAAACATGGACTCAAGATCAAACCATCTAAGTGCTACCTGTTGAAGCCAAAAGTCAAGTACCTGGGACATGTTGTCAGTGCAGAAGGTGTTAAACCAGATCCGGAAAAGTTAGCTGCAGTCCAGAATTGGCCTACTCTTACCACAGTAAAGGGGGTGAGAAGTTTCCTTAGTTTTGCAGGATACTACAGATGCTTCATCCCTCACTTTGCCCAGATTGCTGAGCCAATTCAGGAACTCCTAAGAGGACATCCAAATAAGTATTAGAAGACTCAGATACCTGTGGAGTGGAATGAAGACAGAGAAATTGCCTTCCAGCTCCTGAAAAAGAAACTTACCAAACCACCTGTCTTGGGATATCCAGATTACCAACAGCCATTCCATCTCTGTCCCAAATGCAAGAAGGACACGAAAGAGTGATTGCTTGTGCTGGGAGATCCCTGAAAAGAGCTGAAAAGTATGACCGGAACTACAACTCTTTCAAGTTAGAGTTCCTCGCACTTGTGTGGGCTGTCACCAAAAAATTTAAGGACTACCTTGCAGCAACTCCCTTCATAGCTTTCACCGATAACAACCCACTGGCACATCTCAATACAGCCAAGCTAGGTGCCTTAGAACAAAGATGGGCCTCACGTCATGCTAACTACAACTTCCCTGTAAAATACAGAACAGGCAAGTCCAACGAGAACGTGGATGGCACCGGACGGGGTTAAAAGCAGAGTGTGCTTGGCGTGCACGCTGACCTGCATTCCCTGGATTTTGTGTGGCTGTCATGGCCCATGAACAGGTAGGAACTAGTGATAGAGACCACTCAAATGGAGGCAACCTTGACGCGGTGAGTGGCTTATTACGCTTTGGACAAAATGTACACCAATGTCTCATCCAGCATGGAGGCAGGGCAGAATGCTGGATATAGAGTGCGATCGCATTTGTATTCTATGTTTGTTATACACATATAGCATACATTGTGCCACACAGTATACCTCTACACTGTGCCACACAATGTACAGTATACCTCTACACTGTGCCCCACAATATACATTATACCTCTACACTGTGCCACACAATATACAGTATACCGCTACACTGTGCCACACAATATACAGTATACCTCTACACTGTGCCACACAATATACAGTATACCTCTACACTGTGCCACACAATATAAAGTATACCTAACAATATACAGTATACCTCTACACTGTGCCACACAATATACAGTATACCTCTACACTGTGCCACACAATATACAGTATACCTCTACACTGGGCCACACAATATACAGTATACCTCTACACTGTGCCACACAATATACAGTATACCTCTACACTGTGCCACACAATATACAGTATACCTCTACACTGTGCCACACAATATAAAGTATACCTAACAATATACAGTATACCTCTACACTGTGCCACACAATATACAGTATACCTCTACACTGTGCCACACAATATACAGTATACCTCTACACTGGGCCACACAATATACAGTATACCTCTACACTGTGCCACACAATATACAGTATACCTCTACACTGGGCCACACAATATACAGTATACCTCTACACTGGGCCACACAATATACAGTATACCTTTATACTGTGCCACACAATATACAGTATACCTCTACACTGTGGAGTATGTTCTATAAGCACCCTTGTTCTGTGGTGGCAGACAGAAAATAATCTGGAAGTGCCCCCCCCCCCCCCCCTCTAGACCAGGCTCTGGATCCGCCACTGGACCTCTCACAGGAGTGTACATTTCTTCTAAACTGTAATCCATATCCTCTGACATGCAAAAATCAGCACTCGCTCGGTAACAACTAACAGGCAGTGCCTGTAGGCTGTAGCCTGGCCCTGTTACCGAAGCTAGCCGAGTGGTGTAAGGTTAAGGTACTAGCAGAGATGAGCAGCTGCTGAATCCTGATTTAAAGTTAAAGTTACTGCAGGATATGGATTACAGTTTAGAAATGTCAAACGTACACTCCTGTGAGAGGCGGGGAGGGGGATCTGTGGATGACACTGTTATAAGGAGGGGGATCTGTGGATGACACTGTTATAGGGAGGGGGATCTGTGGATGACACTGTTATGGAGGCGGAAATGGGGATGACACTGTCATGGGGTGGATCTATGGATGACACATATAGCATAAGATGCTATATACGGTATGTAGGAAGAGAGAGAGTTTGAGGGTCAGACAGATCTGATGGAAAGTATTCCACCGGATCTGAAAAACTTGAGGCGCCAAGGGTTTGTAGGAGTGGAGTGGAGAAGACAGAGTGGTAAAGGCTGCTCAGGGTTTGCCAGGCAGACTAGAGTGTCTGCCTGTGTGGGATATGGGAGTACACCGAACTAGGGGGACTGGTGGGTGTTGATAACACCTCAATCTCGCCTGTTTCTGAAAACCCATGTTCAGCGCCAATAGTGGTAGGTCAGTGGGAAAATGTTTTCGTGTAGTGTAGGTTTCATAAACAATAAAAAAATATAATAAAATATATAAAGATATATAAAAAAATAAACATATAAAGAAATATAAATATACAGTACAGACCAAAAGTTTCATTCAAAGAGTTTTCTTTATTTTCATGACTATGAAAATTGTAGATTCACACTGAAGGCCTCAAAACTATGAATTAACACATGTGGAATTATATACATAACAAACAAGTGAGAAACAACTGAAAATATGTCATATTCTAGGTTCTTCAAAGTAGCCACCTTTTGCTTTGATTACTGCTTTGCACACTCTTGGCATTCTCTTGAGGAGCTTCAAGAGGTAGTCACCTGAAATGGTCTTCCAACAGTCTTGAAGGAGTTCCCAGAGATGCTTAGCACTTGTTGGCCCTTTTGCCTTCACTCTGCGTTCCAGCTCACCCCAAACCATCTTGATTGGGTTCAGGTCCGGTGACTGTGGAGGCCAGGTCATCTGGCGCAGCACCCCATCACTCTCCTTCATGGTCAAATAGCCCTTACTTTCAAAGTTTTCCCAATTTTTCGGCTGACTGACTGACTTTCATTTCTTAAAATAATGATGGCCACTCGTTTTTCTTTACTTAGCTGCTTTTTTCTTGCCATAATACAAATTCTAACAGTCTATTCAGTAGGACTATCAGCTGTGTATCCACCTGACTTCTCCTCAACGCAACTGATGGCCCCAACCCCATTTATAAGGCAAGAAATCCCACTTATTAAACCTGACAGGGCACACCTGTGAAGTGAAAACCATTTCAGGGGACTACCTCTTGAAGCTCATCAAGAGAATGCCAAGAGTGTGCAAAGCAGTAATCAAAGCAAAAGGTGGGCACTTTGAAGAACCTAGAATATGACATATTTTCAGTTGTTTCACACTTGTTTGTTATGTATATAATTCCACATGTGTTAATTCATAGTTTTGATGCCTTCAGTGTGAATCTACAATTTTCATAGTCATGAAAATTAAGAAAACTCTTTGAATGAGAAGGTGTGTCCAAACTTTTGGTCTGTACTGTATATATATATATATATATATATATATATATATATATATATAGAGAGAGAGAATGATAGGAACACTTTAGAAAGGGATGAGCATAAGCACACTACTCTGGGTCTCAAGTGCCTAAGAGACCATTGTCTGTAGTGTCATACACGTCAAAGTGTAGTAAAATGAGGCAAATGAGTTGCAACAAATAAGTAAAATACGTTTAAAAGGATACAAGTATAATATAGTAAAAATGCTGGAGTATCGTATACTTATTTACACACTTCACGAGGGGGGTGGTTTACTAGGATAAGCATAATACACCTTTAAACCAAACACCTCCCAGCCTGGATCGCTTCTAGAATCTTACAAGATGAAGGCAGACAATCACACGGGTGCTTCTGTTCACTTGTCTTTATTGGAATATATGTATAAATTCGGCTCAACGCGTTTCGGGACAGGCACGTCCCTTCATCAGTAGCAATATTTTCATTAATGTGTTGGCAGGGTATTTATACCCTTTGGTTGTTGTCAAAAGGGCGCCAAATTAACAAAAGGGAGCCAAATACATAGAGGGACCGCCCACAAGATGAGAAAAGACCGCTAAACCCGTTTCCCCGGCTGGCCGGAAGCGGAAGTGTCCGGCCGCGGTGTCGGAAGTCGATGCGTGTCAGGCTGGAATGCATCGCGGCATCCGGCGGTGTTCGTTTCCGGAGTGGCTGGGCGGCTTGTGTGCAGGTCTGGAATGCAAATTCTTCTTCCGGCCAGTGCGATTTACCTGGTTGTTTTCTCTTAGATTTCTCTATGATGATCAGGGTCATGTTGGTTCGGAGGCATTGATGAGCCATATAAAAGAGTCTTTGTGATAGTCTTTTTGATAAAAACGTCATCATCATGTCTATTCATTGTTTTGTGTGGGACATAAAAACGAAGTATTGGGGTGTATTGATAAACATCATAGCCTACGTGGCGAAACACGTGTCGAGGTTGAGGCATTTGGGGATCCATTGTCACCGCGAGCAGCAGCAATATGGGTATGTAATGTGAGACTCATTTTTTGTTTGGACTGACGGAACTATTCAGTGTTTAGCAGTCATTATCCATCAGTTATATTATCACACAATGCCGCAGTCTGACATTTAATCTGAGTCTTAGACTGAGGAGGGTGTAAGGACATTCTGGATGGTTATGTTAGATGTTTGATGTGACATGTTATTGTTATTACTATCCATCATTTAGTTCACTGTCACCTGACTCTTTATTATTTTGGCAACTGTGGCTGCTCAAGGTGCAATGTTCCTCAAATGCGATCCTCCGCATTGTTCAGCCCATTTTTTAGAGGCTCGCTTCTTCATGCCCTATCCCTCTTGACTAACAGTGATATTTATTGTTCTATGTTATTCAATAAAAGTATTTATTTTTACATAAACAGCATCCTCGTTTCTTGGTGTTTATTTATGTTTTTTTCTGAGAATTGATGTGTTGAAATTGTGGGTTGTTGTAGGTTTAACTGGTGTTTGACCATTGTTATACATGAATTGGGTATTAAATAGGGTAATAAATATGAGGATTATACATAAATATAGGGTTATACATGAATTGGGTATTAGGGTAATAAATATGAGGATTGGGGTATATATAATCAATGAATACATATAAAAAATGAAAAAAAAAAATTAAAATTAAAATAAAAAATAAGAAATGAGATATAAAATTAAAAGTAGTGATAGGGGTGGGTAGAGACAGTACATTACTATTTATTTGTATCGCTATTCGCTTTTCTGTTGTTCCTATCTTTCATATTTTGGGTAACTTTGGATGTATGGGGTTATTTGTCATGAGGGTGTAAATGGAGATATGGTGTGATAGGGATGGGTAAAGGGATATAAACAGGATACATAAATTAAAAAAGATACAATGATATTAATGATGTGGGGCTGGATCGATTTCTTTGTATCGCTTACTTACTTTTCTATTATTCCTATTTTTCATATTTTGGGTATCTTTGGATGTATGGGGTTTTATGATGTGTGGAGATGGGGCCTTTATTTAGGAGGGTATAGATGAAGCTGTGGTGTGTTAGGGATGGGTATGATGGTGTATAAAGAATGTGCATATATATAACAATTTGGCATGGGGTCCGGACTTCTTGTAGGTATATTATAGAGGGATGTATGGTGGGATTGGGACCTCTTGTGATGTCCGATAGTTGTAGTAACGGTTCTTACTGTATTTTTTGACATCGTAACCTTGTCGTTTCGTGTATTGTATTTCTGGTTTGGTGCATGTATCGAAAATTAAAATGATTGGGTGGGTAAGTGAATCGATATGATGTTGGTTTGTTTGCAAATTAGTTCATTTGCGAATGTATACATAAGGACTTTTATATGGTCTTGTATGTAATATTTTATATCTAGAGGGTCCGTAGGGGGGGTTTGTGGGGGCAGGGGGCAGAAGGGAATGATGGCAGTGGTGGCTTCTTATTGAGATCTGGATTTTTCTTGTGACTGCAGTGGTAATTAGTAGTTGGCATGTTCTAGTGTTTCATTTAGACCAGGGGTGCACAACCTGCGGCCCGGGGGCCACATGCGGCCCTTGATACCATTCTGTGCGGCCCCCAACCATCTAGTAACAGACATGTATGCCTATGTCTTGTGGCTGCTCAGATGTATTTTTCATGTATTTCTCCCATTAGATGGGAGTCCTGAAAGTGTAACTAGACATTAATGGTATATACTGTGTGTTCAATATGCCATAAGTACAATATTTCAGTTGTTAATACACCTTTAAATTTTTATTTCGGCCCTCGTCATTAGTTCAGTCTGGCAATGTAGCCCCCAACCAGGAAACGTTGTGCACCCCTGATTTAGACCAAACTGGGTGAGGGTGTTGAGCTTAAATATCCAGAACATTTCCTTCCTACAAAGTTGTTGGAAGGAGGGGGATTGTTCCAATGGGATCACTTTAAGGTCTAGGGGATTGCCCTCATGTAGCAATGAGAAATGACGTGATACACTGTGTGTTAGAATTTTTATTTTTATATTTGATCGGTGTTCGTTCATCCGCTCTCTCAGGGTTTGGGTGGTGCGGCCTAAATAGTAGATGTTACAGGGGCATTGGAGTAGATAAATAATATTTTTACTTGCACATGTCATTTGTTGTTGGAATGATAGTTTCCCTAAGGGGTGTGGAATATTAATCTCTCTTTCTGCAGTTTTTATCATTCTGCAATATTTGCATTTTTTTGTGCCACATTTGGAGGATCCCTTGAATTCTGGTGTTTTTTTTTTTGTGTTTTTTTGTCTGTATGTTCAGTTGTATTCGGGGTTTGTTTCTTTGGGCATGATGGGCAAATATTTTTTAGGGTTTTTGCTCTTCGGAAGGTAAGTCTCTGCATTTTTGGTATTTCCTTGCCTAATATGGGGTCTTTTAGTAGTACAGACCAGTGTTTGGTTAGAATATGTCAGATTTTTGGGTGGTTCTGATTGTATCTTTTAACCCTCCTCTTATGTTAGCTTTCTGCTACTATCCATGATGTTAACGGGTCGGTTTTGACCCGTGTTTTAAATCAATACCCTCTGAACAATTATTTATCATCCAATTTGTTTCTTACCTCTTGGTTACCTTGTTAGGCTTCTTTATCCTTGAAAAGATTGGTTTTAATATTTTTGGTGTGACCCCTTAGACCTTTCTTTTGATAGCATACCTCTCATTTTCAAATAAAAAAAATGGTAAAATAAACCTCAATAGAATATTATAAGTAAATAAAAGGTTGTTATGTCACCAGAATGTTGCTGAGGAGTATTTGAACACATCTTTTAATTTTTTTTTTTATATTTTTTATTTTATTTTAATAACATTAACTATAATAACATTGATGGTGTTAGGGTCAATTTTGACCCATATATATTTACTTCAAGAAAATAGCCAAAAGTCTTTTTTTTTTAACATAAAACGTTCATAAACAATGAAAAGCAAGTAATAATACAAAATGTAGACTTGCAAGGTCAAACAAACAACACACAATCAAGCAAGGCAAACCAATAGAAATCAAGTACTAGTTTCAAAGCATCTTTGTGCAAGAACTTGCAAGAGCATGTGTTTGTGTGGGTGTTTTTAGATGCATGTGTGGCAAAAGCTGACACTTTTAGCATGTTCTTTGCAGATATATTTTTTACAGTGGAGGCATAATGTGTGTGTCTTTCTGTCCTTATTGCTGGGGCAGACCTGACACCTCTTTTTTTTAGAATCAGATAGCATCACTGGAGTTGTGGCTGTGGCTGTGGCTGTGCTGGTTGATGTTGAGGCAAGGCTAGATGATGATGAGGATGCTGGCACTGATTCTCTTTGTGTTGTTGATGGTGTGGATGGAGTGCTTGATGAACTCTGCATCTGTCTGATCACGGCTGCAGCGATTGGATCTCGAGACACCCGTTTCCTTTGCTCAATGTGTGCCTTGACAAGGGAACTTCCTAGCTCCTCGAGAAATATTCTTCGCTTGTTATTTTTTTTTGTGTTCCAACCTGGGTGGATGTGGGTCCATAACACAAATGCATTGTATGCAGACACATCTAGGATGTTAGAAAACACAGCCATCGCCCATCTCCTGGTCATTCGCTGACAAGTATAGGTAGCAGTCAGCTTCTCCAGGTTGTCCACTCCTCCTTTTTTTTTTATTGTAATCCAGGATAATTGTGGGCTTTTTGTCACTTCTTGATGACACAGCTGCATCTTTGTGAAAAGTGGACATAAGTATCACATTTTTTTTTTTGACAATATGAAACAACAGTGGTGGTGTCTGTAAAAGCAAATTTTGAAGAAAGTGGAGCTCTGTCCTTCATTTGCAAAATTTCAGTGTGCAGCTCAGGTTTATTTATTTTTATTGTGCCTACCATGGTGAGTTTCCTCCTGAGAAGTTCTTGTCCAAGGTCATAGCTGGTAAAAAAAATTGTCACACGTGATATTGTGACCCCGCAGTCCAGTAGTCAAATCAAGGACTACACGTTGTCCTTGTTTTTTCTCAGGGATGCCACTTTCGGGTTTGCCGGTGTAAATCTGTAGGTTCCATGCATAGCTTGTTTTTGCATCACAGGCTGCCCAGATTTTCATGCCGTATTTGGCTGGCTTACTGGGAATATACTGCCGGAAGGGTCAATTTCCACGGAAAGGGATCAAACGTTCATCTACTGTTACCTGAGGCCCAGGGTTAAACATTAGTGGAAGGAGCTGAACCCATTTCTCCCAGACATCCCTTATGGGAGCAAGCTTGTCAGATTTTGCTCTAGTATCTCTGTTGTCAAATCTGAAAACTCTTGATATCATTCGAAAGGTGTGAAGTGTCCCAGAGACTATCAGTGGCCTCATTATAGGATCTGTACACTCCAGCAAGAAGAAGAACACCAATATAAGCATCTATGCATTCCTCATTTATGTCATTCCACATGTTGCCATGGACTTTTTTTCCTTCAAGGTTTGTCATTGCAATGATCACTTTTTTTAGTGACAATGGCATGAACAGTTCAAAACATGTTTTGATGTCACTTACTCTCGTCACAGCAAACCTTGTAATCCCAGGGGTCATTTTGATTACATCTGCAGCAGCTGCCCTGCCATGTAAGTCAGGAGGTTCTGAACTCCAACAGATCTTACCACTTTTGGATTTGAATGTTTCAGCAGGAACAGCAGCAGGTTCAGCACTGGTGGCCTCCTCATCAGACTCATCAGATGTGTCTGTGTATTCTGGTTGATACTCTACTTCATCTTCTGCCTCAGAAACCTGCTCATCCATATCGCTATGCTGCTCTGTGTCCTCTGCCTCATTTTCATCCAAGATATGATCCAGTATTTGGCTTCCTGTAAATCTTCTCACTCTTGAATGCTGCATATTGGAGATGATTACTCTGCAAGTCAGCAACTCTGAAATGTATTGGTCCTATGTTTCTTTACTTTATTTAGAGAAGCAGACAAGCAGGCAAAGAGATCGGCCCCTCCCTAACTACAGCTCACAGGGTTGAGAGGTGATTGTCTGTCAGTGTTACTAAGCAGAGAGAGTGTTTAGGATTTCAGTTTTGGCACTTATTAGTGTCCTATAATCCTATATTATAACTGGGTCAGAATTGACCCTAACACCATAAACGTCTTAATTTTCACCACAGTATTTTATAATTTAGTGAAAAGGATTATTTTTCTATTACATTGTTTAAATAGAGGTTCCAAAAGTAAAAATCTTGATGCAATAAACAAATTTATGTGATACTTATAGACATTCAGAACCTGAAAACGGGTTGGTTCTGACCCTAACACAAGAGGAGGGCTAAAAGGGGTTTCTTTTGTCTCTTTTGGTCTGGGTTGGAGGCTCTGTTTCTGGTCTATTTGAGAGATTTTCTTTTTGGAATTCTTGATGAGCTGCGGGGGATAACCTTTTTCTAGGAATCTTTAGCTCAGAGTCTCTATTTGTGTTTTCATGGTGTCTGTATTTGTGCAGTTGCATCTTATTCGTTTCATCTGACTAAAGGGTATATTAGTTTTCCATTTGTGGTAGTGGCAACTGTTGAAGTCTAAAAAGCTATTGGCGTCTACATTTTTTAAATGTGTGCTGGTGAAGAAAATGTTGTCTTTGCTGTTGAAAAACTGCATTTGTTGGGTCAGATTCTAATGTGAAATTCTAATGTGATTTCACATTAGAATCTGACCCAACTATCACACCATATCTCCATTTACACCCTCATGACAAATAACACCATACATCCAAGGTTACCCAAAATATGAAAGATAGGAACAGAAAAGCGAATAGCGATATAAATAAACAGCGATACAAATAAATAGATCCAGCCCCATGTCATTATTATCTTTTCATGTATTTTATCTTTAGTAATGTACTGTCTCTACACACCCCTATCACTACTTTTAGTTTTATATCTCATTTTTTTTTTTTTTTTTTTATGGTTTATTTTTTTATATGTATTCATTGATTATATTTACCCCAATCCTCATATTTATTACCCTATTTAATACCCAATTTATGTATAACCCTATATTTATGCATAATCATGTATAATCCTCATATTTATTACCCTATTTAATACCCAATTCATGTATAACAATGGTCAGACACCACTATGATGTTTATCAATACACCCCAATACTTAGTTTTTATGTCCCACACAAAACAATGAATAGACATTATGATGACGTTTTTATCAAAAAGACTATCACAAAGACTCTTTTATATGGCCCATTAATGCCTCCAAACCAACATGACCCTGATCATCATAGAGAAATCTAAGAGAAAACAACCAGGTAAATCGCACTGTCCGGAAGAAGAATTTGCGTTCCAGCTTGGAACGCTGCGCAACGAAAGCCTACTTCCGGACCTGCACACAAGCCGCCCAGCCACTCCGGAAACGAACACCGCCGGATGCCGCGATGTGTTCCAGCCTGACACGCATTGACTTCCAGTCATGCGCAACACCACGGCCGGACACTTCCACTTCCGGCCAGCCGGGGAAAGCGGGTTTGGCAGTCTTTTCTCATCTTGTGGGCGGTCCCTCTATGTATTTGGCGCCCTTTTGTTAATTTGGCGCCCTTTTGACAACAACCAAAGGGTATAAATACCCTGCCACCACATTAATGAAAATATTGCTCCTGATGAAGGGACGTGCCTGTCCCAAAACGCGTTGAGCCGGATTTATACATATATTCCAATAAAGACAAGTGAACAGAAGCACCCGTGTGATTGGCTGCCTTCATCTTGTAAGATTCTAGAAGCGATCCAGGATGGGGGGGTGTTTGGTTTACAGGTGTATTATGCTTATCCTAGTAAACCACCCCCCTCGTGAAGTGAGTAAATAAGTATACGATACTCCAGTATTTTTACTATATTATACTTGTATCCTTTTAAACGTATTTTACTTATTTGTTGCAACTCATTCGCCTCATTTTACTACACTTTGACGTGTATGACACTACAGACAACGGTCTCTTAGGCACTTGAGACCCAGAGTAGTGTGCTTATGCTCATCCCTTTCTAAAGTGTTCCTATCATTCTCTCTATATATATTTATATATATATATATATATATACACTCACCTAAATAATTATTAGGAACACCTGTTCTATTTCTCATTAATGCAATTATCTAGTCAACCAATCACATGTCAGTTGCTTCAATGCATTTAGGGGTGTGGTCCTGGTCAAGACAATCTCCTGAACTCCAAACTGAATGTCAGAATGGGAAAGAAAGGTGATTTAAGCAATTTTGAGCGTGGCATGGTTGTTGGTGCCAGACGGGCCGGTCTGATTATTTCACAATCTGCTCAGTTACTGGGATTTTTACGCACAACCATTTCTAGGGTTAACAAAGAATGGTGTGAAAAGGGAAAAACATCCAGTATGCGGCAGTCCTGTGGGCGAAAATGCCTTGTGGATGCTAAAGGTCAGAGGAGAATGGGCCGACTGATTCAAGCTGATAGAAGAGCAACGTTGACTGAAATAACCACTCATTACAACCGAGGTATGCAGCAAAGCATTTGTGAAGCCACAACACGCACAACCTTGAGGCGAATGGGCTACAACAGCAGAAAACCCCATCGGGTACCACTCATCTCCACTACAAATAGGAAAAAGAGGCTACAATTTGCACGAGCTCACCAAAATTGGACTGTTGAAAACTGGAAAAATGTTGCCTGGTCTGATGAGTCTCGATTTCTGTTGAGACATTCAAATGGTAGAGTCCGAATTTGGCGTAAAAAGAATGAGAACATATATCCATCATGCCTTGTTACCACTGTGCAGGCTGGTGGTGGTGGTGTAATGGTGTGGGGGATGTTTTCTGGGCACACTTTAGGCCCCTTAGTGCCAATTGGGCATCGTTTAAATGCCACGGGGTACCTGAGCATTGTTTGTGACCATGTCCATACCTTCATGACCACCATGTACCCATCCTCTGATGGCTACTTCCAGCAGGATAATGCACCATGTCACAAAGCTCGAATCATTTCAAATTGGTTTCTTGAACATGACAATGAGTTCACTGTACTAAAATGGCCCCCACAGTCACCAGATCTCAACCCAATAGAACATCTTTGGGATGTGGTGGAACGGGAGCTTCGTGCCCTGGATGTGCATCCCTCAAATCTCCATCAACTGCAAGATGCTATCCTATCAATATGGGCCAACATTTCTAAAGAATGCTATCAGCACCTTGTTGAATCAATGCCACGTAGAATTAAGGCAGTTCTGAAGGCAAAAGGGGGTCCAACACCGTATTAGTATGGTGTTCCTAATAATTCTTTAGGTGAGTGTGTGTATATATATATATATATATATATATATATATATATATTTTTTTTTTTAATATATCTTTATATATTTTATTATATTTTTTTTATTGTTTATGAAACCTACACTACACAAAAACATTTTCCCACTGACCTACCACTATTGGCGCTCAACACGGGTTTTCAGAAACAGGCGAGATTGAGGTGTTATCAACACCCACCAGTCCCCCTAGTTCGGTATACTCCCATATATACGGTATGTGTCATCCACAGATCCCCCCCATAGCAGTGTCATCCACAGATCCCCCTCCCTATAAAAGTGTCATCCACAGGCAACTAGGACATGTTGAAATCTGAGTGATAGTTTTTTTTTTTTTAAACCACAGACAGCAGGACTTTTCTTCCCTGTTGCGGTTTTAGGTATTGGGTAAAGTATTGCAGCATTTCTAAGCATACTTGTGTAAATGTATCATTGTTATAGCTGCCCCCCCCCTACTTTTGTCCTGGCCCCCAGTGTGCCCCCCCAAAATTTGAAAGCTAGAGACGCCACTGCTTATCTCGCCTGCCTACCAAGGAAGATCCTACCACACACGTTGATGTCTGGGAAGAAGTGGAGATGCCTAATTTCTACAAAAACTTCGCCCAACAAAGCATCCTCTCCATCAAAAACAAAAGAGTCCTAAATCCCTATCTACAGAACAATCCAGAATATCAAATTGAAAAGGAGAGATGGATCAAACTTCAGTCAGAAGAGTAATCATTGAGCTACATGACATCCTCACCAGTGGAAAAACCCCTGAGAGAATCCGCAGAAGAAATGCAGACCCAGAACTGTTGAAGCTGTGGAGACACCGGAAACAACTCTTTCTGCAGAAGGGACTACTATTGAGAAGAAGCCTGGATCCAGTTACCTATGACAGGGTATACCAAATCCTAATCCCCTGCCGGGATGCAAGCATCACTCTCGTGATGTATCATGACAAATCAGGACACTTTGGCGTGCAGAAGACAGAAGCTACCGTCCGTAGACGATTCTATTGGATTGGAATGCGAGGAGACATTGAGAAGTGGTGTCGAGAGTGTTCCGCCTGTGATATTGCATGAGGTGAAAAGCATGACCAAAGGGCACCCTTACATCCTATTGTAAGCCAGACACCGTTGGAGATCGTTGCAATTGACCACGAGAAGCTGGAACCAAGTCGCTCAGGCTACACATACGCTATGACCATAATTGACCTCTACACCAAATTCGTTGTAGCCGTACCTGTTAAGGACTTGACATTTCCTGTTACCATACGGATGTCCAGAAAAAGTTCTTTCAGATCAAGGATCTCATAATGGTAAAAGTCCAGCTCACCTGCATCTGCAGTTTGAAAGGTGCACGGAAGGGATGAGACCCCGATTTGACAAACTTGAAGTAAAAGAAAATCCAGCACCTCGTATCTTTGCTTGACGGTGTTTATTCCACAATCCAAAATGTAAGCGGTAACGGAACCTTCAAAATACATTGGGGATTGTATTTTGAAGGTTCCGTTACCGCTTACATTTTGGATTGTGGAATAAACACCGTCAAGCAAAGATACGAGGTGCTGGATTTTCTTTTACTTCAAGATCAAGGATCTGCCTTTGAGTAACAACTCTTCAAAGAACTGTGTTCACTTCACAATTGCCAGAAAATCAGAACAACAGCCTACCATCCCTAAGGTAACCAGACCCTAATAGAAATGCTTAGAGCTGTGCCACCTGCTACCAGGAATGATTGGCCTACTCTTTTGCCTCAAATGATGTATACCTATAATAAAATCATTCACTGTTTCACTGGGTATACACCTTACTACCTCATGTTTGGCCGACAAGGTAAACTACCTGCTGACCATACTTTGGACGTACAAGTGCCTGATGCCATCAATCCATTGCCAAAAACTGATTGGGTGAGCGAGCACCAGAGACGTCTAGCTGATGCGCAAGAAATTGTTCACCACCGCATGGAACATGCTCACAAAAGGCAGCAAAAAGATTATGACCAATCTGCCAAAGCAGAGCCGCTTGAAATTGGTGATTATGTGTGGCTAAAGAACAATCATCGCACCAGCAAGTTGGACAGTAAGTGGAAAAGAGACCCCTACATCGTTTCAGCTATCCCTAATCCAGCAACTGGCACCTATGAGATCACCAGAGAAAACAAATCACCTTAAATAGTTAATTCGCAATCGCTTGAAACTGTGTAACAGGGAGAAAGATACTCCAGGAGGAATCCTTCCAGACGAAACCGTTGCAGAGGAACATCAGCCTCCATTCCAAGTGCCTGAACTACTGGTTAAGTCTGTAGAGCCTATGCAAACTGTTGAAAAACTAATGGCAGAAACAGATCCTCTAAAATGGTTCCTTACACCATGGTTAAACATTGCTGTGCCTGCTCCAGTCAGTCCAGTGTCATGTCAGCCAAAGGAACCACCTCAAGAAGAAGTTTCCGTAGAGCAAGAAACTCCAGAAGTACCAAGTCCCCTTGTGCCAAGGCCAGAAGAAGGACCACCACTTCGCAGATCCAGTCGGATTACAAAGGGCCAACCACCTGTTCATTATACAGAGTATCTACTGCAAACCCAGAGGAGAATGCTTCCAGCCATCCCAGTTTAATGTGGATTACAATTTTGCTTCTTGATGAAACTACAGAGCCTGGATAAGAAACTTCTTGATTCTGATTATTTGCCTTACTCCAAGGACTCTCTACAGTTTTCTTTTTTTTTTTGCTGCAATGTTCAAGCCTGTGCCCGAAGAAAGACTTAAATGTACCTGAGCCTCTGCGTTGTTTATCATATTTACATACTCTATGCTTAGGGAACAGACTCATGCCCTGTGAGCCTCCTGACTTTCATCCCTGTTTATTTTTTCCCCATTATGGACTATCCTGGTTTAATATTGTTCTGCTGTGCCAAGTCAGCGCCCCTGTTCATCAGTTTCCAGAGGGAAGGAAACAACGCCCCTTTTCACTTGTTTACTACCATCTTGATGTTTGCCTGATACAGTCAAATCCATAAATATTGGGACATTGACACAATTCTAACATTTGTGGCTCTATACACCGCCACAATGGATTTGAAATGAAACAAACAAGGTGCACTTTAACTGCAGACTGTCAGCTTTAATTTGAGGGTATTTACATCAAAATCAGGCGAGCGGTGTAGGAATTACAACAGTTTGCATATGTGCCTCCCACTAGTTAAGGGGCCAAAAGTAATGGGACAATTGGCTTCTCAGCTGTTCCATGGCCAGGTGTGTGTTATTCCCTCATTATCCCAATTACAATGAGCAGATAAAAGGTTCAGAGTTAATTTCAAGTGTGCTATTTGAATTTGAAATCTGTTGCTGTCAACTCTCAAGATGAGATCCAAAAATCTGTCACTATCAGTGAAACAAGCCATCATTAGGCTGAAAAAAAAAAAACATCCGAGAGATAGCAAAAACATTAGGCATGGCCAAAACCACTGTTTGAAACATTCTTAATAAGAAGGTGTGCACCGGTAAGCTCAGCAACACCAAAAGACCCAGAAGACCACAGAAAACAACTGTGGTGGATGATCGAAGAATTCCCTGGTGAAGAAAACACCCTTCATAACAGTTGGCCAGATCAAGAACTCTCTCCAGGAGGTACAGTCTTGTGAAAAAATTAGGACACCCTTTGAAAGCATGTGGTTTTTTGTAACATTTTTAATAAATGGTTATTTCATCTCCGTTTCAACAATACAGAGAGATTAAAGTAATCCGACTAAACAAAGAAAACTGAAGAAAAGTCTTTTCAAGATCTTCTGTAAATGTCATTCTACAAAAATGCCTATTCTAACTGAGGAAAAAGATAGGACACCCTTGCCCCTAATAGCGAGTGTTACCTCCTTTGGCTGAAATAACTGCAGTGAGACGGTTCTTGTAGCCATCTACCAGTCTTCGACATCGGTGTGAGGAAATTTTACCCCACTCCTCAATGCAGAACTTTTTCAGCTGTGAGATGTTTGAGGGGTTTCTTGCACGTACAGCCCTTTTCAAGTCACCCCACAGCATCTCAATGGGATTCAAATCTGGACTTTGACTTGGCCATTCCAGGACTCTCCATTTCTTCTTTTTCAGCCAATCTTTGGTTGATTTACTAGTATGTTTTGGGTCATTGTCATGTTGCATGGTCCAGTTCCGCTTCAGCTTTAATTTTCTAACTGATGGTCTCACATGTTCTTCAAGCACCTTCTGATACACAGTAGAATTCATCGTGGATTCTATGATGGTGAGCTGACCAGGTCCTGCTGCAGCAAAGCAGCCCCAAACCATGACACTTCCACCTCCATGCTTCACAGTTGGTATGAGGTTCTTTTCTTGGAATGCTGTGTTTGGTTTACGCCAAACATGTCCTCTGCTGTTGTGTCCAAATAATTCAATTTTGGACTCATCTGTCCAAAGTACATTATTCCAGAAGTCCTGGTCTTTGTCAACTTTATCGCTGGCAAATGTCAGTCTGGCCTCGATGTTTCTCTTGGAAAGCAAAGGTTTCCTCCTTGCACACCTCCCATGCAAGTTAAACTTGTACAGTCTCTTTCTGATTGTAGAGGCATGTACTTCTACATCAACAGTAGCCAGAGCCTGCTGTAGTTCTCGAGATGACACTTTAGGGTTTTTGGATACCTCTTTTAGCATCTTGCGGTCTGCTCTTGGGGTGAACTTGCTGGGGCGACCAGTCCTGGGCATGTTGGCAGTTGTTTTGAAAGCCCTCCACTTGTAGACTATCTTCCGGACAGTGGAATGGCTGATTTCAAAATCTTTTGAGATCTTTTTAAATCCCTTCCCAGACTCATAGGCTGCTACAATCTTTTTTCTGAAGTCCTCTGACAGCTCTTTTGCTCTCACCATGGTGCTCACTCTCACTTCAACAGTCAGGAGCACACCAAACTAAATGTCTGAGGTTTAAATAGGGCAAGCCTCATTCAACATGCAGAGTAACGATCTACTAATTATGTGCACCTGGTGTGATATACCTGTGTGAGATCTGAGCCAATTTAAGAGGGAATACATGTGAGGGTGTCCTATCTTTTTCCTCAGTTAGAATAGGCATTTTTGTAGAATGACATTTACAGAAGATCTTGAAAAGACTTTTCTTCAGTTTTCTTTGTTTAGTTGGATTACTTTAATCTCTCTGTATTGTTGAAACGGAGATGAAATAACCATTTATTAAAAATGTTACAAAAAACCACATGCTTTCAAAGGGTGTCCTAATTTTTTCACATGACTGTAGGTGTACAGTATATGTGTCTAAGTCAACAATCAAGAGAAGACTTCACCAGAGTGAATACAGAGGGTTCACTGCAAGATGTAAACCATTGGTGAGCCTCAAAAACAGGAAGGCCAGATTAGAGTTTACCAAATGACATCTAAAAAAGCCTTCACAGTTCTGGAACAACATCCTATGGACAGATGAGACCAAGATCAACTTGTACCAGAGTGATAGAGGTAAGAGAAGAGTATGGAGAAGGAAAGAAACTGCTCATGATCCTAAGCATACCACCGCATCAGTGAAGCATGGTGGTGGTAGTGTCATGCCGTGGGCATGTATGGCTGCCAATGGAACTGGTTCTCTTGTATTTCTTGATGATGTGACTGCTGACAAAAGCAGCAGGATGAATTCTGAAGTGTTTCAGGCAATTTTATCTGCTCATATTCAGACAAATGCTTCAGAACTCATTGGACGGCGCTTCACAGTGCAGATGGACAATGACCCAAAGTATACTGCAAAAGCAACCAAATAGTTTTTTTTAAGGGAAAGAAGTGGAATGTTATGCAATGGCCAAGTCAATCACCTGACCTGAATCCGATTGAGCATGCATTTCACTTGCTGAAGACAAAACTGAAGGGAAAATGCTCCAAGAACAAGCAGGAACTAAAGACAGTTGCAGTAGAGGCCTGGCAGAGCATCACCAGGGATGAAACCCAGCGTCTGGTGATGTCTATGCATTGCAGACTTTAGGCTGTAATTGACTGCAAAGGATTTGTAACCAAGTACAGTTGCAAGAAAAGTATGTGAACCCTTTGGAATGATATGGATTTCTGCACAAATTGGTCATAAAATGTGATCTGATCTTCATCTAAGTCACGACAATAGACAATCACAGTCTGCTTAAACTAATAACACACGAAGAATTAAATGTTGCCATGTTTTTATTGAACACACCATGTAAACATTCACAGTGCAGGTGGAAAAAGTATGTGAACCCCTAGACTAATGACATCTCCAAGAGCTAATTGGAGTGAGGTGTCAGCCAACTGGAGTCCAATCAATGAGATGAGATTGGAGGTGTTGGTTACAGCTGCCCTGCCCTATAAAAAACACACCAGTTCTGGGTTTGCTTTTCACAAGAAGCATTGCCTGATGTGAATGATGCCTCGCAAAAAAGAGCTCTCAGAAGACCTATGATTAAGAATTGTTGACTTGCATAAAGCTGGAAAGGGTTATAAAAGAATCTCCAAAAGCCTTGTTGTTCATCAGTCCACGGAAAGACAAATTGTCTATAAATGGAGAAAGTTCAGCACTGCTGCTACTCTCCCTAGGAGTGGCCGTCCTGTAAAGATGACTGCAAGAGCAGAGCGCAGACTGCTTAATGAGGTGAAGAATAATCCTAGAGTGTCAGCTAAAGACTTACAAAAGTCTCTGGCATATGCTAACATCCCTGTTAGCGAATCTACGATACGTAAAACACTAAACAAGAATGGATTTCATGGGAGGATATCACAAAGGAAGCCACTGCTGTCCAAATAAAACATTGCTGCACGTTTACAGTTTGCACAAGAGCACCTGGATGTTCCACAGCAGTACTGGCAAAATATTCTGTGGACAGATGAAACCAAAGTTGAGTTGTTTGGAAGAAACACACAACACTATGTGTGGATAAAAAGAGGCACAGCACACCATCAAAACCTCATCCCAACTGTGAAGTATGGTGGTGGGGGCATCTTGGTTTGGGGCTGCTTTGCTGCATCAGGGCCTGGATGGATTGCTATCATCGAAGGAAAAATGAATTCCCAAGTTTATCAAGACATTTTGCAGGAGAACAAGTCCATCTGTCCACCAGCTAAAGCTCAACAGAAGATGGGTGTTGCAACAGGACAACGACCCAAAGCATAGAAGTAAATCAACAGAACAGAAGAAAATACGCCTTCTGGAGTGCCCAAGTCAGAGTGCTGACCTCAACCTGATTGAGATGCTGTGGCATGACCTCAAGGATGTGATTCACACCAGACATCCCAAGAATATTGCTGAACTGAAACAGTTCTGTAAAGAGGAATGGTCAAGAATTACTCCTGACCGTTGTGCACGTCTGATCTACAACTACATGAAATATTTGGTTGAAGTTATTGCTGCCAAAAGAGGTTCAACCAGTTATTAAATCCAAGGGTTCACATACTTTTTCCACCTGCACTGTGAATGTTTACATGGTGTGCTCAATAAAAGCATGGTAACATTTAATTCTTTGTGTGTTATTAGTTTAAGCAGACTGAGATTGTCTATTGTTGTGACTTAGATGAAGATCAGATCACATTTTATGACCAATTTGTGCAGAAATCCATATCATTCCAAAGGGTTCACATACTTTTTCTTGCAAGTGTATTAAAAAGTGAAAGTTTGATTTATGATTATTATTATGTCCCATTACTTTTGGTCCCTTAGCAAGTGGGAGCCAGATTTCAAGTGACCTCTCAGCACATGTCGACGTTTTTTAATTTAGTAAACTAACAAGTGGTCCATCTGGACCTATTTACGTCTTTTTATCATGTGCCTTTAATGTAATTAAAACTACTTTTATTAGTGTGCCTTTAAAATCCTATACTATTACACAAAAATTGTACTAGACAAATTAAACTATCAGTGGTGCGGGTAGCTCCAATTATTGGGCTGATACTTTCCAGCCGGTGTGCGTCACCTCTGTTGATCATACTCTGTATAGTTATATACCTATTGCTTGTAGTTCCTATAATAGCTGTACATTAACTCCTATTGGGGAGCTCCCTGTCTACCACTGAGCCTAAAATCTTAATCACTCATACACCCTGCGTCCCGACATGTTTCGCTGGGCATCCAGTGTCTTCAGGGGATCGTGCAGGTATGAGTGTTGGGGCGGGGACCATCTTTTAATGGTTCGTATAGTGTATCATATTTGTCACCACCAATGGGATAGCTTGGCGTCTTGCACGCCTTCCTCATTACCCCTCCTCCTATCTTCCGATAGGTTCTCCTTGGTTGAGGACTTTTAGGCCAAGTCTCGCGATGTAAGAGATTTATTCGCGCATGCGCCCGATCTTTGAAGTTTTCGGATCAGGTACCTGGCATTCACGCATGCGCGCTGACTTGACGGTCTCGCGATGTAGCAGATATACTCGAGCATGCGCCTGATCTTTAGAATTTCCGGATCTTGTACCTGGCATTCACACATGCCCACGGATTTGCCCATTTAGGAGTATTATTAATGGAAAGTGTCTCTCAATATAGCTGATATAATCTCAGGTAATAATTTTCTTCCCGACTGTCTTGTTACGTACACCTAGGCCGGTACTGTTACCTGGACATCCCTATATATATTTTATACCCTTACACTTGTGCACGAACTTAGATGCTTTTAATCTCCCAGTATCTATTATCTATTTGCACTTGTGCACGAACTTAACAGCCTCCGGACCGCCTAACGCACGGATGCGTCCTGGAGGCGGTCGATTCATTCCTCCTGGACGCATCCGTGCGTCATCTCGCAAGACGCGAGATTTCGGTCAGAGCCGGCCCGCGCATGTGCATCGCGGGCCGGCAAAAGTTAGAGGAGTATTACATCAGCAACCTGCCAGCCAATGATCGTCGCTGGCAGGTTGCTGAAAAAATCAAATCACAAGCCATCTAACACCTTATATTTATAAATATAAGGTGTTAAATGGCTTCTCTGCTCCTCTGCTGGTCCTTTTGGTCGGTTGGTTCCAGCAGAGGAGCAGATATCACAGTGAGTACTCACCAACACCACACTTAGCCCCCAGATCACCCCCCATCACCCCAATTAACCCCTTGAGTACCCCTTGATCGTCCCTGTCAATCACCTAGTGAAAGGGAAAAAAGCGATCAGTGTAAACTGTCACATTTTTTTTCACTGGTATTGACTGATAGGTTTTAGGATAGTTTAGGCCCCTTGGTTAGGTAGTTAGCGTCAGTTAGCGCCCAGCCCACCGCACCACAGTCACTGATTCGCTGATTAGCGTATCGCTAATCAGCTTTTGTACTTTTATAGTATCTGTAAGTGATCAAAACTGATCACAGTCAGATCTATAATAGTATTAGTGTCACCTTAGCTCGCCCTCCACCTAAAACGCAGTGTTTGCCCGATCAGGCCTGATCGTTCGCCCACACGTGCGTTCACTCACGCCCGCCCCGCCGCAGTGACAAAAATTTTATTTATTTTTTATCACTGCACAATCACTTTACAAGCGCTGCGGCGATAAAAAAATTCGTTTTGATTTTTTTTATCAATCGCAGCGGCCTCCGGTACTTCGCTAGCCTCCCATTTGTAAGACAGGCTTGCTTTTTTTCTTGGGTAGTCCCAGGAAATACCCCTAAATTTAGTAGTCCAAATGTCAAACAGGGGGTATTCTTCTGAAGAGGCCTACAGGATTCTGACCCAGTCGGATGAGGAATGGGAACCCTCATCTGATGAATCTAGCGGGTCAGAATATGAACCTGTAGAAAGCAGTGGCAGTCTGACCCAAAGTTCGGACGAGGAGGTTGAGGTCCCTGATAGAACCAGGCGTACCCGGCCTGTGTCGCTAGACCACAGGTTGCGCAGGATCCGTTTCAAGGGCAGCAGAGTGGGGCTGGCGCTGTCGGATTACGTGGTGAGGCATACACCAGCAGCGCAGCCCATCCTGGACCTAGTACCAGCACTGCCGTACAACATGGTGAAGTGGCGAGCACCAGAAGGGCAGTTGAAGCTGGTACGGTGGCACGTGCAATAGTTACCCCGTCGCAGCCACTGCACAGACAGGCCCGTAGAGCCCCTAGAGTCCCTGAGGTGCTGGCAAACCCTGATTGGCAGTCCCCAACTTCAGCCGCACCTGTAGTTCCCCCTTTCACTGCCCAGTCTGGAGTTCGGGTTGAGACAGCTCAGATCGGTTCGGCACTGGGATTTTTTGAGCTGTTCTTGACTGCGGAGCTCTTAAACTTAGTCGTGGCAGAAACAAATCGGTATGCCACTCAATTTATAGCCGCCAACCCGGGAAGCTTTTATGCCCAGCCAACCAGTCCAAGTTTCCAAAATGTAAATTTTTCTGGGCCTTCTCCTCAACATGGGTCTAACCAAAAAGCATGAATTGCGGTCATATTGGTCCACGAACCCAATTCATCACATGCCCATGTTCTCTGCTGCTATGTCCAGGACACGATTTGAGACCATCCTGCGTTTCCTGCACTTTAGCGACAACAGCACCTCCCGTCCCAGAGGCCACCCAGCTTTTGACTGGCTCCACAAAATTCGGCCCCTCATAGACCACTTCAACAACAAATTTGCAGATTTGTATACCCCTGAGCAAAACATCTGCGTAGACGAGTCCCTTATACATTTTACCGAGCGCCTTGGCTTCAAACAATACATCCCAAGCAAGCGCGCCCGGTATGGGGTCAAATTGTATAAGCTCTGTGAAAGGGCCACAGGCTATACCCACAAATTTTGGATCTATGAGGGAAAAGATCAGACCCTGGAGCCGGTGGAAAGACAGTCTGGGACTTGGTGTCACCCTTATTTGGCAAGGGGTACCATCTTTATGTGGACAATTTTTACACAAGTGTGCCCCTCTTCAGGCATTTGTTCCTAGAACAGATTGGCTGCTGTGGCACCGCGCGACCTAGTTGCCGGAGCTTCCCTTAATGGCTCGTTACCACCCATCTTGCAAGGGGGGAGAGGGCTGCCTTGTGTAACGAAGAACTGCTCGCGGTGAAATGGAGAGACAAGCGTGACGTTTACATGCTCTCCTCCATTCAAGCAGACACGACAATACAAATTGAACGGGAAACCAGTGTCATTGAAAAGCCCCTCTCAATACACGACTATAACCTTCACATGGGAGGGGTGGACTTCAATGACCAGATGTTGGCTCCCTATTTAGTTTCCCGACACACCAGACGCTGGTATAAGAAGGTGTCTGTATATTTGATTCAATTGGCTGCATATAATAGTTTTGTTCTCTACAGTAAGGCTGGGTGAACAGGATCCTTCCTCAAATTTCAGGAAGAGATCATCGAGAACCTCCTGTATCCAGTGTAGTGAGCCGTCTACACGAGCGACATTTCCCCAATGTCGTTGCTGGTACCTCAACCCAACCGTCACCCCGAAAAAAATGTTGTGTCTGTAGCAGGAGTGGAATAAGGCGTGACACCCGCTATTTCTGTCCTGACTGCCCTGACCACCCTGCCCTATGCTTAGGGGAGTGTTTCCGGAAGAACCACACACAGGTACACTTAGCATAGGGATTGCATCTCACAGGACAGGCACACAGGGCTATTTGGGCCCTTACACTCACAGCTGCTGCAAACCTCTCCTTTCACCTGGGATAAAGTGCATAATGTACTTCGCCACATCTTTGGGCGATTTGCGCTTTGCACATTGTCCCATGGGGAAGGAGAGGTTTGTCCTATAAAGGTAAAAAAAAAAAAAAAAAAATTATCACCGGTAAGCAAAAAAGTTAACGTTCAGTTCAAAAAGTTAAATAAAGTTTATATGTTCCGTTCAAATTTTATTATAAAGTTAATAAATTTATTGTGTTGCGGCCTGTTTTTTTCTTTTTGTTTTATTTTTTTTACCTTCCAGGTGGACCAACCGATCGACTAGCTGCAGTACTGATGTGCATTCTGACAGAAGCATTGCGCTGCTGTCAGATTACACAAAAGTCGGTGTATGCGGCGCTGCAAGACGAGATTTCTCCTCTGCAATAAAAGATACGTTTGCCGAGGCATATGAGCTGAGGAGGCGGCGGTGTTCATATACTTTGGCAAACACTTTGTATATAAAAAATAATGAAAAAATCCCGGCAATGATTTATTCATTCACATCGATTGATGTGAATGGAGAAATCTGGTTTGCCAGGGCATACGGGCTAAGTGGGTATGGATGTTGTGCGGAGCTCCTATGTCCTGGCAGACGCCTTTCCCCTCCTTTTTTTTTTTTGGGCAGAGATTTTTTCATCCACATTGATCGATGCGAATGAAGAAATCTGTGCCGTTCATTTTTTCTTTCAGCCCAGAGGCTGAACGGAAAAAAATAATCTCATTACCCGTATGCTCAATATAAGGAGAATAGCAGAAACTCCTAATGCTGGCCATACATGTAATGATTGCAGAGACCCTCAAATGCCAGGGCAGTACAAACACCCCACAAATGACCCCATTTTGGAAAGAAGACACCCCAAGGTATTCGCTGAGGGGCATATTGAGTCCATGAAAGATTGAAATTTTTGTCCAAAGTTAGCGGAAAGAGAGACTTTGTGAGAAAAACAAAATATATATATATTTCCACTAACTTGTGGCAAAAAAAAAAAAATTCTATGAACTCGCCATGCCCCTCATTGAATACCTTGGGGTGTCTTCTTTCCAAAATGGGGTCACATGTGGGGTATTTATACTGCCCTGGCATTTTAGGGGCCCTAAAGCGTGAGAAGAAGTCTTGGATCCAAATGTCTAAAAATGCCCTCCTAAAAGGAATTTTGGCCCCTTTGCGCATCTAGGCTGCAAAAAAGTGTCACAGATCTGGTATCGCCGTACTCAGGAGAAATTGGTGAATGTGTTTTGGGGTGTCATTTTACATATACCCATGCTGGGTGAGATAAATATTTTGGTTAAATGGCAACTTTGTATAAAAAAATGGGAAAAGTTGTCTTTTGCCGAGATATTTCTCTCACCCAGCATGGGTATATGTAAAATGACACCCCAAAACATATTTCCCAACTTTTCCTGAGTACGGCGATACCAGATGTGTGACACTTTTTTGCAGCCTAGGTGGGCAAAGGGGCCCACATTCCAAAGAGCACCTTTAGGATTTCACAGGTCATTTTTTACACATTTTGATGTCAAACTACTTACCACACATTAGGGCCCCTAGAATGCCAGGGCAGTATAACTACCCCACAAGTGACCCCATTTTGGAAAGAATACACCCCAAGGTATTCTGTGAGGGGCATGGCTAGTTCCTAGAATTTTTTATTTTTTGTCACAAGTTAGCGGAAAATTATGATTTTTTTTTTTCTTACAAAGTCTCATATTCCACTAACTTGTGACAAAAAATTAAAACTTCCATGAACTCACTATGCCCATCACGAAATACCTTGAGGTGTCTTCTTTCCAAAATGGAGTCACATGTTGGGAAGTTATACTGCCCTGGGATTCTAAGGGTCCTAATGTGTGGTAAGTAGTTTGAAATCAAAATGTGTAAAAAATGACCTGTGAAATCCTAAAGGTGCTCTTTGGAATGTGGGCCCCTTTGCTTACCTAGGCTGCAAAAAAGTGTCACACATCTGGTATCACCGTACTCAGGAGAAGTTGGGCAATGTGTTTTGGGGTGTCATTTTACATATACCCATGCTGGGTGAGATAAATATCTCGGCAAAATACAACTTTTCCCATTTTTTTATACAAAGTTGGCATTTGACCGAGATATTTTTCTCACCCAGCATGGGTATATGTAAAATGACACCCCAAAACACATTGCCCAACTACTCCTGAATACGGCGATACCAGATGTGTGACACTTTTTTGCAGCCTAGGTGGGCAAAGGGGCCCACATTCCAAAGAGCACCTTTAGGATTTCACAGGTCATTTTTTACACATTTTGATTTCAAACTACTTACCACACATTAGGGCCCCTAAATTGCCAGGGCAGTATAACTACCCCACAAGTGACACCATTTTGGAAAGAAGACACCCCAAGGTATTCCGTGAGGGGCATGGCGAGTTCCTAGAATTTTTTATTTTTTGCCACAAGTTAGCGGAAAATGATGATTTTTCTTTTTTTCTTACAATGTATCATATTCCACTAACGTGTGACAAAAAATAAAAACTTACATAAGCTCACTATGCCCATCACGAAATACCTTAGGGTGTCTTCTTTCCAAAATGGGGTCACTTGTGGGGTAGTTATACTGCCCTGGCAATTTAAGGGCCCTAATGTGTGGTAAGTAGTTTGAAATCAAAATGTGTAAAAAATGACCTGTGAAATCCTAAAGGTGCTCTTTGGAATGTGGGCCCCTTTGCCCACTTAGGCTGCAAAAAAGTGTCACACATCTGGTATCGCCGTACTCAGGAGAAGTTGGGCAATGTGTTTTGGGGTGTCATTTTACATATACCCATGCTGGGTGAGAGAAATATCTTGGTCAAATGCCAACTTTGTATAAAAAAATGTGAAAAGTTGTCTTTTGCCGAGATATTTATCTGTAGTCTTAGGTTGTCTACCCACATCCATCTCTACATTATGCTCTCACTGTAGCTGGGGGTACATGTGTTATTCTGCCTATTTATACATATATATAAGTTTTCTGCATATTTTGTATTGTTGTTCTATTATTCCCTATATTCCCCTCTATAGCTTTTTTATTTTTTATTTCTAGATCATCGCATAATTACATGGATGGTTCATCTTGTTTGTGTCACATACAGTCAGATTTTTCCACAACCAAGTGTTCTAGGGAATTTTTGATATCTATTTTTAATCCTGCATTGACATCTCGATGTTTACCTTCTTCCATGGACCGCACAAGCACATGGGCACTTTATCAGATCTGTTACAGCCCATCACTCTTCTACGGCCACCTGGACTGAAGGAGGGACGAGCATCAGTCTTGATGGTAATTATTTAGTTTTTCTTGTGTCATTTTATTTTTCCTACTTTGTCTTTTATTATATATATATGGAGAGGAAATGCACCAAACAGAAATGCTACTGACTATACTGGGAAGTCATAAATGCAGATATTAAAAGCTGAGACTTTCGCCAATATGTTCCAGTCAGGAAAATATCGGAGCCCATCGATGCACCACGTCACGGTCACTCAGCAAGGCAGAGGGTCCTAGCCGCTGCTCTAACTATGGTGTGAACACGGTCTGGGGGTGATATAATTCAGCTCACAGCCAAGCTTCCACACAAAAGCCCAGCATGAATACTGTGGTAGTACAATGTGAATGAGGCCAGGCTGTGAGCCACACCTATGCTAGACCATGCGATGGAGGTTACCAGGTGCAACAGAGTGTTTGAACACACTCAAATCTAACAAGACAGAAACACAGAAATGAAGTGGCAATTCTGGAGGAGCTGCTCAGCCCCTGACACTGTGGCGTGTCTTTTATTGGGGGTGCAGCCCGACCGCATGTGGACCGCAGTAATCGACTAACCCCAGTGAAATATGCATACAATGGAGGATGTCAACGCGGTCCATATGCACCACAAGAAGCAAACTACACAGAATGTAGCATTCTGTGTAGTTTGCTTCTTGTGGTGCATATGGACCGCGTCGACATCCTCCATTGTATGCATATTTTGCTGGGGTTAGTCGATTACTGCGGTCCACATGCGGTCGGGCTGCTCCCCCAATATAAGACACGCCACCGTGTCAGGGGCTGAGCAGCTCCTCCAGAATTGCCACTTCATTTCTGTGTTTCTGTTTTGTCTTTTATTAGTATCTACATAGAGATGGTCCCCTATCTGTCTACGCCATTTGTATTTTATTTTTAGTTACTCTTATTATTTTACTATTTTTACTGTTCTTTTCATGGTTATCTTGCTGTTCCTTTATTTTTCTGTTCGTTTCTATTATACATTATCACAGAAATGGAGAGAAGGTGAACCCTTCATTTATTCCTATTGGTTATAGAGATTTCAGGTAGAGTTGAGCAAACACCTGGATGTTCGGGTTCGAGAAGTTCGGCCGAACTCGACCAGAACTTCGCCCCGAACCCGAACCCCATTGAAGTCAATGGGGACCCGAACTTTTCGGCACTAAAAAGGCTGTAAAACAGCCCAGGAAAGGTAAATCCCCTGAAAACAAATGTGTATAGGGAAATGAATAAAAATAAAAATAAAATAAATAAAAATTAACCAATATCAATTGGAGAGAGGTCCCATAGCAGAGAATCAGGCTTCATGTCATAGCAGAGAATCAGGCTTCATGTCATCCACCACTGGAACAGGCCATTGTCAGATATTTATAGGCCCCGGCACCCAGACAGAGGAGAGAGGTCCCATAGCAGAGAATCAGGCTTCATGTCATAGCAAAGAATCATGCTTCATGTCACCCAACACTGGAACAGGCCACTGTCAGATATGTTTAGGCCCCGGCACCCAGACAGAGGAGAGAGGTCCCATAGCAGAGAATCAGGCTTTATGTCATAGCAGAGAATCATGCTTCATGTCACCCACCACTGGAACAGGCCATTGTCAGATATTTTTAGGCCACGGCACCCAGACAGAGGAGAGAGGTCCCATAGCAGAGAATCAGGCTTCATGTCATAGCAGAGAATCATGCTTCATGTCACCCACCACTGGAACAGGCCATTGTCAGATATTTTTGCCCCGACACACAGACAGAGGAGAGAGGTCCCATAGCAGAGATTCAGGCTTCATGTCATAGCAAAGAATCAGGCTTCATGTCACCCAACACTGGAACAGGCCACTGTCAGATATTTTTAGGCCCCGGCACCCAGACAGAGGAGAGGCCCCATAGCAGAGAATCAGGCTTCATGTCATAGCAGAGAATCATGCTTCATGTCACCCAACACTGGAACAGGCCACTGTCAGATATTTTTAGGCCCCGGCACCCAGACAGAGGAGAAGTTCATTCAACTTTGGGTTGCCCCACAATATAATGGTAAAATGAAAATAAAAAGAGTATTGAATGAGGAAGTTCCCTGGAGTACAATAATATATGGTTAAGGGGAGGTAGTTATAAATGTCTAATCTGCACAAAGGATGGACAGGTCTTGTGGGAACCATGCCTGGTTCATTTTTATGAACGTCAGCTTGTCCACATTGGCTGTAGACAGGCGGCTGCGTTTGTCTGTAATGACGCCCCCTGCCGTGCTGAATACATGTTCAGACAAAACGCTGGCCGCCGGGCAGGCCAGCACCTCCAAGGCATAAAAGGCTAGCTCTGGCCACGTGGACAATTTGGAGACCCAGAAGTTGAATGGGCCTGAACCATCAGTCAGTACGTGGAGGGGTGTGCACACGTACTGTTCCACCATGTTAGTGAAATGTTGCCTCCTGCTAACACGTTCCGTATCAGGTGGTGGTGCAGTTAGCTGTGGCGTGTTGACAAAACTTTTCCACATCTCTGCCATGCTAACCCTGCCCTCAGAGTAGCTGGCCGTGACACAGCTGCGTTGGCGACCTCTTGCTCCTCCTCTACCTTCGCCTAGGGCTTCCACTTGTTCCCCTGTGACATTTGGGAATGCTCTCAGTAGCGCGTCTACCAACGTGCGCTTGTACACGCGTATCTTTCTATCACGCTCCAGTGGAGGAAGTAAGGTGGGCACATTGCCTTTGTACCGGGGATCCAGCAGGGTGGCAACCTAGTAGTCCGCACACGTTAAAATGTGGGCAACTCTGCTGTCGTTGCGCAGGCACTGCAGCATGTAGTCGCTCATGTGTGCCATTCTGCCCAGAGGTAAGGACAAGCTGTCCTCTGTGGGAGGCGTATCGTCATCGTCCTGCGTTTCCCCCCAGCCACGCAACAGTGATGGGCCCGAGCTGCGTTGGGTGCCACCCCGCTGTGAACATGCTTCATCCTCATCCTCCTCCACCTCCTCCTCATCCTCGTCCTCCTCGTCCTCCAGTAGTGGGCCCTGTCTGGCCACATTTGTACCTGGCCTCTGCTGTTGCAAAAAACCTCCCTCTGAGTCACTTCGAAGAGACTGGCCTGAAAGTGCTAAAAATGACCCCTCTTCCTCCTCCTCCTCCTCCTCCTGGGCCACCTCCTCTTCCATCATCGCCCTAAGTGTTTTCTCAAGGAGACATAGAAGTGGTATTGTAACGCTGATAACGGCGTCATCGCCACTGGCCATGTTGGTGGAGTACTCGAAACAGCGCAACAGGGCACACAGGTCTCGCATGGAGGCCCAGTCATTGGTGGGGAAGTGGGGGTGTTCCGCAGTGCGACTGACCAGTGCGTGCTGCAGCTGAAACTCCACTATGGCCTGATGCTGCTCGCACAGTCTGTCCAGCATGTGCAAGGTGGAGTTCCACCTGGTGCGCACGTCGCATATGAGGCGGTGAGCGGGAAGGCCGAAGTTACGCTGTAGTGCAGACAGGCGAGCAGCGGCAGGATGTGAACGCCAGAAGCGCGCACAGACGGACCGCACTTTATGCAGCAGCTCTGACATGTCGGGGTAGTTGTGAATGAACTTCTGCACCACCAAATTCAGCACATGCGCCAGGCAAGGGATGTGCGTCAAACCGGCTAGTCCCAGAGCTACGACGAATTTTCGCCCATTATCGCACACCACCAGGTCGGGCTTGAGGCTCACCGGCAGCAACCACTCGTCGGTCTGTTGTTCAATACCCCACCATAACTCCTGCGCGGTGTGGGGCCTGTCCCCCAAACATATGAGTTTCAGAATGGCCTGCTGACGTTTACCCCAGGCTGTGCTGAAGTTGGTGGTGAAGGTGTGTGGCTGACTGGATAAGCAGGTGGAAGAAGAGGAGGAGGAAGCCGAGTAGGAGGAGGAGGCTACAGGAGTCAAAGAATGTTGCCCTGCGATCCTTGGCGGCGGAAGGACGTGCGCCAAACAGCTCTCCGCCTGGGGCCCAGCCGCCACTACATTTACCCAGTGTGCAGTTAGGGAGATATAGCGTCCCTGGCCGTGCTTACTGGTCCACGTATCTGTGGTTAGGTGGACCTTGCCACAGATGGTGTTCCGCAGTGCACACTTGATTTTATTGGATACTTGGTTGTGCAGAAAAGGCACGGCTCTCTTGGAAAAGTAGTGGCGGCTGGGAACAACATACTGTGCGACAGCAAGCGACATGAGCTGTTTTAAGCTGTCTGTGTCCACTAGCCTGAATGACAGCATTTCATAGGCCAGTAGTTTAGAAATGCTGACATTCAGGGCCAGGGATCGAGGGTGGCTAGGTGGGAATTTACGCTTTCTCTCAAATGTTTGTGAGATGGAGAGCTGAACGCTGCCGTGTGACATGGTTGAGATGCTTGGTGACGGAGGTGGTGGTGCTGGTGGTACATCCTCTGTTTGCTGGGCGGCAGGTGCCAACGTTCCTCCAGAGGCGGAGGAAGAGGCCGAGGCGGCAGCAGAAGAGGTAGCAGGGGGAGCCTGAGTGAGTTCCTTGTTTTTAAGGTGTTTACTCCACTGCAGTTCATGCTTTGCATGCAGGTGCCTGGTCATGCAGGTTGTGCTAAGGTTCAGAACGTTAATGCCTCGCTTCAGGCTCTGATGGCACAGCGTGCAAATCACTCGGGTCTTGTCATCAGCACATTGTTTGAAGAACTGCCACGCCAGGGAACTCCTTGAAGCTGCCTTTGGGTTGCTCGGTCCCAGATGGCAGTGGCCAGTAGCAGGCGGACTCTCTTAGCGGCGGGTGTTCTGCTTTTGCCCACTGCTCGCTCTTTTGCTACGCTGTTGGCTCGGTCTCACCACTGCCTCTTCCTCCGAACTCTGAAAGTCAGTGGCACGACCTTCATTCCATGTGGGGTCTAGGACGTCATCGTCCCCTGCATCGTCTTCCACCCAGTCTTCCTCCCTGACCTCCTGTTCAGTCTGCACACTGCAGAAAGACGCAGCAGTTGACACCTG
Source organism: Bufo bufo (assembly GCF_905171765.1). Taxonomy (NCBI): domain Eukaryota; kingdom Metazoa; phylum Chordata; class Amphibia; order Anura; family Bufonidae; genus Bufo; species Bufo bufo. The sequence goes on along the minus strand of NC_053394.1, from coordinate 240,777,778 downwards.
TGTTTCGTCATCATCAGAGACGTGCTGAGGTGGTATTCCCATGTCCTCATCATCAGGAAACATAAGTGGTTGTGCGTCAGTGCATTCTATGTCTTCCACCGCTTGGGAAGGGCTAGGTGGATGCCCTTGGGAAACCCTGCCAGCAGAGTCTTCAAACAGTATAAGAGACTGCTACATAAGTTGAGGCTCAGACAGTTTCCCTGATATGCATGGGGGTGATGTGACAGACTGATGGGCTTGGTTTTCAGGCGCCATCTGTGCGCTTTCTTCAGAAGACTGGGTGGGAGATAATGTGAACGTGCTGGATCCATTGTCGGCCACCCAATTGACTAATGCCTGTACCTGCTCAGGCCTTACCATCCTTAGAACGGCATTGGGCCCCACCAAATATCGCTGTAAATTGTGGCGTCTACTGGGACCTGAGATAGTTGGTACACTAGGACGTGTGGCTGTGGCAGAACGGCCACGTCCTCTCCCAGCACTAGAGGGTCCACTAACACCACCACGACCATGTCCGCGTCCCTTACTGGATGTTTTCCTCATTGTTACCGTTCACCGCAATAAGAAAAAAATTATTTGGCCCAATGTATTGAATTCAAATTCAGGCAATTTTTTACAGGCACCTAACACTATCTGGCTATCTACTTAGGTACCGTATTACACTAATACAGGCACAGCAGTAACCACAGATTTAGCTGAATATAAATTGTAGGCCTAGTATTTAGGCGGTGGATGACAGGTATACGTTTACGGACAGAATTAGACTTGGAGATGCACTGTAGCGTTTGAAGTTATTGAGAATGACCCTATCCGCACCTTCAATCTAATATACCCTTTTATGGATAGATTTAAACTTGGCCTGATACAGCAGAAACCACTGATTTAGGGAATTGCTAATTTGGGAATTGTATTTCAACCCAGAAAAAATATATATCCTTTGCCAGACAGCAGATAGTATTACAATTGGCTAGCCACAGCTGAAACACCAGATTTAGGGTACTGCTATTTTGGCAATTGTATTTCACCCCTCAATAAAATAGCAAGCACAGCCAAGCCCCTGATGTAGGATATAGCAAAAAAAAAAACCACACTATTGATGGTTAAATGGACTTGGTGGCAGCTTGTGCTGGTGCACCACAAGACACAAAATGGCCGCCGATCACCCCAGAAAAAAGTGACAGAAAAACGCTCTGGGCAGCCTTAAAACAGTGAGCAATTAAATAGCAGAGATTGAATGATACACAGCTGTACATCGATCACTTCAGTAATTGTTTTTGCTGAGTAAATCCCTGCCTAATCTGGCCCTAACAGCAGCAGCTGCATCCTATCCCTACACTGATCAGAGCAGAGTGACGTACGGCGCTACGTGACTCCAGCTTAAATAGAGGCTGGGTCACATGCTGCACTGGCCAATCATAGCCATGCCAATAGTAGGCATGGCTGTGATGGCCTCTTGGGGCAAGTAGTATGACGCTTGTTGATTGGCTGCTTTGCAGCCTTTCAAAAAGCGCCAAGAAAGCGCCGAACACCGAACCGGAACCCGGACTTTTACGAAAATGTTCGGGTTCGGGTCCATGTCACGAACACCCCAAAATTCGGTACGAACCCGAACTATACAGTTCGGATTTGCTCATCCCTAATTTCAGGCGGTATATCCATTTAGCTTCCTCCTGTTGTAGCCTCACGTCGATATCTCCCTGTCTTGGGCCTGCTTTTACTTTCTGTATTCCCCAGATTTTTAGGCCTGAGGAATTAACTCTATGATATTTATTCAGATATCTTACGAGAGGGGTGTCATCTTTGGTGTTAAGGTTGCTGAGATGTTTAGAGATTCTCCTTCTCAGTTCTTGTATCGTCTTACCTACATATATTTTGGGTCATTCGCACTGTATCGCATATACTACTCCAGTAGTTCTACAGTTAATGTAGTCTTTTATGATGAATGTTTTTCCGTCATGGGGGTTTTCAAATTCTTTTTTTTTTTGCCATATATTTGCAAAATGTACATCCTCCACAGGGATAAGATCCCTGTGTTGATAGCCAAGTGGTATTACATTTTTTCTTTTGAAAACGGCTATGCACCATGATCTCTTTTAAATGTTTCCCCCTTCTATAGGTAATGGATGGATTGCTGGATATTACCTCCCTGAGGTCCTTATCTGATCTGAGAATATGCCAATATTTTTTAAAGATACTGTATACCCTTTGGTGTTGGGAATCGAAAGACCCTATGCACCATATTGTTTTTTCGTTATTTCTCTGTTCCTTCCTCTCTCTATATGTTTTGCTCTGTTGTAAGCCTTGTATAGTGTCTTCCTAGGATACCCTCCGGCCAAGAATCTCTGGTATAGTAATTTTCTTTCCTCCTCATAGGCTGCTTCATTTGTGTTGTTCCTCTTTGCCCTCAAGTATTGGCTACTGGTATGCCTTTTTTAAGGGGCCTAGGATGACAACTTTCCCAATGGAGGAATCTGTTGGTTGCCGTTGGTTTCTATATATCTCTGTGCTGATTTTACCACCTTTTTCGAGATTTATTTTCAAATCTAAGAAGTTTATGTCACTACCAGAGCTTTGGGACGTTCTCACAGCTCTGTTTCTCCACCCCTGTGATGATGTCACTACTAGAGCTGGGAGGAGTTTTCTGTTTCCTTCATCCCAGCTGCATTTGATTTCCCTGCCTTTATATTCCCCCTCCTCCTATTGTAGGTGTGGATTATATTTCTCATTTGGGTTGTAGCTCTTGCTTGAGTATCTTCCCTTGCATGCTATCCTTTCACTGGACCTGTGTTCTGCTGCAGCAAGTACTCCGGATATTGCCAGCCTGTCTTTGGATCCGTCTTCTCTGCGGCTGCAGCCCCTTCAGCTAAGTGTACAGACATTGTTGTGTATCTGTGTGTTTTCTGACTGGATCCGAGGCGACAACGGTTCCCTCCATATACTGAGCAGGGCACCGGTGGCCGTGCCCCTTCCACTATTGTAGGGGTTACAGTGGTCATCAGTCTTAGGTACGCGGGCATGCCTCCTTCCACCATTTGGATCCGGGCATGGGCTTAGCAGCATAGGGAGAGCTTTCGAGGGTCTGACAGGGGTAACCCTTTATCCTCCCTAGTTTGGGTCCGGTCAGTAGCTCTATTTTCTGTGCATGCTCTTGTTGCTCACATACAGCCGTGACATTATAATCCACCAAAACCGTCTTTTTTGACATGGATCCGCTTTCTGGCCTGGTTGACCGCATGCAGGGTCTTTCTTTGGAGGTAGCGGATCTCCGTCAATCTATGACTCAGCTTCAAGCATTGGGCTCTGCTCCGGCCCATGGAGTCTGTTGCGAGCCAAAGGTCTCACTTCCGGAAACGTTCTCCGGGGGCAGTGAGAGTTTTGTTCGCTTCAGAGAGGCATGCAAACTCCATTTTTGCTTGTGTCCACATTCCTCTGGTAATCAGGAGCAGAGGGTGAGGATTGTCATCTCCCTGCTCAGGGGTAATGCTCAGACTTGGGCTTTTTCGCTGCCATCAGGGGATCCCTCCCTTCGATCCGTGGAAGGATTTTTTGTGGCCCTGGGGCAGATATATGATGACCCGGATCGTGTTGCTCTGGCCGAATCTAACTTACGTTTTTTATGCCAGAGCAAACTGTCTGCGGAGCTTTATTGTTCTGAATTTTGGAGATGGGCAGCTGATTCAGGTTGGAATGATGCTGCACTCCGGAGTCAGTTCTGTCATGGTCTCTCAGAGAGATTGAAAGATGCGTTTGCTTTCCATGAGAGACCAACGTCCTTAGAGTCTGCCATGTCATTGGCGGTACGCCTTGACAGGCGTCTAAGAGAAAGAAACGAGACCTCTCTGTCCAGCCATTGTCAGTCTAGGGGCAGTGGTGCGGACTCATTCAGTGTGCAGGGGCCTCATCCTATCTCGCTCCCCTCTGAGGAGGAGCCCATGCAGCTAGGTCGACTTGCCCCTGATAAAAGAGGATTTAGTCCTCAGAGTATGGTGTGTTTTTGTTGTGGGGGCATAGGTCATTTGGCAAATGTTTGTCCGTCTAGGAGATTCTTGAACTGTACTAAGAGCGATAATAAGAGAAAAACCTCAAAAGGTAAATCATCAAACTCTGCTTCATCTGCTACTTTGGGCAAAGTTGATGTAGGAATTGATGCTTTTCCTCTGACCTGCAGTTCCCGTTTTCTCCTGTCTGCCAGGGTGGCGCTAGAGAGCAAAGTCATTTCTTGTGAGATTTTTGTTGATAGTGGAGCGGCCGTCAATCTTATTGACACTCAATTTGTAGCCATGCATGGTTTTCAGGTTTGCACATTAGAAAAGGATATACCTGTTTTTGCTATTGACTCTCTCCACTCTCACAGAGATCTCTGAAGGGCATTGTTCACAATATCCGGTTAGCTGTAGGTGACACTCATGTGGAGGATATATCTTGTTTTGTCCTTAACGGATTGCCTTCTCCTCTAGTTTTGGGGTTACCCTGGCTCACTAGACATAACCCCACTATTGATTGGCAAGGAAGGCAAATAAATGAGTGGAGTGACTTTTGTAGAGAGAATTGTCTTACAGCGACTTTTGCAGAGGTGTCTACTAAAACTGTGCCATCATTTCTCTCTGATTTCTCGGACGTGTTTTCAGAGAGCGGTGTTCAGGAGCTACCTCCTCACCGGGAGTTGTCCCATTAACCTCATTCCCGGCGCCAAGCTGCCAAAAGCTCGCCTCTACAATCTCTCACAACCAGAAAGAATCGCAATACAAACCTATATCTCCGAGAGTCTCGATAAGGGGCATATTCGTCCCTCAAAATCACCTGTTGCCGCTGGTTTTTTTTTTGTTAAAAAAAAAGATGGCTCTCTGAGACCTTGCCTAGATTTTAGGGAGCTGAACCGTATCACGATTCGCGATCCCTATCCCCCTCCTCTGATCCCGGACCTCTTCAACCAAATTGTTGGGGCCAAAGTTTTTTCCAAATTGGATTTGAGAGGCGCGTACAACCTGGTCAGGGTCAGAGAGGGGGATGAATGGAAAACGGCCTTTAATACCCCTAACGGGCATTTCGAGAATCTCGTTATGCCTTTCGGCCTGATGAATGCTCCGGCCGTCTTTCAGCATTTTGTTAACAGTATTTTCTACCATTTAATGGGGAAATTTGTATTGGTGTATCTTGATGATATTTTGATTTTTTCCCCTGATGTTCAGACCCATCAGGATCATCTTTTTCAGGTTCTGCAGATTCTGCGGGAAAATAAATTGTACGCCAAGCTGGAGAAATGTGTTTTTATGGTATCGGAGATTCAATTTCTGGGTTTTCTCCTCTCTGCTTCTGGTTTTTGCATGGATCCGGAGAAGGTCCGTGCTGTACTTGAGTGGGAGCTTCCTGAGAATCAGAAGGCATTGATGCGTTTTCTGGGTTTTGCGAACTATTACAGAAAGTTCATTTTGAATTATTCCTCTGTTGTCAAACCCCTCACTGACATGACAAAAAAGGGGGCGGATTTTTCCTCTTGGTCGGAGGAGGCGCTTGCAGCTTTTTCTAAGATTAAAGAGAGTTTTGCATCTGCTCCCGTTTTGGTGCATCCCGATGTTTCCTTACCTTTTATTGTTGAGGTGGATGCTTCCGAGGTGGGTGTGGGTGCGGTTTTGTCCCAGGGCCCTTCTCCTGCCAAATGGCGACCCTGTGCCATTTTCTCTAAAAAACTCTCCCCGGCAGAGAAAAACTATGATGTGGGAGATAGGGAGTTGTTGGCCATCAAGTTGGCTTTCGAGGAATGGCGCCATTGGTTGGAGGGGGCCAGGCACCCTATCACCGTTTTTACCGACCATAAGAATCTGGCATACTTGGAGTCGGCCAGGCGTATGAATCCGAGACAGGCCAGATGGTCTCTGTTCTTCTCCAGATTCAATTTTGTCGTCACATTCCGCCCTGGGATCAAAAATGTGAAGGCTGATGCTCTCTCTCGCTGTTTTCTGGGAGGAGGAAACTCCGAGGACCCGGGTCCCATTTTGGCGGAGGGGGTAGTTGTTTCTGCTCTATATTCGGATTTGGAGGCCGAGGTCCAGGCTGCCCAGAATGAGGCACCTGCCCGTTGTCCTTCTGGGAAGTTGTTTGTGCCTCCTGAGCTACGTCACAAACTCTTCAAGGAGCATCATGATACTGTTCTTGCTGGTCACCCCGGGAGTAGAGCCACGGTAGATCTCATTGCTCGGAGATTTTGGTGGCCGGCTCTTCGTAAGTCGGTGGAGGGTTTTGTGGCTGCTTGTGAGACGTGCGCTCGCGCTAAGGTCCGCTCGTTCACGGCCTTCAGGTTCCCTTCTCCCGTTACCCATACCTTCCCGTCCTTGGACACACCTGTCCATGGACTTTATCACGGATCTTCCTCGTTCCTCGGGGAAGTCGGTGATCCTGGTGGTGGTGATCCTGGTGGCTCATTTCGTACCTTTCCCTGGTTTACCCAATGCTAAAACGTTGGCGCAAGCTTTTGTCGACCATATTGTTAAATTGCATGGCATTCCCTCTGATATTGTTTCCGATAGAGGCACGCAGTTTGTGTCCAGGTTCTGGAAGGCTTTCTGTTCTCGCCTGGGGGTTCGGCTGTCCTTCTCTTCTGCTTTTCACCCGCAGTCGAATGGTCAGACTGAGCGCCTCAATCAGAATCTGGAGACATATTTGCGCTGTTTCGTGGCAGAGAACCAGGAGGATTGGTGTTCATTTCTCCCTCTTGCTGAGTTTGCTCTGAACAACCGTCGTCAGGAATCTTATGATAAGTCGCCATTCTTTGGTGCATATGCGTTCCATCCGCAGTTTGGGACATTCTCGGGAGGGGCTCTTTCTGGTTTACCTGAGGAGGAGAGATTTTCCTCGTCTTTGTCTACCATTTGGCAAAAGATTCAGAGTAATCTTTAAAAGATGAGTGGGAAGTATAAGCGTGTGGCTGATAAGAGACGTGTGCCTGTTCCGGACCTGAGTGTGGGTGATCTGGTGTGGTTGTCTGCAAGAAATATTAAACTGAAGGTTCCCTCCTGGAAATTGGGTCCCAAGTTTATTGGGCCTTATAAAATCTTGTCAGTCATCAATCCTGTTGCCTTCCGTCTTGATCTTCCACGGGTTTGGAAGATACATAATGTATTTCACAGATCTCTCTTAAAACCATATGTCCAGCCCACGGTACCCTCCTCTTTGCCTCCTCCTCCGATTTTGGTTGATGGCAATCTGGAGTTTGAGGTTTCCAGAATTGTGGACTCTCGCATTGTCCGCAGTTCTCTCCAGTACCTCGTTCATTGGAAGGGTTATGGTCCTGAGGAGAGGATGTGGGTTCCGGTGTCGGACATTAAAGCCACTCGCCTCATCAGGGCATTTCATAGGGCTCATCCTGAGAAGGTGGGTCCTGGGTGTCCGGAGTCCACCTGTAGAGGGGGGGTACTGTCACTACCAGAGCTTTGGGACGTTCTCACAGCTCTGTTTCTCCACCCCTGTGATGATGTCACTACTAGAGCTGGGAGGAGTTTTCTGTTTCCTTCCTCCCCAGCTGCATTTGATTTCCCTGCCTTTATATTCCCCCTCCTCCTATTGTAGGTGTGGATTATATTTCTCATTTGGGTTGTAGCTCTTGCTTGAGTATCTTCCCTTGCATGCTATCTTTTCACTGGACCTGTGTTCTGCTGCAGCAAGTACTCCGGATATTGCCAGCCTGTCTTTGGATCCGTCTTCTCTGCGGCTGCAGCCCCTTCAGCTAAGTGTACAGACATTGTTGTGTATCTGTGTGTTTTCTGACTGGATCCGAGGAGACCACGGTTCCCTCCATATACTGAGCAGGGCACCGGTGCCCGTGCCCCTTCCACTATTGTAGGGGTTACAGTGGTCATCAGTCTTAGGTACGCGGGCATGCCTCCTTCCACCATTTGGATCCGGGCATGGGCTTAGCAGCATAGGGAGAGCTTATGAGGGTCTGACAGGGGTAACCCTTTATCCTCCCTAGTTTGGGTCCGGTCAGTAGCTCTATTTTCTGTGCATGCTCTTGTTGCTCACATACAGCCGTGACAGTTTAGACTTTTCTTCTGTATCTCTGCTATAAGTGTTAGGCCTATATCATTTTTGTTGAGGTCTCTAGTGAATTGAACAAAATCAGATTCATTGCCATCCCAAAAAATTTAAATATCGTCTATATACCTTCCCCAGTGGGATGGCACTGAATCTGATTTTGTTCAATTCACTAGAGACCTCAACAAAAAATTATCTCCATTTCTGTGATAATGTATAATAGAAACGAACAGAAAAATAAAGGAACAACAAGATAACCATGAAAAGAACAGTAAAAATAGTAAAATAATAGTAACTAAAAATAAAATACAAATGGCGTAGACAGATCGGGGATCATTTCTATGTAGATACTAATAAAAGAAAAAGTAGGAAAAATAAAATGGCACAAGAAAAACTAAATAATTACCATCAAGACTGATGCTTGTCCCTCCTCCGGTCCAGGTGGCCGTAGAAGAGTGATGGGCTGTAACATCATCTGGAAGAGACCCTAGAGGGTAAAGGGGAAGAAAATTTGAGTACAGATCTGATAAAGTGCCCATGTGCTTGTGCGGTCCATGGAAGAAGGTAAACATCGAGATATCAATGCAGGATAGAAAATAGATATCAAAAATTCCCTAGAACACTTGGTTGTGGAAAAATCAGACTGTATGTGACATAAACAAGATGAACCATCCATGTAATTTTGCGATGATCTAGAAATAAAAAATAAAAAGCTATAGAGGGGAATATAGGGAATAAGAAGAAGCATATGTATAAATAGGCAGAATAACACATGTACCCCCAGCTACAGTGAGAGCATAATGTAGAGATGGATGTGGGTAGAAAACCTAAGACTACAGCATCCTCAAATGTCTACCTCTATAGGTCCCCACGTAAGTGTAAATATAGAATTAAGAACTATAGGGAAGAGAGAACTGCTTTAAGTTCGTGCACAAGTGCAAATAGATAATAGATACTGGGAGATTAAAAGCATCTAAGTTTGTGCGCAAGTGTAAGGGTATAAAATATATATAGGGATGTCCAGGTAACAGTACCGGTCTAGGTGAACGTAACAAGACAGTCGGGAAGAAAATTATTACCTGAGATTATATCAGCTATATTTAGAGACACTTTCCATCAATAATACTCCTAAATGGCTAAGTATTGTGCGCATGTGGGAATGCCAGGTACAAGATCCGGAAATTCTAAAGATCGGGCGCATGCGCGAGTATATCTGCTACATCGCGAGACCGTCAAGTCCGCGTGCATGCGTGAATGCCAGGTACCTGATCCGAAAACTTCAAAGATCGGGCGCATGCGCGAATAAATCTCTTACATCGCGAGACTTGGCCTAAAAGTTCTCAACCAAGGAGAACCTATCGGAAGATAGGAGGAGGGGTAATGAGGAAGGCGTGCAAGACGCCAAGGTATCCCATTGGTGGTGACTGGTGACGAATAAGATACACTATACGAACCATTAAAAGATAGTCACCGCCCCCAACACTCATACCTGCACGATCCCTTGAAGACGCTGGATGCCCAGCGAAACATGTCGGGACGCAGGGTGTATGAGTGATTTTAGGCTCAGTGGTAGTCAGGGAGCTCCCCAATAGGAGTTAATGTACAGCTAGTATAGGAACTACAAGCAATAGGTATATAACTATACAGAGTATGATCAATAGAGGTGACCGGCTGTAAAGTAACAGCCCAATAATTGGAGCTACCCGCACCACTGATAGTTTTAATTTGTCTAGTACAATTTGTGTGTAATAGTATAGGATTTTAAAGGCACACTAATAAAAGTAAAATTTTAATTACATTAAAGGCACATGATAAAAAGACGTAAATAGGTCCAGATGGACCACTTGTTAGTTAGCAAGTGGGAGGCACATATGCAAACTGTTGTAATTCCTACACCGTTCACCTGATTTGTATGTAAATACCCTCAAATTACAGCTGACAGTCTGCAGTTAAAGCACGTCTTGTTCATTTCATTTCAAATCCATTGTGGTGGTGTATAGAGCCAAAAATGTTAGAATTGTGTCGATGTCCCAATATTTATGGACCTGACTGTATTTACATTTGTGCCTAACCAATTGCTTTTCAGATCTCAAGAAAAATTATTGTTATGGGTTATGGTATTGTTCTTTATGCCTGCAGGATTTTTCTCTTTTTGTATCTTTCAGGAGACCTTCATCTTCGTGTCGAGGACGACGCGGGATAAACAAGGGGGTTATGCAGTGTCCCACTACCCTCGTGGGTACTGCAAAGTTGTCGTGTATAGCTTTCTATGCCTTATATAACCTGTTTTATGGTGCAAAGCATCTTTATGCATAATCCCTGCCTACAGGTGTGTCAGATTGCATTACACCGAGCCTACCACTAGGGGGAGACAACACATCCCATATATATAGCTCAGCTCAGGCCTAACCAGTTGAGTCCAGTTCAGTCTGAGTCTGCAGTCTTAGTCTGCAGTTAATGCAGTCTTTAGCTCTCAGCCAGTCTTTAGCCCAGAGCTGAAGTGGGCCACATACTCAGCAGTATATTAATTCAGAAAGCACTAAAGAAGCAGACCCACAAAGGGTTACGGCCATCGCTATAAGCGCCTTAGGACCTTTGGAGCTAAAAGTGAAGTATTTACCAGCCTCCGGCAGCCTCACTAACTTGCATTGGGATAACAAGGACCAGCTTAGAACTCCCCTACCAGTAAGCATAAAATCTATATCATTAATGAGAGACAGACAACACACCTGTAAGCAGTGGACCTCTTGCAGCTTTACCTCTGTCCATCTTAGAGAGACTGTTCTATACTTGGATGTTACTGTTACCAGGAGAACAGTTCAGTAAAAGTTATAAGTTGAATTACACCATCCTCGTCTCAGTCTTCAGTTCCTCAATTAACACTACAGTAAATGGTTGTACCACCACAAAAGGTAATGGCGTTACGACTACAAGGGACCTTGCCATAGGCACATTAATACAGACCAACAAGGGCACCTCAAACCACCATCTGGCCTGTGTCCCTTACACCAGAGTGTGCCCCAGAGAATTCCTGTGCCGTTCTCCTTATCACTAATGCGAGCCTGCCCAGGGACGACATAACCGTGAGTAACCAGAATTGTATTGCTCACCTATTGCTCACACCGTGACCTCACATGTAATTCCCCTGTCGGTCTGGCATACCGCACAATGTTCACATCCATGTCCGAATGTGGAACGGACAGCCCCCAGACTGAAGACTGATCCATTATTCGATGAGCTAATTCATCTGAGTGACTTTTTACACACAGATCATCGGTCCATACAGAGAAAGTTGCAGCATGTACCATTCAGCTCCAATTTTCCTGCAAGAGAAAAGGCGAATTTACATTGCACAATTGTCGGGCCGATTATCGGCAATTAATTTTACCATGGACGCTCATTGTCGATAATAGACCAATGTAAATGTCGTATAGATCATCCGATTAACAAGCAAACTGCTTAGGGTGATATGATCTTTCATGCAGAGATCTGGCGTAGCTATCACTCGTCCCCATACAGTGGATGTGATTGCTGTATGTGAATGCAATGTTTTACCTTCACTGACAAGTAGGCACTTATCTGGAAGAACCGGTTCGTTTTAGAGATTAGCTAATTTTTTAAAAAATTCAATTTGGACAGTTTGCTGGATTTCCCAAAAAGATTTGATTCGATCCAAATTAATTTTTGATAAATCGTGTTAAAAACAGCTATTTCCTGGCTGCAGAGAGCCTGTATAGTGGTGAAGAACACTGTGCCTTGCAGTAACACGCATAGGGAGTCTGCTGTGATAGTGAAACAATACTGTGAGTCAGTATGACACGCAGATGACAGGCATCCCTCTTAGAATCACTTCACACTTCACTTCTTTGGGCAGTCACGGGGCCAAAACTGACCAAATAACTCAAGTGTGAACTCAGCCTTACAGGTCAATGTTAGATTTAGATTTAATGAACCGTACAGTGGTCTAAGGTTCTACTATAGAGTTTAAGAAGCACACTCCTTTTACACCGTCATCAGCTGATTCCACATAGATTTCTACAGAACCTGTTCTGTTACACACTGAAACAAGTAGTGTCCCCATGACCGAGTGGAGAGGGTGGCAAAAGCATGAGGAGTCAACACAGTGGCCTAGTCACAGATTGGGCCATGCTGACGTTCTCCAGCGGCTTGATGAAAAAGTCCCACACTGCCGAGTATGGCATTTTCCCCCCACCACCCGTGCACCGCTACTTCTTTCAGGACAGGTAGTCTCCTGTGTAGCAGGCGGTCTACCATGGGCATGTTTGGCTACAGATCTCACACTGCTGCCACCCTGCTGACTCACGGCCACGATACCACCCTGCTGGCTCTGCCACTGCCTCACGCACAAGCTGCCACCCTCTTTTCCTGATGATGATGATGATGATGAAGCCCCTTCGTCACCCGTCTTTCACGTGCAATCGGCTACATCATCATCATCCACTACTGTTTGCACGTCACTAATGTCATCCTCACCAGTCTCGGGGACACGTACCAGACTGCTCGCAACACATACTCCCAGGCTACTCTCATCGTCGCTACTTGCCTGCCTACTGATGGATGCAGCAGATCTCTCTATTTCACCTGTCTGTCGGACATACTGTACTGTAACATTAACTGCAAGGGTAAAAGAGCAATAGCATCAGGCCGCAATTTCGCAACTCCGCAACTACTCATTGACACATCAAATTAAATGTAAAAGAATTTGAACACCAAAAGTGTGTAGTATCATACCGCAATTTCACACCAACTCCTCAACTAGGTATTGACGCATGAAATTAAGTATATAAGAATTTGAACACCCTAAAATGTGTAGTATCAAACCAGGTTTGGATCAAAAACACAGAACAGGTGCAGATCTGTCCATTACACCTTTTCTCTGAGTAGGCCTCACTACTGGTTTTGGCTCACAAAAAATTAGGGAAATAACTGACCAAATAACTGAAGAGTGAACCCTAAATTGTGTAGTATCAGGCCGCTATTTCACACCACCTTTGCAACTACTGATTTACACATCGAATTAAGTGTAAAAGAATTTGACCACCCTAAAAGTGTGAAGAGAAGTTTTATGCATCTGTGAACAGCGACCTCAGTGGCTAACCCTTTTCGGGTTATCTTTTCTCTGCCTTTATGGTGTGATTACCTAGTATTTTATTTTATTTTTTAAGCCCGAGAAGTGTGCTTTTTTCACCCGTGCAGCATGCCAGACCGCACTTTCACCCCAGAATCAAGGAGGAATGGATGTAATTATATATATATATATATGAACTAAATACACCCCAAAATTGTTTGTATCAGACTGCAATATCACCCCAGAATAAAGGAGGAATGGATGTACCGTACTTATATATCAACTAAATACTCCTCAAAACTGTTTATATCCGACTGCAATTTCACCCCAGAATCAAGGAGGAATGTATGTACTTTGTTATCAACTAAATACACCACAAAATTGGTTGTATCAGACCGCAATTTCACTACAGAATCATGGAGGAATGGACGTACTTATATAACAACTAAATACACCCCAAAACTGGTTGTATCAGACTGCAATTTAACCCCAGAATCAATGGGGAATGGATGTACTGATATATCAACTAAATACACCCCAAAACTGGTTGTATCAGACTTCAGTTTCACCCCAATAACAGAAGCAAGGAGGAATAGAATTAGGGCTCATTCAGACGGCCATATGCTGTCCGCAAAAATGTGGATCAGTTTTTTTTACGGATTAGATGCTGTCCCATTCACTTCTATGGGGCCCTTTTCTTCCATTGCACGGCTCAGCAAAAAAATGAAATATGTACTATACTTGTCAGTGAAAATCAGGACATGGCCCTATTGAAGTGTATGGATCAGCAAAAAAACAAAATGCAATCCGCTTTTTGCAGACATGCTGAACTGTCCGCAAAAAAACAGATCCGCATTTTTGCGGACAGCATACGGCCGTCTAAAAAATCTGTAGTAATAGGTCAGTTTTAGTAACCACAATTAGCAGGGACGTGCACACATAGGGCTCAAAGGGGGCTTGAGCTCCTGCCCCCTTCTGCCCCTGCCCCTTTAATGCCCTTACAGAACACCGGCACTCCAGAGCGAACTGTTAGAGAGTGAGAGCTCTGGGAGAAATGACCTTACATGACATCATCACCATGTGACCAGTAACATAGCAATATTACTGGTCACATGGCTATGAGGTAATCAAAGGTCCTTTCTTTCTTCCAGGACTCAGTGTTGCTGCAGCCTGCAGGAGAAGGGTAGGTCACATGGGTCGGCAGCGCTCTGCTATCACAGGCACTGGACGACTGTCTACAGAGTAGGAAGATCAGGGATGCCTGCTCAGCAGCATCTGTAGAGGGGAGAGAGTTTGTCTGCGCTGGAGAGGTAGATGTGACTACTGGGGAGGGTCTGAGGATTGTATGCTGGGGGAGGCTGTGTGGGATTATATACTGGGGGGCTGCTGTGTGGGATTATATACTGGGGGGCTGCTGTGTGGGATTATATACTGGGGGGCTGCAGTATGAGATTATATACTGGGGGCTGCTGTGTGGGATAATATACGGGGAGGCTGCTGTGTGGGATTATATACTGGGGGCTGCTGTGTGGGATTATATACTGTTGAGCTGCTGTGTGGGATTATATACTGGGGGATGCTGTGTGGGATTATATACTGGGGAGGCTGCTGTGTGGGATTATATACTGGGGGGCTGCTGTATGAGATTATATACTGGGGGCTGCTGTGTGGGATTATATACTGGGGGCTGCTGTATGAGATTATATACTGGGGAGCTGCTGTATAAGATTATATACTGGGAGGGCTGCTGTATGAGATTATATACTGGGGCTGGAGGGCTGCTGTATGGGATTGTATACTGGGGGGCTGCTGTGTGGGATTATATACTGGGAGGCTGCTGTGTGGGATTACTGGGGGGGGCTGCTGTATGAGATTATATACTGGGAGGGCTGCTGTGTGGGATTATATACTGGGGGGATGCTGTATGAGATTATATACTGGGGAATGCTGTATGAGATTATATACTGGGGCCGGGGGGCTGCTGTATGGGATTATATAGTGGGGGCTGCTGTGCGGGATTATATACTGGGGGCTGCTGTGTGGGATCAACGGGGGGGGGGCTGCGGTAGGAGATGATATACTGGCAGGGCTGCTGTGCTGGATTTTATACTGGGGGGATGCTGTATGAGATTATATACTGGTGGGGATGCTGTATGAGATTATATACTTGGGGGCTGCTGTATGAGATTATATACTGGGGGCTGCTATATGAGATTATATACTGGGTGCGCTGTATACTGTGTGGTGCTATACTGCTCTACTGTATACTGTGGGGTTCTGTATATTGTGGGGTGCTGTATACTGGGTGCTATACTGCTCTACTGTATACTGTGGGGTGCTGTATACTGGGTGCTATACTGCTCTACTGTATACTGTGGGGTGCTGTATACTGGGTGCTATACTGCTCTACTGTATACTGTGGGGTGTTGTATATTGTGGGGTGCTGCATACTGGGTGTTATACTGCTCTACGGTATACTGTGGGGTGCTGTATATTGTGGGGTGCTGTATACTGGGTGCTATACTGTTCTACTGTATACTGTGGGGCGCTGTATACTGGGTGCTATACTGCTCTACTGTATAATGTGAGGTGTTGTATATTGTGGGGTGCTGTATACTGGGTGTTATACTGCTCTACTGTATACTGTGGGGTGCTGTATATTGTGGGGTGCTGTATACTGGTTGCTATACTGCTCTACTGTATACTGTGGGGTGCTGTATATTGTGGGGTGCTGTATACTGGGTGCTATACTGCTCTACTGTATACTGTGGGGTGCTGTATACTGGGTGCTCTACTGCTCTACTGTATACTGTGGGATGCTATACTGTATGCTATAGGATGCTATACTGCATACTGTGGGGTGTTATACTATGTATTGCATACTGTGGGGTGCTGTATACTATAGGGTGCTATACTGCATACTGTGGGGTGCTATATACTATAGGGTGCTATACTGCACACTGCACTGTAACGCTAGGGTGAGCCAAGCCCCAGTCTCCTTTGTGAACTGCAGAGCGGTGCCCACTTCCATCCCTAAGCACTGATCCTGAGCCTGCTGGAGTCTTCAGAACTGTAAGTATTTACAGTCATTCACTGTAAGCTATTATATATAGTGGTGGAGGGCATGATTGCCTTCTAGGGTGTGGGAAGGTGGGATCCAGGGAGCCCAAGTAAATTCTCGCCCAGGATCCAATCAATATTAAAGATGGCCCTGCCCAAGCCGACCCACTACAGGCGCGCCGCGAGTCCGCACGCCAACTCCCCCCGTCCATCCCGCTGGTGGCAGCGCAATTTATTTACCGATACAATTTATTCACCAGTCCGCCCGCTCACCAATGCAGGGTCAGGGTGACAGGGTCCTTTAAGGCTAGCTCAGGGGCTGCCTGGGTAGCGGACGTGCGTGACACACGTCTGCTACGTCACGTGACCCCCCCCCAGCGGGATTAATGCAGGGGAGCAAGCACCGGCCTGTGTGTCTCCATCTGCTGCCTAAGTTCCTTTAGTGCCTGTCTGCCCTCAGTGCAGGTAATATATTGTATATAATTTAAAGTCCAGTAACAAAACAAGTATGCAAAGGAACAATAGTTGTAGTGCTTTGTCCCTTTGCATACTGGGGGTTGTAGTGCCTTGTCTCTTTGCACATTAGAGTCTGTAGAGTCTTGTAATGACATCACTCATTTTACCATAATGTTTACGGTGAAACCAAAAAAGTTATACTTGTGGATTCTGTTGTGTTTACAATTACAGTATCAAAAAATTCATGGAGAGCAAGGTAGGACTTCTAGAAAAGTAAGCTTTGTGGTACAAACATTTTTTGAAATTATGACAAGTGCCCTTTTTTTATTACTTAAGCCCCTGCCCTTCAAAATGTCTGTGCACGTCCCTGCCAATTAGTGCAGCAAGGTGTAATAGAATAGCTCCTATTGCCAAGGCTTTACACTCTCCTATTGGTCCCTGCTCTCTCACTACAATGTGGATAATGCCTCCCTACTATATCCCTACACTATGAATAATCTTTCCCTGAACTGCTCAAATTATTTTTTTATGAATAGTCTTTCCCAAACAATGTGCCTAGTGACTGTAACGTCTCTCCATGCACTAAGTTCACTGGAAAATGGCAGAGACTGAGCAGGCTGAGGCTATTTATAGGAATGTGACATCACAGAGGCTGGCTAGCCTGCTGATTGGCTGGCTAGCTGCATGCATGGCATTGTGGGTGATCCTTCTTTCCCGGGCTTCTTACTTCCTCGTTCTAACATGTGCAGCAGCCATTTTTGAAAAAATTTGATTCGCTACCACGAAGCATGAGGAAATTCGACTTCAGGACGAATCGAATTTTTCCTAAAATTCGGATCAAATTCCACTTCGTCAATTTCGATTCTCTCATCTCTAGTTCTTTTGCGATCAGTCCACATATGTAAATGCACCTTTACTCACGCCTTCAAGTGAATGGCTGTGCAAAAAAAAAAAATCTGACAGCACATGGATACTATCCACTTTTCTGATACTGTGGGTAGAGATACATGGAGCTAAAAACAATAATAAATTACTAATAGGAGTTTACTATAAACCACCTAATATACCAGAGTCCACAGAAAATCTACTACTAAATGAGATAGACAAGGCGGCAAATCATAATGAGGTGCTTATTATGGGGGACTTCAACTACCCAGATATAGACTGGGAAACTGAAAGCTGTACATCCCATAAAGGAAACAGGTTCTTGGCAATAACCAAAGACAATTACCTCTCCCAACTGGTTCAGGACCCAACTAGAGGGACGGCCACACTGGACTTAGTATTAACCAATAGACCTTACAGAGCAACAGACGTGCAGATTAGGGACACCTGGTAAATAGTGACCATAATGTAATAATCTTCCAATCATCATTCAAAAGAGCGTTTCTACAGGGAGGAACAAAAATACCAAACTTCAAAAAAGCTAAATTTAGCCAACTAAGAGAGGCCATAGGCCTAACTAACTGGGACAAAGTCCTCAAAAATGAAAATACAGCCACAAAATGGGATATCTTTACAAGCATCCTAAAATCTCATTGTGAGAGGTACATACCGTATGGGAATAAAATGTTAAGGAAAAAAAAAGAAACCAATGTGGATAAATAGAACTGTAAAGAAAGCAATAAATGACAAAAAGAAAGCATATAAATCACTAAAACAGGAGGGCTGCGAGGAAGCACTGAAAAACTATAAGGAAAAAAATAGAACATGTAAAAAACAAATAAAAGCGGACAAACTAGAGACCGAGAGATTAATTGCCAAAGAGAGTAAAACTAACTTTAAAATGTTCTTCAATTATATAAATGTTGAAAAGTATAAATCTGAAGGTGTCAGCCCTTTAAAGAGTAATGAGAGGGGAGTCGCAGAGAGTGACGAGGAGAAAGCAAAGCTGTTAAATATTTTTTTTTAAATAAATGTCTGTTTGTGGGTAAGTAACTGGCAGAGTGATAGAAAACAGAGGGTGGTTATTAACGGTACACACTCAGATCGGGTCACTGTCACTAGTGGGGTACCTCAGTGGTCAGTATTGGGCCCTATTCTCCAATATATTTATTAATGATCTTTTAGAAGGCTTGCATAGTAAAATAAAAATTTTCGCGGATGACACTAAACTGTGTAAAGTAATTAACACTGAAGAGGACAGTATACTACTACAGAGGGATCTGGATAGATTGGAGGCTTGGGCAGATAAGTGGCAGATGAGGTTTAGCACTGACAAATGTAAAGTTATGCACATGGGAAGGAGTAATTCAAGTCACCCGTACATACTAAATGGTAAAACACTCAGTAACAATGACATGGAAAAGGATCTAGGAATTTTAATAAACAGCAAACTAAGCTGTAAAAAACTGTGTCAGGCAGCTGCTGCCAAGGCCAATAAGATAATGGGTTGCATCAGAAGGGGCATAGATGCCCGTGATAAGAACATAGTCCTACCACTTTACAAATCGCTAGTCAGACCACACATGGAGTACTGTGTACAGTTCTGGGCTCCTGTAAACAAGGCAGACCTAGCAGAGCTAGAGAGGGTCCAGAGGAGGGCAACTAAAGTAATAACTGGAATGGGGCAACTACAGTACCCTGAAATATTATCAAAATTAGGGTTATTCACTATTCAAAAAAGACGACTGAGGGGAGATCTAATTACTATGTATAAATATTGCAGGGGTCAGTACAGAGATCTATCCCATCATCTATTTATCCCCAGGACTGTGACTGTGACGAGGGGACATCCTCTGCGTCTGGAGGAAAGAAGGTTTGTACACAAACATAGAAAAGGATTCTTTACGGTAAGAGCAGTGAGACTATGGAACTCTCTGCCTGAGGAGGTGGTGATGGTGAGTACTATAAAGGAATTCAAGAGGGGCCTGGATGTATTTCTGGAGCGTAATAATATTTCAGGCTATAGCTACTAGAGAGGGGTCGTTGATCCAGGGAGTTATTCTGATTGCCTGATTGGAGTCAGGAAGGAATTTTTTATTCCCCTAAACTGGGGAAAATTGACTTCTACCTCACAGGGTTGTTTTTTATTGCCTTCCTCTAGATCAACTTGCAGGATGACAGGCCGAACTGGATGGACAAATGGCTTTTTTTGGCCTTATGTACTATGTTACTATGTAATATGCCATGTGTGAAAAATGCTGGCAATACATGTCAACATTACAGACGACAAGGTGCCTCCTGTGCACCAGGAAGAATTTCCTTATTTTTCCCTATAAAAAATACCTTTGGGAGAAAATAACCTAGACCAGGAGAAGGCAACCTTGGTGAGAAACAGATCTTTTGTAGTATAAAAGTTTTAGAGTATAGTTATTAAAGATCTACCATAAAAAAATAATGTCCTGTTTTGACAGGAAAGAAAAGTGACCATGTGTAGGTCACAGAGTGCATTTATACAAGGTGGTCCTCATTTAAACAGCATTATCATTTTATCAAAACAACATTTTTCACATTATATTTTTTGCAAATGTTTATATTTTGAAGGAGCAAAGACACAGCATATCTGCAGTATATTAAAATGTTACCATGCAATAATATATTTTTGGGAGCAGAGGAGGGAAGGACGTGTGCGTCAGTTTGATAAAAGTGACTCCTCATAGTTTAACAATGGTTTTTCTCAACCATAATAACTGATACCAACCAGTGATTGATCAGACATACTTTTCATGTGACACAGAAGACTGTGCTAGACGCTAATCCCATAACAGTTGTGACGTGTAGGACGTTTTTCGATCTTTGTCAGATGCTATTGTTGGTAATATTTGCAAAGCTGTTTCTGCAGCAGATTTGTATTCTACCATTAAAAACCCAGATGGCAGATGAAGGCAAAAGGATTTGTCATCCAGAACCTTTGCAGACCAATCATGAAGTTGTTTAGAAAACTGAAAGTAGATGTCCAGCTGAATACATTGTGATCTACCCACGACTAGTGATGAGCGGCATAGGCAATATTTGTTTTTGTGATATTTCACGAATTTATGGCTAGAATTTGCGATCTCAAGTCATTATTTTCTTGATTGCGAAAATCGGCAATGTAATATGCGCATATTGAGCACGCAATACAGGTGTGGGTCACTTTTGCTACATTTGTCAAGCTGCTAGAAGTTTCCTGAGACTGGAGAAAATGGTTGGCAGCAACTTTTGTGACTGTGAAGAAGAACTCCTGATAGAGTGCTCCAATATATTCATGATTGCGCAAATCGGCACTAATGATGCACATATATTTGCCGCAATACATGCAACTTCACATTTTATCAGGTCTAAGTAGATATTACTGATTGGTGCACTAAGTATTGAGTGACATCACAGCACAATGTCTGTAGCATGTATGTATAGACTAATCCCTATCACAGCACAGTAATTCCTATCACACTACCTAACACCCTGCACTGGAACCTATCAGCTACACTATATCACTATCTAACCTACACTGACTATCTCCCACTAACTATCTGTATGTTATATATGAGCTAACTATCTAATGTAATTGAATAAGGATCCAGATGGGTCTGCAAAGCACAAAGCACAGCAATGTCACTGCTTTCTCTCTCACAACTGCAAAAAACTGCAGAAAATGGCTGCTGGAAAGGTTCTTATATAGTAAAGGGGTGAGCAACTTTCCTATTGGTTGCTAGGGATGTTGCTAAGCTCTGACAAAGATATTGCAGCCTTCTCATTGGCCCACAAGCAAGAAGGGAGATTACTGATGAAAAAAAAACTAGAATATTCGAGATTGCGAATATATGGTACTATATTCTAGATTTTCGCAAACTCTCGAAGTGCCGATATTCGTGATAAAAATTTGCGATTAGAATACTCGCGCTCAACACTACCCACGACCTCACAGCAGGTCCTAATCTACTGGTTTCCTACCTAGGACCTAGAGGGGATTTATTTCTTTACAGTATGGTCCCATAGAGTTCAGTGTGTGCTGAAGTGGTAGTCTTGTGACACAGATCCCACGTGCACGGTGGTGCACCAACAGTGGTGGTCCAACGGGTCTGGACCCTGATATAGAAATATTAATAGTAGAAATCCGCTCTCATCAGACTTTGTGTAAGGACAGGCAAATCTCTCAACTGAAGTCAGAGTCAGATGCAGGTGTTACCATTTTGAGTTCTTCTGAGCAACTGCCCTGGTCCCGCCCAGTCTGTACACTTTTATTGTTTACTCACAAAAGGTGTAACAATAGAAAAGGGGTTGCCCATCACCCGACCACTTGCTTCATGTAACAAGGATGCAGGAAGTGATGACACACAGGAAGTGATGACATAGGAAGACAAGACACCATCATTTAGAATAACATTGCCAGCTAACAAACACATGTATCCTATAACCACTGGAGCAAACTTTATCCAGCCTTGCTCAGTGATCAATGCCAGATAAAGTTACTATGATCCTCATGCATGTTTATTTACAGGACAGCGTCATTATCTCCAGTGGCTGATCAGGCGCACTAGAGACAACAAACGCACGTTCCTTTCATATATTGTTCTCTTAACAAATGCATCCACGCCAAGCCAATAAATGCACGGGGGCCCTAGCTGGCGTCCATACATCAGCCAACAAAACACTGCTCTGCTGAACACATCAGTCTTCCCCGGCCCACAGCCCAGTGTTTAGCACATGGACCTTTCTGTATTACAGAAAGGAGATGCCCAGGGAAGTAAACGAAGCAGAGTACTGAGTGACTGACTACATGACCTTCCAGGTTACCTCACTTTGTATTGTTAAAGCCCTAAAGGGCCCCCCCCCAAGAAAAAAAAAATGATAACAAAAATAATACACAAAGAGGATATGCCCAGCCAAGAAAAAGCAGAGTACTAAGTTACTGACTACATGGCCTATACCATGCTTACCTCACTTTGTATTGATAAAGCCCTAAAGGGGATCCCCCACCCCAAAAGAAAAAAAAATCACTTACAACAACACTATACAGAGTCTGAGTCTGTATAGTGTTGTTGTAAAGGGATTTTCTTTTCTTTTGGGGTGGGGGATCCCCTTTAGGGCTTTATCAATACAAAGTGAGGTAAGCATGGTATAGGCCATGTAGTCAGTAACTTAGTACTCTGCTTCTGTTCTTGGCTGGGCATCTCTTTGTGTACTATTATTGTAAAGTTTTTTTTCTTGGGGGAGAGAACCTCTTTAAGGGCTTTATCAATACAAAGGGAGGTAAGCTGGGTACAGGACATGTGACAACCTACCATCTCATGTCTATGGGGATCGCTTGTATTGTTGTAATCCATATGTGTATTCTTTTCACTGAGATAAGTGGCACCAGAAGTACCTGGAGTACCCCTTTATACCTTTTTATATGTAAAATATCCCACAATATATCATAAAAATCCTCTGGGGGACATTAACATTGTAACTGTGGCATCTATAGGACAAAGTGGCCCTCTGTGGTGACATTAAAGGGGATATCCAACCCCTATAACCCCCCCCCCCCCCCCCCCCCCCCAATGGCTAGGTCGGGTGCTAGGACAGCCTTTTATAGCTTGAGCTATCTGTCTTTCCACAGATATTAAACTTCTTTTTGGGAAGATTCCTGCCAGAGCTGAATCACCTTTACACCGACATAAGAACATCTTTGATCAGCTATATATTTCCCCTTTGATATATCAGGTATGTTAAGTGATAGTTTTTAAATCAAGTGAGAAGCTGTGACATGAAAGTCATAGGCAGTAACTGTAATGTAAGGTCAGGGCCAGATGGGGTGGATTTGCATCTGGTTAACCACTGAAAAATCACTGGCGGCTAACCTACTGCAATATACAGAAGGTTATATATAATTTTTATTCTAAAATACAATTATATATAATTTTTATTCTAAAATACAATTTTTCTGTATGTTACACAGGCAACCCCATTTCTTCAGAGCAGACCACTTTATTTTTAGGATGAGTAAAAGAACAATTACAAGCTTTTTTAATGTCATTGCACCAAAAAGTGCAAAAGTTAGGGAGGAGGATAGTAACAACAAGACAACAAATAACACAGACTTCAGTAGCCAAGGATATGTTTTTGAGACAGATCATGACGAGGTAATTGGTGATTCAAAATCTTGTAGCCTTTTACAGGAGTCAGAGGTTGAAGAGGTGATTAGCAGCATCCCTATCACTAGTGTGGCTCTCATCAAATATGAAGGATATTGGCCATTGTTACACTCTAAACAGACTCACATCTGATAAAAAAAACTAGACTTTCTAAATTAAATATGGATTCTTGAGTTAACATATCATTTTTCATCAAAAAATTCAGGAGAGAAGCTTAGGTTTCAGCATTCTTGGTTCCATAAGTGGGAATGGCTGGCTTACTCTTAAGTGAAGAATGGTGCCTTCTGCAAATACTGTGTGATGTTTACTCCAGTGGAAGTTGGTATACACAATGCAATATCTACTGGAATATTGGTTAACCCCTTCCCGACACATGACGTACTACTACGTCATGGAAACCACAGCATTCCCGCAATTTGACGTAATAGTACGTCATGGTGATCGGGCGGGCACCAGAGCGGTGCGCACGTGATCACTGCAGGGGTCCGGCAGTCCCTGTTAGCCAGGCCCCTGCTGTATTTACCGGCATCGCTGTAAAAGCCGATGCCGGCGGATTAACCCCTTCTATGCCGCGGTCCGCGCTGACCGCGACATAGAAGGGGTTTGTGTCGGGTGAGGGACTCAATATGTCAGAAGCTAGCCTGATGCCGTGCAGAGGCTGCCCAATGCCTTGCATGGCATCGAGACCTGCCTTCTACGGCTGCCGAGGAGATCCAGCCTCAGGCTGGGTCTCCTAGGCAACCTGTTAGTGTATGACTCAGTGTCATACACTAACAGGCAATGCATTACAATACAGATGTATTGTAATGCATTGCAGAGGGGATAAGACCCGCAAAAGTGAACATCAGAAATAAAGTAAAGAAAAAAAAGTTTAAAAAAAAAGTGTTTTAATAAAATTAATAAAGTAATAAAATTAATAAAGTAAAAAAAGAAAAAAAAATGCCCCTTTCCCCTTATTTTATAATAAACAACAGAAAAAAAAAAACACACATTATTAGGTATCGCCGCATCCGTAATGACCGGCTATATAAATATATCACATGATCCACCCTGTCCGATAAACACCAAATAAAAATAAAAAAAAGGTGTAAAAATAAAAGCAATTTTTGTCACCTTACATCACAAAAAGTGCTACACCAAGCGATCAAAAAGGCGCATGTCCCACAAAATGGTATCAGTAAAACCGTTACCTCATCCTGCAAAAAATTAGCCCCAACCTAAGACAATCGCCCAAAAAATAAAAAAATAAATATAATATCAGAACATGGAGACACTAAAACATCATTTTTGTTGGTTTTAAAACTGCTATTACAAAACTACTGTGCTAAAGTGAAATACATTAAAAAAATATACATATAGTTGCAAGAAAAAGTATGTGAATCCTTTGGAATGATATGGATTTCTGCACAAATTGGTCATAAAATATGATCTGATCTTCATCTAAGTGACAACAATAGACAATCACAGTCTGCTTATACTAATAACACACAAATAATTAAATGTTACCATGTTTTTATTGAACACACCATGTAAACATTCACAGTGCAGGTGGAAAAAGTATGTGAACCCTTGGATTTAATAACTAAATAGATAATAGATACTGGGAGATCAAAAGCATCTAAGTTCGTGCGCAAGTGTAAGGGTATAAAATATATATAGGGATGTCCAGGTAACAGTACCGGCCTAGGTGAACGTAACAAGACAGTCGGGAAGAAAATTATTACCTGAGATTATATCAATAAGATATTATATCAATAATACTCCTAAATGGCTAAATCCGTGGGCATGTGTGAATGCCAGGTACAAGATCCGGAAATTCTAAAGATCAGGCGCATGCTCGAGTATATCTGCTACATCGCGAGACCGCCAAGTCCACGCACATGCGTGAATGCCAGGTACCTGTTCCGAAAACTTCAAAGATCGGGCGCATGCGCGAATAAATCTCTTACATCGCGAGACTTGGCCTAAAAGTCCTCAACCAAGGAGAACCTATCGGAAGATAGGAGGAGGGGTAATGAGGAAGGCGTGCAAGACGCCAAGCTATCCCATTGGTGGTGACGAATATGATACACTATACGAACCATTAAAAGATGGTCCCCGCCCCCAACACTAATACCTGCACGATCCCCTGAAGACGCTGGATGCCCAGCGAAACATGTCGGGATGCAGGGTGTATGAGTGATTAAGATTTTAGGCTCAGTGGTAGACAGGGAGCTCCCCAATAGGAGTTAATGTACAGCTATTATAGGAACTACAAGCAATAGGTATATAACTATACAGAGTATGATCAACAGAGGTGACGCACACCGGCTGGAAAGTATCAGCCCAATAATTGGAGCTACCCGCACCACTGATAGTTTAATTTGTCTAGTACAATTTGTGTGTAATAGTATAGGATTTTAAAGGCACACTAATAAAAGTAGTTTTAATTACATTAAAGGCACATGATAAAAAGACGTAAATAGGTCCAGATGGACCACTTGTTAGTTTACTAAATTAGAAAACGTCGACATGTGCTGAGAGGTCACTTGAAATCTGGCTCCCACTTGCTAAGGGACCAAAGGTAATGGGACATAATAATAATCATAAATCAAACTTTCACTTTTTAATACACTTGCAAAAAAAAGTATGTGAACCCTTTGGAATGATATGGATTTCTGCACAAATTGGTCATAAAATGTGATCTGATCTTCATCTAAGTCACAACAATAGACAATCACAGTCTGATTAAACTAATAGCACACAAAGAATTAAATGTTACCATGTTTTTATTGAGCACACCATGTAAACATTCACAGTGCAGGTGGAAAAAGTATGTGAACCCCTGGATTTAATAACTGGTTGAACCTCCTTCAACCAAACGTTTCCTGTAGTTGCAGATCAGACGTGCACAACGGTCAGGAGTAATTCTTGACCATTCCTCTTTACAGAACTGTTTCAGTTCAGCAATATTCTTGGGATGTCTGGTGTGAATCGCTTTCTTGAGGTCATGCCACAGCATCTCAATCGGGAAATAATGATATTTTAGTGTATCCATAGTCTGAGAGCCATAGCTTTTTTATTTTTTATTGTCTTAGTTAAAGACTCATTTTTTGCGGGATGAGGTGACGGTTTGATTGGTACTATTTTGGGGGGTATATACCTTTTTTGATAGCTTGGTGTTGCAATCTTTTGTGATGTAAGGTGGCAAAAATGTTTGTTTTTATAGAGCTGGTTGTTACTGACGTGGCGATACCTAATACAGTTGCAAGAAAAAGTATGTGAACCCTTTAGCATGATATGGATTTATGCACAAATTGGTCATAAAATGTGATCTGATCTTCATCTAAGTAACAACACTAGACAATCACAGTCTGCCTAAACTAATAACACACAAAGAATTACATGTTACCATATTTTTATTGAACACACCATGTAAACATTCACAGTGCAAGTGGAAAAAGTAGGTGAACCCCTAGACTAATGACATCTCCAAGAGCTAATTGGAGTGAGGTGTCAGCCAAGTGGAGTCCAATCAATGAGATGAGATTGAAGGTGGTTACAGCTGCCCTGCCCTATAAAAAACACACACACACACAACAGTTCTGGGTTTGCTTTTCACAAGAAGCATTGCCTGATGTGAATGATGCCTCGCACAAAATAACATAGTAACATAGTAACATAGTACATACAGCTGAAAAAAGACATTTGTCCATCCAGTTCGGCCTGTTATCCTGCAAGTTGATCCAGAGGAAGGCAAAAAAAAACCCTGTGAGGTAGAACCCAATTCTCCTCACTTAAGGGGAATAAAAAAATTCCTTCCCGACTCCAATCAGGCAATCAGAATAACTCCCTGGATCAACTACCAACGAATAGCTCTCAGAAGACCTACGATTGAGAATTGTTGACTTGCATAAAGCTGGAAAGGGTTATAAAAGTATCTCCAAAAGCCTTGCTGTTCATCAGTCCATGGTAAGACAAATTGTCTAAAAATTGAGAAAGTTCAGCACTGCTGCTACTCTCCATAGAAGTGGCCGTCCTGAAAGATAACTGCAAGAGCACAGCGCAGACTGCTCAATGAGGTGAAGAAGAATCCTAGAGTGTCAGCTAAAGACTTACAAAAGTCTCTGGCATATGCTAACATCCCTGTTAACAAATCTACGATACGTAAAACACTAAACAAGAATGGATTTCATGGGAGGATACCACAGAGGAAGCCACTGCTGTCCAAAAAAAACATTGCTGCATGTTTACAGTTTGCACAAGAGCACCTGTATGTTCCACAGCAGTACTGGCAAAATATTCTGTGGACAGATGAAACCAAAGTTGAGTGGTTTGGAAGAAACACACAACACTATGTGTGGAGAAAAAGAGGCAGAGCACACCAACATCAAAACCTCATCCCAACTGTGAAGTATGGTGGTGGGGGCATCATGGTTTGGGGCTGCTTTGCTGTGTCAGGGCCTGGACAGATTGCTATCATCGAAGGAAAAATGAATTCCCAAGTTTATCAAGACATTTTGCAGGAGAACTTAAGGCCATCTGTCCACCAGCTGAAGCTCAACAGAAGATGGATGTTGCAACAGGACAACGACTCAAAGCATAGAAGAAAATCAACAACAGAATGGCTTAAACAGAAGAAAATACGCCTTCTCGAGTGGCTCAGTCAGAGTCCTGACCTCAAATTGGTTTTCATTAAAAAGTCCCTTTCCTTTTAACAGACCAACTTTGTGATACAGATGGAAGATATATAATGATAAAAGGCACGATAGGACAACATCTGTATACCTATGTTTACGCTCCTAACAACAATCAATTACGATGGCTGATTAACGTATTGCAGATAGCTGACTCTTTCAATGAGGGAATTACCATCCTTGGAGGCGATTTCAACTTAGTCCTGAATCCGTTTTTGGATTCTTCTTCACATAAATCGGCTCAGTCCCAGAAAGCCCTCCGCTCTCTACTACATAACCTAGCCAGATGCCACCTTATAGATGTCTGGCGGACTCTCCACCCAGACGCCAGGGACTACGCCTTCTTCTCCCAGGTACATGGTTCATACCAACGCTTAGACCACTTTTTAGTATCTAAAGAAAATCTCCAGCATTGCTCCGGGGCTGATATAGGGTCCATTGTTATATCAGATCACGCTCCAATCTCCATAACCATTTCGACCGCCGCCTTATCAGAAATTGGCGCTTAAACAAACACTAAATCTCGTCTGAGACACCTTTTAGAGGATTACTTTGTCACCAACTGCACTTCAGATGTCACGCCGCAAACAGTCTGGGATGCCCATAAGGCTTTCCTCAGGGGCCATTGCATCAGTCTGGGAGCCCATGTTAAAAAAGAGATAATGAGGCAGATAGACGACCTGCACGAGAAAATACGCTTTCTGGAAAGCACACACAAAAGCTCCTTACTCCAATCTCAATTAGTAGAGCTATCTGCCTGCAGGGCTTTCCTTAAAAATCTCCTAAATGCAACATTTGCGAAATACTTTCTGCATTCACAACAGAAGATCTTTGCACATGGTAATAAGGCTTCCAGATTCATGATGCAAAGGCTTAAGCATAGGAAACTCAATAATTATGTTCACAAAATGAAAACCCCAGAAGGTCCCTTGACGTTTGACTCTGATCGAATAGCCTCCCTTTTTTAGAGACTTTTACGAATCCTTTTACAACCTACAATCCTCACACCAGGCCACTGAAGGTTTAGTAGCCGCCCCTTTTCACAAAACCTTCCTAGAGGGCTTAGATCTCCCGATGTTAACGGACCAGGATAGACATCAGCTTTCTACCCCCTTCACTTCAGAGGAACTCCTGGGAGTCATTAGAAATTCCCCCAAGGGTAAATGCCCAGGTCCTGATGGACTCCCCATCCCTTATTACAGCACTTTCCATGAGGTACTAATACCCCACTTATTGCCTATCTTCAACGCAACTCTGCAGGGCACTCCCCTAACCAGAGATATAACCAAAGCCCACATCACATTGATTCCAAAAGAAGGAAAAGATCATACTCTTTGCTCCAATTTTAGACCCATTTCCCTTCTCAACACAGATCTAAAGCTCCTAGCTAAACTGTTAGCCAACAGGCTGGCAAATATCCTACCGACCTTGATCCACAGGGATCAAGTTGGTTTTATCAAGAACAGAGAGGGAAAGGACAACACTGCCAGAGTGCTTAACATTCTACATTATGTCAATAAGCGTGCCCTGCACCTGGTCCTTCTCAGCACAGATGCTGAGAAAGCTTTTGATAGGGTTAGCTGGCCTTTTATGTACTCAGTATTACGCTCTAGTAATTTTCCTGATCCCTTTGTCCATGCAATTAATGCCATGTACATGAATGCCTCGGCATCCATAACTGTCAACAAAACTTTGTCAGCCCAATCCCGAATAAGTAATGGCACCCGACAAGGATGTCCCTTGTCGCCCCTTCTCTTTGGATTTAAATAAGAGAAGGGAAAGGATTTAAACAGACCCTTTCATAGTGACGAGGTCCAAAGTAAATTTGTCTCCCCACATCAAGTGTCGAGATGTGTGAAGATACAGGAGAATGGTTACAAAATAGCCACGCAATGGTACAAAACCCCAGACAAGACTTGTCTTTACTCTGCCTCGGCGTCGGACACATGTTGGAGATGTTCAAAGGATAGGGGAACATACCTTCATATTTGGTGGAGTTGCCCCAAGATACTACATTGGTGGGAGGGAATTTTTAAACTTGGAAACCAAATATGTGGAACCACATTCCCTCCTTCTCCCGAAACCACCCTCCTGGGTTTATTCCCTCGAGGTCCGCTAGCATCCAACCTGAGATTGTTTAAATATTTATTCTGTGCGGCCAGACTTCTGGTACCGACCCTGTGGCTATCCCCTGAAGTCCCATCTATTGAACAATGGTACCTTAAAATAGACCAGAGATCACATCACACATTTGATAAGACATGGAGAGCCTAGAAATCCTTCAGAGGATATGAGACTTGTTGCTCTCCAAAATGCTCATTAATCCCTCAGTGTCTGAGCCATTTGCTCGAGAGGTTGAAGATCTTACTATTCTCAGCTGTCCTCTGACGCAGCCATAGGAGAAACTTCGTCCAACCCGCCTCGGACCCTTGACTAAGGTACCTTTATTCTAGTACCCTGAATGTGTATTTTCTGCTTTTTAGATTAAGCTTAAGATGAGACCTGTCGATATATCTTCTAATGACGAATTATTCATTGTTAACCTATTTTCCTCATTGGAGACCTGATGACTCTACCTCTGATATATACATATGTTTCTGTACATTTTAATTTTGCTCAATAAAGAGTTAAAATTTTAAAAAATAAAAAATAATTAAATCAAATTAAATCAAAAGATTCTGTCACAGTAAGTGCAAAATCCCTCTTTATAATGGTGTGTGCTAAGAAGATCTATTACAGAGTATAAGCAAGTATCAAGTATAATTTAATAAGACACAGACTGGATAGTACATACAGGTAACACTCAAAAAATTAGAATATCGTGCAAAAGTCTATTTATTTCAGTAATGCAAATTAAAAGGAATTGCATTAATGCAGCTTAAAATTTGAATTTTGTGAAAAGGTTCAATGTTCTAGGTTCAAAGTGTCACACTCTAGTCAGCTAATTAATCCATATCCCTTGAGCAAAGAATACATCAAAATTGTGACTTTGGGGTTTCATAAGCTGTAAGCCATAATCATCCAAATTATAACAAATAAAGGAAATATCTCGCTTTGCATGTATGAGTCTATCTCATATATTAGTTTCACCTTTTAAGTTGCATTTCTGAAATAAATTAACTTTGCACAAAATTCACATTTTTCGAGTTTCACCTGTTCAGTACAAGTTATCAGGCATCTGTCAGCAGATTTTTAACTGTGAAACTGTCAGACCCCTTGTATGTGTGCTTGGCAGCTGAAGGTATGTGTGTTGGTTCCATGTTCATATGTGCCTGCATTGCTGAGAAAAATTATGTTTTAATACAGTCACGAAAAAGCGGGTGGACAGCACTCCTTAGTGGTAATGCTGCGGGTGCTCGTCTCCAGGAGGGGTGGTAAAAAGCCCCCCAAAATAAGCAACTTATAGATGTCAAGAAAAATAAAAAAATGGAGACAGCACATCCAAAAGGTGGAATTTTATTCCAGATGCAACGTTTCGGCTGTGATAGCCTTTTTCAAGCATGCTTGAAAAAGGCTATCACAGCCGAAACGTTGCATCTGGAATAAAATTCCACCTTTTGGATGTGCTGTCTCCATTTTTTTTTTTTGACATCTATAAGTTTAAGACCACTTGAAAAATGGCAAAAAATCATATTTAGCATGGCTGGATCTTAACAAGGTTCCAAGTAGAGCTTCAACATGCAACAAGAAGAAATGGGAGTGAGACAAAACATTTTTTGAACACTCAATTTAATGAAAACAACAAATAAACTGAAACAGGCTGTTTTTCAGGTTTAGGACAACACCTCCAAAAAAAACTAAACCCCCCCAAAACAGAAATCCAACTTCCAAACATGAACTCAGTAATTGTGTATCACTTCCAAAATTTGTTTCGGCATGCTTGATGCAAGCGTTTCCATGAGGTGATTGGGAACATTTCTCCAAGTGGTGAAGACGCCGCACGAAGGCCATCTACTGTCTGGAACTGTTGTCCATTTTTGTAAACTTCCCTTGCCATCCATCCCCAAAGGTTCTCAATTGGATTTAGATCAGGGGAACATGCAGGATGGGCAAAAAGAGTGATGTTATTCTCCTGAAAGAAGTCCCTTGTCCTGCGGGCATTGTGTACTTTAGCGTTGTCCTGTTGAAAAACCCAGTCGTTACCACACAGACGAGGGCCCTCAGTCATGAGGAATGCTCTCTGCAACATCTGGACATAGCCAGCGGCCGTTTGACGCCACTGCAGTTTCTGAAGCTCCATTGTTCCACTGAAGGAAAAAGCACCCCAGACCATTATGGCGCCCCCTCCACTGTGACGCATAGAAAACATCTCAGGTTGGATCTGCTTGTCATGCCAGTAACGTTGGAAACCATCAGGACCATCAAGGTTCAATTTTTTCTCATCAGAGAATAAAACTTTCTTCCACCTTTGAATGTTCCATGTTTGGTGCTCTCTTGCAAAGTCCAAACGAGCAGTTTTGTGGCGTTCAAGGAGACGAGGTCTTTGAAGACATTTTTAGTTTTTGAAGCCCTTCAGTCTCAGATGCCGTCTGATGTTTATGGGGCTGCAGTCAGCACCAGTAAGGGCCTTAATTTGGGTTGAGGATCGTCCAGTGTCTTGCCGGACAGCCAATTGGATCCTCCGGCTGTCGGTGGGTAATAATTCAATTAAGAATTATTAATTATGGTCATAAAAATAATTAACCATAAAAAAATTACATTTATAAAATTTGTCATAAATTCTTAAAATCATGACCTGGTGAATTGTAGACAACCTAATTGATACAATTCACATCTGAGTTCGACTATTTCCTCAGATAAATAAGTTCTTTTTGACGTGAGATGATGTTAATGATAAAATGTAGTTCTACATTATACAATAATACACAGGTATTATAAAAATATGCAGATTTATTGGTTACAAGATTATAAACATATATAAGCAAATAAACACAATGATACATGCAAATAAATATATATAGTGTTAATATAAAGCATTACAAGCTTAACAATACATGTAAGTGGAAATAACTTGTCACATTATAACCAAGCTATTATAAGGTTAGGATATCAAAATATGAACATAAGTTATATATACTACTTCTGTTCAGAGAAAACCTCATGATATCAGGATGGGCATGTCTAATCCTAGACATCAATATAGAATGCTAAATACATTCTGCCCCCCCCCCCCTCCCTAACCAACTACACATCACATGACTTCAAGATGGGCAAATCCATTCAAGGATATAACTTAGAAGAGACAACTGTATCCTTCCGCCCCATCCTGGACTATTTTCACACATATAACTTTGGTAAGACTATTAAGACAAATAACAGGGATCTAGGATTTTAAATGGAAAGGATTTGAAACAAGTCTTTCCTGTGGGAATCCATCACTTAGCTTGGCGAAGAATGTTCTATCAATATATATATATATAAAAGCAATCATTTAATGCTTTGCTAGATTATGAGTCTAGATTCTTCTGCAGGTAGAATGAAGCCTCACAATATCCTAAGACTACATCTCAATATGGAGATGATCAATTAATTTAATTATTTATTTATCTGCCAATCTAGATGGTATAATTTCACCCACACTATCAAATTAGTCTTAATAAAATGAAATATCATTTTCTGTGTCTCTTACCAAGTCCTAGTAGGAATCTCACTTCTGCTCCTAGGAAAGCTGGGTGGTCCATCATAGCGCATCTCATTATGGCTTTCATCTCGATAGACCCCTCTAGAGAGCTCCACTTCTCTCTTTTCCTCCCTTAATCTCCAGCTCTCGCTTTTTTTCCTCTTGCCTTCTTCTACCTTCTGTGTATGGCTTATGATCACAAACTTATCAGTTAGACACACCTTCCTAGTTTGGAACGTTCCAATCATTGTCGGATGGGCGTGACCATTGATAAAATGTGACATCATAACAATACCCCGAATGCATTTTTGCTACTGTTGTAATGTCACCTACTGGTACCTAGGTGGCACTGCTGTATAAGCTATTTGCATCATAGTATAAAGGGTTAACTTATGTAAGTCTGAATATACATTTTTACCTTAGAAGCTTTAATTCAAAGCTATAGGGATTAATTCTGACACTTGTAGCAATTAGAGACAGACCTCTAGGCGTCTCTTTAAACGTTTCTCACACTGCTAATTTATGGATCGTAAATGGCCTTGTTTTCTCACAGAGATTTCAGTACCTCCTCTGTCATACCAAAGATGTGATTAATTGTTACAAAACACACATCTTCACAGACACTCTTCTAATGAGAAATACACTGCTCAAAAAAATAAAGGGAACGCAAAAATAACACATCCTAGATCTGAATTAATTAAATATTTTTCTGAAATACGTTGTTCTTTACATAGTTGAATGTGCTGACAACAAAATCACACAAAAATAAAAGAATGGAAATCAAATTTTTTAACCCTAGGAGGTCTGGATTTGGAGTCACACTCAAAATTAAAGTGGAAAACCACACTACAGGCTGATCCAACTTTGATGTAATGTCCTTAAAACAAGTCAAAATGAGGCTCAGTAGTGTGTGTGGCATCCACGTGCCTGTATGACCTCCCTACAATGCCTGTGCATGCTCCTGATGAGGTGGCGGACGGTCTCCTGAGGGATCTCCTCCCAGACCTGGACTAAAGCATCTGCCAACTCCTGGACAGTCTGTGGATAGAGCGAGACATGATGTCCCAGATGTGCTCAATTGGATTCAGGTCTGGGGAATGGGCGGGCCAGTCAATAGCATCAATGCCTTCGTCTTGCAGGAACTGTTGACACACTCCAGCCACATGAGGTCTAGCATTTTCTTCCATTAGGAGGAACCCAGGGCCAACCGCACTAGCATATGGTCTCACAAGGGGTCTGAGGATCTCATCTCGGTACCTAATGGCAGTCAGGCTACCTCTGGCGAGCACATGGAGGGCTGTGCCGCCCTCCAAAGAAATGCCACCTCACACCATTACTGACCCAATGCCAAACCGGTCATGCTGGAGGATGTTGCAGGCAGCAGAACGTTCTCCACGGCGTCTCCAGACTCTGTCACGTCTGTCACATGTGCTCAGTGTGAACCTTCTTTCATCTGTGAAGAGCACAGGGCGCCAGTTGCGAATTTGCCAATATTGGTGTTCTCTGGCAAATGCCAAACGTCCTGCACGGTGTTGGGCTGTAAGCACAACCCCCACCTGTGGACGTCGGGCCCTCATATCACCCTCATGGAGTCTGTTTCTGACCGTTTGAGCAGACACATGCACATTTGTGGCCTGCTGGAGGTCATTTTGCAGGGCTCTGGCAGTGCTCCTCCTGTTCCTCCTTGCACAAAGGCGGAGGTAGCGGTCCTGCTGCTGGGTTGTTGCCCTCCTACGGCCTCCTCCACGTCTCCTGATGTACTGGCCTGTCTCCTGGTAGCGCCTCCATGCTCTGGACACTACGCTGACAGACACAGCAAACCTTCTTGCCACAGCTCGCATTGATGTGCCATCCTGGATAAGCTGCACTACCTGAGCCACTTGTGTGGGTTGTAGACTCCGTCTCATGCTACCACTAGAGTGAAAGCACCGCCAGCATTCAAAAGTGACCAAAACATCATCCAGGAGGCATAGGAACTGAGAAGTGGTCTGTGGTTACCACCTGCAGAACCACTCCTTTATTGGGGGTGTCTTGCTAATTGCCTAAAATTTCCACCTGTTGTGTATCCCATTTGCACAACAGCATGTGAAATTGATTGTCACTCAGTGTTGCTTCCTAAGTGGACAGTTTGATTTCACAGAAGTGTGATTGACTTGGAGTTACATTGTGTTGTTTAAGTGTTCCCTTTATTTTTTTGAGCAGTGTATATACAATATATTGGATACATGTTGTCTTCGTAACATATAACAATATAATATAAACAAATATATATATATATATATATATATATATATATATATATATGTCCTACTGATTGTCTTATGCTAAGGACTAACTAAGGCTCATTAAATTAATACATACATATTATATATTTTGCTTCATTAAAAATGCCTAATTGTATAGGTAATTATCACCAGCTGCATAGAGCTCATCTTTATCTCCCGTCATAAATTTAAAAGTAGACAAGGAGGCCTCTTCTCAGACTGATACATTCATTAGAAGAATAACACTGAAGTAGAAACCTTTGTGTGACCTTAATTTGGCCTACTCAAGACATACAAAATTGTAACTATAGTCGAGCATGGCTCTTAAAGGCAATGAAGATCCATCTTGACAATAATGAATTGGATATCAATGCATTTACCTATGAAAAGGCACAACACGGCTCAGTGCTGATGAAATTTTTTGGGGACTTCCACTTGACTTTTTTGTTCCCTAACCCTCAGGATCATTTAAGAAATTCCAAATGACTGCCTTACTGTGTCCCACCTCAGCAGCGATGGCGCGCTGTGAGAGAGCCTGCTTATGCAGTTCAACAACCCGACCACGTTCAAAAAGGGAGAGTTTTTTTTGCCTTTGCCATCACAACATGTGACTACCTGACAGAAAATGACAATTAATCCACATCTTTGCACAGATTTGGCCTTTTAAAGGCATGTGGTCCTAAAATTTGGATCAGCTGAAAAACAGCCTGTTTCAGTTTAATCGTTATTTTCAATTAATTGAATGCTCAAAAAATGTTTTGTCTCACTCTCATTTCTTCGTGTTGCATGTTGAAGCTCTACTTGGAACCTTGTTAAGATCCAACAATGTAAAATATGATTTTTTGCCATTTTTCAAGTGGTCTTAAACTTTTAATCAGGCCTGTATATGCAAATGAGGTTCTAGGAGCAACGGGGGCGTCACCTTTACACCTAGAGACTCTGCTTTCTCTATAACTGCCATACCCTCTTCACTTTCATTTACAAGACATTATGATTACAGATGAGTGAATTTCATATTTTTAAATTCATTCACGCTTTTTTTTGCGGTAAAAGCAGAATTGCGTTATGGATTCCGTTACCATGGACCATAATGCAATTCTATGACGGAATGCATAACGGAATGCCTTTAGAGGCATTCCATTATTCATTACATCATAATAGAAGTCTATGGCCTGCATAAGGGATCCGTCCCGTTTCCGCTATGCAGGAGAGAACTTCCCTGCCTAACGGAAACGGAACGGATCTGTTTTGCAGCCCATAGACTACTATTATGACGGAATGAATAATGGAATGCCTCTAAAGGCATTTAATTATGCATTCCATCATAGAATTGTGTTATGGTCCGTGGTAACGGAATCCATAACGCAATTCTGCTTTTACCACCAAACGAAGCGTGAACGAATTTCAAAATATGAAATTCGCTCATCTCTAATTATGATGCTTTCACTGCCTGGCCCTGAAAAGTGCAGAACAAGTGTCAGTTTCAGATAAAGCAGAGCCTCTAGTAGTAATGGCAACACCTCCATTGCTCCTAGAGGCTCACTGTTCACTTCAGATGGAAAAAAATTACGAATATTCTAAAATACGAAAATATAGCACTATATTAAATATAGTGCTATATATTCGTTTTTTAGAGTATTCGTCATTTTTTTCCATCTGAAGTCATGAATCCTCCCTGCTTAATAAATGATCAGGCTTTGTGGCCACCTGCCTCCTTAGGTGCTGTGGATAGGGTCCCCACCCGTAATAGTAGTATGCAAA
Organism: Bufo bufo; assembly: GCF_905171765.1. Classification (NCBI taxonomy): domain Eukaryota; kingdom Metazoa; phylum Chordata; class Amphibia; order Anura; family Bufonidae; genus Bufo; species Bufo bufo. The sequence goes on along the minus strand of NC_053394.1, from coordinate 240,739,766 downwards.
AATCACAGCAAAATGGTTGTTTTCCTTTGTTCCATGAAGTGTTTTTATTTCTTAGGAAAAAACGGCAACATATATGCGCAAACGTTTTCGGCCTTAGTCAGGCACTAAAAGAGTAACATTGGCATAAATCAATATATATGTACATAGTTGTCAGCTTATATGTTATACATTTCAAATAAAGTACATCCATTGCAAAAGACCGCCGTCTCTTTAATAGAGAGAATGTCTATTGGTAACTGTGCTATGACAGTCATATCTGTTGTACAAGATATAAGGAAAAAATCCACCATAAATCTTCTTTTTTCTTGTTACCTATCAACAGCTTAATATACAGAATAACTGCATCATATGATCACCTAGTATACCATTGTCATCTTAGACGTTCCTATTTTGCATTATACACTGCTCAAAAAAATAAAGGGAACACTTAAACAACACAATGTAACTCCAAGTCAATCACACTTCTGTGAAATCAAACTGTCCACTTAGGAAGCAACACTGAGTGACAATCAATTTCACATGCTGTTGTGCAAATGGGATACACAACAGGTGGAAATTATAGGCAATTAGCAAGACACCCCCAATAAAGGAGTGGTTCTGCAGGTGGTGACCACAGACCACTTCTCACTTCCTATGCTTCCTGGCTGATGTTTTTTTGAATGCTGGCGGTGCTTTCACTCTAGTGGTAGCATGAGACGGAGTCTACAACCCACACAAGTGGCTCAGGTAGTGCAGCTTATCCAGGATGGCACATCAATGCGAGCTGTGGCAAGAAGGTTTGCTGTGTCTGTCAGCATAGTGTCCAGAGCATGGAGGCACTACCAGGAGACAGGCCAGTACATCAGGAGACGTGGAGGAGGCCGTAGGAGGGTAACAACCCAGCAGCAGGACCGCTACCTCCGCCTTTGTGCAAGGAGGAACAGGAGGAGCACTGCCAGAGCCCTGCAAAATGACCTCCAGCAGGCCACAAATGTGCATGTGTCTGCTCAAACGGTCAGAAACAGACTCCATGAGGGTGATATGAGGGCCCGACGTCCACAGGTGGGGGTTGTGCTTACAGCCCAACACCGTGCAGGACGTTTGGCATTTACCAGAGAACACCAAGATTGGCAAATTCGCCACTGGCGCCCTGTGCTCTTCACAGATGAAAGCAGGTTCACACTGAGCACATGTGACAGACGTGACAGAGTCTGGAGACGCCGTGGAGAACGTTCTGCTGCCTGCAACATCCTCCAGCATGACCGGTTTGGCATTGGGTCAGCAATGGTGTGGGGTGGCATTTCTTTGGAGGGCCGCACAGCCCTCCATGTGCTCGCCAGAGGTAGCCTGACTGCCATTAGGTACCGAGATGAGATCCTCAGACCCCTTGTGAGACCATATGCTGGTGCGGTTGGCCCTGGGTTCCTCCTAATGCAAGACAATGCTAGACCTCATGTGGCTGGAGTGTGTCAGCAGTTCCTGCAAGACGAAGGCACTGATGCTATGGACTGGCCCGCCAAATTACTTCAGAATAACCAGATAGACAAAGACATCATCTCACTCAGTATAGACCTACTGACTCTTGTTCTACATAACAATTTTTTCCTTTTCCAAGACACATATTATATGCAGATACAAGTAACGGCAATGGGGTCTAACGTGGCCCCCCACCATATGCAAATAGCTACATGACAGATGTAGAGGAGTCACATACAGTATCTATCAAAATCCACTCTTTCAACAATATAGCCGACTATGGAAACGATATATAGATGATGTCTTTTGCATCTGGCTAGGACCCATGGATACACTTACACAGTTTCACCAGTTCCTCAATAAAAAATTTCCGGAATTACAATTCACCATACACTATGACAGAACATCCATCAGTTTCCTGGATACAACAGTACACAAGGATTCATCAGGGAAACTATCCACCGACCTTTTTCGCAAACCAACAGATAGAAATAATCGGTTACACTTTACCAGTTTTCACCCTCCTACAACAAAAAAAGCATTACCGGGCTCACAACTCAAAAGAGTACAGGCAATAGTTACCAACCCAGTACTTAGAAAGGAACGAGAAACGGAAATGAAGGACCGGTTCAGAGAAAGGAGCTATCCTCCACAAACTTTACAGATGCCGACTAAAAAGAAAACTAAACGCAGTACAGATGCCAAACGTCTGGCCTTTGTCCACAAATTCCATCCCAGTGCTCAAAAGGTGACTAACATAATCAAGTCCCACTGGCCTCTCTTACGAAAGGCGTTTCCAGAGATTGAGGAGTTTAGGAATTCCATTCTCCCATGCAACCGCAGACCAAAAAACATCAAGGATTTCCTCATTAGAGCAGACATAGGCCCATCCAAGTTACATCCAAGACAGTTATTTTTTCAGACACAGAAAACCGGCACTTTTCCATGTTTACACTGTGCACAATGTAGCAACGTACAAAAAGGATCAATTATTTCTCATCCACACACAGGCAAACCGTACAAAATTCAAGGCTATTTCACTTGTGAGACAGATTACGTAGTGTACACCATTAAATGCCCTTGCGAACTAATGTATGTAGGCGAAACCACACAAACAATCAGAGAAAGAATATGTCAACATAAGTCCACAATACGCCGTCAGAACCTGTTATTACCACTCCCATATCATTTTGACCAAGCTCATCACAATATCTCACAACTGAAATTTCAAATTATTGAACATGTGCTACCAACGAGAAGAGGGGGAGATAGATCCAGGATGCTGAAACATAGGGAGGCATTCTGGATACATACTCTACAAACCCTGTCTCCCAAAGGACTAAACAGAGAATACGAACTATATGCGTTCATGTGACTTCCCATTTGTGTATGATGTTTCTAATTAAAACATGTGTTCACATTTATTACATATTATAGATGATAATACTATGGTTTGATGGATCCTGAAATTATATTGCAAAGTGTTGGCTCCCATATTGTCAGAGTTTACATATTGCCATAGTCTATTCATCTCTCAGATAATTTCCTTACATACTAAGTTTTATACTTTTCACTATTCCAACAGGTATCCTAGATAGATTCCTTACGACCATGCCTGGGGAGGTATCCTTTTTTACAAATTCCTCTCTCTCCTATAGATAATACTATTACAAAGTCAAGTCTCTGTCCAGTGCGCTTCATCGGCGTCATTTCCGGTCTTTGGAGCGCACATACTCTTCACTTCCTGTTAGTTGGAACGCACCATGCGTTCCACCACCTTCTCTTGCTAGTATGGAACGCACGCCGGCCGCACTTCCTGTTTCTGAGACGTCCGTCCCACATAGTCCCACGAGCATGATAAAAAGCGGGACTGGAGCAGTACATTCACAGTGACAGATGTACTGTTTGGCGGCCAGAGCGCTCCATCCTCTCACCACTCTGCACATTTTTCATTTCTCGCGGCATAGGTAAGAGAAATTAAACAGAAAATGTTACAGAAAATATAACAGTTATTACAGATACCAATTACTCCTTCTGGCTCATTTAAGATTGAAATATAATGCAAAATAGGAACGTCTAGGATGACAATGGTATACTAGGTGATCATATGATGCAGTTATTCTGTATATTAAGCTGTTGATAGGTAACAAGAAAAAAGAAGATTTATGGTGGATTTTTTCCTTATATCTTGTACAACAGATATGACTGTCCTAGCACAGTTACCAATGGGCATTCTCTCTATTAAAGAGACGACGATCTTTTGCAATGGATGTACTTTATTTGAAATGTATAACATATAAGCTGACAACTATGTACATATATATTGATTTATGCCAATGTTACTCCTTTAGTGCCTGACTAAGGCCGAAAACGTTTGCGCATATATTTTGCCGTTTTTTCCTAAGAAATAAAAACACTTCATGGAACAAAGAAAAACAACAATTTTTCTGTGATTTTTGCATACTCCTCCTTGCTAAAGTTACTTTTGGGCTAATGACTCATTGGCCCAGAAGTAAGAAGCAATCCAATGACGAATATTCGATATAACGAATATATAGCACTATAGTCTAAATATTCGCGAATTCTCGAAGTTGCGATATTCGAGATAAAAATTTGCTTTTCGAATATTCGTGCTCAACACTACTTTTGCAAGGTATGATATTTTGTTTTAGATAAAATATTGTGACGTAAAATGAGGATGACAATTGAACAAATATTGTATAAATAGGTACGTAACTGGTTAAAGAATAGCAGACAGAGAAATGTTGTTACTGGAACATGTTTAAACTAGAGCACAGTTATGAGTGAAGAACCACAGGTGGCAATACACCCCTCCTCCAATTCCTTTTATCATATTTATTAATAACTTCACAGATTTCTTGCAGAATGCATCATATCCTTTTCAGTATGTTTGCTAATAACTGTGCAGATGGCTTGTGGAGTAAATTTCTTATATTTGCAGAAAATATTAAGTATAGTAATTGAATCAAAAGAGCATAATAATATATTGCACGTTGACTTAGAGAAGTTAGAAATTTAGGTTAAGGAAAAGCATATTACATTAAATTTAATTTGGAAAAATATAAGGCTACTCATTTAAAATATTAAACTAAATGTTATTTGGATAAATCCTAAATTAGGTAATGAGATTGTGACCATCTTACCTGTCCGGGCTCCAGCTTGGCTTTTCCGACTATCCTCGGTTCCCTTATTTGGTACTGTATTGTCCCTCCGATTTTGACCTATTTCCGCATGATCCTTCTCTGTGTTGTTACTTCTCTGTCTGTCTGTCTTGCACTTGATAGATCAGGGAACTTTGACCAGTTGCAGACTTGCCGCTTAGGGCTTGCAATGTAAGTAGGCAGGGAAAGCGGGTGGGTTCTAGTCAGGGCTTACTGTATTCATATTTCCCACTTACTGTGCTGACAGAGATATTCAAAATTAATTGTAACAATCAACAAAATATGTAAAATAACAGGGTTTATTAAGGGCTGTAGACATTCACACGTCCCCATTCACGCGTCCGCAATTCTGTTCCGCATTTTGCGGAACGGAATTGCGGACCCATTCATTTCTATTGGGACAGACTTTGTCCCGCTCGGATCCGGAATTGCAGATCTGCACTTCCGGGTCCGCACTTCCGTTCCGCAAAAATATAGAACATGTACTATTCTTGTCCGCAATTGCGGACAAGAAAAGGCATTTTCTATATAGTTCTGGCAATGTGCGGATCCGCAAAATGCGGAAAGCACATTGCCGGTGTCCGTGTTTTGCGGACAAAACAGCGTCTAATATACCTTTCTGATGTTAAAAAAATCGCATCTACAGCCTGCCAGCGAATGATCAGCGCTGGCAGGCTGTAGATCAACTTGTTTACTTCGCGTGAGCCCACGTTCACAGGAAATCTCGGGTCTCACGAGATGACGCCTATTGGCATCATCGAGACCTGAGAGAGCTGCCGCACTGACGCCTATCGGCGTTAGTGTGACGGCAAGAGGTTAAGAGTTATAATAGTAACAGCCTTTTAGATCTAACCCCTTATCGTTTTCCTTTATGCATAGAGATAAAGGATTACTTACCCCCACACTAACAGCTTCCTTTTATGATCTCTGTTCGATAGGCAAGATCGCAAATTGTAATATGTTGCCTGGGTTGATACTAGTGTTGAGCGCGAATATCCGTTTTGCGAATTTTTATTGCGAATATCGTAACTTCGAGAATTCGCGAACAATTAGAATATTTGCCTCTATATTCGTTAAAACGAAATTTCGTTTCCTTTTAAGCTAATAAAACAATAGAAATATAATTGATTAGTCCCAATGCATTTAGAACAACTCACATATTTATAAATTCCACACAAGCTGTAAGCAAAAGCAGCTAACTAACAGTAGTTTGGATGAGCCAGCTAACCATTACACGAACAGAATTTTTTTTGCGCATTTAATGTTAGCGAATTTTCGCATAAAATATAAGAAAGTCAAAACCATATGAGTAACTGAACGCTTCTGACATGTCAAGTGAATTCTCGGCACGGTTGCTAGCCTTTGCGAAAAAAAACGTCTTTACAACATGCGATCCGCACACAAGCTTTAAGCATTAGCAATAAGCATAGTAATACTTGACTGATGAAATGACTCGAAATTTTTCTAAAAAAATGCTATATACGAAAATCAAGAATATAGCACTATATTCGAAAAATACGGAATGCCGTATTTTTCGAATATAGTGCTATATTCTTGATTTTCGTATATAGTAATATTTTCGAAAAATTTCGAGTCATTTCATCAGTCAAGGACAAGTATATGCTGCTTATTGCTATGCTAATGCATATATATTATATGCGAAAATATTAATTGCGTAAAAAAATTCTGTTCGTGTAATGGTTAGATGGCTCTTCACAACTTGGAAAGAGCCATCTAACCATTACACGAACAGAATTTTTTTTACGCATTTAATATTTTTGCATATAATATACACTGCTCAAAAAAATAAAGGGAACACTTAAACAACACAATGTAACTCCAAGTCAATCACACTTCTGTGAAATCAAACTGTCCACTTAGGAAGCAACACTGAGTGACAATCAATTTCACATGCTGTTGTGCAAATGGGATAGACAACAGGTGGAAATTTTAGGCAATTAGCAAGACACCCCCAATAAAGGAGTGGTTCTGCAGGTGGTGACCTGACCACTTCTCAGTTCCTATGCTTCCTGGCTGATGTTTTGGTCACTTTTGAATGCTGCCGGTGCTTTCACTCTAGTGGTAGCATGAGACGGAGTCTACAACCCACACAAGTGGCTCAGGTAGCGCAGCTTATCCAGGATGGCACATCCATGCGAGCTGTGGCAAGAAGGTTTGCTGTGTCTGTCAGCGTAGTGTCCAGAGCATGGAGGCGCTACCAGGAGACAGGCCAGTACATTAGGAGACGTGGAGGAGGTCGTAGGAGGGCAACAACCCAGCAGCAGGACCGCTACCTCCGCCTTTGTGCAAGGAGGAACAGGAGGAGCACTGCCAGAGCCCTGCAAAATGACCTCCAGCAGGCCACAAATGTGCATGTGTCTGCTCAAACGGTCAGAAACAGACTCCATGAGGGTGATATGAGGGTCCGACGTCCACAGGTGGGGGTTGTGCTTACAGCCCAACACCGTGCAGGACGTTTGGCATTTGCCAGAAAACACCAAGATTGGCAAATTCGCCACTGGCGCCCTGTGCTCTTCACAGATGAAAGCAGGTTCACACTGAGCACATGTGACAGACGTGACAGAGTCTGGAGACGCCGTGGAGAACGTTCTGCTGCCTGCAACATCCTCCAGCAAGACCGGTTTGGCATTGGGTCAGTAATGGTGTGGGTGGCATTTCTTTGGAGGGCCGCACAGCCCTCCATGTGCTCGCCAGAGGTAGCCTGACTGCCATTAGGTACCGAGATGAGATCCTCAGACCCCTTGTGAGACCATATGCTGGTGCGGTTGGCCCTGGGTGCCTCCTAATGCAAGACAATGCTAGACCTCATGTGGCTGGAGTGTGTCAGCAGTTCCTGCAAGACGAAGGCATTGATGCAATGGACTGGCCCGCCCGTTCCCCAGACCTGAATCCAATTGAGCACATCTGGGACATCACGTCTCGCTCTATCCACCAACGTCACGTTGCACCACAGACTGTCCAGGAGTTGGCAGATGCTTTAGTCCAGATCTGGGAGGAGATCCCTCAGGAGACCGTCTGCCACCTCATCAGGAGCATGCACAGGCATTGTAGGGAGGTCATACAGGCACGTGGAGGCCACACACACTACTGAGCCTCATTTTGACTTGTTTTAAGGACATTACATCAAAGTTGGATCAGCCTGTAGTGTGTTTTTCCACTTTAATTTTGAGGGCGACTCCAAATCCAGACCTCCATGGGTTAAAAAATTAGATTTCCATTTTTTTTTTTTGTGTGATTTTGTTGTCAGCACATTCAACTATGTAAATAACAAAGTATTTCAGAAGAATATTTAATTAATTCAGATCTAGGATGTGTTATTTTTGTGTTCCCTTTATTTTTTTGAGCAGTGTATATGCAATCAATGCATTAGCAGCATAGCAATAAGCATATACTTGACTCATGAAATAACTCGTAAATTTACGAAAATAGTGCTATATACGAAAATCAAGAATATGCCACTATATTTGAAAAATGCGGAATTCCGTAGTTTTCGAATATAGTGCTATATTCTAGATTTTCTTATATAGCACTATTTTCGAAAAATTTCGAGTCATTCCATCAGTCAAGTATTACTATGCTTATTGCTAATGCTTAAAGCTTGTGTGCGGATCGCATGTTCTAAAGACGTTTTTTTTTTCGCAAAGGCTAGGTTATGTTCCATGACTAGCAACCGTGCTGAGAATTCACTTGACAATCATGTCAAAAGCGTTCAGTTACTCATTTAATTTTAACTTTCTTATATTACATGCGAAATTTCGCTAACATTAAATGCGCAAAAAAATTCTGTTCGCGTAATGGTTAGTTACCATTACACGAACCGAATTGTTTTACGCATTTAATGTTAGCGAATTTTCGCATATAATATCCCAACCACTGTTAGCTGTTTTTTCCTTACAGCTTGTATGCGATCCGATCTACTCGCATATTGTAAATACGGTTTTTCGCCAATCCTAAATTATGTTCCATGACAAGCAATCTAGCCCAGAAGTTACTTGACATGTCCAAAACCGTTCAGGATCCTTACTCATTTAATTGTAACACTTTCAATATATTATATTGTATGCGAAAATCCGCTGCCATAACATTCGCAAAAAAATACTTTTCGTGTTATGTTTTTCCCGCCCGCCTAAACTAGTGTTATTGAGTATTTCACATATAGCCTTTATTGAGAGAATAATGGGCACCTAAATATTACCAGACATCCTATCGTGTACTTACTGATTGACCCTTGAAATACCATTTCATGTAGCCTATTTTACAACGGTTCCTGTAATGCGAAAAAAAGCGGACATTTCAAAAATTCGCATAAATCTATTCCTATAAGGCCATTCGACTATGGATTCTGCTTCTGCGAATTGTATATTATTGCGAATTATTCGTGACTGCCTATTCGCATTTTTTTTCCCTTGTTTTCCATGTGAGGTTATTGTTCACCCCTCCCTATTTTTGCTTATAGCCAATGGGAAGGCATTGTCACAGCTTAGCAACATCCCTAGCAACCAATAGGAAAGTAGTCTACCTCTCACTATATAAATCGAGGCACTCCCCGGTATCCATTTTGTGGGTTTAGTTATTGGAGAGATAGGAGCTGCTTGTTTTGTGCTGTGCTATTCTATTGATCCAGAAATTTTGAATTATTCTATCATTTAGCTAGTTAGTGTTAGGTAGTGATTAGGGAATATCTTTTAGGGTCTGAAGTCTCGGGCAAGATTAACTGCTGACAGCCCGTGTAATGGCAGCTGCAGGGCTGACGGCTTGGCAGATATCCGCTGACACTTGTCTGCCTTCGAGTGAACCAACGGCATGTACCTCCTTCTCTCTACTGCTTCCATGGAACTACTCCTTGGCAAGGGAGCCCGGTGCACCATAGGAGAGATGTCTGAACCATACAAGGCCATGGAACTGATAGTGGGGTACGACCACGCAGTTCACCCCTTAGGACTCGCTACCTTCTTCCGCAAGGTATGGGAGACTTGACTCCCCTGCCATGACACCCCATCCCCTTGAAAGGGGAAATGGGGACTCGAAATGCCCAGCCACTGGAACATCATGTTGGGTGCACCTTCTCAGTGCACCCTCATTCACGGTCCGCTCTTTCTCAAAACAATATAGTCCGACCCTTCTCTTTTTCAGCGGGAGAAGTGGGGGGCTCCTCCCCGAACCCCTGGAACTGATAGCGGGTGCAACAGTCAGATTCATTCTCATTTACGGTCATATCTCTCAAAACGAGAAAGACAGCCCTTCTCTGTCAGCAGGAGCAGTGGGGGACTCCTGCCCAGGCCCCTGGTACTGCTGGTGAGGTGCACCCAAGCAGTTCACCCCCCGGAGCCTCTCTACCTTCTTCTACCAGGTGTTGGAAAGGGGGGCCCCCTCTCGTGTCACATGACGCTGAGACCCAGGGGTGTCGAGCCATCCTGCCCAGGCTCTGGAACTGCTGTCGGTATGCGACGACCAGGTTTGATCTCATAGCTGGTTCTCTCGCTCAAACCAACAAAGTCCATCTTTCTACCTTCTCTTGCCGGCGGGAGGAGTGTGCGACTCCTGCCCAGGCCCCTGGAACTGCCGGTGGGATGCGCCCACCCAGTTCGCTCCCCTGGGCCTCTCTACCTTCTTCCGGGAGGTGTTGGAAAGGGGGGCCCCCTCTCGTGTCACATGACGCTGAGACCCAGGGGTGTCGAGCCGTCCTGCCCAGGCTCTGGAACTGCTTTCGGTATGCGACGACCAGGTTTGATCTCATAGCTGGTTCTCTCGCTCAAACCAACAAAGTCCATCTTTCTACCTTCTCTTGCCGGCGGGAGGAGTGTGCGACTCCTGCCCAGGCCCCTGGAACTGCCGGTGGGATGCGCCCACCCAGTTCGCTCCCCTGGGCCTCTCTACCTTCTTCCGGGAGGTGTTGGAAAGGGGGGCCCCCTCTCGTGTCACATGACGCTGAGACCCAGGGGTGTCGAGCCGTCCTGCCCAGGCTCTGGAACTGCTGTCGGTATGCGACGGCCAGGTTCGATCTCATAGCTGGTTCTCTCGCTCAAACCAACAAAGTCCATCTTTCTACCTTCTCTTGCCGGCGGGAGGAGTGTGCGACTCCTGCCCAGGCCCCTCGAACTGCCGGTGGGATGCGCCCACCCAGTTCGCTCCCCTGGGCCTCTCTACCTTCTTCCGGGAGGTGTTTGAAAGGGGGGCCCCCTCTCGTGTCACATGACGCTGAGACCCAGGGGTGTCGAGCCGTCCTGCCCAGGCTCTGGAACTGCTGTCGGTATGCGACGGCCAGGTTCGATCTCATAGCTGGTTCTCTCGCTCAAACCAACAAAGTCCATCTTTCTACCTTCTCTTGCCGGCGGGAGGAGTGTGCGACTCCTGCCCAGGCCCCTCGAACTGCCGGTGGGATGCGCCCACCCAGTTCGCTCCCCTGGGCCTCTCTACCTTCTTCCGGGAGGTGTTGGAAAGGGGGGCCCCCTTTCGTGTCACATGACGCTGAGACCCAGGGGTGTTGAGCCGTCATGCCCAGGCTCTGGAACTGCTGTCGGTAAGAGACAGCCAGGTTCGATCTCATAGCTGGTTCTCTCGCTCAAACCAACAAAGTCCATCTTTCTACCTTCTCTTGCCGGCGGGAGGAGAGGGGGTCTCGTGCCCGGGCCCCATGGGACTGCCGGGGGTGGGGGGGGGGGGCAACCCCACCGGGTTTACTCTCCACGGTCGCCCGCTTCCGAATAGCAAGTCCCCCTTACACTTTTGGCGGAGAAAGGGCCGGGGTGGGGGACTCCTGCCCGGGCCCCTGGAACTGCTGGCGGGATGCGCCCCTCGACTCCATCCCCTTGTCATGGTCCTCTCTCTCTCTCCAAGAAAAATGACAAAGTCCACACGGTTCTCTGTGCCAGCGGGAGGAGTGGGCGACTCCTACCCAGGCCCCTGGAACTGCTGGTGGGATGTGACCACACAGTTCACCCCCCCTGAAGCCTCTCTACCTTCTTCTCTAGGAAACCGCGACTTGAAGGCTTGTAGAGGGGGACTTGTGCTCAGAGCGCCGCCACACACAGCGTCGAACCCGGGCTAGAAGGGAGAGGGGACACGCTCGCCGTATGCCGGCACGGACTCCAAAGTCCGGCCGAGCGAGGGTCCCTACCCGCCGGGTCGCGACATGCCAAATCGATCTAGGGTGGGTGGAGGAGGTTCGCACAGACAACAGGATCTGAGGGTGGAGAAGACAGGGGGAGGAGTGGGGGACTCCTACCCAGGCCCCTGGAACTGCTGGTGGGACGTGAACACACTGTTCACCCCCTGGAGCCTCTCTACCTTCTTCTCGGCCCCCCTTCGGGGCTAGGGAGCCGAGACTTGCAGGGATGGTAGAGGGGGACTTGGGCTCCGAGAGGAGACCTCTAGCTTGTCTGTACCACCTTCCCTCCGGGAATGGCAGAGGGGGGGAATCAGAAATTCTTACCCGCCTACGGTGCTCCTTTCCTGGGCAGACATTTCCAAAAATCCCCCCTGAACCTGTGGAAGTCTTGCCTCCCAGCCGACACCTCGGATGTCATGGAACTGATGGTGGGATCAAATCACCCTGTCCACCCCCCAGGGTCTCTCTACCTTCTTCCGGGAGGTGTTGGAAAGGGGGGCCCCCTTTCGTGTCACATGACGCTGAGACCCAGGGGTCTCGAGCCGTCCTGCCCAGCCTCTGGAACTGCTGTCGGTAAGAGACAGCCAGGTTTGATCTCATAGCTGGTTCTCTTTCTCAAAACGGCCAAACGGACATACTTATGGAAGTTCAGAACGGCGGGGCAAAATCGCAAAATGTTACCCGATTTGACTTCCATAGCCCCTGGATACATTTTGCACAAAGTCCCCCTGAATCATGGAAGTTCAGCCCAGCGGCCCCCTTTCAAGGTAGGGATCCCAGACTTGCAGGGATGGTAGAAGGGGACTTGGGCTCCGAGAGGAGACCTCCAGCTTGTCTGTACCACCTTCCCTCCGGGAATGGCAGAGGGGGGAAATCAGAAATTCTTACCCGCCTACGGTGCTCCTTTCCTGGGCAGACATTTCCAAAAATCCCCCCTGAACCTGTGGAAGTCTTGCCTCCCAGCCGACACCTCGGATGTCATGGAACTGATGGTGGGATCAAAACACCCTGCACACCCCCCAGGGTTTTTCTACCTTCTTCCGGGAGGTGTTGGAAAGGGGGGCCCCCTTTCGTGTCACATGCCGCTGAGACCCAGGGGTGTCGAGCCGTCCTGCCCAGCCTCTGGAACTGCTGTCGGTAAGAGACAGCCAGGTTTGATCTCATAGCTGGTTCTCTTTCTCAAAACGGCCAAACGGACATACTTATGGAAGTTCAGAACGGCGGGGCAAAATCGCAAAATGTTACCCGATTTGACTTCCATAGCCCCTGGATACATTTTGCACAAAGTCCCCCTGAATCATGGAAGTTCAGCCCAGCGGCCCCCTTTCAAGGTAGGGATCCCAGACTTGCAGGGATGGTAGAAGGGGACTTGGGCTCCGAGAGGAGACCTCCAGCTTGTCTGTACCACCTTCCCTCCGGGAATGGCAGAGGGGGGAAATCAGAAATTCTTACCCGCCTACGGTGCTCCTTTCCTGGGCAGACATTTCCAAAAATCCCCCCTGAACCTGTGGAAGTCTTGCCTCCCAGCCGACACCTCGGATGTCATGGAACTGATGGTGGGATCAAATCACCCTGTCCACCCCCCAGGGTCTCTCTACCTTCTTCCGGGAGGTGTTGGAAAGGGGGGCCCCCTTTCGTGTCACATGCCGCTGAGACCCAGGGGTGTCGAGCCGTCCTGCCCAGCCTCTGGAACTGCTGTCGGTAAGAGACAGCCAGGTTTGATCTCATAGCTGGTTCTCTTTCTCAAAACGGCCAAACGGACATACTTATGGAAGTTCAGAACGGCGGGGCAAAATCGGAAAATGTTACCCGATTTGACTTCCATAGCCACCGGATACATTTTGCACAAAGTCCCCCTGAATCATGGAAGTTCAGCCCAGCGGCCCCCTTTCAAGGTAGGGATCCCAGACTTGCAGGGATGGTAGAAGGGGACTTGGGCTCCAAGAGGACACCCCCAGCTTGTCTGTACCACCTTCCCTCCATGAATGGCAGAGGGGCAAAATCGGAAAATGTTACCCGATTTGACTTCCATAGCCACCGGATACATTTTGCACAAAGTCCCCCTGAATCATGGAAGTTCAGCCCAGCGGCCCCCTTTCAAGGTAGGGATCCCAGACTTGCAGGGATGGTAGAAGGGGACTTGGGCTCCAAGAGGACACCTCCAGCTTGTCTGTACCACCTTCCCTCCATGAATGGCAGAGGGGCAAAATCGCAAAATGTTACCCGATTTGACTTCCATAGCCACCGGATACATTTTGCACAAAGTCCCCCTGAATCATGGAAGTTCAGCCCAGCGGCCCCCTTTCAAGGTAGGGATCCCAGACTTGCAGGGATGGTAGAAGGGGACTTGGGCTCCAAGAGGAGACCTCCAGCTTGTCTGTACCATCTTCCCTCCATGGATGGCAGAGGGGCAAAATCGGAAAATGTTACCCGATTTGACTTCCATAGCCCCTGGATACATTTTGCACAAAGTCCCCCTGAATCATGGAAGTTCAGCCCAGCGGCTTCCTTTCAAGGTAGGGATCCCAGACTTGCAGGGATGGTAGAAGGGGACTTGGGCTCCAAGAGGAGACCTCCAGCTTGTCTGTACCATCTTCCCTCCATGAATGGCAGAGGGGCAAAATCGGAAAATGTTACCCGATTTGACTTCCATAGCCCCTGGATACATTTTGCACAAAGTCCCCCTGAATCATGGAAGTTCAGCCCAGCGGCTTCCTTTCAAGGTAGGGATCCCAGACTTGCAGGGATGGTAGAAGGGGACTTGGGCTCCAAGAGGACACCCCCAGCTTGTCTGTACCATCTTCCCTCCATGAATGGCAGAGGGGCAAAATCGGAAAATGTTACCCGATTTGACTTCCATAGCCCCTGGATACATTTTGCACAAAGTCCCCCTGAATCATGGAAGTTCAGCCCAGCGGCCCCCTTTCAAGGTAGGGATCCCAGACTTGCAGGGATGGTAGAAGGGGACTTGGGCTCCAAGAGGACACCTCCAGCTTGTCTGTACCATCTTCCCTCCATGAATGGCAGAGGGGCAAAATCGGAAAATGTTACCCGATTTGACTTCCATAGCCCCTGGATACATTTTGCACAAAGTCCCCCTCATCCATGGAAGTTCAGCCCGGCGGCTTCCCTTGGAGCTAGGGATCCCAGACTTGCAGGGATGGTAGAAGGGGACTTGGGCTCCAAGAGGAGACCGCCAGCTTGTCTATACCAGCTTCCCTCCATGAATGGCAGAGGGACAAAATCGGAAAATGTTACCCGATTTGACTTCCATAGCCCCTGGATATATTTTGCACAAAGTCCCCCTGAATCATGGAAGTTAAGCCCAGCAGCCCCCTTTCAAGTTAGGGATCCCAGACTTGCAGGGATGGTAGAAGGGGACTTGGGCTCCAAGAGGACACCTCCAGCTTGTCTGTACCATCTTCCCTCCATGGATGGCAGAGGGGCAAAATCGGAAAATGTTACCCGATTTGACTTCCATAGCCCCTGGATACATTTTGCACAAAGTCCCCCTGAATCATTGAAGTTCAGCCCAGCGGCTTCCTTTCAAGGTAGGGATCCCAGACTTGCAGGGATGGTAGAAGGGGACTTGGGCTCCAAGAAGAGACCTCCAGCTTGTCTGTACCATCTTCCCTCCATGAATGGCAGAGGGGCAAAATCGGAAAATGTTACCCGATTTGACTTCCATAGCCCCTGGATACATTTTGCACAAAGTCCCCCTGAATCATGGAAGTTCAGCCCAGCGGCCCCCTTTCAAGGTAGGGATCCCAGACTTGCAGGGATGGTAGAAGGGGACTTGGGCTCCAAGAGGACACCTCCAGCTTGTCTGTACCATCTTCCCTCCATGAATGGCAGAGGGGCAAAATCGGAAAATGTTACCCGATTTGACTTCCATAGCCCCTGGATACATTTTGCACAAAGTCCCCCTCATCCATGGAAGTTCAGCCCGGCGGCTTCCCTTGGAGCTAGGGATCCCAGACTTGCAGGGATGGTAGAAGGGGACTTGGGCTCCAAGAGGAGACCGCCAGCTTGTCTATACCAGCTTCCCTCCATGAATGGCAGAGGGACAAAATCGGAAAATGTTACCCGATTTGACTTCCATAGCCCCTGGATATATTTTGCACAAAGTCCCCCTGAATCATGGAAGTTAAGCCCAGCAGCCCCCTTTCAAGTTAGGGATCCCAGACTTGCAGGGATGGTAGAAGGGGACTTGGGCTCCAAGAGGACACCTCCAGCTTGTCTGTACCATCTTCCCTCCATGGATGGCAGAGGGGCAAAATCGGAAAATGTTACCCGATTTGACTTCCATAGCCCCTGGATACATTTTGCACAAAGTCCCCCTGAATCATGGAAGTTCAGCCCAGCGGCTTCCTTTCAAGGTAGGGATCCCAGACTTGCAGGGATGGTAGAAGGGGACTTGGGCTCCAAGAGGAGACCTCCAGCTTGTCTGTACCATCTTCCCTCCATGAATGGCAGAGGGGCAAAATCGGAAAATGTTACCCGATTTGACTTCCATAGCCCCTGGATACATTTTGCACAAAGTCCCCCTGAATCATGGAAGTTCAGCCCAGCGGCCCCCTTTCAAGGTAGGGATCCCAGACTTGCAGGGATGGTAGAAGGGGACTTGGGCTCCAAGAGGACACCTCCAGCTTGTCTGTACCATCTTCCCTCCATGAATGGCAGAGGGGCAAAATCGGAAAATGTTACCCGATTTGACTTCCATAGCCCCTGGATACATTTTGCACAAAGTCCCCCTCATCCATGGAAGTTCAGCCCGGCGGCTTCCCTTGGAGCTAGGGATCCCAGACTTGCAGGGATGGTAGAAGGGGACTTGGGCTCCAAGAGGAGACCGCCAGCTTGTCTGTACCAGCTTCCCTCCATGAATGGCAGAGGGGCAAAATCGGAAAATGTTACCCGATTTGACTTCCATAGCCCCTGGATACATTTTGCACAAAGTCCCCCTGAATCATGGAAGTTCAGCCCAGAGCTTTTCTTTCAAGCTAGGGATCCAAGACTTGCAGGGATGGTAGAAGGGGACTTGGGCTACAAGAGGACACCTCCAGCTTGTCTGTACCATCTTCCCTCCATGAATGACAGAGGGGCAAAATCGGAAAATGTTACCCGATTTGACTTCCATAGCCCCTGGATACATTTTGCACAAAGTCCCCCTCATCCATGGAAGTTCAGCCCGGCGGCTTCCCTTGGAGCTAGGGATCCCAGACTTGCAGGGATGGTAGAAGGGGACTTGGGCTCCAAGAGGAGACCGCCAGCTTGTCTGTACCAGCTTCCCTCCATGAATGGCAGAGGGACAAAATCGGAAAATGTTACCCGATTTGACTTCCATAGCCCCTGGATATATTTTGCACAAAGTCCCCCTGAATCATGGAAGTTCAGCCCAGAGCTTTTCTTTCAAGCTAGGGATCCAAGACTTGCAGGGATGGTAGAAGGGGACTTGGGCTCCAAGAGGACACCTCCAGCTTGTCTGTACCATCTTCCCTCCATGGATGGCAGAGGGGCAAAATCGGAAAATGTTACCCGATTTGACTTCCATAGCCCCTGGATACATTTTGCACAAAGTCCCCCTGAATCATGGAAGTTCAGCCCAGCGGCTTCCTTTCAAGGTAGGGATCCCAGACTTGCAGGGATGGTAGAAGGGGACTTGGGCTCCAAGAGGACACCCCCAGCTTGTCTGTACCACCTTCCCTCCATGAATGGCAGAGGGGCAAAATCGGAAAATGTTACCCGATTTGACTTCCATAGCCCCTGGATACATTTTGCACAAAGTCCCCCTGAATCATGGAAGTTCAGCCCAGCGGCCCCCTTTCAAGGTAGGGATCCCAGACTTGCAGGGATGGTAGAAGGGGACTTGGGCTCCAAGAGGACACCTCCAGCTTGTCTGTACCATCTTCCCTCCATGAATGGCAGAGGGGCAAAATCGGAAAATGTTACCCGATTTGACTTCCATAGCCCCTGGATACATTTTGCACAAAGTCCCCCTCATCCATGGAAGTTCAGCCCGGCGGCTTCCCTTGGAGCTAGGGATCCCAGACTTGCAGGGATGGTAGAAGGGGACTTGGGCTCCAAGAGGAGACCGCCAGCTTGTCTGTACCAGCTTCCCTCCATGAATGGCAGAGGGGCAAAATCGGAAAATGTTACCCGATTTGACTTCCATAGCCCCTGGATACATTTTGCACAAAGTCCCCCTGAATCTTGGAAGTTCAGCCCGGCGGCTTCCTTTCAAGGTAGGGATCCCAGACTTGCAGGGATGGTAGAAGGGGACTTGGGCTCCAAGAGGAGACCTCCAGCTTGTCTGTACCATCTTCCCTCCATGAATGGCAGAGGGGCAAAATCGGAAAATGTTACCCGATTTGACTTCCATAGCCCCTGGATACATTTTGCACAAAGTCCCCCTGAATCATGGAAGTTCAGCCCAGAGCTTTTCTTTCAAGCTAGGGATCCAAGACTTGCAGGGATGGTAGAAGGGGACTTGGGCTACAAGAGGACACCTCCAGCTTGTCTGTACCATCTTCCCTCCATGAATGGCAGAGGGGCAAAATCGGAAAATGTTACACGATTTGACTTCCATAGCCCCTGGATACATTTTGCACAAAGTCCCCCTCATCCATGGAAGTTCAGCCCGGCGGCTTCCCTTGGAGCTAGGGATCCCAGACTTGCAGGGATGGTAGAAGGGGACTTGGTCTCCAAGAGGAGACCGCCAGCTTGTCTGTACCAGCTTCCCTCCATGAATGGCAGAGGGACAAAATCGGAAAATGTTACCCGATTTGACTTCCATAGCCCCTGGATATATTTTGCACAAAGTCCCCCTGAATCATGGAAGTTCAGCCCAGAGCTTTTCTTTCAAGCTAGGGATCCAAGACTTGCAGGGATGGTAGAAGGGGACTTGGGCTCCAAGAGGACACCTCCAGCTTGTCTGTACCATCTTCCCTCCATTGATGGCAGAGGGGCAAAATCGGAAAATGTTACCCGATTTGACTTCCATAGCCCCTGGATACATTTTGCACAAAGTCCCCCTGAATCATGGAAGTTCAGCCCAGCGGCTTCCTTTCAAGGTAGGGATCCCAGACTTGCAGGGATGGTAGAAGGGGACTTGGGCTCCAAGAGGAGACCTCCAGCTTGTCTGTACCATCTTCCCTCCATGAATGGCAGAGGGGCAAAATCGGAAAATGTTACCCGATTTGACTTCCATAGCCCCTGGATACATTTTGCACAAAGTCCTCCTGAATCATGGAAGTTCAGCCCAGCGGCCCCCTTTCAAG